>NC_140593.1:977942097-978560597 GCF_964204655.1 Triturus cristatus
TGGCCAAGCTCCAAAGATCAGAATCTTGAGTAGAACATACTCTTGAACTAAGAAATCAGATCATTCGCTTGTATTCATATTCAGGATGTTCTTTTTACAAATTTGGCATTGCCCCAATAATGATAAGAAAGGCATCCATCATTTATGAGTAATCAGTTGTCTAGCTTGTCTTTCTCAAATGCCCATTGCCGTTTTCCCCATGGTTTGTAATTGTCACATGAAGAGCCGGGTAGTCTCAGCTCCTAGACACTCTCTTTAACTAGATTAGCATGTGGGCGATACAGATCACCATTGTTTATCTTCTCATTGTATGTGATCTGAACTGATGAATGAATGAACTGGTTCCAATTCTCACCACATCAGTCTTGTTTGTATATTTTTCACATTCCATGAGATCTTTATTTTTTTCCTGTTTTGGCTCAGCCTAGAGGTTTGGCGAGCGTGTTCAGGGGCAGGGGAGTTCAGTCACCTCGTTCTTGGACAAGTTCTCGTGTGGATACTTCTGGGTAATCACTTCACGTAACAATTTTGCAGTACGAGTTTTAATTATGGAAGAAGTAGGTCATATTAGCGAATGATACTGGAGCAAAACTTAAGATGTGTGGGTTTAAGGGTTTCACATCCAGTCACTACACAATTTGTAATTTAGGAGGGCAAGATCCGTATGTGAGAACCATCTTGTCTTTTGGTAAATAGATGTTTTATTTGGCACATTAGTATAATGATTATTTGACGGGACTGCATAGTTGCAGATTCCACAAAGAGGAACCACATAGTGCTTTGGGGGGTTCCCCCCAAAAAGTGAGAACAATGTCACTTGTCCCCCATTAGAGTGGAAATGGAGGGAGAATCCTAGAAGTATCATTATATTTCAAAGCTATTGATACTAAAGACCGACCAGTTAACAAAACTCTTTGGAAACATTCTCTGCTTGAAACTAGCACTTATCTAGTGAAAACATGAATTCAGTGCTCCTCAGTGAAGAATAGGGCAGAGTGGGGAGTGGTATTGGGTACCGCGGTATACTTCTAGTGTGCAATTGTTTCTGTGTACTTTTTTGCTTGCTGTTGGAGAATTTGTTAATGTATGTCATTCCTTTGCCATAGAAATGTAAAACAAGATGAGATCTGGTATTCTTTCTTACCTGTACAAACCAAATCACAATGAATAGACTGTTTATATCTCCTTTTTAATTTCTACCTTCTTGGTAGTTTGGAATGAATCATCGCTTGAAATGCTTTATTCTCTAGGTCTCATATAGTCCTTATGGATGATGACCCTGCAAGCTCTGGTTTTTAAATGTAAGACTGATTACCAGTACTCCATATTTACACCACACGATTCTGTTTCTCAAATGTATTGCTTCTATCTTCGTTGCCCCATGAGAAGTGCACCATTTTCAAAGTATGCAATCGCATAGTGATTAATATAATCAGCATGATGTTACAATCAATCAAGGGTTGGTAAAGCGCAACTACTCACTCATGAGTGTCTCAAGGCGCTGGGAGAGGTGGGGAGCAGATCCGTTTAAGTGCTGAGGTCATTCGAAGAGCCAGGTCTTCAGGTCCTTCCTGAACTGGAGTAGCGTGTTACATACGCAAGTAAGTACATTTTTTATTGTTTGGTCAATTAAAACCTTAACAATATGAAAGACATTTAAAAAGACAATGAAAAAGATTCACTTTACATCAATAACAAGCTCATAAAATATCATACATGGTTAAAATTATTAGTCGAATTCTTGTCCATTTGCACTGCCAGCGTTCCAACCCTGTTAACAAACTTGAATGTATTTTTTTTCCCTTTTTTTCCCCCCAAATGTTACCACCTTCGGTGTCACTTAAAAAAAATCAGTTTTAAGGGCCTGGTCAAAGACATTAAGGAATTTAATCAATTTGCAGTTCAGTTGTGGGTCCGATGGATTTAGGCGCACGATTATTGCAGCTCTACAGGACCTGATGCCTCTAGTGTTAAAAATTTGTCTGAGTAAGGTGGTTCCTGCATTGTAGAGTTTGTTGCGTATACAGACTATATGGATATAGTCCTCTTTGTGGTAACCACAGAGTCGACATGCTTTTGGCCCTGTGTGCACCCAGGTAGGCTGATCCGCTGTTGACAGTAACTTTCCGAAACGTATTGCCATTAATTGTTTTTTCAGATAAATTGAGAATGTCCTATTCAAGTAAGTGGCTGGTGCAAGTAACTTATAATTATTAATCACCATCCAAGCGTGCAACCTTAACCTGAAGATATTTTTATCAAACTGTAATGAATGAATTTTTGCTGCTTTATTTATTGTTTGTTTGAAGGACTGGTATGGCAGGTTTTTGTTCCATAGGTCGGTTGTACAGGTTATTGACAAGGATTTATAAAGATATTGATTATAAGGTGACTTTCTGTCCTCGTCTACTTCAGTCCAAAGGGCTTTGTTAATTGGTGAGGTGGCCGCGTTCAGTTTCAGCCGATACCAAAGCTTTACTGTGGTGTACATTCTCCCTATAGTTTCGTTTGTGAGAACGAAGTCAAGACAAACCTGTGCCGGAGAAGCTGACCGTTGTAACTGAAAAACATTTTTATAAGTAGAGACTATTAGTTGGTTTAAAAGCTCTGAGTCTTTGCCATGAAACGCAGTACTGGCGTATGTTATCGCTGGAAGGATTTTCACCACCATCACCGCTAGCAGTGGTTTATATGATGGACTATTCAGCTTTTTTGCCAGTTGACTAACTGCAAATGTGAGAGCACTGGTTCTCTGTGTCATGTACATTTTTGCTCTAAATGATTTTGTAAATTTTCTATATAAAATCCCAAGTATTTATAGCTTTTTACTTCCTGTTTGTGTTTGCCATTGAGCCAGACGTTCAGCATGCTTCTCCGGTGATTGACCATCAACATTGTTTTAGTTTTTGATACGTTTATTTAAATCTCTTTGAAGACCGATCCTAGTTAGACTCATTAACACCACATCATCGGCGTACGAGAGATGTGTGAGTACTAGCTCACCAATTTTCGGCGGGTGGGAATTAATGCAATCTAGCCTCTGTGCAAGATCGGACATGAACAAATTGAAAAGGTGTGGGGCCAATACGCATCCTTGTTTGAGGCCTTTAGTCGTAATCAGCTTTCTTGATAGAATGGTGCCATCTCCTATCTTGATTCTAATCCATGTATTAGAGTAGAATTGCAGTATACCTTGTAGTAACCTTTCGGGGATGTTCCAGGCTCGCAGTTTTTTCCAAAGGAGGTGACGGTCTACACTATCGAATGTTGCCTTTAGGTCTATAAAGCAGAGGTGAAGTTGTTTCCACCGCTTGCATTTGTTTGCTATTAATGATAGTGCTAAGATGTTCCATATCGTCCCTATACCTTGCCTGAAGCCTGTTTGATTAAGTGGAATAAGATTGAGATTGTCTGACCATTCCTTCAGGTCTTCCTAAATAAGTGAGGCATGATATTTGGCTTCGACATCCAAAAGGGCGATTAGCCTGTAGTTCGATGGATTTGTTCTATTTCCTCCTTTAAAAATAGGTGTCAGTATCGAGCCTTGCCAATTAGGTGGATTGCAGTTTAGGAGCTCTATTTCTTTAAATAGCTTGAGTAAATGTTTGCTCCAAAAGGATGGGTCATTCTTAAAAATGGCTTGTGGGATGCCATTAGGTCCTGGAGCACCGTCTCCTCTACCTTTCTAAATTATGCGTATTACTCTATCAGCTGACATGGAGGACTGGTTTGTCTTTGCATTTGGGGAACTGGTGCCATTTTTACCCTGCGATTTGATTTTTACCTCCATTGGCTTAGCGCCCGAGACCTTGTTTACTATTATATGACACGTACTGACCTCTCCTGAGTTGCTTGTGTCACTGACCCCTTGTGTGATGATTTCCGATATATTTTTTTCCTCAGCTAGTTCCTGGGTGTTCAATACTGGCATGTCAGGAATTACGATTTCTGTGAACTTTGTAGTTAGAAATTTTGCCCACTCGTGTTCTTGTATGTTTGATGATAGCATGTTTAGTGGCCTGTGCAGTTTATTTATTATTTCCCAAAATGTGTTCGAGTTGGTTTTCTTAGCACTACAAAGTAATTCAGCCCAAAATTTGTCATTGATGGTTCTCTTTTCTTCCCATAACTTTTTTTTATAGGTTTTCCTCAGCTGACGTGCATTATCCCAGGCTACTTGGTCGAGGGATGTTGTTTTTAGCCTCCTAATAGCTTTTTTGAATTCTCATTACAAGGCTCTTAGCCCAGCCGTTGATTTTTGTTTAATTTCATTTTTGATTTTGAATCTGATGTTGTTTACTCGGCAATAATGTTGTAAGATCCGAAGTTAATTTTACCCAAGCTTGGATTTTATTTGGGGCCTCAAATTCGCTTACCGTTATCATCCTCTTTAATTTAGTCTGGATTGTTTCTATTGTTTCATTTGACCATTTTAGGCATTTTAGGTCAATTGTGTGGATGCTTCCTTCTATTGTCAGGTTTGCTTGATGTTTGGCTATTTTTAGGCTGAAATGTATATGCTAGTAGGAATGGTCACTCCTGGTTGTGTACTCTATGGAAAAATGAGAGAGAAATGGCATCAGTGCTACTGAGATGGCTGTATAATCCAGTCTTGATCGTGTCTTTCCTCCGTGGAATGTATGTTTTGGTGGGAAATCGTCAGTTGTTCTGCCGTTTATTACTCTCAGTCCAAGAAACTTTAGAGCATTTACCAGACGTTGGCCTGCGGGGTCCGGAGATGATCTCTTTGGCTGGTATTGTTGTGGAACATTCTAATGTATATTGTCAGCTATTAACTTCTCATCTTCATCCAGGGTGTGTATTAAGTTAGAGTTAAAGCCCCCTGTCAGTATCATGTCCCATGAGGGGTATGTACTCCTTATATCTGTAATTGTGGCGATTAACTGGGCTTTATGGGCTGTTTTTTTCCTTACTAACGGATGTGCATATGTATTGATCAACAGGACAGTTTTTGTTCTGCCGATGATCCCAGAGGTGAGTTTTATTAATTGTATATTTGGTCCAGAGGAGACAATCTGTTCCGTTTCGATGTTTAATGCAGTGGATATATAGACTGCCAGTCCCCCTTTGGGCGGTCCATAAATTTTGGTTTTTTATGCAGGTACTGTGTAGTGTATGTAACCTGCCAGGGGTAAATCATCCAATGCCCATGTCTCCTGAAGCGCTATTATATCGCATGTTTCCCAGTTATTAGGGTGACAGCCATTTTCTAGCCATTTTTTTGCCCCAGCAATGTTCCATGAGAGCAGATTTATGTTTCCTACGTCTTGATTAACGGTTGTCTTTTCCGATGGTCAGTAGCCCTTGTCTGAACTTAACGCTCCTGGCAGCCAGCTCCATCTATTCTGGTCTGGGTCATTTATTACTGTCTGATCATTATGCAATTCTCTCCTCAGCGAGGTTGTTAGACTGCTGCCTTTTGCTCCTTTTAGAACTGTATATATGTGCTGGTTGTTTTCTCTTTGACTTGGTCCGTGACTCTTATTGTAGTTGGAGTTTAAAGTCAAAGGGCCAAGATAGCGTGGTATAGATGGTCTTGACAGTTTAATTTACCAAACTTCGAATTGCAGATTAGAGTTCATGATGAGCTGGGCATCATCTTCTGACTGCCATGTAGTCAGCGTTTGTTCGATATTTTTATGATTTCCTTTGGCTCTAAATTATACTGCCAATAAGTTCGATGAGTTCAAATATTTTAAGGCTGGGATATTTACTGTTAATTTCAGTATATTCCCTCTGTTCAGAGTTTTGTGGGCCTTTTGATTCGTTTTTCGGTGTTAACAGTATTTGCTGTTTCGGAAGTTGATGCCCTTGCTCTATCTGTAACATTGGGTCCTCATTCTTGTTATCAGCTGTTATTTGCTTCTTTTCATCTTTTATTTGGACTCTTAGGTTTACGTATTGGGTCGTGCTTCCCTTTCTGGTGTTTTGAGCTGGGATTTCTAGCAATGCCATGTTCTCCTGATTGGACTCTTTTTTGTTGTTGACTGCTGTTTCCCACCCTGAGTTTCCTGGATTGCTCCCACGTCTATGTACCAATAGATGTTTCGGTTGCGTGTTCTTATTTAGGCTTACTTCTCCTTCACCGAGATCCTGGGCTGTTGGATTTTCCGTTGTCGGTACTACCGAGATGCTGTTTCTATAATTACGAGCCTCAGGCTTTAAGTTCTCTTTTATTTCTTTTTCCATTTTATGCTCTCGCTGTCCAGCCTCATGGGTTTCTATGGATCCATATCCGTTTTTCAGGTCTCTTAGTCTGCTTGTTGTCTGCGCCTTTTCGAGCAAGGGCATTGGAGTCCGGTGGTTTCCTCTCTGTTTTCTCTAACTGTTCGTAGTTCTCCCAGTCTTCATCATTGGCGTCAGTGCCTTGCCTGCTTTTCTTCTGCGGTTGTGACTTGCTTACTTCATTTGTCTGAGTCAGTTGCTTGTTTCCTGTTTTATGCCTGGCTACTGTGTATTTTTTCTCAGAACCATATGTTATATCTCCTTTTCTGTTTGTAGTCTCCTGTGTTCCCACATGGTCTACACCCAATACTGGGTTTGTATCTACTCCTCTTCCTAGGATCGGATTAACTTCAGCTATTTTATCATTGTCCGCCTTTTCTACCTTGTGATTGCTAATCGAGTCTTCGTCTGTACTTGCTGTGAGACTTGCCTGGTCCGAGCAGAAAATTGGATATACCTTGGTGGTCTGCTGTTTTGTTTTAATACCATTTTGTTTCTTGCTTTCCTATCACCTTTTTTTTGTTTTCGTGACAGCTTTGGTACTTTATTTTTTTGGGCCAGGTTTGTTACTCCAACGCTTTCCAATATCAAATCTTGATTTGTGACTTTTCGGTGAGCTGGGCTCAGATGGACTAGCATGTCTTCTGGTTTAGGTGCTGTTTTAGTTTGTTTGAATTCCTCTTTTGGTAGAGGCTTACAGAGTTGCAAGGTATATTTTTCATGAGCTTCAGCATTGTTATCTGTCACTCCCATGCTTGATTTATTAAATGATATTATCTGTTCTAATAACGTCGGTAAGAGGCTCAGTTTGTCAATAATCGGGCTGCAAGCACACTGGACTGAGTATTTGGATTGAACTCTTGAAATAAGGTTATTCATGTTGTCCAGTTTTGTGTTTATTCCTGCAATTTGTGATGCTATGATATTCGTTAAGTCTATTTGAATATCCATTTTGTGTGTTTGCATATTGAATGCCTTTGTTGTTGTCTGTAATGTTTGTAGTAAAGATTTGAAGAGCTCTAAAAGGCTACTTTGGTCAATCAGTGTCTCTCCTAGCAGACCGCGGCTCACAGGGAGGCACAGGGAGGCAACTCGCGGCTCCCACCACACAAGAGAGCAACTCGCGGCTCCCGCCGCACAGGAGGACAACTCGCAGCTCTCCGCGCGCTCAACAACGCCCTGTGGCTCCTGTCGCGTTGGGAGGCACTCGCGCCTCCTGCGGCACCCGCAGCTCGTGGGAGAGATCACTTGACCGCAACTCCCACCGCACAGGAGGACAGTCCGCGGCTCACCTCCGCGCTCACCTCTGCGCTTACCAACGCTCAGCAACGCCGTGCGGTGATAAGCGGCACACTCGGCTTCTGCGGCTCCCGGGAGAGAACGCTCACAGGAGAGAACACTCGGCACTCAAAACAGCAGCAGTAGTGTCTGGCGTCTGTAGGTTGATAGAGTTGGGACAGGAACACTGGCATGTATGTAAACAGCACCACGAGTCACAGACCTAATCCTTAGACGAGGCTACGCAAAGTTGTCATTACACTTCTGCAGTGTTACATACTTTTATTAATCTCTGTGATGGACTTAACCCATGGAACTTCTCTCTCCATATCACAATTGAGATAGTTGTCACAGTCTTTGATTGTAACCTGGAATGATTGACAGTGAGTGTATTCATATATTTAATCTACTTAGACTGTTTTGCGGTATGTGAAGTTCATATATTTACACTTTAGTTGCAGGTTGGGTTTATTGATGAAGTAATATTATGGGCGGTGATTTTCAGCAGGAACCGTTTGTACTTATAATTAAGCGAACTCTCTCTCTGTCACCAGGATGGAACCTGCTAATTTTTTCCTCAATCACAAGACTTTTCTCAATAGCTTGATCACCTGATGTCTCGAAAAGCAATGTGTTTTTTAATTCTGTTTTATGCACTCAACAAATTAAAAGTATGTTCATGATCTATATGTTGTATCATATTCCAAGTCCTACCGCCTACGATTGCAAAAGCTTTTTTTCAAATCCAGTTTGTGTGAAAACAGGCTGTAATTGCTAAAAGATTCAACCTTATTTGATTAAACTGTAGTGAGTAACACAATTTCAGAGTATAATAGAAGAATGCCACGCTTGTGTGCCTCATTCCAAATCCATTGATTTTTTTGTACCTTTTTTTTATTTGCATTTGTCATAATTACACACACACAGATATGGTCATTACATTCCATCATGTTTTCCTTCGTGATACAAAGTACTACGCAGGCTGTGCATTCTTGCCGTCTCTCCTGTTGCTATCCCTGCGACTAACACATACAACAGAAAACACTGCTACTATTTTAGAAATCGTGGAATTGATCCGTTCTGCCTACTGAATACTAACTAGGTCTAATCTCAACAATATATATTCCTGGGTTCATGTGTCTATGTATATCTTGTGCCGCGAATCTATTTTGGGTATGAGCTCTAACGGGGAGATCTTGCTAATAGTGCCCCTATTTTGTCTCTCTTTTTTTATTTTATTAAAAGAAAAGAATGGAAAGCAAAAAGGTTTATTCATAAACTTGAACAAGTAACAAACATATGCATGGTGGTCCGAATATCTACAGGAGCTAAGAGCTATTTGATCACATTATGGGCAACACTAGGTGGGCTGGGGGGGACAGAGGGTCAGTTCGACTTTCAACCTATAACCCCATATTGTCAGAGTAGCATAACCAATAACAGGACTTCCAGGGACTCCTATTGTTTATGCTCATCCTCACATTTCGGTCTACTAAATCCTTCATCAGGTGTCTACCATATTCACCGCTTATTCCCATCTCTTATTATGGACCAGCTCTCCACCCTAACCCCCTGGTTATAGGCTCACTTCAGTCAATAGTCTGAGAGCCATCTCTTTGGCTGACCTCAGAATCTTGGTCCTCCGCGGGGAGCTCCCAAGCATGCGAGGTCCCCCCACCACTTCTCAGCAATGGGGCGGCTCCGCAGCCCTCTCACTTCTTCCCTGGTCAAAGCCCTCCCTTCCGCTCCAGCCCATATTGTCACGTCTCGTCTCCAGTCCTCCACCCTTGGGCCTATCACAGACTTTCAGGCCATGGCTATTCTCCTTCTAGCTAGAACTAAAGCCAGATCTAGAAATCTGTTCCTGACTTTCCGTTTAGGGGGCTGTGGGAAGAGTCCCAATAAGCAGACCTCAACATTAGGAGACAATGTGTGCCCCAGGGTCCCGTTCACTGCAGCCACCACTGGCTCCCAATACGACCACAGGCTGGGGCATGCCCATGTCATATGTACAAAATCTGAATCCTCATAATCACATCTAGGCCAACCTCAGGCTTCACCACCGTAAACTACTCTTAGGTTGTGGGGTGTCATGTACGTCATGTACAAGTAGTTGAATTGTGTATATTTCAGTCTGGCATTGCAGGAAATCGTTCTATGGTGTGCAAGTATTCTGTTCCACTCGGGGTCAGATAGCTCCCTATTCAATATCGGCTCCCAGCGCTCATGTTGCCGTGTTAAAGGTTCATGAGATTCCCCTGACAGCGAGCAATACACCACTTCACTAAGTGGCCAGCTGAACCCAAGGTTAAAACAGAATGCAACACTTGGTGTGTTTTAGGTTAGTCTCTACCTCCTCCCCATAATTCCTGAAAATTGCGTAATAGAGCCTCATATTGTAGGAATTGACCTAGCGGGATGTCTGCATCCGCTCCTAAATCTTCCAGGGGGATAAGAGTATCCTGGTGGAGAGGTCCCCTGCAGTAGTTAATCACACCTCGGTCTAGGCTCTCAACTGTTCAGGTGACAATATAGAAATTGGGTCTCCATGCGGTAGCCTGATCAGTGGCAGTACTGGAGAATACAATGGTGTGCCTGCCGTCTTAACCAGCCCTCAATGCCAACATTGCAGAGCAATCACCAATAACGGAGAGTGGCACGGGACCTCCACAGCTGGATTAAGCAACTTGGCCTGGAGCCATGAGGAGCCCACCTCCCTCCCCGTTTGATCTGTGTCATCCAACCATATCCCTTCTAACCACTGGGTAACCCACTGCAGTTTGGAAGCCTAGAAATAAAGTTAAAAATTCAGGACTCCCAGTCCTCCCTCACTCATAGGGCATTGCAGAGTCGTCAATGATACCCTGTATCGTCCCGTATCCCAAATGAGATTCCTCAGTAGAGAGTCAAGCTGACAAAACCAACTAACCGGGATTGTGATCGGAAGGTTACTAAAATAATATACCAAACGTGGAAGCATGACCATTTTAGATAAGGAGATCTGGGCCATGATAGGCAGGCGCAAGGAGCACCAGAAGGGGACCCAAGACCTAAGGGACCGAAGTGCTCTCCCAAGATTGCCCATTCTGAGGGCTTCCAGTGAGTGATAAATGTGAATTACCAGGTATCTAAAAGTGGATTGAGCCCAATTAAGTTCAACCTGGAGTTCCTGGGGTCTGGAGAATGAGGGGTCGACTGTAAATAGATATGTCTTGTTTCAATTGACTTTTAAACCGGACACACAGTCGAATTTCCCCAGCAGTTCAAGTGCCAAAGTAATACCTGTCACTGAATCCCCCAGATAGATCAGAAGGTCGTCCACATATAAGGAGCTGATATGCTTATGTCCTCCCAGGGGTATCCACATTCCCTTCCCACCCATTTGGAACCAAACAGCTAGCGGTTCAAATCCAAGAGCAAACAAGAGTGGCGATAGGGGGCAGCCCTGTCTGCTGAGATACAGTCCTGCCTGCTGAGATACAGTCCTGCCTGGTCTAACCCGAACCATTGGGGCCTCATACAATAACTTGATTTATTTCAGCCAATCATCCCCTAGGCCCATTTGTTGCATGGTTTCAAACAGGCAATCCCACCGCATGGTGTCAAAGGTCTTTTCCAGGTCGAGTGACAAAATAGCCACCCACTGCAGGGCCTGGACCTTCAAATGAAACAGAACAGAGTACAATCTCTACAAATTGAGTGATGTATTCCGAGAGGGGATAAAACCATTCTGGTCAGGGTGAATCAAAGTAGTCATGTGTGGAAGTAATCAAAGCTCCATAACTTTACTAAGGATTTTAAAATCTATGTTAAGCATGGAGAGTTGGTGGGGGGGGGGACTCTCGCCGGGAGGCCCTATGGATAGCCGTTTTGGGGAGAGAGATTACCACTGCATCACCCGAGGAATCTGGAAGTCGCCCAAGTATTAAAGATTTTGCATATAGTGTCACCAATTTGAAGGCCAATACAGGGGCATAGGTCGAGTAGAATTCTGCCAGGAGGACGCCTGGTCCCGGGGTCTTCCCAGTAGCCATGCTTTTAATAAAAGCTCGGACTACCTGCGCCATCACCGGTCTACCCAGTTCCTTCCTAGACTGGAGTCTAGTGTCCGCAGTGGTAACCCTTCCAGAAAGTCCCTCTGCTCGGTCAGTGGGATCAAAGGTGGCGCGTCATACAATTTTCTGTAATAATCACAAAAAAGGACATTTATTCCCTCAGGCTCATATACATTTCCACCACTTCCATCCTTCACCTGTATAATTGGGGATTCTCGGCATTCCAGCTGTATCAGCCATGACAGTAATTAACCTGCTATCCCCTCTTCCTCCTGTACTCTCATGTAATATTCTCTGAGATCATGGCACCGTAACCGTTCTAAAGCTTTGTTATAAAGTGAATGCATCTCTCTCAGATTCTTGGGTCCTCAGACTCTGTTCCCCTTGCATTTCCCAGTTGGTGTAATCTATCCTCTACTGTCTGTAATTCTAAATGTAATTCCTGTTGTATCCCTATTGAGTGTCCTAGGCAATGTCCACGAACCACTGTCTTAAATGCATCACAATCTACCAGTCTTGTGGATGCTGTCTGAATATTATCAGTGAAGTAATTATTGATGGTGAGCTGCAGGGTTTCCTTATAGCAGACATCTTCCAGCGCCCCTGTATTGAGCCGCCATCTTCTCATTAAATGATGTCATCAGCTGTCCTGGGGGTGACCTCTGGCAACAGTGTGCTGTCCACTCGAGAAGACTCGGATTCAGAATCCCCTGTTCTTTTCACTGAAGGAAAGCCAGACTCCAATATATTCTCTGATCCCTTCATGAATGATGCCACTGCCTGTAGGGCAGCAGCTCTTTCTTTTTCAGTTTGTAATGGGCTGGGTGTTTTTTCTGGGCCCCTCTTGGTTCACCTCTGAGGTCTCTTCCTCATCTCCCCTGCTTGCGTGAGTTCAATTCTGTCTTTAGGGGGCCGTGTCCCAGTCTTATAGGATTCAATCCAGTCCCAGGCCGCTGCCGGGTCTTTGCAGAAATAAGTCTTGCCTTCCAACATGATCCAAAGCCTTACAGGAAACATCAAGGAGTATTGTAGGCCCTCCTCCCTCAGGGTCTTCTTGACTTCGAAAATATGTTCTTCTTCGCACTTCCATCGTGTAATCAGGGAATGTGGAGACCTTACTGTTATTAACTATGAAGGGGCCAGTAGATCTAGCTTTATGGAGCAACAGGTCTCTGTATTTATAGTAAAGGAGTTGTGCCACCACTGGGCGTGGAGGGCGGCCTGGTGCCTGCGGGCGGGCCGGCACTCTGTGTGCTCTTTCAAGTGTGTAAAAGGCAGTGCCAATACTTATTTAAGCCAATGTTCCAAATAGACAACCATAACTGTGGTCTCCACCCCCTTGGGTAGCCCAACCACCCGGATGTTGTTGCGTCTATTGCGCCCTTCTGCATCTTCTACTCCGCGTTCAAGCGCGCAAACCCTGCTCTTAAGTTCTGTTATCTGGAGGGAAGTTGTTACTTGCACCGGGTGGAGATCAGCAAGGGAGGATTCTGTCGCTTTAACTCTGCCGGCTAGCATGTAGTGTTCCGCCCGAAGTAGACCCAGTCCTACAGACACTGTGCTGATGTCCTGGTGTAGTGTAGCTTTGGCGTCCGCTATGGCCTCAAGGATTTTAGTCAATTGCAGCTGCACTGGGTCACAGGAGGTCCCTGGTTCCTGTCGTTGTGCATCTGTGGTCTCCCCCTGGCCAGCAGGTGTTTCTGATGGCTTGCCCCTGGTTTTGCCCATTCTCCTCCTATGAGTGTTACCAATCAGATTTATGAAAGGCTTTCATCTCTGATCTCTCAATCGGACATTGGGGAGATAATCTGTGACCAGGCAGGGGAGCTTTGGGAGAGCCGGTAATATTGTCTGGAAACACAATGCACCATTTAAAAGAGTCTTGTCAACAAGTGAAGGGTTTTAAGAGTGCTTCAGGCTAGAGGGGGCCTTAATCTGTTACTCAGCCACTCACTGTTTCACCTCTTGCACCATTTAGACACCTTACTGTTCAAGAGCATAGCTGCCCTACAGTGTGCGAGCACCGTCGAGTTACTCCTTCACACAGTCACCTTGGTTTATTGATCCTCATTAATAGACAGTGGTATCTCAGCACGCCCCCCAGGTACAGTGTTTTCCCCAATGCACAACACTTGCTCACGACGGCCAGGGTTTCCTGCTCAGAGCTCCACTGCTCAGTCTCTGGGGTCTAAAGGTGGCTAAGCTTAATATGAGGCCTCAATCCAAGCAATCTAAGGTGAATAAACCGAGCACCCAATTCTTCTCCACTACAATTTTGCACCTTAGTTAAGCCACTGGACCCTGACAAGGGCCCCAAGTTTCCTCTTTTACCGGTGCTTTATCCCTCTTCATCACCAGAAGATTCCTGCCCGGGCCCTCTGAGCTACATCCAAGCCTACTCTATCTTGCAGGAGACCAGGCCTTCTCGCCGTCTCAGCGGCCCCTGCTGGCAGTCACTGGCAGTCGGTGTCCCCCCCACTCCCCGGTGGAGGCGGTATTCCGCTCCAACCTGTATGCAGGTCTTCATCTCCTCTGGTCTCCGCCTTGGTGCCCTCTGCACGTCCACTGGGTCGCACTTCTCTCTTTGCCAGAAGCTAAAGCAGGGCTCCTTCTCTCTTCCGTAGCCAATGTAGACCCATTGCGATCGCCGGCTCCTCTTTCCCCTCCTGTCGTCTAAGCTCCGTAAGCAGGATCTCTGCTGCGTTTCTTCGCTACCTCGACTCTCAACACAATTTTGTTCCAGACTTCGGGACAGTACAAGTTGGTGCTGCCGTCCACCAGTGTCGCGGCAACCGCCTAATTTCTCGGTGCAGCAATATTCGATGTTCAAGGCACCATTAGGCAGGATTAATACTGGTCTGGTGCAGAGTGGCACACTCACGCGCCCGCCATCTCTGGCTGCTAAGCCACGCCCCATTCAAAATCCGTTGATAATCCTTACGTCCTGCTTCCAATTTAATTTTATTGGTTACCTGGCTATCCTTTGTTTGATGAGTTGATCTCAGCAGAAGGACAGCAAAATTATGTTGTAGAGACTTGGTGACTGGAAGTTTGAAGTTAGCACAAATTATTATTGTGCACTGCATTACTGCAGGTATTTTAAAATCAGCATGGCATTGAATAATGAAGGCACTTAATGATAATCAAAGACTGCTTGCAGAAGGCAACATTTAGGAAGTATATCAAAGAAATACCCTTTCAAGCTTAGAATGGCACAACAATTATGTAAAAAAAAAAGTAGGGAACACTAGGTAGTTCCCATGGTTTAGGTGGAGAGCAGATACTTTATTGTACACTCTACAACACCACTGACACTCTAAAACTACTCACCTCAAAAGTCTGTTTTTATAGAAGAGTTTTTACTCATAGGATTAGTATAGTGCCATTCACACTGAGCTAGAAAAGTGACATTTTGGGCCATATGTAGGTAATTTCTATTTACCGATTCCTAAATTCCGAATTTTACCGATTCGGTATTTAAGAATCGGTAAATAGAATGTAGGTAAACAACCGGTAAATTTTACAGATTCGGTAATATTCATTATTACAGATTCGGTATTTACCGAATCGGTAATAAGGAATACCTTCCCATTCATTGAATGGGAAGCCATTCACTATTACCGATTCGGTAAATACCGATTCGGTAATAGGGGGAGCATATTCAAGGGTGGCAGTGTGTCACATTGACACCCTGTTGCACCCCTGATTCGTGCATGTGTGCACATGTGGCGCACATACATGCTCTAAGGGCATGTATGTCTGCCACATGGCACTTTTAAAAAAACACAACATTGCTTTGGAAAAGGTATTCGGTATTTACCACCAACCTGTAGTTGGTGGTAAATAACGAATCCTTAAACCAAAAATGCACTCACTTGAGTGCTCCCTACATAGGATTTAAGGATTTGGTAATTTACCGATTCCTTAAAATAACAAATCGGTAAATTACCGAATCCTTAAATCCAGCATCCTACATCGCAAAGGGCTAAATACCGGTCGGTAACGGGAAATTTACCGATTTTCGCCCGTTACCAACCGGTATTCGCCCACCTACATATGGCCCTAAGTCTTTTGTGATTTTCTCATTTTCGCAGCAAAGTTTTTAAGCATAGTGCCATCCATGTCTAGTTGAAAAATGACTAAATTCTTTTACCTCTCTAGGCACAGTAATACAGCTTTGGATTGGCCAAATCCAAGCCAACCTTAAATGAATAGCAATCCCTGAGACGTGTTTGGCTCTCATTAGAGCTTGTCACTCCACGATGAAGTAGCAGTCCACCTCCACTCTCAGACGCCAACTTCCACTAAAGTCATTGCTCAACCGCTATGCCTTTGACTCTGCACAGCACTCTGCTGCCGTTTGTCTTGGTTCCCTATACAAATGCTACAGACATACATACATGTAAATATGCTTGTATACATCTCAAATGCAGGTCCTTGTTGAGAATGGACCAACGTTTTTAGATATATTATTTGATTACCTAGAACTCTCCCTATTTAATCACATGTTCTTCAATGGAGAGAGTGGTGTACTCTGGATCACTAGGCCCATACTGCTATTCACATGGACTAAGTCTCGATTCAGCTAGTAACTGGTAGTCATTGCACTGTACTCGAAGCAAGTGAACCGTGTCTACAATATCCATGCCTCCAAACCTCTCTAGGTTTACTCTTTCTTCTTCGGAGAGTTTAAACACCCACAATGACGATTCGCAGTGTTAAAAGTGGCATCAGCATCCAAAGCTAGTTTTCAATAAGTCACTGCCTCAAATAAGTTATCCAGCATGGCAACTAGAGCAGGTTCTACCCCGTGATGGAGTTGTGGCATCGCTCTTCAGCACACAACATAAAAAGCATCCACTACGAGAAGGCATTTCAGGTGGAATTGCAACGTTGTACCTTCTTCATATCAATGTTCATTAGCTAATGCAGTTAGGTCTATACTTGGTATTTAATAATTACTTTAGGAAAGTTTCTAAGGTGTCGTCTTGATCAAATGAGATGAGAGCTTGTTTAAAAGATGACATGTGATGTTTCTTATGTGAGGAAACTATTCACTGTTGCTATTACCGCTATGGAATATTGGGCAGGATATGTCTGTAAGAGCAGAAGTAAGGTAGTGTTTGTTGGGCAGGATGGAGGTTTTTTTTCTTCTAGAAGTGCTATTTCTTTTTACTAAAGCATGGCGAAAGTAAAATAAGAGAGTTGTTACGTTGATTGGCTGCGTTTTTAAGACATTGTTCCTTTTAATTAGTAGGTACCTCAGTTGTAGCTACCTTAGTTGTCTTTTATGCATGTAGTAAATACATAAAGCTTTGTGCCAAAGATTTCTGGTAGCAAATCACCAAGGTTATTGACCACATGAACATTTAAAGGATGTCTGCCACCTATTGATCTCAAATACAGATTTTAATAGTTATTGTTGGTCAAATCTAGACTCCTTGTAGCAGAAGAAACAGCCATTGCGGGAGCTGAAAGATTTCCTTTGTAACGTTTGTTATACAGTCCACCATGGTCAGGATTAGGTGCATACATGTTTTCATAAATCCCCAAAAATCTAATACAGCCATTCAATTCTTTGACTGTTATTTGGATCCAGAAGGAGTCTAAAACTTGTAATTCCTTTGTTTACAGAGTACGTGCAGACTTTGATGTACCAACTAATTGTTTGATTGGAGCCCATGGATACTGTACACAGGTGAGCATACCTGGTGTGTTATTTATTTTATTCAAAGAGTGATGGGTTTAGCATAATGCCATTTTTTGCTTGCTTGACTACTGTTGGTATCTTAATGGTTCTTCCCAGTACTTGCATACGTATGCTCAGTTTGCTCGTATTTATACCTGTAAATTAATTTAAGTCCTACTCTTCCTCAAGCTATCAGACTGAATTTCATGTACAGATCCAATTTACTTCTGAAATTAGAGTCCAGCCACAGGGACCAACTTTGGACATAAACACATGGCTTGTATAGAGTTAAGCAAAGTGACAGGATTCCTTTGAAGAGCAACCAACCATTCATTTGCGCCATAAGTCTTTGTCATCAACAAATGATTGACCTCTGACACTTTGTACAAAATATGCCTCTCCAAAAGAGAACCGAAGCTGGTGCCTGTGGTATCCCCATTAGCCAGGTGTATGTTTTAGCCACTGCAACACCACTGTCATCTATGGCACTGTAATTTATCTAACTTTCTGAACCAGAAAAAATATACTAAGACTACCCTTGATGGCCATAATACGGTGTCATCTCAAAATAAAAGTGATTCTTACACTTCAGTGATTAGTTGCTGTATTGCATTGCTGCATGCAATTGCTCCACAACGGGCCCATTGCCTTTGTAGATGTGTTTGTACACTGTAATCAAACGCATGTCCTCCACTCATACTATAAACTCAGTATCCCAAGTCTCCCTCTAGGCTTCTCAACTACAAATCTATAGTGCAGCGCCTGAAAATGCAATGAGAGCCTTCATCTACCATTTCCTTGGTCAAATATAATCATCCTCCACTTCTATGCTGCTTCCACCAATAGATCCACTGTACCAGTCCAACACACAGCACCCAGAAGATTTCATCCTATCACCTAGGTCCCAAACGTTCACCGCTACACGGAGATTCAGATATGGTCTCCTAGCCAAAGGCTCAGTCTTTTCTTTGGACCCTTCATTCATATCCTCATTTCTGACTATTGCCTTCAGTGCTTCTTCTTAATTGAGATTTGGTTCACATCAAAGAGCAACACGTATTTCTGCACCTGCTCATTCCATCTACTGCCTTGAGGTTCAAAACAGCTTGGTTTTCATATAATTGTTGCCATCATTTACACAGTCGCTATCAGAGTCACTACTGTACTAAATATCCATTCTCCACCTCAGTGGCAAAGCATAGCTGTCTATATCATTCTGTTCCTCTCCTCCACTTTAGAATCCCTCGTGTGTCTCTGCCCCCAAAGCACATCACACATTTCTTATCCCCTTCTCTTACATGTTGAGACCATAACTACAGGCCAAACCATAGTTTAGGGTGATTTGAGTTTCGGTTCTCCTTTCACAGAACTCATCTTGCATCAGAATTTTGGACACCATCCTCAAGCTCAAAAGAACTCCTATGCAACCTTAGAGTAAGTCAAGCACTGCATATGGCCACTCACAGGTACTGCAACAAAGTTCCATAAAAAACAGTAGAAGCAGGAAAATAAAATAACACAACATAGGACCTAAAGTTAAATAAATTAAATTATTTTCACCTTTATATTGTATACGTCTGTGTTGAAATTATCGAACTATTTTTGTATTATTTTATCATTTACCAATTAACTTCATAAAAAAAAACAATTTTTTAACATTTATTAAAATATTAAAACCAATTTAAATTGACTACATATTAAAAATAACAAAATAGTTTTTATTCTTTATAGATGATTCATAAAATAAATTAATATACTTAAAATTATTCTTTAGTGCACATTATTTGATGAGTTAACATGCTGTACTATTTTATTTTATTAGGTCTAAGCAATACATATTTTAAATTAATTTATATTTATATTATACCTTTATAATATTTTTAATATTGTTTAAAAAATAATACAGTTTCTGGATATTCTCTGAACTTTCCCATAGGGAAGTCTCTGCCACGGTAGTGAAGGCCTCCACCCACTTATGCAAATTTACTAGTAGTAACTTTAAACTCATAACTCCTGTTCTCTGATGCTCCCCCCCCCCCCTTGATTTGCATGGATGGAGATGTGTACAACAACATATAGCCCTAACTCTGCACTCGGAAATGGCGAACAGCAGACAAGTGTAGATTTACACCTAGGTGTGGTATTAAATGTACACATAAGTAAATATATATATGTATATGTATCTTTGTGAATAGGCCCCTTGATTTATATCAGTATATGTTACTGAAAACAATCTGTGCACTTCCAAAATATTCAAACCAAAGCTGTCAACTGCTTTCCCTTTAATAGCTGGCTGCATTTTAACATTATCAACTACTTTCCATGTTAACAGGAACTTGTGAACCTTGTGATGACCGGTAAAGCTGTGTCTAATGTGTTCAACGATGTGGTGGAGCTCGATTCTGGGAATGGCAATATCACTCTGCTGAAAGGAATTGATCTTCGCAGTGACATCGGTTTCTTGTCTCTCTTTGAGCATTACAATGTGTGCCAGGTACAGTGTATTTATATTTCGGAAGGTTTTATTTAAAAAGATTTTGCACAAATGATGGGAAAGCAGAAGAAATGAAATCATCTAACGGTGTTTATTCAGTACAACAGCTGACCGCATGTTATGCCATATATTAGGTATATAACTAAAAATGCAGTTACTGTAAAATAATCCTTTGCCAGGACTGCTCCTTTATATAATTATTAGTTATTTTGCTGCAGCGGGTAAAACCTGTGCAGTGCAAAGGGGAAAATGAAAAAACAATATCTTCTGTTACCTACTCACCACTTGCTTTTTTGAGATTAAAGTCAAGAAGATTCATTGCCATGTTATTTCAACACCAATCTGAGGAATTTGTGCCACTTCATGTTTGCTTCAATTTAATGGTGTAAAACCATACTTCTCAGTGAGGTTCCTTGATGCATTTTCTCCTATTTAGAGGTGCACTGTGATTTCATGCTTTTAAAATTTTTATATGGTTGCAATTATATTGTGTAGTTACTATTACTTGTGAGAGACAGAGATATCCTATGTGCTGCTCTTTACATAGGGTTACACCTTTTGAATCTCTCTGCACTATTAAGCGTGATCCAGGTAAAACTTTATGCATTCTGATTCCAGTCTACAGCCTAATGCTCATTCTACCACCATTCACGCAAAGTGGTGGTATGCTACTTTATTTGTATACATACCACTAGGACAGAACACTCTCTATATAATGTGCTCCAGGGTGGCGTGTTTTGTCTGCTTCTGGAGGTCTAGGCACCTTCCCATTTGTTTTTTTGGGTCTTCCAGAAGGCCAAGGAGGGATCTAATGTAGAATTAAAATTAGTCCCCGAGAAGATCGCCTGCCTCCACACCCAGTGAATCTCTAGTCTGGGATGGTCAGTATTTGGAGGTGAGCAGATGGAAGAGGAAAATTGGGACTGTCGATTGTGGACTAGTTTGTCCAGCAGTTGAGTGCCCATTCTCTGTAAGCATCCCTGCCACCTTTTAAAACGAAGTAGCCAGTTGCCACATGTCTGATCTGATGCACTGAAGGAGGGGGAAAAATGTCTTCTATTGCTACTGTGGTCAAGTAGAGCTAATTAGTTGTACCCTATGCGGAGTAAGTAGTTAAACCTTTTTTAATTGGCTCTGTTTCCTTATGTACCGGAAGATAGGACAGGGTTGTTAATTCTTGTGGTTCTGATTCGTGTAGGTCTTAGCTTTACCTCACTATGTTAAGGAGCCCCTGGGTGAGACTGTACAGTTTTCGTTCAGGGAGTGTGGGTGTTGCATCTGTAGGATCTTTTCCTTGTGGCTTTAACAACAGCATGCACAGTACAGACCCAAAATGCAGACTTGTGATTAGCATCATTATTATTCACAAAATGTGAATTTGCATTTGTAAAGCAATTTACAAGCACCTTTATATTTCATGTGTGAGTAAATTTCTCATGGGCCTGTCATGCTCATTCGAGGATGAGGACACCAGCAAAAATTGGAGAAAACCTATAAGCTCTGATGAATAGTGGGTATTTGCAAAACACTTTGCAGGTAGTTTCCCACCCTGAAAACTTTTCCCTATTACTAGAGAAATATTGCCCAAATTAACGTATATGAATGTCTCTATTTTCTTTCACGATTCCCTCAAAAGGAGCCATCCCAGTCAATGCAAAATGCACTTGAGCCTTTGAGGTTCTACAAAATTTGCAATGTGGCTTTTCTTCATCAGATGGTCCAAGGTAGTCATGTTTACACCACCTAAAATATGAAGACATCATCTTTTTGGTTTCTAGGTATTCAAAGTTACTCTAATAATACCCATGCCTGCAAAGGAGGGGTGATCTCTTCTTTTAATTTTTACATGTCAGTGCTCATACTAGCAATCATATATAAACAGTAATCCCAATTTATCCATGAGACACCTAAAAGAATTAAATATTCTCAGGTATGGACATCTGACAAACACATTCACATTATCTGCATATTTCCATACAAATCTAGGGTATTTTACTTGTGATATAGGATCCAACTTGGACAACTTATGTTGTCTCCAATACAGCCTATAACCCATGAAGAATGTTCCCTTTTAAATGTGGCCAGTTGCACATTCGTGCACACAAAATATATTGATGCTTGACATAGTTTACATTCTTCCAGCACTGACATGATCTTTCCCCAAATGCTGGCTGAAGGATCCAACTTTGGTTTTTCTTGCTATGAAAGGTAAATATAGCATCTCAACTGTTTGTCAGAATTCAGTTTTTCTTTGAACATCCTCATAGAGCTATAAAGTTTTTGATTATCTGTGGCCTTAAATCAGTTTGCAGGTATTTGAACATTGACAGTTTCCTCTATTGACCCAATATAAGACCTCCAAAACATCAATTTCTCCTCATCTTAGAGGTTGACTGGGTGAATCTGATAAACTTTCAGGTCTGCCTGGGGAGCTCCACAGTGGTCAGCAAATGCCGACCTTGCTCCTAATATTAGATGACAATCTAATTCAGCCCTTTGAGGCCTTGAGTCAGTCTTTTCTATGAACGAAATAACATATACAATTAGACTTGCTGTTTGGTGGGGTATGTGCTGAATCTCAAAAACACTAGGAGCTTTCGCTCTCCTCCCAAATGCCAGAATGCTCAAGTCCATTTATTATGGTAGGCCCAATGCCATCCCTGACGGTAACTTTAATTGTCTGCCTTATTCATTCATCTGCACAGCTTCTTCAAAGCCAACTTATGTCTTTTTAATCCTTTACCAACTATATAACTGCAATTTCTCTATGGGATTCATCACAATATGCAGAGTCATGCTGTCAAACACGACAATGATTCATTTCTTCAAGTGTGATTTAGGCTATTCTGTTACTCTCGATAAGTGTCTCTAAATGAGGATTGACAGTTTAGAGGTTACTGTTACTCTAAACTTCCAATGTGCTGCTAAGCATAGGGCGTACTGCTATCACTACTCCATACCATAGTCTCAGATTTGTTGGAATTTACTTTATAACCCAACACACATCCAAACTCTAGTAATGCTCTCATGCTCAGGTATATCAATCTCCACATAGATATGTGCACCCCAGGTCATCTGTGTACAGGGCAAGCTTTTTTAAATAGCCATCAAAAACTAGCAGTTGTATCAGTTGTTCTCTATTTAGCTTACAGACTAAAGACTCAATGTAGAGATCAAATGTCTAGGGAGACAGGGCAGTGTGGGCTTTTGTCACACTCTATATTCAACTCTCGAATAAATTCTTGATTATTACCACCTTCACAGTGGGGTTGGAATAGCAATGTTTGCCCCATTTACATTCTCCCCAAACTAGAGCTTCCATAATCCTTCCAGAGATAGGCTCAGTTAACTTAATTGAAGGTCTTAGCCATTTTAACTGGGCAAATGATCAATGGTAGAAAATGTACAATTGCCTATAGTGGGTTTTAAGAACAGAGTTAGACATGCGCTAGGTGTGATGCCCCATCTGTGGGAGTGCAGCATGTGTTATGAAACTGCCCAGAGATCCATCCTTTTGGGAAGCTGTACTGTGGAGTCTAGAGGAAGTCACAAGCATGGGTATTTTCAAAATTTCTAGGAAACACAAGACTGCAACCTGTTTTTAGAATCTCGCTGGAAGCTCCTTACACCCCCATATTTGGAAGCCTGGGTTCATACTGTTAAGAAACAGACAACAGACAAAATCAGTGGCAACAGCACTTCATTGAGAGGAAGTGAGGGGTCTGTGCCGCTCTCCAATAGCCCAGGACCGGTAAAGTTTGTTATCCCGACTGACTGACCCTCCACATTCCATTGATTCTTCAGTCATTGCCACTAGCCTGGACCCACCCTGCTCAGATGTTAGGGATGCACATCATCCCCTTTGAGACCCCCACCCCCGGTGGCCATTCTTTCCTGCCTTGCTTCTCTCAAATAATAAAAGACTCCCATATTAGTCACTTACCCCGCCCCCCCAGTCCCTCCCCCAGTTCCCCGCTGTATGGTTTACTCCCCTTTTCTCCCTTTTATCACTAAACATGAGTGTCAGATGTAGAATTAAATCCTCCTTTACCTGTATGTATATCTCAAATAGTAAACAATTAGATGGGATACCTTACGTAACTTACGATTTTTAATTGATGCCCATGATTTCTATACTTTAAGTTCACTGTTTAAGGCATCTAGTTATAATGGGGACAGTACTGGTAAGTGAACTTCCTGCTGCCATCTTTCCCGCCTCCCTAGATTTTCCACTAAGCTTTCTAACTATTGGATGAAAGCCTGACATTTTGACGAATTTAAGAATTGCATTATTATTCTTGAACAATGGAGCTGAAATGAACATGCATGGGCTAGGTTTCAAATGTGAGTGTGCTATATGAGGAGGAATTAAGAAAATAAATACAGTGTGCAGCAGGAGTAAGCACAGCTAAAATATCCAGAGTATGGCAATGCAGTAAACAAATGAAGACGATTGAAGCGACGTGAGCTGATTAAACTCACTTCGTTTATATGAGGCTCAATTTCATCGAAAGCGATCCAGTCCTCTTTTTGCACAGAGGCCCTACACAGGTCAGGTGTGCCATTGAAAGATGAGATCCTAATCACTGTCATCACTGTGCTAATGAATGGAGAATTCTGAACCACACACCATGTCCTTAAGCAGCTCAATAAGCAAATAAAAACTGGTGGGGACAGAATGAAATCCTTAGACACATAACAGAAGGGACTTGTTTGCCTTTACTTTGACAAATTGTGTACAACTGTAAAGAAATGGGCAAACTAATCCTAGACCACCTTGCTCAGATCCATCCATAAGATATCAGAAAGTGTCCCTTGGCCCACACTATCATGCCAGATAAGGATCACGTATATTTCATCATCTGCCTTATTGATTGTGGCCTGTCTCTGTACCACTGATAAACCTGAAACAAGTTAGATATGAAAAATTAAGCTGGTTACTGGCCAAATGATACTATAATGAATCTGCTAAACAACTGTTAGTGCTTTGTTAAGAGACAACAGTCCACTTATCAGAATGACATTTGCTAGGTTTGCCAGGTCTAGAATGATTCCTTTCAAAGAAGGAACATATTCAGCCTTGCAATGGTTTGGGAGAAATTCCTTGCATCTGTGATTAATTTATATTGGGAATCCAAAGATGCTTATAAAATGTTGTTTAACAATGATGAACAAAATAAAAAACCTTTCATGGCCTAATGAATGAATACAATTCCAACTCAGTTAGCAATTTAAATTTGTTCCAGAATTATACTATGCTCGCATCAATTAAAAATAGAACAGCTTGCAAATTGTGAGAAAACGTAATTACTTTATCAGAAGGAGAGAATTTACTTATTTTTTTATATACATAAGCATTGGCATTGACCAATAATTATTACAATTAATACCTGGAAATAATTATTTTGAGTAATTTTAAACAGCAGATTTGAACGGATTATTGTTACACCATTATGTAAACCCGCAGAAAGCTAGTAAATAACATCAACATTCTGTGCTCTCTTTTTCTCTGAAAGACCTAGATTTGATCTTTCAGAATGCAGAAGGTCTGTTAACCATACGCCTGAAGGATACCGCTAAGATTTAATTTTATGCAGAGGGCAGAGGTGATCCTAAGTATCATAAAAAAGATCAAAACATAATTAGCTGAGTGCATTTAGTGAGACTGCTAGTTTGGAATAAATCATTTTCATTGAATTAAGAAGTTATGTGGAAATGAGAATTAGGATTGAAAGAAATTTTGAGTCTCAACAAATAATTAATGTTGTCCAAGAAAAAGGATTATTAAACATTTCAGAATTAACTGTTGTATGCCACCTAGAAATATTTAATGGATGTAAAATTCACTGTGAAACATAATTTAATATACTGCTAGAGCACAGAGCCCTCAGTCCAAATTTCCATGCAACTGACCTTTTTTTAGGATTGTAAAAAAATAAAAGGGAGGTAACATCATTCACAAGTTCAATTTATACTGTGTAACCAATTTTGGCCAAACAGTGAGGGCCCAAAGTCGGTAGATAAGATTAATTATACATTTATTACGGATTTATTACAAATTGAAAGCCAAACTGACATACACTAATCTCAAACATACATTGTAGAAATACAGGATCACTCATGACAGACCAAATCATCTAACAAAGTTAAGTATCTGCACCAGAAAAAACACAAGAAACTCTGTAATGGCAATGCAGAAAAGCTAAAGCAGGATCTGATGATTAGAATATGATTTGGGTTCCTCTTGCCTAGGCATGAGTAAATCTAAGTTACCTAAACTGAGCCTACTCTATGTCGCACTAATCGGGGAAAACCTATTTAGATCCAGTAAAGGAGGAGGGTGTCCGCATTAGAGACTTCTTTAAAAGCTCTCCGACATCAGTAATATTGCATAGTATAAAGCCACTCAACATAGAAAAAGCAAAGAGGTCTGTACCCCTCTGAATCTAAAGGGAATCTAAAGGGAATCTGACTAAAGCTGAAGTGTGACAACCAATTAAAAGCCACAAAAGAACATTCGAGAATACCATATCATGTGTCTTATTACTTTCCATCTTCACATGATAAAACTTGGCAACTACACTTGATCCACACATCAGAACCTCCTTGGATTCTTCCCATCTCCCAATTCCGCACAGACAATAGTCCTCCCTTTGTATGTTAAGGCTTCTCGTCCTTGCCAAAAGTACTCCTCCCGACATACATAAAATTAAAAAAAAATTAAACATAAAATTCAAACACTAAGGCCTTTGGTCAAGTTAACGTGGCAAGTATCTCAGTACACATTTATAGATACATATTTGGTTATAAAATAAATGCAGAATACTATTCAAACGAGTACGTGAACATATAAGAATTAACAATATTATTCAAACCATACAAGTCCAGATATATATGAGAACAGCAATCGGATGACACAGTAAGGGAACATTTGTATGCACACTCATAAAAATGTTGAGATTACACAGAAAATGCACTTTTTGTATCTTTTCAAGTGCACTACATTACGTTAATGATGTTAGATCAGACATACATGTGACCATGTATACGTATTTATGTCATGGTCAAAACATAAGGAGTGGAGCTAAAAATATGCCGCTCCAATGCTTGAAGGAAAATGCTTTTAGGAGGTGGTGTATTATAGGTACAAGTACATGTAAAAATGAGATATTGGAAATCACATATGAAAAAATTAATTGAAAAAAGGGTTGTTTGCCATACTGATTAACAGACATGTTTCATTACCTGTTAAATGTACATGACTGGATAATCAAGGTTGCTACGCTATGCTAACAAAGGCTCAATGTGACAAGCAAATCACATTAAGTATGGTCTTTGGACAGCCCCCTCTGTCCCACCAAGAGTTTTGTTACTCTGATTAAATCCATTTTATTGGAGTTACCAACTAGTCTAACAATAATGGAAGGTGATTTTAAGGTCTGATGCCTTATAAGATAGATATATCTACCTCACATTGTCAGTGGTTCCTTAGACATAATCACTAACAATTTTGCGTGATACATGGTATTATGTGACACTGCTGCTCCCAGGAGGGTGGTTTCTCATTTTTCTCTGGTGTGCATAGATTATTCTCACTCATCAATTACTTCCCAATACCCGCTTCTGGCTTGGAAACCAATAAGGGAATTGGCCTGCACTCTTGGCAATTTTATGACCATGTCAGAGCCGGACTGGGAACCGAAAGCAGCCCTGGCAATTTTGTTGGACCAGCCCCCTGTGTAGCACTGCTGCTTTTGTTACTGAGGGCCAAAATTGCTGCACTGCTGCAAAACCCAACCCCATTAACAAAAACAGCCCCCACCGCTGCAAAATCAGCCTCCACCCTTCCAGCATCCCAGGGAAATGTCCAATGGTCACTACAGCCAGTCCGTTCCTGGAGCACCTACCAATTGAATTACAATTTTATGCAGACCACCTGAAATCCAAATACCATAGTGACTTAGTCTTGGTGGCTCGTGAATCAAGATTCACAGATGCTGCATTAGAAGATATGAAACTATACTTTGAAACAAACACAGATACTGAATTCACAGCTGTCCTTTGGGAGCCATACACAGCAGCCACATAATCAGTAAAGTCACACACCATTAAATTGAACAGACACACAAAATAAATGAATTGGAGACAAAAGTAATGACTGTAGTTCCAATAAACTGATGATAATCTGAACAATTTAACTCAAGCCAAACTAAAGCACAAACGGGCTAAACTGAATGCCACCCATTAAACATGGTGCGCAGAATAAAGTTAACTGTACGAGCAATGTGACAAGACCGATAAACTGAAACACTAGTTGAGACACAGGGAAGAGGAATCTAGGCATATCAGTCAGCTATGTGGTGAAAATTGTACTATCCTAGCACAACTTATAGATACTTCAAACGCATTAGCAGGCTAATAAAAAAACTCTAAATGGGCGAACTAAATCATGTTCACAGGAACACGTCTTTGAATTCTTGACCCCCATTCGGATGCCAATCTTGTCTGCCATGGCGAAGTCTACATTCAGCGAACCAATATCAAAGAAATCACGGAGGCTGGTAAGCAACTCTTCTCAGGTAAACTGCTAGGTCCGAACAGTTTCACTGTGTAGTTTTTCAAGTGTCTTGTAACCCCATTCATGCAACCACTACATGATTCCCGTCAAAAAGCTAAACCGGACCGCATTCCAGATATGTGCTAATCTTATAGACCTATTTCTTCAATAAATATTGAAGCAAAGATCCTCGTGAATGTACTGGGTACCCTGCTATATACAGTTTACGGTTCTCAATGATCTTGTCTATCCTGACATTGGATGAGATAGTAATTTCTGCTGTCTTTGCTGTTATTTACCATAACAATAGCACCTGTGAGGAGAAGACTTAGACAGGCTACACAGATTACTGGCTTTTGATGGACCACTGAGTTTTAGGATAAAATATTTGTATATGCCAATGACCTCCTTATATACACAAGTAACCCCATGGCATGTGGGCCTGCAGTAATGCCGATACTAGACAAATGCAGCTGTTATTCCAGGTTGAAGGTCAATTTAACTCAGACAAGCCACCTCCACCTGTGGCTTGCAGATATATATTTGCTTTGACATACTCCACTGGCATGCAGTTTAACACATGAAATATTAAATTTCCCTGCATACAATCGACACATAAAAATTACATAGCCTAGGTGGCTAACATGTATCCATTGATTGACCGGGTTTGCAGAGACTCTCTTGGTTGTCTTTACCTCTGTCAATGTTGGGAAAATCTTTTCTACTGAAAATGATTACCTTCCCCCAAACTCTTTATACTTTACAAAACCACCCCTTTTCTCTTCCAAGGAGTCTTCTAAGTGCCTTATCATCTCTTATGAGAACATTGCCATAGAATGATAGATACCTTAGAACAGGTTTCTCCAAAGTCAGTCCTGGAAGTTTAGATCCATGCCAGATTTTTAGCACATGCCCATATAGATAAATGTAGTTATCTTAAAAATCTGGCATTGATCCGGCCCTCCAGGACTGACTTTGGAGAACCCTGCCTTAGAATATCACTAACCAAATCTTGTAAATCAACATATGATGGAGGACTGGGTATTATAGCCCCCACATTGTACCATGAGGCTGAACTCTGCTAACAGTGAACAGTTAAATCTATATTTCTTATATTGGTTTCTTCAGTGGCATAGCATATTTGATAGAGCCATCAGCAATTCGAGTTTCCCCATTTATTATTATATGGAGGTAAACCCCACCCAAGGAAACAACCTGCCAGAGGCATAGCTTAGTGAGATTCAGGGGTGTGAATCTCAAATTTCCCAACTAAAAAAGTAGTGGGCTGTAGACTGGAGCGTGGGGGGGGGGTGGTGACCAAGGTTCGGGATGGTCTGTTTCCATGAGGGTCAGTACTGATTTGCATTTGCTGGGCCTCTGTTCAGTGTGGAACAGTGGGGGAATAAAGTGGAAGGGAATGGTACACTGAGTGATTGCCACCAGTTAGACTATTTGCAAACATTCATCCATTCACCTTTTGGGTGTTTGATTGCCAGTAGTATGTCTGTAAAATTGAGACTGGTGCAGCTCTCCAAACCTACTACTGCCAATTGTTGTGAATTCCAAAAGTAGTAAATTGTCACCCATTCAAGAAGTACTTCTATAGGTGCAGAAACTGGTCACTATATATATTTAAGATCCTGTTCCAATAAATGAACAAGTTAAAATCTCAAACCTCTTTGTGACATGAAAACAATGCGAAAAACAGACACAGATTTAGCAGACTAGACTCCGAGCTACCAGACCCAACTATCAAACACAAAAATGCATTTGAAGGGTGTCACACCACAATCACCCAGCTGAAGCTATGCCCCTGCCCATCTCATCTAGGCCTGGTAGTTCTTCCTGGGAACTCATGGCTATGGTCACATACAACACAACTCTCTGGAGTCCCTGCCCTGGGATCACATATTCTAAATGTAATTTCACTGCATGCATTCTTCGTCTCTACTACACGAAGCCTTGATGGTGGAGTTGTAAAATAGATGAATATGGACAGGGTCTCATGTTTTTAGTCCTTGTCTTATACAAACTTTTATCAAGTGTTCTGATGGTCCCATATACTAAGCCCGAGTTGCAAATTAAGGACTGCGCACAGTGCATTAAATACTATTATTTTACATGGTATAAGAGGTCAAACATATAACGAAAGAAGCAGTGCATGGAGAAAGCGAAAGTCATACTTAATGTAGTGTGGCTACTGAGTTTAATACACTATGTATGGAGGCGTGCTAGTTATAATAATCTGAAGGTGTCTTGTATATTATAAATTAAAGGTATACCTATAAGTCAAAGAATGTAAATTTTTCTGTACATTAACTTTTGTTTTTAGCTAAAAAAGAAAGTTATATTAATATAAAGGTAGTGTGTAAATGATCAATTTAAGTAACTTAAGTATTTCTAATATTTGTGTATTTTAAGTTTGGTTTGAATAGAAAGAATAAATAAAGTTTCCCAAGTATAACAAATAATTAACCTTTGTTTTTAACATTGAATGTCAATGTTTTTTATTGATAATAAATGTTTATTGGGAAATCGTAGAGTTTACTGTTGTCGAGTGGAGTGTCATTAAGTTGAGTGTGGGACAGTAGAGTGGAGGTGAGTGTTGTAAAGTGTACTGTGGGATACTAAAGTGCCATAGAGTAGATTAGATTGGAGTGGTGTAAAGTAGAATGTAGTAGATTGGAGCGGCGTACAGTGGAATAGCATAAAGTGGAATAGCTTAAAGTGGAGTATTGTAGAGTGGAGTGGCTTACAGTGGAGTAGGGTACAGTGGAGTGATGTAGAGTGTAGAGTGGCAGAGTGTAATAGCATACAGTGGAGTAGCGTAGAGTCAAGCAGCGTATAGCGGAGTGAGGTACAATGTAGTGATATACAGTACAATAGCGTTGACTGACAAGGCATAGAGTGGAGTGCCACAGAGTGGAAGAACAAACGGTAGAGTGTTGCAAAGTGTAGTGATGTAGGGTGGAATATGGTATAGTGGAATGGCGTACAGTGGAGTGGCATAAAGTGGAATAGCATAGAGTGAAGTGGGAAGAGTGGAGTTGCGTACAGTGGAATAGCATAGAGTGGAGTAGCAGAGTGCAGTGGCGTAGAGTGAAATAGCATAGAGTTGATCAGCATAGAGTGGATTGAAGTGGCATGTAGTAGGGTAGAGTAGAGTGGTGTAAAGGTCAGTGGCGTACAGTGGAGTGGAATACTGACAAGGGCCTCCTTTACAATGGGATACCTCAGCCTCTTCTCTTTCTCTAGAGTCAGTACGTTGTCCTCCCATCACCACAAATATGACACTAAAAGCACCGCTGCAGTCCTCCTTAGACATCCTCTGAACCGCTACAGCTACTTCCTATGCCAGACATAACCTGTCTATTCAACCCCCTCCTTAAAGTCAGGCACATAGTCTCTGAATATATGAACTCTTTCTTCTGCACTGGACACAGTACTAGTGCTCACACCATTTTTGCTAAACTCTAACAGCTATTTGGCCTTCAGGTGGACCCTTTGACTCTCAAGCTAGCAGGGCCCTTTCTCCTCCAAGGCGCTCTTAGCTTCACCTTTTCTCTCCTCTACATGCAGCCGGGCCAGAGTCAGGTCCCACTCAGCCTGCCTGTCATTCTGTTCCTCAGGGGACTGGGTTTGGGAGAAGACAGTACTTCTTGCACCATATCCAATAGAGAAGTCTCTCTCTGGGGGATCCCCTTTCTCCTCTGGACACTTTACCCACTAATTTCTCCACTCCTCTGCCTCCTTCTGAAACCCACTACCCTTTGGGATTTTGATTCTGAGGTCAACTACAATCAGGGTTCTTCCTTTTCAAGAGTGCAGAAGTAGTGCTCTTCAAATTCTTCTTGTGGTGTAGATTGCATTCTGCTGATGTCATCCAGGTTCTAGGTGTGAATTAGAACTCAAACTTGGATGTACACATGTGTAAATAAGTGTGTGAATAGTCTTATGGGTGTGTCGGTGACTGTCTGCCTGTATAAGTGATGGATACATAACTGCTTTCATGAGAGTGCAACTGGGTCTTTAAGTGCCTCCTTGACTTTGTGAGTGTGTGTGAATTACATACTATTAAATTACATACTGTAAGCACCCACCTCTAATTTCAAACACATTAATTCATGCTAGCTTAATATTAATATACATTCAGTATAGCAATTCCTCTTTCCCCTTTCCTGCTCACAGCACCCTTCTATTTTCCCTTGTAGTACACTGTCCTGAAGCTACACATTTTCTCTCACCTTACATAGACTCACAATTTTTTTCTAAATATACTTTAAATACTACAACCTAATTAACATACCTGTAAAAGCTCTTTGCTGTTCTCTCAGTTTAATCTCTATGTCTGGTAACATCCGTTTTCATTCGAAATCTCCAGCAAACTCGTGCAACCCACCATTTCTCTCAGTAGAAAAGCAGGTAAAATGGCTACACCTCACCATGTGCTCTTACTTATACTGCTCTAGTTAACAAATCACAGGCTTCCTTTCATCTTTCTTTTTTGTCATACCTCTTCTAAATTGTCAGTGTTTCTATAATGCTTTCCGTGTTTCCTGCGAAGAAGCCTAATATGGTTGGGTTTTTTCATGAATCTGCCTATCCACCTCAATGCTCAGCACAGCCCACCCATGTAACTGCACGGCGAGATTCACAAATTTACAAGGGGCTATGCTGAGCCCAGCGACAGATCCACAGATATTGCACGTAGCAAAAAAAAAAAGTTTACTGGCATTTTGCTGCCCATCTGTTTCACAAACATGGGATAAACATGAGGAAAGCTCTAACCTGAACCCTTCATTTATTTTAGAAGCTACTTTTCAGTCTTGGGGACCTTTTCTGTGAAGTTTTACCCAGCTAATCAGGACTAGGACCTTGCTTTGGCACGTGGAACCATGGAGTCACTGCAGTGGATTCGCGGAGGGGCAACCTCCCTAGATATACAAATTTGGCATTCTCTTAATGTCTCTATAACTACTGAATGGATTTACACCAAATCACAAAAGGGGCTCTTTCTGGACCAAGAGCTAGCTTTCTGCCAAATATTGTTTAATTCCGTCCAGCGGTTCAGGCTGTAGTCCTGTCTAAAATCTCTATAGGAATTAACATGGGAAACGCACTCTTTTTGACCCCCTTTTTTGTCAGTCCCAGCTTCATGGATCACCCCAACATTTTACAAGCAGAACTAGAATTAGTGGCACAGTTCAAACTGTGCCAAACTTATAGGCAAGTCAAAAAACACTTTTCCTATAAAAACTAGGTCCTACTAGGTCCTAACTGTAACTACCTACTGTCGACCACCACTAGATAATATATATGTGTGTGTGTGTGTGTGTGTGTATATATATATGTATGTATATATATATGTATATATATATATTATCTACTGGCGGTCGCCAGTAGATAGTTATAGTTAGGACCGTGTTTCCATAGGAAATCCGCAACATTCTATTTGGAATAACTTTGGCGCCGGTCGACGAATCCTCGCGAAATTTTTAAAACTAATGGGGCGCTACGCTCCGCTTCTACCCTGAAAGTCTCGGGGGGGATTCGTCAAGCGGGGGCTGAGAAAAAAGGGGGGTCCCAAAACACATTTTCCCATAGGACCTTTAGTCCGAGCTACAGCCCGAACGGCTGAACAGAATTACTTGAAATTTGGCAGAGAGGTAGTCCTCAGGTCAAGGATGCGCCTTTTGTAGGTCTGGTGTAAATCTGTTCAGTAGGTCCTGAGAAAATAGCATTTAAATCAATATATATATCTGTAAGCGCGCTCCGTGCGCTTACCGTAAGCTTACCGTACGCGTACGGTGCCGTGCACGAGCTTAATTCTGATTGGTGGTTACATGACTGTAAACATTCGAATCGGTCGAAATCAGGAAGTGTCGGCCGCCATTTTCTGTCTCTCGCACTGAGAAACAAAGGTGGGGAACGTGAAAAGGGGGCAACGAAGAGAGTTGCAGACCCCCTAGTGTTTGTCAGGGGGTCTAAGAAGGACCCAAAAGTACGAAAAATACATTTAATAATTTTTAAAAAAAATCGCGGAGTGCGCGTACGGTAAGCTTACCGTACGCGCACGGGGAAAAAAAAAAAAAAAGAAGTAACAATCACATTTATTAAATAAATTAAAGGACCCACAAGGGAGAAAAAAACAAATGTTACTGTGTAAAAAAAGGCGAGGCTCGCACGGCATGGACTGCGCAACGTGGGCGCTCGGTGCGCGAAGCGGACCGAGCGCCCACAGCGCGTGCACGGTGCGCAAAGCGCACCGTGCGCGCAGGGTGTGCGCACAGTGAAAAACCAGAAAAAAAATTAAAAAATAAATACATAACTTAGCATTTAAAAAAACCGTACAAATTCACTGAAAAAACCATAGGTTTCACACACGTTATAGTTAGGAATTATCATTTACAAAACCTTGCAAATTCACTTAAAAAACCATAGGTTTCACACATGTTATAGTTAGCTGTACATTTCACTCGTAAAAAACCAATGAAATTCCACGTTATAGTTAGATCAGGTAACTATAACTTGCGCGACCGCAATCCACAATGTGTAATTTCAGATGTCATCATTGATGTCATGAGTGATGTCACTGACCATGTCATGAGTGATGTAATATGTGACGTCATCAGCAGTTTATTGTGGGCGCGCAAGTTATAGTTACCTGATCTAACTATAACGTGGAATTTCATTGGTTTTTTATGAGTCAAATGTACAGCTAACTATAACATGTGTGAAACCTATGGTTTTTTAAGTGAATTTTATATATATATATATATATATATATATATATATATATATATATATATATATATATATATATATATATATATATATATATATATATATATATATATATATATATATATATATATATATATATATATATATTTATATAAAACCCTTTCAGGAGAGAACTCTGGGTACTTCCCAAGTTTAGGTGGAGAGCAGCTCCTGTAAAGAACACCCTAGAACACCAGCAACACTCTGAATCTGCTCACCTCAAATCTGTATTTCTAGCAAGGGTTTTAAGCATAGGATTCGCTTAGTGCCATCCACGCCTAGGTAGAAAGGGAGAAAGTCTTTTGCCATTTCTACCAGGGATTGGGGAGAGGGGGTTGGTTGTTGACATGCAGATTTCCCCTGGTTGCACTGACGAGGAGACTTCAAGCAAAAACTCAAGGTTAGCCCGATGTGCAACTGGGATTGTGTGGCTTGGGATACTGCAGTGGTTTGGGTCATTTGGGCACTATCGTCGGCTTACTTTAGTGGCTGCTGGTTCAGTCAGGAAGAGAATGTTGCTGCAAAGCACGCATGATGCATGGAGCTTTACAGGTGGCACCAATACTAGGACAGCAGGAGCCATTTTGAGAAACACAAGCCCCTTAACTTCACACCTGCAGGGGCAAGACATCAGTAACAGACCATGGGAGAGAGTGAGTCAGCCTTACAGACTGTCTTAAGGAGTGCTTATCAGATAAAAAAGCCCCCATTAGCAGAAAAAAACAGCTAAATCTTGATAAGGCCGGTAATCCCTCTCCCCATCAGAAATCCATTAGAGAGTATGACATTGAAGCCAATGGGCAGTGTAATAGTAGTAATTCTGGCCTGAATTCTGACTCCAATGACCTCAGGAGAGGAAACTTAACCAGTTTGTCTTTAGCTGGAAATATCCTGACTACTTCCTATTTGAATAACCAAAATGAAGACGTATACAAGGTGAATAGTACAGCCCCGGTATAACAGGAATGGATATTGTAGATTTGGGGAGTGACGTTTTGAAGGGGGAAAATGTCTTTGGTGATTTATCATGTCAGCAGCGAGGACTCTCTGCAGAAGGGGCAAAGGTCATTTTGGCTAGCTTAGTGGCAGACAGAAGGGATAAAAGCAGGCAGCATATATTAGATGAAGTTTCACTGGAACTTTATGAAACTCAAGAAGGTCTTGAAGCCTTTTTCTCACTTTCCAAGGCTAGTAGTCAATCTGAGTTGGAAGAAGAATATGAGGATCTGAGAAGTGTGAATCAAGGACCAACCAGGGTGGGGTCATTATTGACTACCATCACCCTTACCCCTCGCACTATGTAAAAGAGATACGTCTGGAGCATCTATTGTGCTATTCACTGTGCAAGTGGAGGAACTGCTGATGTGTGCATTTGAACTGAACAGTGCTCAAATCCTCTAAAACTGGGGTGAAAGGTACAGAGGGGCTAATCTCACTGGCTAATAAAGTATCCCTCAAGCCAACCTGTATTAATCAGCCTGATCCTACTCTCTTGGAAATCTATGAGTTTATACAGACCCTCAGGGATCAGAATCGCAAGGTTAATCTTCCATTGAAAACTGCACTCCTCAAAACACAAGTTTTGCTTTGTAAATTGTCAAGGAATATGGATATTTTGGTTGATGGGTCAAGGAACATGGCGGCCGCCTGCTAAGCGGCTGCGGCCTCACTCTCCCCCTCATGCATAACGGATTCCTGCCGGGTGGAACTGTCACCCTGAGTGCGTAAGGAAAATATATACTCACTTTGCGGTATGCTTGTGGATGTCTCTTCTGACCCCCCGAGGGAGCCGTGGGCGCTGTGGTCGTCGGTGGAAGCAGAGTGGATGATAGCGCGGAAAACGGACGACACCGGCAATGCTGACCTCTGGCGCTGGGGAAAGGCTGCCCGGGGACACAGGAAGCGCAACATCGCCCTCTGCCTGTTCCGGGTCACGAGAGGAAGAGCTGCTGGAGGAAGAGCCGGAACCGGCGCAAATTGGCAAGGACGGAGAAAGGGATCAGACTGGGTAAAACGTGGTGAGACTGCCGATTCTGAGGTAGGGAGTCGGCGTTTTTTTACATTGCTCTCGGCTGCTGACACGTACCTGGGTAATCAGCGGCAGTGCCAGTGTCAAAATCGAGAGACTACAAGTGGCTTCCCATTTTTTGACATTATTAATGGTAGCTGTAGTGCTTGGTGCAGAGCCTGGTGGGATTCCCTGGAGACAGGGGGGGACTGCATGTACTGTATGGATTTTGAAAGAGGAGTAAAAGTCTGTGATCTTGGCTGTAGTATTGGTTCAGAGGCCTCTGGTAATTTCAAGGACATAACCGCAAAAGTAGGGTTAAGTAACATCCGAGAGGTCAAAATAAATAGATACATCTTACGTAGTAGAGCCGCGAATGACATAGAGGCGCCGGCATATCCCCCCGTGTCTCTCCTCCGATCTCCGAAGTGAAGGCCATCAGAAGTCGAGGACTACCCAAAGATAATAGCACGGACGAGGCCAAAGGGAAGATAAGGGACTCTTCGAAGAAGAAAGGCAGGGGGAAGAAGGGGTCCCCTTCTAAAATAAAGATAACTCCATCACTCAAAACTTTCTATAAAGTAATGTCCACCACTACTACAACTACCACTACGGCCACAGCAGCCACCCCCCCTTCCCAGAGGGTTGCTACTAAAGATACTCCAAGTTTAAATCTGGTTAATACTTTAAAACCACTCAGTACCCCATCACTACCGCAAGAGAAAGCTGAGGGTATACAGATGAGTACTGCTCCTAGTATCAAGCACTCGATAGCAAGTCTGTCGAATAGATTTTCGGTATTGGCAAGCGAGGAATTATTGATTCCCTCTGATGACCAACTTAATGCGCCCAGCGGTAATAGCCCCAGCGACAACCAGTCAGACTTTATAGCAGATGATGCGTTGGCCCCTGTGAAAGGAGCAGATGCAATCGGTCCACTGGGCACGGAAAACATGGCATCACATACATTGGCAGATACACTTCTCGCAATGAAAGACGAAATCGCAACCAGATTTACGGTCTCTGAAAAGAATCAGGCAGAGATGACGAACAGATTTTTAATTTCTGAGGCAAACCAGGCAGCAATTCAAGCCTCCTGTGAAACATTGACCAAAAGATTAGACTAAGTAACGGCAAAAACAGATGCCATAGAGCTGGAAATTCCTCAAATTAAGGATTCTATTTGCACTACGGAAGCTGACTTAGCTAAGCTATCTGCCCAAAATAAGGATCTGAGAGAGGATCTTGAACGCTTGGAGAACCACGCTCGGAGGAACAATCTAAGGTTTTTAAATGTTCCGGAAGCCCTGGAAGGGGCTGACCTTAAGGGTTTTGTGATATCTATTTTAAGGAGCTCGGTCTTAAAAGACACGCCAGAAATCGATCTTAAACATGAAATACAGAGAGTGCACCGAGACCCTTTCAGGAGAATCCCGGCCAGGCAGAAACCAAGAAAAATAATGGTCAATTTCTTAACTTATGCAGTTAAGGAACGGATTTTGTCCTCCGCACTAAAAGAAGGCTCTCTGTCCTATAATCTCCCCACACCTTTCACCTTTCAAATTAGATCCGATATTTTCCACTGAACGGCGACTAGACAGTGGGAGTTGGGAAAACGGATGGAGGAGCTCAATAAAATTGGGGCAAAGGCACAGTTAAAATTTCCGGCATTACTTCGGGTAATGTGGAAAAATCACATGTATCAGATAAAATCCGGAGAGGAAGCGGATGCTCTTATTGAAAAGATTAAGGAAGAGCAAGGGGAAAAATAGGACAGTAACAACAATAATGAAGGGTGTTCTTTTCGGTGGGAATTCAAATTAAAGTTAATTTTTGTTTCTTTTTTTTCTTAGAGGGGGAACGAAGGCTAAACAGGCTTACGCCTATTAGAAGGGAGGGTTCCTTGTGGGTAAGAGGCACCTAGGAAGGCTCTGGGGGATCCGGGGGAGCACACGGGTGGGGTGACATGGGAAAAAAGGGGGGGAAATTCTTCACCTCATCATATCAAGTTATCTTGGCCGCAAAAATGTTTGACCGTGGAAGGGCGTTAGTTTTACAATCAACTTATGGGTGATTGGGGGAACAGAAAATTAGTTTTTGTCTCATGGAACGTCAATGGGTTGAGGTGTCCTAGGAGACACAGGTTGATTCTTAAACATTTGGAGCTTTCTCCTGCCAAAGTCTGTTTGTTACAAGAGACACACTTAACTTACAATGAAAGTTGTTTGATTTGTTCTAAAACCCCCTGGATTCAATCTTATAGCATGTCACTTCAGACGTCACATATCAGAGGGGTCGCAATTTTAGTTAAGCATGGTGTACAGTGCTCTTTAAAAAAATCACAATCAGACTCCTCTGGAAGGTGGCTAGTCACACGTTTATTGTTAGAAAATATGGACCTAGTTTGTGTCTCTTATTATAGCCCAAATGTTGATGACCCGAGTTATCTATGTAAACTACAATCAGTATTGTTTTTGGAATCCCCTCCATATATTATTGGTGGTGATTTTAATGTTTTGTTAAATCCTTCGAAAGATAGGTCTAATTTGAGTCATTATATAGGAGCTCCGAGGATTCGTTGTGCTTTATTAAATATGATTCAGGATTTGCATTTAGTAGATACTTGGAGGGCTAAAATGAGAGATCAACATGGGTTTACATTCTATAGTAAAAAATATAGTCACTCTTCTAGGATCAACTTTGTTTTTATAGATAGGCTATCCTTGAATAGGTTAGACTAGATTCTGGTTATGCCAAGTCTCCTCTCAGATCACTCTCCGGTCCAATTTATATATCAGGGTAAAGGGGTGCAGCCTCCTCCAAGGTGGACTCTAAATAGGGCTAAGCTTTTAGAACCAGAAGTTATAGAGGCTGCTAAGTCTTCTACCTTGGAATTTTCCTCCTTTAATATGGGTTCGACATCATTGGATTATATTTGGGACACATATAAGGCGAACCTAAGGGGGAACCTTCATGGTATTATTAGCTCTATAAATCGAATCGAGGTATGGCAACTAAAAGGCATTGAAAGAAAAATAAGCCAGCTAGAGAAACAGAGGAATGATCTAAGTAGAGGAAATAAGGAACGATCATTGCAGGTTCAGAAAGTTCTAGAAGAAGCACAACAGGAGTATAGGGGGAGACTGGACGCAAAATGTAGAGCTCAATGGCATTCCAGAAGTATGGAAAATTTTGAATATGGAGAGAAGGCGGGTGCCTTGGTGGCTTGGAAGGCCAGAGCTGATCAAGCAAGGAAAAATATTAAAGAACTAATAATTAATGTTGAAGGGGAAACATCAGTCAGATTTGAGGATATGCAGGCCTGTCTCCTTTCTCTCTTTTCTGATGTCTATAAAGAAGATTTGTTACCCTCTTCAAGTTCAATTGAAGCATGGTTGAGGGACAAAAGGTTGCCCTCCTTGTCAGAGGAAAGCAGGAATAGGTTAGAGGCCCCTTTTACACACGAAGAAATAACTGAGCAAAGCAAATAAAAAAATCTAAAAATAAAAAAGCAGCTGGTCCAGACTCACTTCCAAGTGAAGTGTATAAGCATTTGGCAGAGGAGCTGACCCCCTTATTAAGCACCATCTTTAATTCAGTCTATTGCTCCAAGGGCAGGGTTCCTGAGTCTTGGAAACAGGCAACAATTGTTCTGATTCTGAAGCCAGGCAAGGATCCTTTAAAAGGAGACTTGTATCGTCCAATCTCCCTGCTAAATGCCGATTATAAGATCTTTATGGGCATATTAGCAGGGAGATTGGCTAAGGTAATCCCAGAGTTAATTCATGCAGACCAGAAGGGTTTTGTTGCTGGACGGTACATTCAGGAGCAGACGCAGCTGTTAATTGGTAACATTGATTTGGCCATGCAGAGATCAGATCCTTTGGCTATAATTGCTGTCGATGCCGCCAAGGCATTCGATAGAGTCTGCTGGATGTACCTCTGGGAAGTACTGGAGAAGGCGGGTTTTGGACCTATCTTTATTCAAACGTTAAAGAACTGTTATCATGGTGCCTCGGCCAAAATTCTCTTAAATGGAATATTGACATCAAGCTTCTCCATACAAAGGGGTACTAGGCAGGGATGTCCAATGTCGCCACTACTGTTCAACATCTATATAGAGCCGCTAGCCAAGCCCTAAGGTTGGACGACTCAATCCGCCCTTTTAGGTCAGAACAATACAGTTGTAAGTTAGCCCTATATGCAGACAATTTAATTATATACACCAGTGACCCAGAAGGGGCTATCCCTCGGGTGGAGGCTCTTTTGTCTAGTTTTGGGGACCTGTCTGGATACCTGATTAATAGGTCAAAAACAGAAGTAATGTGCTGGAACTTAGATCAATGGCCTGGCAAAGTTAGTACTGAATTCAGATATTTAGGGATCTATATAATCAAAAATCTGGAAATGATCCCACAGATAATTCTGAACAGAGTAACCAAAGAAATAGATCGTCTCTTTAGCCAATGGAGGAACCTTCCCTTGACCATCTTTGGAAAAATTAATTTGGTGAAAATGATTATTCTGCCCAAACTCTCTTACTTATTTTCTACTATTCCCCTTGTTTTTCCTAATAACTGCATTAGCAAAATACAGAGTAAAATTGGGAGTTTTGTATGGGGAGACAAGGGGGTTCGGTTGACATGGAAGAAGCTGAGACGCAGGCTTGTTAAGGGGGGGCTGGCTCTTCCAGATATTAGTTTATATGCGACAGCCATCCAGTTTAAAAGCATCCGGATGTTATGTGTGAAACCTGAGAAGTCAGCATGGGGTAGATTGCTAGGGGAGATGGTTAGAGCCGAAGGAGGTGGTGGGAGCCAGTCTTTTTTGTACAAGTTTGGCGCCCCAAAGTTCTTCAAGCAAGTCCGCTTGAAGGTGCTGAGGGTAGCCTTGGAGCTCTGGCATAAGATTAGACTCAAGTGGGGTATTGGATACTATTCTGACTGTGCCCCAATTTGGGAATCCCCTGGAGCTCCGGATTGCCTTAGAGACACACTAGCGCTTCCTATTAAAGGGGCGGATATTAATTCCTGGTCCGAGCTGGCAGACTCCGAGGGGATTTACCCCTGGGAATATTTGCGAGCTAGAATAGGGGCTGGATTTTCCAGGTTTAAATTTTTGCAGCTAGAGTCTTGGGTCAATGCGGAAAAAGGAGAATTTTGAGGAAATCGAGACGTTGAAAGCTTGTGCCAATCTATTAATCCATTGAAGAAAGAGATCTCAATGGTACAAACTGTTAATTGATGTTGATGATCAGAAGATATCCTCTTCTGAGATGGTTTGGTCTCGAACACCTTTGGGTCCATCCATAGGTTCCTTGTTTGAGCCATCTTTGAAGATATTATTCAAGCAAGCTAAACCTGCTTGTCTGAAAAAAAATCATTTTTTGTTATTTACAGGCTGTACTATACCCTGGCAAAGATTGCTAAATTTACCCCATCCCCCCCTCCCAAATGTTTTAGATGCTTATTACCTTTGGCTGACGATTTACATGTTTTCTTTGACTGCCCGGTCTTGAAGAATTTCTGGAAGGAGGTTGGAGATTCACTCCAAGACATTTTTAAGATTAGCATCAGTATTAACTTGTCATTTGTGTTTTTTGGAAACGATGGGCTAATATGTCATACAGTTTCTTCACTACAGAGAGGTCTTTTGTTATATCTGGTCCTTCTGGCCCGGAGAGAGATCTGCAAGAGATGGAAAGCCCACCAACAAGGGAGAGCTGGCTCAGGGCCTCATTCAATATGGCTTGTTTGGAGTATGAAAGTGCGGCAGACAAGTCATCTAATATTTGGCATCCTCTTATCTGTTGGGGCCGCAGCCTCCGGTTAATAGAATCGGTCCAATGATTACATCAAGCTCCCCTAAGATAAGGGGTTTGGTCGGGGACCAAGGTGATTGAGGAAAAGCCAGGAGGCCCTCAGAGGGTTAAAAGTCTTTATAAGATCCGCATAGAAATGTTTGGTAAGATGAGGACCCAAAAAAAAAAAAAAGGAATATGGATATTTTACAGACTAGGATTGCAGACATTGAAATCAAACCGAGCAATTTTGCTCAACAGACTCTAATTAATAACTCCCAAATGGTATTTTAGGGATCCTGGAGGAGAATCAGTGGATGACACTAGATATTTTGAGGTCAATTTGTTTCAAACAGCGTTCTCTCAGCTGGCTGACTGGGATATGAATAGCGCTATCCAGCGGGCACACCAATTTCCATTTCACAACCTTGGAGGAGGCCGAGGGGCTCAATATCCATGGGCCATCCTAATTTATGTTGGGAATTATATTTCACACCAGTTTATCCATCATGCTGCCTGCACTAGATGACCAGTTAGAGCACTGGGTATTTAACTATTAGTAAAATTTGACTTTTCCAAAGAAACTGTGGTCCGGTGATGGCGGCTACACCAACAAATTTCTGACCTTCAGAGGGTGGGAGCAATTGTGTTTCTGCTTGAACCGGCTACACTGAAGATTAGATACTAGAGCAAAAACTATTCTTGCAATGATGTGGCTCCAGTTAAGGATCTTATAGATCAATGGTCAAAGTCGACCTCCAAAGGGGGTGACAGTGAGATGGGCCAAGAATCAATATATTAAAGAATATGCACCCAATCCGTAATGCTCAATATCTCCGTACCACTAGTTAGGAAAATGTTGCCTCTTTCTCACTCTTGGCGTATCATGTTTTTTATTCTTGGTACAAATTTGTGTTTCCATGTATTAGTTTACCCTTTCCAGTTTTGTTGTAGGCTGGTGGGGCTTTCCATCATGAGAGCAGCTGATGCTATTGGGCAATTGTCTGGGGGTGGTTTGGTTCATACTGTCATCAGTGTGACAGTATTTTTGTGGGCTGGATCGGGTGGGGCTAGTGTGTGTCAGTGGGTCTTGAGTGGGGGTGTTCCGATAGGGAAAAGGTGCAAAACGTTTCTTCATTATCACAGTATGGTATCTGAACAGTGAACGTGGTGGATTGGTTGCAGGAAAATACCAAAGGCTTAAATCACACCAAAAGAAAGCATGTGCAAACCGCCATTAAAAAACAATGCTAAGTTAAAATGAAAAGCTAAAATAGAGACTAAATGTAAGCTACATAACAGGGTTACGAAACAGCTGAACTGTTTATACGACACTTGAGTACTCTAAAAGTACTGAATGTAGAACCTTGCATGTATATCATTTAGTCTGGATGAAAATTGCATGAATTACTAAATACCATTGATATACCTTTATTGTATATAACCCTAATCTCCTGGTCTGATTATAGCATGGTTATATATCTGGCTGGAGACACTGTAAACTTATGAATTTGGGGCATATAATGGGGAGGGGGCATATCCTTCCATTTGAACATCTGCGTCGAGATCAGGGGTTACCCAGTAAAGCTTTCCTGCAATATTTGCAACTTAGGGCCCGATTACGATGTAGTTAGGAAGGCCTCCTAACGGCATTTGCTCTGTCCGAGTCGGATCGGGAATGTGTCTTTCCGACCAAATCGAAAAGGTTTCTGACCTACCGAGTACGATGTGAGTTAGGCGTTAGAAATATCCCAATCCGAAACCGACGGAATTCCGAATGACTGAGCTGCACGGAGCAGAATCGTATGTCTCTATGGGCCACGTTTCCGATCACCCGATTATGATGCTGTATTCAGACAGCCTTTCCGAAACGTGCCATCTGATTTGAATCGGCAGTCGTAATCAGACCCCATGCACCCGGAGCCTTCCCAATCGAGCCATTGGGGGTACCCATGGGTACCCCCTTACCAGCCATGCACAATGTGGCAGGTACCATGGGGTGCCCGCCACAGGGTGCCCGATTTTCCCCAGCCACCCCTTCCTTCAATGGGAGACCATGCATTCAGGCGGAACATAGTCTCCCATTGAAGTCAATGGGAGTCCAACCAAATCGTATCTGGAAGCATCCGGATGCATCATACTCAGTCCGCCGGATTCTCCCAATCCGAAATGGTCGGAAACCATTCTCAAACCGATTTGGTTGGAGTGATTTCCAAACCACATCAGAATCGGGCCCTTAGTATTTTTTTTGCTGTAATTTGCTGAGAAAATATAGACCAGGAGAGAAATGATTTCCTGGATTTGGGTATCTTCATGATTCATACAGGTTGTATAAAGCATCATAATTCAAGGAGAGACGACTCATTATTATATGTTTGCTCGGAAGTGGAGTAGATATTTAGGCCAGCATGTGACACCTCAAGACATAGCTAAATGTAACATGCTGTATCAGATGGTGCCTAATGTATTGCGTATAAAGGCGCATCAGTACATCTCTAATGATCTTTACCATACACCTCTTTGATTATATAAGTGGGGAGTCAGAGACCAATCCCTGGTGTTTTCACTGTGGTATGTAGGGAGCAGATGCCATTCATATTTTTTCAAATTGTTCTGTGATTAAAATCTGCTGGAATTGTGTATTTGGGAAGATCAATTGATTAATTGACCGTGGTATGAAGTCCCATGTTAATTATTTTAAGACATTACAATCTGATATGACTCCCTCGTGACCTAAATTTCTTTTATAAATGTGAATTTAAATTCAGCATGGGCTAAACAACAACAAAATTCAAGAAGAAAACTTTGTTTATAAATATTAACATTATGTATTTAGCATCTTTGTTTTATCAAATTCTTTTCACTTTCTTTTTTTTTTTTTTTAATATAAAACCATTGTTGTAGACATATACAGACAAAATTGCATGATTGTTACATCAATTTTAAATACAAAACATTCTAGGTCAGTAACCCCAGAGTGAGAAAACAAGGCAAAAAATCCATATAGCCTATATCACAAACATTCAACCTCATATACACTCATACTACATTCACTAATACATATATCCGGAAAGTGGGAGACAAAAGGTTGCACAGTCTCCGCGACCAATTATAGCAGGATCTGAACAGCATTGGTCGACGCGCGTTTCGGTGGCTTAAAGAATGGTAGCACCACCTTCCTCAGGACCTTAGCCAGATATCAGAACAACACAAGAACATGCAGGGGAAACATGAAAGGTATAAACAACATTATATTCAAAGCCCATTTAGAGAACAAAGTTAGTCTATTGGACCTTAATGCACAAGGTATAATTCACGTAAAAAATAGTTAAGAGACAGAACTTACACACCTGAATTTAAAGACACCGACTAATGTGCACAACATGCAGCAAAGATCAACATTATTACCTCCCCATTTTCACTTTGGGGGCCATGTCAAATAAGGCTAAACATAGAAATGTGCATCAGCCACCTTGTGCCATAGTGAACGGCCTAAAAAAGAAGAAAGAACAGCCCACATAGTCAAAAAGAACTTGCCCAATGACTGTCCCGTGTTTCATTGTGAACGTCAATTGTGGGAAATAAAAGCTCATCGTAGGGTACTGGTACTGTCAATATTAAGGAAAGAGCCACTGACAGTCTCTGTCTTATGTGGCTATATTCTTGGTTGAAAGGACACGTTCTGTCAAGATAAATAACACAGAAGGTGTCATAAGTAAGGGAGACCGAAAGTAGTATGCTGGAAATATCTTTACAGAGGGCCAATGCTATCTTACCTAAAAATCTCATATCTGATAGAGACATCTAGCCGCAGATTCCTTAACTTAGAATATCCCCAGGCGTCAGACTGAATCCGGATATTTTTTTTGCAGCAGTACCTCTGCGTGCCGGGGGTCGGCGCCACACGACCCCGCCCTGACGTCGTCCACGGACGTGATGTCACCGAGGTCATATAAGTCCCTACTGGCACGCTGACGTCAGTTTCCTTCTTTTCGCGGATGTGGAGTAAGCGGTTCCTCTGGCCTGTTTCGGGCCCTTTTTTGACGCTTCGCGTCTGGAACAGAGTACCATGCCTTTGGGCTTTAAAAACTTGTACCGCCTGTTCGCGGCAAATGTCCGTGACCGACCTACACCTTATCTGCATGTGGTGTCTGAGCGAACACCACGACTCGACGGACTGCGACGCCTGCCAACACCTCAAGCCGAAGTCCCGGCGGGAGCGCAGGATGAAGCTGCTTTCGGCTCGTCTGTCCCGGTCGGAGTCGTCTCGGCCCCTGGCCTCCTCAGTGGCGACAGGTCCCTCTGGCAGTGGGTTCCATTTGCGGCATCGGTCGCCCTCTGGTTCCCAGGTGTGTCGTTCGCCTCACTCGGGTAAGTCACAGCGCATGTTGCCGAGGTCCTAGACCTCACTTCCTTTGTTTGTCGGGGGCACTAGTTCCCGGAATCCTCCGGACGTGCGCCCCCGGGAGTCGACCCTTCTTTATCCGCCAAATCCTGGCGCGGGGGTGACTCGGACCCAGATGGAGGCCTATGCCGCGGCCCTGCAGGCCTCCCTTGGGTCCCCTCCTCTCCTTGGGGCATCCTCGGAGCCTCCGCTGTGGGTGGGGTCTCTGGTGGACACGCCGGCAGGTTCGGCCCCTGGTGCCGACTGTACCCCTTACCTCTAGGGATGATGGAGATGTGGCGTCGTAAGGGCGCGGCGCGGTTGGTTCCCCCTGTTTGACCCATAGCACCCCTGCACCGCATAGTCCAGTGGGGCTCCCTGTGGCGCAGCAGGTGGTTGCTGGTGCTCACAGCCCTGCTTTGAGTACACCTCAGCCTTCCGGACAGACGGCTGCCTGTCCGGAGGCGGGGTCGGCACGGGTCTAGCGTCGTAGACTTGCCTTCCCTGCTCTGGCGCAATCCCCTTCTTCATCGGAAGCGGAGCTCGTCGTGGTTGAGGTCGAGTCGGCGCCGAACGAGGCCGAGTTGGCAACTGACGGGGCTGAGTCGGTGCCAGACGGGGCCGAGTCGGCACCGGACGGGGCAGGGTCGGCGCCGACCGAAGTCGCCCAGGCGCCGCCCCGACGCAGGATTATTGACTCCTCTCTGGGGGCTTCTGGGGGGAGTTCGGCATCGCTGCAACGCCAGATTTGTCCTTGCCTCTCCCCCTTTGGAATATGTGGCCCCGGCGGACTCCCCGCCTCCTCAGGACCCTCATTCATCAGTGGGGCTTCCTTCTTTTTGGCAGAGGTCGCATCCTCAGTTCATTGGTCAACCTCTTTGGGGTGGGAGGCTTAGTTTACAGCCCTCACCCACAGATAAGTTGTTGTTCCCTCCTCGGAGGGCTACCGAGGCGGGTGTGGCGTTCCATAGGGTTGTCTCCTTGGCCGCTCGTGTTCTGAGTATGCACCCTCCTTCAGTCCCCCTACCAGTTGACCCTCTGCTGGATGTCCTCCACCACGGTTCAGGGACTGTAGAGCCGCTTCTACCCTTCAAAGCTTCTCTTTATGGTGCCAGCTTCCGGTGATCTGGTGGCTCGTTCTATCTTGTACCTCCACCGTCCTGCTATACATGATCCAGTTTGTTTATTTGTTCACCCAGACGTTCAGGGGTTTGTCCTGCAAACTGCTTTCCCTTCCTTGCCTCAGCTGTTGCTTCCTCCCTCTCGGGAGTCCAGATGGCTGGAGTCGTGGGGCCGTAACATTTTCGCATCCACTAGCGCAGCTCTTCGATCACTAAATACAGTGTGTATCTTGGCTCGGGCTACTTCTGCCCTTTGGAACTCTGCCGAGTCTCTTCTATCGGTCAATTCTGAGGGCGCTTTTGTTGACCTCCTTCCTCTTCTCTGTGATGGCTGTGATTTGGTGGAATTTACAATCCGCTCGGCCTTGGATACTGCGGATTCCTTAGGCCGTGCTATGGCTGGTTCGGTGGCCCTACGGCTCCATGCTTGGGTGCGGGATGGCGTCTTTCCGGAGAATACTCGGGAATGCCTTGTTGACCTACCCTTTGATGGGGTCCTTTTGTGTGATTCCCACTCCGATTCAGCTGTTCAGCGCCTCCTTGCGGGATTTTGTCCTCCCCCCATAGGTCTGTTTTCAACGGTTTCCCTTTCACATGATCTGGGGTGGTTACCCCTTTATTTGGCGTCCACCACTTGCACTATGCGTTTTTTGGGCTGGCGGTAAGCCTACTGTGGCGGTGTTCCACAGATTGTTTGTGTTCTGTCCTCTGATTGTGGTTTGCCCTAAAAGGTGTTCCTCCATGGTTCTTGGGGGTGTGCCAATCTCCAAGTGGAGTACCTGTATGCTATTGTATAGCTCTGCTATGCGTCACGCGGGCATGGAGGTCCCTTTGGGCTGTCTACGTCCAATGACGCCCTTGTCTTACCTTTGCATGGTGTTCAGTGTTGTGCCTTTGGCGCTATCTCCTTTACGCCGTGGGTCTCGCCTTGCTTGAGCCTTGCGAATGTGCCTCATTCTCCTCTTTTGGAGATTTTCAATGTGTTTCGACACGCTTTAAAACGCGACTACCTCTTGCCACGGATGCACTAGGTGGGTTCCTCCTACGGCACTCGTAGTTGCGTGGTCGTAGCTCACCCCCCTTGCTCCCCACCTCTCTTCGCTACTGCGAAGTCTGGTCCTACATCTCTGTGTTTCAAGGAGCAAGTCAGTGCTTGTACTCGAGCTTGCCCTCGTTCTGCACGGCGGTGGCTTTTCTAGCACCTTTATGTGCACTTCGGTGTCTTTCCCTGCATCTTTGACAATAAGGGTTCCTTGCGTTCCACTCCCTGGGATGGTCCGCACGCTTCACGATGCTTCTTTCTTGGCCTATACTAAACAGTCCCACTCTTCTGTAGGGGGGTGCATTTCCCCTCACAGTCAGAGGAAGTGGTCTGGAGATCTGAGGTTCTACTCAACAGTTATGCGTGTTCCTATTCACAGCTCCTATTGGCACTTTTGGTGCCTCTGCGGCCACTCCCTTTGGATGTGTCTTTTTTACTGGGACAGGACAGATGGTCCAGTGGTAACTAGAAGGAGTTCTGAATGCTTTTTGACAAGGGTTCAAACCCCAGCTAGGGAACTTCAATTTACGTCACCCTATTCTATGTCTCCTGTGCCTGCAGGACAGCCCCTCTGATGCAGGTTGTCCAAGGTGCTGCACCCTGCTTCTCTGTATTTCGTGGGTGAGTTCTTCCCTCGACCTTCAAGCTCCCTCGTTGGGCAGTTCCATGCTCATTTCAGCTTTTGCCATGGCTGTCTGCTTGGTGTTTGTTTTAGTTGTGGTCCGCTTCAGCGTGCTTCAGAGTGATACTATTCGCCCCGTCACACCTTTTGGTGAATAGGTGTGATCTTGGCGTGTCTTTGTTCCTGCCTGCTCTTCTAAAATGTTGCTCAGTTCCTGCCTCTGCCCTTCACTTCTGGCTTCTGGCTGTGGCCTCTCCAGCTTCCCTGCGTGGGCTAGCCTGGTAGGCTCTGGTTACATTTCTTGTTATCCTCTTGCTTTCGTTGGTGTCCACTTAATGCACCATTGAGCCAGGAGTAGTCCTTCTCCATCCTTCGTTATGGACTCTCTCTTCTGTTCTGGAATATGGCTAGTGCTGTTTATACATCTCATACTCTTACGGGTATGGTGTCGCACTATTCTGGCAGTTTGGGATGTCTTGTCTTTTGCTCTTTCGGGCCACTTGGGTTGCTGTCTGGCTGTTCCGCCACAGCCTTCCCCATGGTCCGTAACTCAGTGCTTCGGGCACTTTCTGTTGTTCTGTCGCAGACCCACCTCCCCCTGGGGGTATGGCTGTGGTATCTATTCTAAGTTAAGGCATCTGCGGCTAGATGTCTCTATCAGATGTACGAGTTACTTACCTTCGGTAACGATGTATCTGGTAGAGACGTTGTCTAGCCGCAGATTCCTTAACGTCCACCCATCCTCCCCGTTCTGCGAGAACCTTGCCAGGTGGGTTATCCACTTTGTCTCCTTTCAGTTGCCATTGGTTTTCTTTCAGGGTGCTCACATTGTTGTGCCCTCTTTAAGAATTGCCATATGCGGCTGCCTCTCTCCAGGTGGCTTCTTTCCTGTAAAACGGTGCCTTTTCATTCACCATTGTCAGGAGATTCTTCTTCTTCTCCTGTTGCTTCCCTCCCGCATTCTCCATTGAGTCAGGACTCTTGTCTCCTCTATAGTAGCCTTCTTTGGGGATCTGCTGGGCTATGTTTCGGTCTTCCCTTGCTTAGGGAAATACCATTATTTTCATACCTTCTCGCAGTGGACTGTTGTTCTTCCTGTGTCCCGTCCTTGTTGGTCGGCACAGTTCTACATGGTAATAACAATCTTTCTTGCCTGTTGCGATATTCTTCCCTTGTTACTCAGCCTTTGGAGAAGGTCCATGCTTCGCTTTGCGGGGTTTTATCTCAGAGCTTTGCTCTGCCTTTATTTCTTCTCGTATAGGTAGACAGTGTCTGCTACTGACTTTTATGATGGTGTTTTGCACCATCCACCTTCTTTCTTTCTTTTAAGGATTTTTCATCCTTCGCACACTGTTCCCATACTCTCACAATTTTGTTGGTGGCTGCGCATTTTGCCACGGAAAAGTTTCTCCGAAGAAAACTGACGTCAGCGCACCGGGAGGGACTTATATGACCTTGCTGACGTCACATCCGTGGACAACGTCAGGGCGGGGTCATGTGGCCCCATCCCCCGGCGCGCATAGGTACTGCTGCAAAACATTTTCCGGATCCAGTCTGACGCCTGGGGATATTCTAAGTTAAGGAATCTGCGGCTAGACAACGTCTCTACCAGATACATCGTTACCGAAGGTAAGTAACTCGTACATATATACTGTGCACTAGATATAGTGTGTATACATGAATTGTATCAGCGGGGTGGAATCTACTGTGAAAAAAACCCAGAAAATTGGTATATCTGGAAGGAAGGTATGATAGTAGCTGCTGTTCTGTCTGAGTCATAAAATACAACATACCTTGTAGTGAAAATTATTTGTATCAGTTAATCGTATTAAATATTTCTGTGCCTGTCAGCTTCGTGAGTATCTAATTTTCTATATTATGAACTCGTCAAAGTCCGTGCTGAACGGCTCTACGAAAGAATTACATGGAGTTCATTAGTTCTAGGTCATATTGCTTAAAAAGAGCTAACCATCCGGGTAACACTCAAAGTGTATTGTGTCGCTAGGCTATTACATCATAGACCACGCGTATTACAAATTCCATTTGCGTATCTTTGTGTTCCAAATATAGCCAAATAGCTCCTGGTTAAGCTTTATGACTAGACAGTATGCCATACATAAGCCTCTAAAACATTAACCCGGAAACATGTTCTGCAAGGTTCACTGCGAGTACATGTTGGGGATTCTAAATAATAGTTGATTAATAAAGGCTACAAGGAACTGTTCCTGATATTGAACACAGAAAAGGCAATCTACCGCTAGCGGTCAGGAGTGATAGCGTATATTAACAGTGCACAATAGAAGAATATGTCGGGTGCCGAGTTCGGTCTTACCATAGTATGTAGGCACAGAGTCATTTGTAGGTCAATAACGAAGGGACCGGACGGAGAACCCAGCGAAGTTGAACTTATTATTGAAATTATTTTAGGACCTTCCAGGGAAATTGCCACTCGGCTGGTTGGTATTTATTTCAAGGTAATTGCATTGGCCAGATTGGGGTTGGTGTGATTTTGGCTACAGAAGGAACCACCTCACCCATTATCTTGGTGGTCAGAGTTTATTATCATGTGTGGTCTGAAAATGTCATTATTATAAAGTGATAATCATAGGTCAAAGATTTTTCTTATTGGGGATCCCATAAAAGCTTGGCTTTATAAAAATTAGATCGGATACGATCCTGTATGACAAGGTTGGGTTGATATAGCTTTCTATTATAATATTTTACTCTTGGATGCCAATTGCGGAAATATATGTATATTGTGCTTAGGATACCGTTATCCGACATATGTGAATTTCTTGTTCCGATGCATGAAGTATTTTTGTACATACATTTACTACTCTTTTGCTTACTTACTGTGGCTGTTTATGTTTTGACTTTAAGTGGCTATAAAAAACAAAAAGATGTCCTAAATGATGTGATAGAACATATCATGAGTGATGTAATATGTGAAGTCCTAAGCAGTGCATGGCGGGGCGCAAGTTATAGTTAGCTTGCGAGCTATAGCTGGTGAATTTCTTTTTTTTTTAGTTCAGAACATTAATGTTGTCACAGACATTTTCACCTAACTATAACCTTTTCATTTTTAGTGACTATGTATATATGGTGGTGGCCACCAGGTCTGGTGACAACCAGTCATTTTGCAAAATAATTACCCATGAAGACAGGAGTTCCAACTTAAAGATTGACTGTTACCTGAAATCTGGGGCTTGGATAGACCACCTCACAAAGTTATATGATCACACCTCAATTGAGCTTACTGCACCTGCTTGACCCCACCCAGACCCTACTTCCTTGGATCTATATTTTACAATTGAGGAAACTAGGGTATCTATTACTGCAATTAAACTGGGCAAGGCGACGGGTCCACATAAAATCCCTGGCGAGCTACTGTGTTATGATATGTCAGTTTGGGCCCCATTTGTCAACTGCTTGAGCAGTGCCATAGCTGGAGGGGCTCTGATCTCCGACACATGGAAAAGGGCAGAAAATATCCATATTCATGAAAAGGGGGACCGGAGGTGACCTGGTAATTATAGGCCTATAAGCCTCTTGGATATTCTCCAAAAGGTATATGCGAGGCAGTTGCTATTTAAATTAAATGACTGGATTGAGGATGCAGAAATGTTTTCCCTTTACGAGGACAGGTTCAGACCCAAAGTCAGCATGACAGATCAGGTCTTGAGGCTGCTCCTTATAATCTGGAAGTATACAATGCTTAAAGAAGGTCATCTGTATATAGGCTTTGTTGACCTTAAAGCAGCTTTTGATTTGGTCTCTTGGGGGCTCATTTGGGTATCACTAAAAACTTGAGGGGTTCCTGACGTCCTTCCTGGCCAACTGGTTAGACTACATCAAGATAATTATGCCCAGGTGCGATGAGGTCCCCATGGGCAACTAACAGATCGAATTCCAGTATTTAGCGGTGTGAGACAAGGGTGTGTGTTGACTCCCACTTTCTTCTTCCTATTCGTCAGTGATGTTATTGAGGCCCTCTGTTTAAGGTAATATTGATGCCCCCAAACATGAAGGGGAGAGTGTCCCTGCCTTACAATTCTCAGACGACACCCTCCTGTTCTCCCAGACCCCTATGGAATTGCAGCAATTATTGGACAACTTTAATAACTTTTGTGGGGCAAGGGGTCTGGAAATCAATTTCTTGAATACCAGGTTTATGGTAGTTGGACCCCATAGATCATTTAAAAATGCCTTATCCCTGGGAAATGAGAATCTGGAGCAAGTCTTCAGATTACTGTATTTGGGCATTATGCTCAGTAGCAGTGCTTCATGGTCTTCCCATATCTAGAAGAGAAGGTTGTGCTTCAACACCAGGCCTCAATCGTTTATGAAAAATACCACGGGTCAACTTCAAGAGCCCTACTGCCAGCCATAGAGATATACAAATTAAAGGTGCAATTAGCTGCGTTATATGGCACTGAAATTTGGGCCCATGCGAAAACAGACCCCACTTATGTTTAGCAAGAATAAATTCATTTGCTTGCTCCTCCATCTTCACAGAAGTAGCCCCTTAATCCCAATGTTTCTTGATTTGGCACTTAAATGGGTGGGAGAAATTGTCTGGCTCAGGCCACTTACATTTCGATGAGGATTTGGACCACGGAGGAGTTTAAGCTATACCGGAATGCAGTAAAGGAAATGCTGTCTCTTGACACAGGCCTATCTTTTCTGTGGTTTAGGCATGTACGTCTCTAGTTTGAAAAATGTGGTCTTGGATACTTTTGGTCAGACCCTACATTGTTGACTGGTGCCTCAAAGAAACAACTCAAAACCTGTTTTGGGGAATATATTCAAGCTAATCTCTTCCATGCTTCTAGTCATGGAAGTCTGGCAAACCAATTCTTGCTCCTCAAAGATCTTGCTTCATATGAAGCCTTTTTCAACATCCCTCTACAGCAAATGGCAAAAACTCTGTATCTAAAGTTCCGTTATGGAATCATGAAATAGGATCTTTTACATCCATGTGGAATACTGGCAGGAGCACTGATCTTACTGATCTCTGTACAATGTGTTTTCTGTCAGTCAGAGAAAATATAAGACACTTTCTGTTCTTTCGCCTTTTATATAGTAAGCCCAGAAGTAAATGGATCCGTCCATTGTATAGCTATCTAAACATCAGGAGGCATACTGATGCCTTAAGGGTGCTAAAGGGTGATACATCCCTTTATACCGTGGCTACTCTAAGTTCATACTTATTTACAGTGGGGCTGATAAGGAAACAAAAAGGCCAAAAACTCTAGATTTGGTTGAGCTGGTTGACTGGCAAAGCGGGTTGGGCCACATTAAATATATCTGTTGTCTCCTTGATCAACTTAGGAACCCATGATTTAACTTGATGTCTAGAAAACATGCGCTAGCTTTAGGTACACCTCTTTTAAATTGTTATGAAATTCGACTTCTGTCCCCTCTAAATTGCTCCCTACCGTACTGCAGGGAAATGTTTAATTGATTAGTCTTTTAGTTATATAGAATTTGTATAGTACTTTGGTAGTAAATAGTTTACATTGTGTATTATCTTATGTATTACTTGATTCTAAGGAATATGTAAATTACTCATGCCTCCCATTCTATGAAAGAGGGGCACAGATCGGCTATGAAATATTATTAATTGTAATTTTTGCACATTGCACTTTTTTGCTTGGTCCTAGACTTTAAATGTACTATTTAAGTGTGGGATAATCTTATAAAATGAAATGTTTTATTGAATGTATGTTTAATGAAATCTAATTTACGAAATAGGCCTTTACCTGCCACCAGACACCAACACAACAGGCTTAGTTTATATTTCCGCACATTTATTTATTGTTTGCTGTGACGCGTTTCGGCAGTAACTTCTGCCTTGCTCACACAATGGACGCCATTACTTCCCATGATTTGTTTTAGAGCAACATATATATGTATATATACATATATATAGTGTTTAGTATATACATTTTTGCATGTCATCGTTTTGAAACTGTGTGTGGTTGTATTAGAGATACAATGAAATCAGGAACTATTAACGGCTATTTTTTTTCTCTAGCCAATAATATGTACATTTTCTTTTGTTATAGGTCGGTTCTTACCTTAAAACCCCAAAGTATCCTATATGGGTAGTGTGCAGTGAAAGCCACTTCAGTATAATCTTTTGTTTGCGGAAAGAACTAATGAATGACTGGAAAATGGAAAGGAAGTTTGATCTTTATTACTATGACGGCCTAGCAAATCAGCAGGAAGAAATACGGTTAACAGTGGGTAAGTACTAAATGGCAAGTTCTCACTTTTTGATCTATAGATTGTATTTCCATCATACATTGGTAAACCACTGAGATAAGTAAACACTTATGGGTTCATTGAGTCTGTTCGAAACATCAAAAAACTCTAGCCTATAAGTGAAGCTAGGGAGTTGAAGCTAGGGAAGTGTACATTGAGTGGTGAATATTTGTCTAGTCTTTTAATCATAGGGTGAAGTCCATGCTGTGCTGGAACTGGGAGTGCATTAACACAGGGGGGCACAACAAGTGCCCCCCTGCATGCAACAACATGCATTGGTCAAGGGGGGGCCTCTAGGGCCCTCTTTGTTTCCTGACCGTCAACAGTTACATGGAGTAAGAACCTCCATGAGATTACTGGTGGTCAGGAAACTTGTAATATGCATGGTGGTGCTGCAGGGGCTTTGGAAGCACATTGTGAGCCCCTGACCACTGCGCCACCACCAGGTAACGCGGTTTCCTGGCATTTGCGGTGTCCAATGGTTGTGCAACCGCCAAAGTAGTAATACGGCCGCCGGCCCGCAGGTGCAGCGGTGGCTAGACCGCCACCTCCGCACCACCGTGAGTTTGGCTGTCCACAGACCAACAAACTCATAATTAGGCCCTTAGAGTTGATGGTCTCTGACAGAAATATATCCTTTGTGAGGGGGATTACATAATTTAGACTCGATTGTTTACTTTACATGACTCTACCGGAGCAAAGTGGACTTTTCTACACTTCCCAACCAACTCCTCTTGTGTCTCTGGTTAGGTAACACAAGCTCAGGAAGGTTGAGCTGCCAAAGGTGCATTACGTGGAGTTGAATACAAATAGTGGATTAGGCCCTGTTGGTACTTACCTTCGGACTTAGAAGAAGTTTAAAGAAAACATTTCTGAGAATGTGGAAGATCAACAAGACAAGGCTACAGGCAGTGGCGAGGAGCAGGCGTTGTCATCGGAGAGCTGCTGGACGAAGTTATGGTGAAGATGTCTTCTTTCAGACTTCGATCCTTATTTAGATCGTGGTAGATGGAATACTCCATCACAAACGTGACGGATATCCCATCTGCCGTCTTACAATCTCTGTAGGATACAAAGGGATCGAAATACAGCAGATGGGCTATCCGTCACGTTTGTGACAGAGTTTTCCCCTCCTCCAAGATGTAAATCAGGCCCTTAGTCTCTTTTTTGGAAGTTGAAAACCTTCAGCGGGAATAGGCTGGAGGTTGTTGCTGACGAGAGTTCCATGAGGCCAGATACCTCTTTTGTGAAGGACCGCTGAACAGGATTTGCTGCTGCAGCTAAGAACATAGTGGGAGCTTCCACGAAGTCAGGCCGAATGGCGATTCACCTTTGGTGGATAAATGAACAGGTCAGTACTGCTCTCCTCTCCTTTCTCAAAGCAGGTCCTAGACAAAAATTCCCAAGTATTGCATTTTCTCTATCTTGGCACCTTTAACACCACCACCAGTCCAGGACTGGAGGAACACCAATTGAGGGGGGGATAGGACTCACTCAGGCTGGGTCCAGGTGTGGGTTCAAGATAGTTGGAGCTTTTTCTGTTTATGAGACTCTGATCAGGAGGCCAGCCAACTAGACTTTACGTCACTCTGGGTTCAAAAAGTGGAACAAGGCTCAAGCAGCTGGACAGGTTTCAGGCAGCAAAGCAGTCCTTCCAGGTGCAGCAAGGCAGTCTTCTGAAGAACACAGCAGAAGGCGGCAGCCCTCTGAGAGTCCTTCCTCAGGTCTAGAAAGTGAACCAAAGAGTATGATTGAGGCTCCTGTCTTTATGCCTGATGCCTTTGTTGAAGTATGAGAAGTTTCTAGATAATTCCTCTATTTTAAGTGCTTGAGATTTCCTGCTACCCCTGCCCTGGCTCCAAGCTGGTTGCATGAGCAATGCAGGGGTGACAAGTCATTTTTGTGAAGGCAGATTACAGCCTATTTAGTTGAGTGCGGCTGTGCCTGGCTCCGCCCCCCATCCTGCCATTGATGGCCCACCCAGGCACACCTAATCCCTCTATTGTGTGGCTGTCTTTGAGAAATAAACAACGTCCATCTGCCAAAGAAATAAACAACGTCCATCTGCCAACTACACCCAGTCATGTGATCCATGAACAGGCGGAAGGCACCAAAAAGTAAGGATAGGAAACTGCCAACTTTCTCGACGTGGCATTTTCAAAATTGTAACTTGAAATCTGCCTTTTTCCATTAAAGAGGATTTTTAATTACATTACACGAAACATGAAATATTTACCTGTTCTCAATCAAATGTTATCACTTAATAAATGTAATAAGGCATCCCAATTTTATCCGATGGCAGAGATAGGCCTCACAGTAGCGAAAAACTAATTTAGGAGTTTTTACTACCACAACATGTAAAACTTAAAAGTACATGTCCAACCTTTTAATTACAATGCACCCTGCCCTATGGGCTACCTAATGCATACCACGGGGTGGCTTGTATGTAATAAAAGGGGATTTTAAGGCCTGGCAAGGTGGCTATTTTGCCAAGCCAAATTGGCAGTTTAAAACTGCATTCAGGCTAAAATGGCAGGCCTGTGACATGTTTAAAGAGGCTACTTAAGTGGGTGGCAAGATATGTGCTGTAGACCCACTAGTAATATTTAATTTACAGGCCCGGGTATGTAGCCTATCACTTTACTAGGGACTTATAAGTAAATTAACTATATCAATCAGGTGCATGCCAATTTTACCATGTTTGAGGCACATGCACTTTTTCACTGGTTAGCAGTCCTAAAGTGCATAGGGTCCTAGAGCCCCCCCAAAAATTCAGAATAAATAGGAGTGTGAAGGCAAAAACGTTTAGGGGTGACTTAGTCCAGCACTATTTTTGCCCAAATGTAAGAAAAGCAGGGAAAGTGTTGAACTTTAGAGGGTTAGATTTACTCTTCCCATTCCAATCAAAGCAACAGTAGGGTAAGTGTTAATCTTTAGAGGAACCGATATACTATTCCCATTCCTAAACCATTTATAAGAAATACTAAAATACATAACAAAAGAAAAATATTTAAACATATTTAAAATAAAAAATAATTGCACTGTAGATGAATACATTTGAATGCAATGGAAACAAAATAATTGCACAATACAAAATGAATTTTAAAAATATAAAAGAAGTTAAAAAGGTGTAAAATATACTTGCCTCCCTACTATCCAAAAAACCCACCAACAAACACAAAACGAATTATATAAATGAAACATGTTTAATATTAAATAGTTATTAAATAAACATATACAATTGAAACAAATAAATACAAAACTCATTTACTTTGTTTATTAAATACACTGATTAGCAAATTATTAAAAAACAAAAAAGACATAAAATATCTATTAATCAATAAGAATTTACAAAAATAACCATCAGCTAATTTATTAATTAACATAAAATTCATTATAAATATAAAGCAAGAATATATATTTTCAAAAATTTCCCATCCTAATCCCCTACAAGCCCAACTACCCGCAACTGAATAAAAAAAGTACTAATTAAATTTTAGAAAATGCAAATTACACACAAAAAATCGCCCACTATACTAAAATAATTAAAATTACAATTAATCAATTGAATAATTACACATAACTGCTAATTAATAATTTCATTAACATGGAAAACAAATAAAAAAGCAAACTTTCCTTCTAATCCACTACAAATCCAACAACCAGCTACTAAATAATTACACATTACAATTTAAAACCATACTACTAACAATTTAAAACCATAATACTAACGCCTAAAACAATATAATACCTAAAAAAAACAATATGATAACTAGTATATATAATGTTCATTAAAATTGGATTTAATACAAGTATAATAAAGTAAGCAATATTATATACAACAATATTTTGAAAAAACAATATTAATTACCTAAAAAAAACAATATTCTTACCTCGTTTATTATGTTGACCAATATTTTTGACTTGATGATATTTTGACATGATATTCTTCTACCATGATTTTAATTCCTCTACATTTTGGTAATTCTGTGCTGCAGGCAGCTGCTGAGCCCTGCTCCTCTCCACCTTCCTTCTGAACAACAGGGATCAGAAGCAAATGCTCTCTCCAATTTTGCTCTTGTGCCACCCACACCCAGCCCACCTGCACCTTAGCCATCTGAATAGTCAGCAAACTCATTTACCACATGCTTTTTGCAGCTGGTACAGGGTGCAGTGATACTCCCTATTCCGAGAGGAAATAATTGGTGAACCCTGGAAGGGGCATTGGTAGGATGCTCCCAAGAGCACAGTCAGAGTTTGGATCTGTCACAAGCATCTAAAAAACAGATCTGGTCTCCAAAATTTGAAAACAAAATTCATTAAAATGGAATGATTTTTTTATGGATTTCTGTAAAGTAATGGTCTAATAGTAACATATATATATATATATATATATATATATATATATATATATATATATATATATATATATTCACTGAAAAAACCATAGGTTTCACACATGTTATAGTTAGCGGAAATTTTACTGATAAAAAACCAATGAAATTCCCCCGTTATAGTTAGTGCAGGCAACTATACCTCACGCGACCGCAATCCTATACCGGGGGAATTTCATTGGTTTTTTATCAGTAAAATTTCCGCTAACTATAACATGTGTGAAACCTATGGTTTTTTCAGTGAATTTGCAAGGTTTTTTAAATGCTAATTCCTAACTATAACGTGTGTGAAACCTATGGTTTTTTCAGTGAATTTGTACGGTTTTTTAAATGCTAAGTTACTTTACGCCATTCGTGGCGTGCGCGCCCACTTTACGCAGTTAGTGCCGTGCACGCACGGTGGGCACGCGGTGCGCTACGCGCACCGCGTGCCCACGTTACGCTAGATGGGCCATGTACGCACGATGCGCTTCGCGCACCGTGCGCACATGGAGGACATATGATGCACTTCATTTTGAAAGGTAATATTTTAATTTTTCGTATATTTTATAAGCCATGCACAAATGGTGCCCTTCGGGCACCATTTGCACACGGGGTGAAGAGAGTGTGGATAATTTTTTTTTTTATTATTTTTTGTTTTAATATTTTAGTTTATCTCATGTATAATAAGCCAATTGCACAATTGGTGCGCTTCGGGCACCAATTGCACACGGGGAGGAGAAAGTGTGGATAATTATTTTTTTAAAAAAAAATTTTACCGTACGGTAAGCGTAATCGGCGAAATTACCGAAAAAAATAAAAATTCCGTTTTTGGCCTTGGGGGATCTTTGGGGACTCCCTCAACATGGCTATGTGTGTGGGAGCTGTCTAAACAGCCCCTTTACATGTTTTTGGGCTTTATATTTTAAAAATCACTCTCAGTGCGAGAGAGAAAATGGCGGCCGCCACTTCCTGGTTTCGGCCGATTCGAATGTTTACTAAGATCTAAGAGCCAATCAGAATCGCGCTCTCGCACGCCACCGTACGCGTACGGTAAGCGTACCGTAAGCGCACCGTAAGCTGTCTCAGATATATATATTGATTTAAAGGCTATTTTCTCAGAATCTACTGAACAGATTTACACCAAACCTACAAAAGGCACTTCCTTGACCTGAGGACTACCTCTCTGCCAAATTTCAAGTAATTCTGTTCAGCCGTTCGAGCTGTAGCTGTGTCTAAAGGTCCTATGGAAAAATGCATGGGAAAAACGCGTTTTGGGACCCCCCTTTTATCTCAGCCCCTGCTTGACGAATCCCCCCGAGACTTTCAGGGTAGGAGCGGAGCGTAGCGCCCCACCTATTTTGAAAAATTCGCGAGGATTCGTCAACCGGCGCCAAAGTTATTCAAAATAGAATGTTGCGGATTTCCTATGGAAACGTGGTCCTAACTATAACTACCTACTGGCGACCGCCAGTAGGTAATATATATATATATATATATATTTGTTTTCTCACAAATCCATACAGAGTTATGATTCTCATTATTTCCCCACTAAGGTATTAAGCGGCAGCATGTCCAGCAACCTACGACCTTTTCCCTACTGATGACGGAGGAATCCAGAAACACGTGTCTAGGGCTACGTGATAACAAATTAAGGCATTAGCCTATTATTATTACGAACTTTGTACTGAACTGAAAATGATGCACTACATCGACCAAGATGCCCAGAGGTAATGACGCTGAGACGTGATGACAGTGTGCTCCTAACTCCTTTCACTGTTTGAAAGGCTCCCGCGAGCGGCCTGAGTTGACAAACTTGGGAGCGCCTGCATGCCCTGAGTGGAATTATGCCTGTGAAAATTAAGCGGCAGCATGTCCAGCAACCTACGACCTTTTCCCTACTGATGACGGAGGAATCCAGAAACACTTGTCTAGGGATACGCGATAAAAAATTAAGGCATTAGCCTATTATTACTACGAACTTTGTACTGAACTGAAAATGATGCACTACATCGACCAAGATGCCCAGAGGAATGACGCTGAGATGTGATGAAAGTGTGCTCCTACCCCCTTTCACTGTTTAAAAGGCTCCCTCGAGCTGCCTGAGCTGACGAGCTTGGGAGCGCCTGCATGCCCTGAGTGGAATTATGCCTGTGAAAATTAAGCGGCAGCATGTCCAGCAACCTACGACCTTTTCCCTACTGATGACGGAGGAATCCAGAAACACGTGTCTGGAGATACGCGATAACAAATTAAGGCATTAGCCTATTATTACAATAAACTTTGTACTGAACTGAAAATGATGCACTACATCGACCAAGATGCCCAGAGGTAATGACGCTGAGACGTGATGACAGTGTGCTCCTACCCCCTTCCCCCAGAAAGATATTGTATGTTGTTGAGCCGTATGCCTAATCAGCCAAGCAGAATTGAAAGAAAGTTAGTTTACGTTTAAAAAAAAAAAATTGGGACTTATTGGGCTTCCCTTTCAGCAAAAGCAAGGGAAGGAGCCCCGTCTGCCTTCTATGAACTGGCAACTACTTTAAAAAGGCTGATGGAGTGCTACTGGTGAATCATGACCGGTTGTACACAGTGTTCCCTTTGTGTGTCTGTAGCAGTAGCTCTAGCCTGCAAATGAAGTATTCTGACAGGCAAGCTGCCTATGTTTCATTCAGGGTGCTAGTTTGGATTTATAGAGTGCCCCATACCACAAGCCTGTAAAAAACAGATTGTACTTTTACCCTAATTTATGGTACTCAATTGACCGTTGAAGGATGGATGGATGAGTTACCTTACCTGCAGAAAACTTTAAATGTCAGTGGCTAGTGTTAATTCACAGAGTCATCTTGCCAAAAAATACTTTTATATTTGACCGTGAGTGATTCTGAAGTCAAGTTTTCATTATGCTAGAAAATCCCAGGACATGGGGAATGATACAATGATGATAATGTGCTACATAATCACCAATCAGGATGTATGACAAAGAGGAGACACAAGCAGCAGCCATGAATGCCAGGGAGGGCATTTTCCTGGCTGTAGATAATAAAAAGAAAAGTATCTCAATACTGTTGAACTTGTGGACAGCAGGCCATTGACTGCTGGCCAAACTAATGGATTTGTCTGAGGTAATAGATGAGGCAAGGGAATGTTTAACATCTGATATTTCCTAATATAAGTTATCTGTGATTTAAAAATGATCAGGCCATATCCTATTGTAACCAAATAGCCAGCTGAACTCCACAAGGATCGGGTTTGTACATGCATTTCTTTAACATTTACTTGGAATTTTGATGATTTGATTTGATCCTCTGGCTCACAATACAATAATACAGAAATCGAGAAAATTCAGACTTTTATTGCAAAATCAAAACGTCTTTCAATGGGCACAGTAAAATGGAGGTCTGCCTATTGGGAATCTGCAAGTGGGTGTCTAAGGGCCTCATTACGATGACGAGCATCTGACCCCCATCGTATAGGGATGGAGACCGCCCAACATGTAGTCTCCGCCCGCCTTATTATGATCCGACATTCGTGAAGGCGGTCAGAAACATACCTTTTTCAATTACAGCTTGTGCTGCGGCCCGGAAAAGTGCAGCAGCACAAGCCACAATGGAAAAAGGCATGTTTTTAAACATCCATGCACTCTGTGCCAGGCACCATGTATGGATATTTTGTGGGTCACAAGGCTCTGCTAGGGGCCTCCAGGTTCCCTTTCTCTCTGCCTTTAAATAGCGGTCGGACTGCCATGTAAAGGCAGAGGGAAAAGGGACATTATGATCCTTACAGCGATGCCTCTGCAGGCACCACCCCCATTGTAGGGATTACGGATGGACCGACAGGCTACTTGACCTCCGACCACTGCGCTCCGATCGACCGCATCATAATGCAGTTGTTGGATGGCCATCCTGGCTGTCGGCCGGACTACTACCAATGGCTTGTCGGTGGTGGTCTACCGGATATCCATATCTGGCCCTTAATGCTGGCCCTATCTGAACACTGCAAAGTCTAAGATCCAAAAAATGGCCACTGGTTTTGCAAGAAACACCTGGAGACATAGCCTTCTACTTTGAAACCTAATTTAAACCTGGTGAACACAGGAAATTGGGCACAATTCCTGAATTACTAATTTAATGTAATGACTCAAAAAATAGTGCATATTCAAATCAAGAAATGGGGGAGTAAGAAGGAGCTTTGATCCATTCAGCTTCCTATTAATCAGTCAAAATCAAATGGGAATGGATCACTTGTACCTGCAACCAGGGTCCACTGTGTTCTATCCATCAGTACTTCAAGAAGTACTTAAAAAACCCTAATTCACGCAGGTAGACTGTTTGTTGGTTTATCTTGGTTCTCCGCCTTTGTTAGGTGCGTGACAGCATCATCATCGGGTCTCTTTTTTGTATGCTTCCTCCACCTGGAGGGAGCCACTGGTTTTGACAGTAGGGATCAGAAATCAATGGTGAGTGAAAAGTGTTCCAGTGAGGTGTGGTGCTCTTTAAAAAGTGATCCTCATACTACCTAAAAATAACATTTTTATTCCATCTGGTGTATGGGAGGACTGTATAAAAAGTGAAGATCGTGTAGCGACGGACTGATTATGAGTCCACCTCACTATCGTAGGTGGTCGACATGTTTCAGCCCTCTATGCGCCCCTTAAGGGTCGTTGGGCTTTCTTCAGGACCTAAGAACAGTGTGAGAATTGGGTGTTGTCCAATTCAATAGATCAGAGTGAATACTCTGAGGTAGAGGCCGGTAGTACCTAAAAGTAAAGAGACAAGCAGTGATATTTACGAGTGTGATAAAATGAATTGTAAAAAGATGGTGATGTGTGTCCTTGTTCAACTTGAACATGTAAAATAAGCAAACATGAGAAAAATGGCAATTCTTTATCTCGTTAAGCAGACAGTAAAAATGGCAAGTCTATAAATGCTGTTTTGCTTGTCCAGGGTTATGGCAACTTGAACAAGAATATAGGCTAATACAATTGAATGAATGCATCTTGAATTCATGGTTCAATATCTGAAGTTAACTTATTGGTTACAGTATGTTCCTCAGGGTTAGCGATGCTACGTGCAGTTAATGTGCGCATCGATGTCGGTGTTTATCTAGTTACACATCTTCGATGATAATGTGTTGAAGTGATGTTCTGGGGGCATTGGGTCTAGGGTATACTCTGGGTGGTAAATAGTTCGATAGCTGTGGTTACGGCATACATATCAGCCTGGAGTCTGTTTCTGTTACAGAGAGGCGCTTATGTCATGGATGAATGTTGTTGTGCTATATACAGTATACTATAGCGCTCCGCTATTATTTTGCCCTGGTTAATTTGCATGGTCTATTCAATCTTTTATTAGAAAGGTGTTTATAATAACGGCATTCCGGCAAATTAATAAGTCACCGAGTAGCGCATGTGTATAAGGCGCGGGTAATAGGGGTTTTGGCAAAGTGTACTAAACTGGTGTCTATTGGTTCAAGGGCGCTTTTGGCGTAAATCAATGCGGTACACGGTGCTGTAAAACAATTCATTTGTGATTGCGTACCTTTTAGAAGTCCCGATTCAGGCTTCAACGGGGCCGCTGCCAGCGCATAACCTGCTGTTGGATTAAGAGTGAAGTTAACAATAGCATCTGGTAAGAGTACATTACGTGTCTTCCAAGGTGCAGTCCAGCGTTGGTCATACCTCATTGGCGGTGCTGCACGACTTGTGCTGGCGCTGATTGCAGGGTCCCGGGTGTTGCGGGATCTCATGTGCAGTCATTAAGTTACTTCATTAGTCATGGAGAGTAACGAAAGACTAACACGATTCTGTGTTCTCAGTAATAAAGGGACTCAGATATTCTAGGGTCAATTCAATTAAACACTTTTCAGGTTTTTGTGAAAAATTAGCCTGGAAAAAAGTGGTGGTGCCGGATCTCGTTGCAATCATTAAGATACTTTACCATTCATGAACTACTAACACGATTCTTTGTTCTTGATAAACTGCCTCCTATATTCCAGGTTTGTTTTTACAGTTTTCCGATTTTAATGAAAAGCTGGGCAGGGCAAAAAATTGTGAAAGATAGGTCAGTGTTTTTGAAGCTAACTTTGTAAATTCCATCCTGTAGATGGTTTTGAGATGGTTTTGAGATTGTGAAGTGAAGCGGGTTGAATGGCCTTCAGATGATACTTAAGTAGCTGAGGAGATATTGAATCTCTACTGTATTAGTTATGAAAGAGTTCATTTTATGCTGAGCCACGGGATGTTATCATTCAGACCTAATGTGTTCGTCTTAAGGTGGTGTACTCGTCTTTGCTCTTTTTCAAAGAGAATCTTCTCCGCATTTTGGGTTGTCCCGGTTAATGTCTCAATGACAACCCTGTGTAGGTCATCGATGGAGTGGCAATGTTCAATGTAATGTGTACTCATTTTGGTCATTTCACGTTTACATTTGACATTGCTTCTATGTTCACAGATCCTCTGCTTGATTTTTTGGCAGGTCATTCCGATTTATCTGAGGTTGCAAGGACAGGTGATCATGTAGACCACATGTGTTGTATTACAATTAGTGTGTTGCCTAATCGTCCATTTCAGTTCTGGGGTCAGTTGTATGCTTTTGGTGGTAGTCGTTAATTTGCATACTGAGCATTGTCCGCATGGATAGTGGCCTGTGACAGGTTGTGTGTTCCACAGTGTATTGGTGGTTTTGCTTATTTGAGGCGCTTGAGATCGTGTGTGCACTAGGATGTCTTTGATGTTTCTTGTTCTTCTGTTTGCAAACCTCGGTTTTGGCCAGTCTAGTGTGCCAGATGTTAGTATGCGCCAGTTTTTGTTTATTATCTTTTTCACTGTATTGCTCGCTGTACTGTAAGTGGTGACACATCAGGGTGTTTTGTGCTGGAGTCTTTTGTATGGATTCGAGTAGGCTTTCTCATGGTTGATTCTTTGCCCTCTTTTGACACTTTGCCACTGTCTTAATTGGGTAGTCCCTTTTGCATAGTTTAGAACACAGATCTTTGGCTTGTGTCTTTTATTCTGTTAGTTCACTGCAATTCCTCTTCAGGCGCAGGAATTGCTGTAAGGTAAATTGTCTCTAAGTGGACGCGGGTGGAAGCTGTTGTAAGAGAGGAGGCTATTTTTTGCAGTAGGTTTGAAAAAGGTCATTGTCTTGATAACGTTGTCTTCTATGTAGACTGTTAGGTCTAAGAAATCAAGTTGTCTTCGATCGGCAGTGTAGGTGAATTTCAAGCACTCATCCTGCGTATTCATCCATTTGTGGAAGTGGCTAAGACTAGATTGGTCGCCTTCCCAGATCACCATGACGTCGTTTGTATACCGCTTCCAGAAACGGATCTTGAGGACTACTCATTATAGTGCTCAAGGAGGCCACGGGCTATGAGAGTCAGATTTGATCATGTTGAGCTATTTTTAGGGCCTACTGGCCTGTATGGCAGGAACTGAGGTGGCAGGGAATGTGTGTTTTGTTCATTCCAGAAAGTGAATGAGCAATAAAGATACCTTTAAATCTTGTAGCATTTGCTGTGTTTGAAGACTGAGATCAAATATCAGTTTATGTCTTCTGACAGATTGCTATTTATTTTATTCTGGAGACTGGAGTTTCCTTTTCTTTCTCCGACTGCAAAGTTAGAGCATTTGGTAAAGTGAACTGTCTGACAATGGTGCTGGACACATGACAGTTGAATAGCTTGTAAATGAACCATACAAGTATTTCAAAACACATTTCAGTAGTGCTAATAATAAATATTTGCTGACACCCGATTTCCACAGGTTGGTTGGAGACTATCTAGTTTTGTCAGTAAAACTACCTTTAAGTGGGAAAGTTTGTGGACATTTCAAAGGAAAATGTCTCTCTGTAAATGGCAATTCACTACCACATCATGTTTTATGAATATTTATTAAAATTGAGAGTTTTTAAATATGAACTAAGAAACATTTTTGCATCCGCTCTGCAGGAACATAGTTTGGTCAGTAAGATTGGGGGGTGTAACAGGGGCGTAACAAAGGCCCCCGCAGCCCCTGCGGTGCGGGGGCCCCCATGCTTACCCATACTGGAAGGGGGCCCCCTCATCCACTACTGATGTGAGTGTGAGGGGCCCCTGGCGTGAATGCATGAGCTCACAAGAGTAGTGCCATTCACCAACAACACTGCACCAAACACTACCCTTGCAGTCTGGAGCAGTGCACTTCAACGCTTAATCAGGGGTAGTAAGCGCTACATACAAAACAATATAGTCATCTTGTAAGTGTGTTTTCTGCACGTGGGTCGACGTGTCTGTAATGTCGCCCCTATGACGAAATAGGCACGACCCCCTGGGTGATACCATTGTTGACCCAGGGTCTGTACTGTATGTGGCGAAACCCCCCCGTGCCCCGCCATAAGTGGGAACGCCGAGAGGGGGTCATGTGACCAAGCTAATAAAGATAAGCCCTCGCGGATGTGACGCCAGAGGCGCGCATACGCAAGAGCTATTTGCCTTCCTAACAACTGGTGTCCGAGTTTTGTTTTGCAGCCTGCGCCACGTGTATTGCCCGCTACCGCGGAACAGAACAGTGACCTCTCATGTGTGGTATTATTTAGTGCAAGGTACTGGTTGAGGGGCAAAGAATCATGTTTTTCTCCTGGAGGGCTCTCTCGCAGGTATGAGACGCAGGCTGGGGGCGGGTAATTGCTTGTATTCTGTGTAGACGGATTGCGGCCCCCAGGGGAAGAAAGGTCAGCGGACTAGTCTTCCCCCGGGGATTTCGCGCAAGGAAGGACAGGGGAGGAAGGGGTGGGATAAGGGGTGGGGTCAAGGGAAGAGGTTAAAGGGGGCTGGGAGAGGAAGTCCTTCCTCTTCCTTTCCCCAGCGCCTCAGGGTGGGCCAGTAAGTTGAGCTTTGGCCACCCGCCCACCCTACAGTAGTGGGACTCGATTTCGGGATGTTAAGTTTTATCAGCGTGCCAGTTTAGGACGGGTTGGGAGAGTGCAGAGCGGATTGGGGAGGGGGGAGGAGTCCATGACGGGCATACTCACCCTTCCCGGGAGGGGGATACTGGTGAAAGGTGGGGGTGCGTCAGACCAGTGTACGACGAATGGAGATGATGGAGGAGTTTGGAAGAGAAGTGAGGAAGCGAATGGGATAAGTGAGGAGGTGCGGTGTGAAGTGGGGATGGAGTATTTGGAGTCTGGGAGAGTATGGAAAATGAGAAGTTATGTTGTTGGGGATTGTTGGGGGGTTTGTGTTATGTTTGGTTATGATTGTCCAACCCTGTCCTAATAAATGGCCTTTTACGCTAACTTACCTGGCGTGGACTGATTATTGCGCGATGCCCGACTCTCCAGCAAGGAATCAAGGTCGGAGTCTACCGCGAGCTCTAATTTTCGATTCCCACTCAGACCGTGCTCAGGGAGAGGCCGTCTCCTCTGATACAGTCAGCCCCCTCTGATGCCCAGTTCTGTCGCCCATCACATGCCCAGACTGTCACTGGTCGGCTCGAGCACAGCAGGCCAGTCGGGCAGTCAGAACTACAACCGCAGAGGCATGGTGTCCTCCTGTGCAAGTCTCCAGGGTCAGTGAAAAACGCAGGTATGTGATCAGCAAAGGCTCTATTGTGGGGCGACCGACGGCGGGGGGTGTCTCCAGGTTATGTCTCCAAGCTGAACGCTCGCCGCAGATGACATCTATAGTCTGCACTCTGCTGATCACCATTCAGGAGCCCGCACGACTCAGCCTTTTACCCTACGCATTCCATAAATTCCCCACCTGTAAAAGAGTAATAAGGATACCTTTTATCCACAGCACTTAGAGACGGCAGAAGCGCTGTGCACTAAAGTGAGTTATTGTGTCATATTTCGTGGGGTGCACTCGGCTCCATGTGGCTCTAAGGGTGCAAGTGTTGAACATGCCAATCTTTATATGTACTGAACACCTCTGTGTGTCTGAGACGTCCATGAATCGCACTGGCAGGCTTCGAGGCACACGGCACAGTGTGTTTGTGCATAGCTCCGACCTGGGGTTCACTCTCTTTCCATCGACTCCCACTGATCATATGACTGACCCGAGGCATGGTTACTAGCCCAGGCTCACCCGAGCAGGCCAAGACCATCCCCACCAACATTGCGTTCTTTGCGTGACACTTAAAATGTTCACACTCCCTATGACTTCTGTGATGTAGCACCCCCACTCTGTACCCTACTACCCCCTCGCTGCCTCCTAGACCACTAGGTGGGGGAGAGTTTGCATTTAACAGGGAAAAGGTAAGGCTTACATTTTTGACATCCTGTGCCACGTCACAGTAGAGACCGTAACACACCCTGAACTGCAACGAAGACATTCACAGTCCTGTGAACCCTCCCACAGAACAAGTCAATCAGAGGTGTATGTTTGGGGAGCTACACCCCACCCCCCCTCAAAATAAATGCATTCTCTAGTCTAGTGAATAGTTAGGTACAGGTGCTTTCAGTTGGGTATGGTGAGGTGGCTGCAGGATTTCACCAATAATTTTACCTGCACACAGAGACAAAAACTCACGCACACACACTCCTCTGCTCTAAAAACTGTTGGTTATTTTACAACATTTTCAACATTTTACAACACATTTTTTTTGAAGGTGTCGAAAGGGGACTGCATAACACAATTGGGCCTGCGGAGTTTTTCAGCGATGTGATGAATAGATTCCTTCACTAATTATCTTTTTAGTCACTTCAGGCGGAGCATTTTCATGTGGACTCCTCCGATTTAACAAGTTGTTTTGGTATATTGTATCTGTTTTTGTATTTGCATTGCTCCTTGCATTTTCCATCTTGTATTTTGTTGTATGTTTGACTTGACTGTTATGTGCACAGCGCTCTGATACCCTGAAGAGCCATGTTCACGCTTCATAAAACTCCACAAGTAAAATAATATAAATAACATGGTGAATGCTGCACAGCTGAAATTTTGCCACTGACAACAGCGATTGCACATAATTCACACAGCCTTTAGATTTTCTTGGGGGCTCAGAGGAAGAAGTGGGTGGCTGTATCATTTGCGAGAGGCTGAGAACAGCGGGGCAGATTTACAAGCCCCCTGCGCCACCAGTACATTTCTTTTTGTGACGTACTGGTAGCGCATTTCACTGCTCCATATTTACAAGGACGGGAAAAGCCACACTGCGTGGCTTTTCCTGTCCTTGTAAATATGGCCCCTTTAAGCTCCAGAGGGGCCCCCTCCAGCACTGTGCTGGAGTGGCTGGCCCACGCCCTGAGAGCTCCTGAATGGGTCCAGAGCGTGGGGGGCCCCCTCCATGTACTTTTCAGGGGGGCCCCCTCAAGTTTCGTTATGCCACTGGGGTGTAAGCTTCAGATTTCCCAGCAATCACGCTGGCATATATTTTTAGAATACATAATAAGGCTTAAGGGCTTAAGAGGCAGAGAAAAGAGAGAGGAGTGCAGATTGTTAGGGGTATTTAAAACAATTGTTTTTAACCTAACCAAGTTTTTAGGCAGGGACGGGAGTGTGTGTGTGTGTTTGTTTGTGTGTGTGTCCTTGTGTGTTTCTCTCTGTATGTGCATGTAAAAATCCAGAGTGAAATCCGACAGACACCTTACCATGCCTAACTGGAAGCACCTGTACTCAACTATTTATACAGAATACATGTTTTAGGGGGGTGTAACACCCCAAACACCTCACCTGATGCTACGCCCCTGCCACTATTAGGGAAGAGGCAAGTCATGAGTCATGTTTACCCTAACATGTGTGCTAGATTTTATTATACACGGAGCAAAAGTTGTCTTTTAAGTCAAACTAAAGAGTGTTTGTATAGCAGACATGCTAAACTCACATATTTGAAGGCTCTCTCCTTTTTGATAATAAAAAAGGCTACCTGGTGAAATTAAATATTTGACCAGGATTACACAATTTGAGACCAGTTTTTTGGTCATGCACATTATAGTTAGGTCGAGACTACTCAGGTCACCACACCTGCAGTTCTGGTAAAACCAATTCCGATTTTTTTGAGGGCTGCATCATTACATATGGGTAGGAAAAAATCTTCTCCCTGTTTGATTCATCTGTGGCAGGACAATAATGTCAGTCATTCTGCTAAAAAGTAGGCCTGGGCGAAAATTTCGTTCCGTTCGCGGAAATTGCGATAATTTGACATTTTCGCGTTCCGCGGAGAGTGCGAAAATGTCAAAATTTCCGGTTTCCGCAGCTTGGCGATAATTTGTTTCTTGCTCGCGCTGTAAAATAATACATTCTCGCGCGCACGCGATCACCTTACCTGAATCCCTGCGTTCGCCGACAAGTTTTCTTGATCCGGTCGCGTTCTTCATGAGATGTATTGTTTTTAGCCATTTGTGGTGTCTCGCGACAGTTCGCGCCCGCAGTGACGTCATGCGTCGCGCGATCACGTCTTTCTTCTCGCGATCATGCACCGCGAGACAACTCAAAACAAGATGGCCGCGCCCGCAAGCAACCACATGGGTAATTTGTAGACCCGCAACCATGCAGAAAATCTCGCGAACATGCGGGAAAAAAGCTTCCGCATCTTCGCGATATTTCCGCTTGTTTGCGATAATTTTAAACATTTTCGCGATAATTTGCGAAAGTTAATTTCGCAAATTCCGCCCACCCCTACTAAAAAGCCAAGAATGGTATGGCGTGCCTGCCACTGGTTGACTATGTCCGTCGCTTGTTCGAGTAGTACTGCACCTAGTTAAGCTCTGTTCAAGGTGCTCTGCATCAGTCAGTGTTGGACCTAGGATACAGAACCCAAACAATTGGCAGGAAGGTTGATTCAATATCACCCGGCCACATCCCTCAGGCCTGTCTGTCTCACATCATAAGCTGCTTCTGCTGACAGTTAGGACAACAGATACTTACATAGGCAGTTCTCGCCTTTCATTCTTTGTAACTAGTGATTAAAACGTATTTTTTAGAAATACATGTTGAATGAGTGTCTTTGTTACAGGTAACTTCAATTTTAGAAAACCCCGTTGATATCTTCCTATTAAAAAGAGATTTGGACTGCCATCAGAATGAGGACTGCATTTGCCCGTGTACCATAACACTCATTCTGTCGTGTTTAGCATAATGTCACAGTATCACTTTCCCCTCTGCATTTTCCTAAGTATAGATTATGTTTACCCATTCTTTTTAATATTAGATGTGTCCATCTTTTGATCAGGTTACTTCGACTAAATCTGATTAATTACAAGAGCATTATTTTATAAGCTTATGTTTCACTTGTTACAATAACGTGTTCTTTATGTTTGCAGACACAACAGCAACCTATGAAGAGGGTAAAGACGATGAGCTAATTCCACCACTAGATCACTGCATAAGGACAAAGTAAGCCAACCTCTTTCAGACGCTTGTAATATATCGGTTTTTTATGAAGAGAGTTAATTTTTGATTAAAAGAGTGCCTCACAGACCTGAAATCTTTGGCAAGTTTTACTTAGGCTGCATACTGATTTTTCTTCTTGTTGATTTATTGAAGTCTTTTGAAGAGGGAAAATCTTACTTTTTCCTGTAATCGCTTATTATCTTATAGTAGAATAGATGTAGACCAGGAAACTGAATGTGCTAGTGCACAGTAGATTCGCAAGCACTATATTGTGTAAACTCTTGTAAACTCTAGGTGTCACTTGTATCCCTAGGTTGATTCACTCGTCCCACATCGTACCACATTGCACCTTCCTCACAGTGCAGCTCTTATACCATTGCCCTTACCTTCCCCACCGCTCTATCGTCTTTGATTTGGGCATCTAATTGACTGGGCTCCTGTGTGCTGGTGTGGCTAAAGTGGCTCCATACGCTCCCTACTGTTCTTACCTCATGTGCATTTATTTGAGCTCATGCACAGTTGTTCTCTTCGTTTCGTCACTATCAAGATGGCATTTTTCAACACCATAACATCGGCCAGGCGAATAAGTGAGCTTTAGACCTTGTCAGCGGTTCCACCTTATATATCTTTTTTCCCAAGATGAATTAGTCCTGCGGACAAAAGCGACATTCGTGCTTAAGGTAGTGACACCCTTCCACCTAGGGCTGTCACCTTGCCAGCTTGCTATGCACCCCACCACTCTTCAAAGGAGAAAGAACGGCTCCACCGCCTTGAAACTAAGAGGGTCCTAAGCTTTTATGTAGATCGAACCAGAGACTACTGACAGGAGGACAACATTTTCATCAGTTTCTCTTGGGCTAAGAAAGACAAAGTAGTGCTAAAGAGGAACACCTCAAAATGGATTTTGTTATACATCAAGATCTTCTACGAGCTGGACAAGAAACAGCCTCTGGAAGGCTTGCATGCGGTAAAATGGGAACTTCACCCTATCTGACCTGCAGGATTCCTGGTCTGAGGCAATCCACAGACTAGAGGAGGTACTGCTTTGATATCTATTTAGAAGGTGAAGAGTCTGGGGTTAGAAGTCTATAGCAGAAGAAAAAGTTACTTGCCTTCAATATGCCTGTTCTGGTACAGACTCTATTGAACCGCAGCTTCCTCACCAACCCACCCTCCTCCTCATTCTGTGGAATGGCCTCATACTGCCGATTAATAGGATTCCAAATCTAAACATCTGCACACTGTCCTATCTGATTTCCATAGCTTTGTGTGCAATAGAGATTAGAATGAAATTGACATCAGCACATGTAGGTGCATATACATTGGGGCCCGTCGTCATATCCGGAGTGGACAGATCTGATGCAAAGCCACACAACACCACCTGTCGATGTGAAAGAGAATTGCTGAAAAGTTTCTGGAATCAGTCTGGCTCCTGGCTAAAATGGTGAGGACTCTGTGATAAGATAGTCTCTACTAGAAAAGGTTTTTTCAAAAGTAAGTAACGTGTTCTTTCATGATATCTTCATTGATAAATTTAAGTACTGAATAGAACAGCAAGTCCATTCATTCAAAGCATGGTGGAAAAAAGTGAAATATCATGTTCTACTCAAAGTGGTTTCCCCTTAGAAGCCTGGCCCACTTCAACGTCAGACCTATAGACTATGTGTTATAGTAGAATGTTTAGAATGCTTTCTCTGACTGTATTCTATTTCCATGGTTTCAATTACTATGCCCTGTTTGTATCTGGATAAATGCTTCTTGTTGTTCCACGTTTTGAAGAGCAGTTCTTTCTCAGTTACACTGCTGCTCTTCAGGAGGTGGATGCTCCAATAAACTACTCTACAACTTCATATGAAAGTTTCCGTGGATTACTTCTTATTACATATTGGCGACGATTTGGGATTCCTTACCTGTCTCTAGATGCTGGAGCATCCACCCCGCACTTCATTTGGATTGTTTTTCATCCGTTTCCTTGCAATTTGTTTCCTCGTTCTTCTCGGTACTCTGCCAGTATCGACGTGTTTCCATTGACTGAATTGGTAATGGAGTTATACCTCGTCCATCCAGAGTTTGCGCCCCATATTTTCTGTTTCCTGAGCACAGACTACCTTTTGTCTGTGAATTTCACCAAGCTGAATGCCTTTTTGTGCCTGCTGTCCATAATATCGCTGAGCCGCCTGCCTTTCTGTGCCTAATTGTAACTTCGTAGCACCTCTTGAAGCCTACGATATTTTGTTTGATCTCTGAGGACTGCAATTTCACTTATTCCTCATGCGGCTCTACTTTCCGAAGAGCTTGCGCTGTTTGTTTTCAACGCGCTCTCCAACGTTCTGTCTTCACTTCAAGTAACCGAAGTACGTCACGGTGACCTGCCTCTACGACTGGACTTACATCACGCTGACATTTGCCTCGCAACATTTCCTGCCACATCATCACGTCTCCTCATGGCTAATTGGTTCTGGGTTCCTATGTGATACTGCGTGCCTCGGTGACACGCACACCTTGTTAACCCTTTCTTTTCTGTTTGCCTCAGTGACACGCTCATCTTTTGTCATTTTTCTTTCCTTTTAATCTGTATTTTCTCGCTTCTTTGTATTTTCACTGCTTTATTGCTGTTCTATCTACTTCCACTTTAACTGTTATAGCTTTATTTATTTTTTAATTACACTATGAACACTGTGTGTGGTAATCCTCCACTCCCTTTTATTCTGGTCCCAATCAACCAAGTTTGAAATGGGAGAAATGGTATAGGCACTTTAGTAATTATTTATTAGCCATTAATGGAGACAGTTTCAGTGCAAAGAAATAAAGCCTTGCTTTTAAATACATTAGGAGGTCATGCCGAATATGTTTTTGAACACTTACTTCCCTCTCCTAAATCAGTAGGTATGGAGAGTGGTGATTATGATTGCTTCACAGAGGTAATAGAGAGACTTAAAAAAAGATTTACTGATCAACCACATATTGTCATGGAGAGATATAATTTTTATACTCGACATCAATTGATTAATGAGTCAGTTGATGCTTATGTTGAATGTTTAAGAGTGTTAGAGGCAGAATGTGATTTTGGGGCACAGGTAGATAAATATATTCATGATCAATTAACTATACGGTGCTCTAATGAAAAAATTCAAGCGCAACTTTTAAAAAGGCAACGTAATTCATCCTCACAAGAGGCAATTGAAATTGCCAAAAGTGTGGAACGATCCATTCATTCATTCAATACTCTTAATGTAGATAATTTATCTTCAGGTGTAGCGGCTATTAGTGCAAAAGACTCTTATGTTACACTTTGTCATTTTATAACCAAACCCAGCAAACCATCTACATCACATAACCCTGTTAATAAACAACTTTTAAACTCAGGTAAACTATTGTGCACTCGTGGTTCTAAATCTCATTCTTTTCAGTTTAGGCATTGCCCAGCTAGGGGTAAAAAGTGCTTCAAATGTAAAAAGTTAGGTCATTTTGGTGCGTGGTGTCAAGCCAATAGGAGAGTGGCTAGTCTTGCTGATGAGGAAATTGTTGATGAAGCAAATAATGAACCAACTTTTGTAAACAGCATCATTTGTATATTAGAAGATGTATCTCAATCTCATAAATTAGGTCAAGTATCTGTTAATGTTTATAAAAATATTGATTCAGAACCTTATGTTCCTCCCATGTGTACCATTATTATTGATGACAAAATGGTGGAAGTCATGGCAGACTCTGGCTTCCCCTATACAATCATTTCTAATTCATTTTTCAATAAGTCTTAGAAAGACAAACTGCTTGAACCTAATGATATTCGTGTTTATGGTTTTGGGGCAAATAAATTGAAATGCTGGGATATTTTGTCTCTGATATTTCTTTTGCGCAAAAAACTATTTTTGGGAAAGTGTATGTTGCTGTTGATAGATTGCAATGTGCTAGGGTGGAAACACCAAGGTAAATTTAATATTACTTTGCGTTCTAATCCCAAAGTATAAGTATGTATGGTGGAAGATCTACAGGTTGTGCATGATGATTTTCAAAACAATGAGAAAATGGTTAAGTCTATTCTCAACAGACATAAAGAATTTTTAAAAAAAGAATTAGGAAAATTCAAAGGATTTTCACACAAAATAGTATTAAAAACAAATGCTGTTCCGTCTAAACACAAGCTGAGAAATGTTCCCTTATCTGTGAGAAATGAATTGGCTGACATGATCAAAAAATTATGCGCTGATGGAGTAATAGAACCCATCAATGCTTCGGAATGGATTTCTCCAATTGGTCTAGTTAAGAAACGGAAGGGAGAACTTAGAATGTGCATTGATTTGAGATCAACAAACAAACAAATTGTTATGGAATGTCACCCATGACCTAAGGTACAAGACTTACTAGCCAAATTGGATGGTGCTAATTTTTTACCACCATCGTTCTCAAATCAGCGTATCATCAAATAGAGTTAACAGAGGATTCAAGAGACATCACTACTTTTATTACACCTGAGGGAACTTTTACATACATTAGAATGCCTTTTGGCCTGTCATCAGCAACATCAGTGTTTCAGAAGCTTATGAATTGCTTGTTCGGAGACACTGATAGAGTGGTAGCGTTTCAAGACGATATCCTAATATTTTCTGATACTATTGAGAAACATCTTTAAACAGTAGATAAAGTATTATCTGTGTTGGAAGATAAAGGTATGATGATTCGTCTAGATAAATGTAACTTCTTCTCGTCTAATGTTGAATATTTGGGTCATCAAATTAATGGCAATGAAATTTCCCCCAAGAAGGATCTTCTTGTCTCTATTAAGAAAATGAACGATCCTCAAGATAAAGAACAACTTAAATCCTTTTTAGGGTTATGTGAATACTATTCAAGGTTTGTTCCAAAATTCTCTGACATTGTTTTTCCCTTAAGATTGTTACTTAGAAAAGGCAGTAAATTTATTTGGACCCCGGATCACTCACAAGCTCTTAGTGCCATAAAATCTGCTATCATTGGGTGTAATCCATTGTCTCCTTTTTCATCATCTACTACTAATGTTGTCACTGTTGATGCAAGCACCATCGGTCTCGGTGCTGTACTCAGTCAGGTTAAAGCTGGCAAAGAAGTCATCATTGCTTTTGCTTCAAGACCTTTGCCAATTGCTGAGTCAAAGTACTCCACCATTGAAAGAGAAACCCTAGGTTGTTCACGGGCAGTTGAACGTTTTAAAACCTATTTGTGGTGCATGTTTTTTAAACTTAAAACTGACCACAAGCCTTTAATATCTCTTTTATCTAACAATGGTGTAGGGAAAGCTTCTTCAAGATTAGTTCACATTCTGGCTAAACTATATGAGTACAATTTTGAAGTCATTTACATTACTGGTTCTCAAAATATGAGAGCTGATTGTTTGTCCAGGTTGTTGTCAGATTCTCTAACCCAAAGTCAATTAGAATGTTTTGAAGAATGTGTTGTAGCATCTGTTGATGATATGGTCCTTTCAATGTCTCAAGTTATCTCAAAAGAGGAATGGTCGAAAGCCACGGATGAGGATGGAGACTTAAAGATATTGCAAAAGTACATTGTTGAAGGATGGCCACTAGAAAGAAATTTACCCAAAGAAATGGCTGTTTTTTGGAAAGTTAGAGAAGAACTGTCTATGAATGAATGTCTTATTTAAAAAGGTGATTCCTTTATGCCTCCAATAGCCATAAGAAAGAAACTTATGTCTACTGCTCATTTAGGTCATTTTGGTCACTTCAGCACTATTAAAAAGTTAGAGACTTGTTTTGGTGGCCTTATATGGACAGTTGTGTAATTAACTTTGTTAAAAATTGTCCCCTGTGTGCTGATTCTGATAAAGTTTTAAAGCTACAACACACAGATTTTGTGCAAGTCCAATTTCCAGACAATCCATGGGACAAAATTGCAATTGATGTCCTAGGTCCTTACAAAGGAATTTCAACTGAGAAGTTGTATATTCTAATTGCCATTTATTATTTCTCTAAGTGGGTTGAAATCAAATGGGTCAATCAGTCTGATTCCTTATCTATTATTGAGTTTCTGCAGGAAATTAAAAAAAAGAAGGTTTACCATCAACTATTGTATCCGATAACAGACCTCAATTCACCACACGTGTGTTTGCTGATTTTCTCAAAAGTGCCAATATTTTCCATGTCAAAACTGCTCTTTACTCCCCAAATATAAATGGCCTTGTAGAAAGGTTTAACAAAACCTTAGTGGAGGGTATTCAATTGGCCGTTAAATCTCGCATTGATGTTACAGCTCACGTAGCAGAATTGGTTTGTTCTTATCTGTGCACTCCACACTGTACCACTACGTTTTCTCTTTTTGTGCTATTAAAAGGTAGGAAAACCAGAAAAGAATTATCTCTTTCATGGGCTAAATCTTTTGAACCTAACTTGGATATAAATAAAATACATATGTCCGTCAAGCAAAATTGCAACAACTTCAAACATCCTGCTAATACTAAACAGCCTGTATTGCATGTAGGTGATAAGGTCAAAATCAAATTACCTGTACATGAAAAAAAAGGACAATCAACATTTTCTGATGTTTTTATTATTCATAAGGTTGGTAAAACGTCTGTGCATTTGAACAGTGGTTCTTGGTGGAGCATTTCTATAATTGCTAAAGTTAATGTAACCCAATGCCCAAACATCTTTGTGCTCTTCTAACCCAGACTTTTCCAGTGATTCTGTTATTTCGGAAAAAGGAAAGGAATCAACATGTTCTCAGTCTTTTGTAAATGTTGATGTTGACAATATTGTTTCTCCTTCCAGTTCTTCCAAGTCGTCTGGCACTAGAAGACAAAAAATGTTACTTAAAAAATTTGAAGATTTTGTATTATATTAATGGTATCTCTCCCTTGCATTTCTTTCTTTTTTTTCTTTTTATTGTAAGGAAGGAAGATATGTTATAGTAGAATGTTTAGAATGCTTTATCTAACTGTATTCTATTTCCATGGTTTCAATTACTATGCCCTGTTTGTATCTGTTTAAATGCTTCTTGTTGTTCTACGTTCTGAAGAGCAGTTTTCTCAGTTACACTGCTGCTCTTCAGGAGGTGGGTGCTCCAATAAACTACTCTACAACTTCATAAAGTTTCCGTGGATTACTTCTTTACACTATGGCTTTAGACAATAGTGTTTCGTTATTGTGTGGACTGACCTTCAGGTAGTTGCTTTGAAGAACTCTGCTTATATTTCTTATTAAAGTAGTAGTTGCAACTTTAGCTTTGGCATAGTGAGCTTTGGGCCTACCCTTTATGGCTTTCTGACAGCAAAACAAGATTCAGGAGATACTGCATTTAGAAATCAATTGTTCTGCAGTGGATGTTCTTGTTTGAACAGGTCCATAATACATGAAACCCCTTCCTACTGTTTTGATTTTGACTTGACCTTTTTGTGTATGCCACGTTTTTGACTTTTAACTCTGTTTTATTCTCCTGCCATTAGGTAATTAGTTTTGTTTCCCACTATGGTCACCCCACATAATTTTTTGCGGCACTTTTAACAACTTTAATATTTCTGTTAGTGTTTTTACCATATTACATGTGGTTTGCTAAGTCCTTAGCCCACTTGATGGTGTTGTGTTTGGTTGGAACATTATGGGGCCGATTCCGATCCTGGAAAAATTTCCCCCGTACGAATCGTATCCGTTTTTTTTTCCGTACGAATCGTACAAGTAGCGTACAAACTGCCAAGTACGATTCGCATGGGAAAAACTCCATAGGAATCACATCGGGAACATTTCCCCACATGTCCTCGGGTCGGAAAATGTGTCCGACACATCCCCGGACGATTTACCGTACGAATCAGAAAAATGAAGTCCGACCGCGCAAGTACGATCACTCCCGTCCTTTCGATTTTACAACTGTATGGAAAAAACACCGTACGGACCGAACTCCTATAGCAACCATGGAGACATGTGCCCGCATACGCGCCGAACACCCCACCCCAGACCCCCTATGTACGCGCAGAACACCCCCCAGCCCTCGTATGTACGCGCCGAACCCCCCCCATCCCCCGCATGTACGCGCCAAACGATCCCCGGCCGCGGATGTACGTGCCGAACCCCCACCAGTGTATGTATGGGTGTACCCCCACCCGTGTATGTATGGAGCGTACCCACACCCCACCAGTGTATGTACAGAGCGTACCCCCACCCGTGTATGTACGGACCGTACCCCCACCCGTGTATGAATGGAGCATACCCACACCCCACCAGTGTATGTACGGAGCGTACCCCCACCCATGTATGTACGGAGCGTACCCCCACCAGTGTATGTACGGACCATACCCCCACCCGTGTATGAATGGAGCGTACCAACACCCCACCAGTGTATGTACGGAGCGTACCCCCACCCGTGTATGTACGGACCGTACCCCCACCTGTGTATGCATGGAGCGTACCAACTCCCCACCCGTGTATGTAGGGACCGTACCCCCACCCGTGTATGAATGGAGCGTACCCGCACCCCACCAGTGTATGTACGGAGCATACCCCCACCAGTGTATGTACGGAGTGTACCCCCACCCGTGTATGTACGGAGCGTACCGCCACCCATGTATGTACGGACCGTACCCCCACCCGTGTATGTACGGAGCGTACCCCCACCCGTGTATGTACGGAGCGTACCCCCACCCGTGTATGTACGGAGCGTACCCCCACCAGTGTATGTACGGACCGTACCCCCAACGGTGTATGAATGGAGCGTACCAACACCCCACCAGTGTATGTACGGAGCGTACACCCAGCCCCCCCTGTATGTACGGTGCGAAACACCACCACCAATGGACGGTGCGGACCAACATTCTGTCCGTGTCTGTACGCACCCTACCCCAGGCCCCCACACCAGCACCCTCACCCAACATCGTGCAATACGAGTCGTACTAAGCCATAGCAAAGGACAGCACTGTACAACAACATGGCCCATGTACGCACCGTACAGACGCAAAAAACACTCGTACTGAACCAGGACAAACCAAAAAAACACAAGGAGAGTCAATTCGATGCACACAACACCACAAAACATGTCCAACAAGCCCAAATACATCCTATACACTGACCTGCAACTGACAAACAGCTAACGGACATGACCCGTGTACTCCGTCGGATTGCCGAAAACATGGGCAACCCTCCCTGTGCCACCAGGCGAAGAACATCACCACCCACAGGGAGGGATCAGGAGGAGGAGGATTCATCCGACGGAGCATCACAAGCATTGTCACGGCCTGCTTCTGAGGGTCCCCGCAGGAGGGTGGGTCGTCCACGCAAAAGACCGTAAGAGTCAGCGGAACATCACCATCTCCCACGTCACCTGGCCTGGCACCTGGCCCTCTGGCCCAACAGCAGCACATCAGCAAATGACATTCTCTGCCCCACATGGCCTTGCTGGTCACTGTCTGACCAATGTTGACAAAGACTGTGGCATAGACTCTGATGACTTTCAATGGCAAGGATACCAACTCCCCCTGTGAACTTTGGATTCTACACTCCCGCCAAGCACCTCTTGTCATCCCCCCAAACACGTGCCCCACCACAAATAAAAATCATCACAATCACGAGATGATGCAGTCATTTTGCATTATTCCACTACATGTGTGTGTTGTAAAGTCAAACCATGCCTGATTTCAGAAGTAACTCCAACCATCCATACCCTGGGGTCTGAGTCTGGCACAGGACACACATGGGTCACAATGTATCATCCAATACAGACATGGAGCACCATACTCACCCGTGATGGGCCCAACCAGCTGAGGGGGTGCCCGCACAACTGTGCCTACAGACCTATTTAGAAGAGCCAACAGTCATGCGCAGAGGTCAGGGATCATGTGTAGTGTCCTGGGGTGGGAGTCCCAGGTATGTGTAGACACGTGGCAGAACCATGTCCTGCATGCTTTAGTCAGGTGGATGTGGAGAATGGTAGGCCGGCCAAGGTTGGATGCATGGAGATGGCACAATGGGGTGTTGGATCACAGTGCCACAAGGTTGTGTTGTGGTTGTGGGCTGCATCCTGAGTGTGTGCGTGGATTGAGAAGGTCATCCTGCAGCTGGCAGTGATCCATTCCCCCCATCTCTGTTGGACGTTGATGTGGCCTGGTCGCCGGATGTAGAAGCAGAGCTGTGCAGATGCACCCTGGATGTGGACAAGTATCATGGGAGTTGTAACGCACATGTCCGTAGAGTGCAGGGTAGGATTAGACACGGATGTCGTAGTTGACCTGGGGGATGGTCTCCTTCTTGCCTTGAGGTGGATGGAACTGGGGATCTTGTGCATAATGCAGAGTGTGCTGCAGCATGAGGCACAGATGCTGCTGATCAGCATAGCACATGTCAGCAAGCAATCCATGATGAACACCAGCTCGTTTGCGTGGACACTGGGTGCCCTTGCTGCAGGGCCTGCAGCAGCATGCGACATGTCAAGAAAACAATGCCACAAGTAGCACACAAAGACAAGAATCTCAGGAAGGAACTATGCAAAAGGTGTATGTCAAGGAAGGGACGTCTGGTTCAACATGGCACACACACACACAATGGATTCACATGCAGCACAGTGGCCGTCGTGGATACTGACATGCCACAATACCTACACAGCCATGGACATCATGCACAATACAGATTCTAATCCCTGACAAACAGCTTGCATCTTGCTACTCTACACATAGACTCATCTCTGAGAACAATGCCAGACATGCCGCATGCACAGTGGCAACAGACCACCATTGACAGAGATGAGGCACCTTGGAGGCAGAGGGACACCTTTATTACTCATGTGTGTCGGAATGCTAATGCAACTCTGTCAACACATACACAGGTCATGTGGATGAACACGTGGGACCAACACTGGCACCCCCCTTTGCACCACAGATGCTGGAAATCCATAGAACTGGCACACAAGTGACGGGTTACAGCTAAACACCCCCTGCTGCTCACGGAGAGGCTGCTATACACCATTGAGCCCCTAATGGGGAATTCACACACCATGTCAACCCGGTGCAACCCGTATGTTTCCGAGGGCAGTGTTACACACATTGATGGCTTCATCACAATCCACAATCCCATTACAGATGACTGTCACCAAGTCTGACCATCAATTCAGGTGAATTCAGCTCCATGTCATGTGCCCCATGGTGATTCTACATCTATGTAAGGTATCCAAACATGAACAGGAGCAGTGCACACACATTCAAAACAAATACCACTCCCAAAAAGCCGTGCTGCATCCCTTCCCCTAAGGAGATTTTCAAACTTGTCCGTGCATGTAACGCTGATTCAGCACATGTTGCTGTGTTCATGAGGAATAGCAGGAGCACAACAATGCCACCAGCAGACAGCATGTGCATGTACCTGTGGATGAGAGACACACCAGAAGTCAGCCAAAAGAAGCACATCCGCATGCATGTGCATGTACTCGACACGTATAAGGTTGTCAACATGCTAGGTGACAATGATGACTCTGGAAAAACATTCTTCCATTGCACCATCACTCGAGTGACACACCCAAACACACCTCTGACTCACTTGGCAGACATGCAGATGGACATACACATTGCAACACATGCCACACACGGCACAATGCGTGCACACTCAGACACTGGAACTCACCACTAAGCAAAGAAGTTGCGTATGAGCCGACTCCGGATGTCCTCTACCGCCTCCTACTCCTCCACATCACTTGCCTCGTGACCAAGCCCTTCATCCTCCACGGGTGGATGGTCCTGCTCATCTGGATCCAGGATGAGTGGCACAGCTTTCTCCACTGCCATGTTGTGCAGCATGCAGCACACGAGGAAGATCTTGCAGACCTTCACCGGTGCATATGGGAGTGCGCCACCGGTCTTGTGGAGGCAACGGAATCAGCTCTTCAGGAGGCCAAACGTCCTCTCTATCACTCGCCTGGTCCGCCCATGGGCGTTGTTGTAGCGGTGATCGGCAGCCGTGCTGGGGTTGCGGAGAGGCGTGATCAGCCATGGCATGTTGGGATAGCCAGCGTCCCCTACATGGAAACATTATGGACAACAGTGGGTCAGGAGAAGCAGTAAGACAGGAAGATGACGTTAAATACAGGACTGCCAGAGTATACCCACCAACAATACATGCTCGTTCGTTGCGCAGCTGCAGCATCATTTCAGGCACCCTGCTACGCCTCATGATGTAGGCATCGTGTGCTGATCCTGGAAAACGAGCACAGACATGTGAAATAAACCATGTTGGCAAGACACACCACAAGGGCATTAATGGAGTGGTAATGCTTGCGGTTCCTATACGCTACCTCCTGTGCCTGTGGTGGTACCAAAGCCACATGTGGTCCATCTATGGACCCAATGACATGGGGCATCCCTCCCAGGGCATAGAACTCACGCTTGACACCTGTCAACTGCTCAGGAGTTGGGAATTTTATGAACTCATCCAGGTGATCCAACATGGCCTCTATAAAATCATGCAGAACACGGCTGAACATGGTTTGGGACATGCCACCAACATGGGCAATGGTATGTTGAAAGGTACCCGTGGCAAAGAAATGTAGGGCTGCCATCACCTTCATCTTGGGTGTCAGTGCAGTAGGATACCTGTGTAGCAGTTGGAGGTGTGGTGCCAGCCGTGTCGTCAAGTCCTCAATCAAATGTTGGGGGAAGCGGTAGCGGCGTATACAGTCATGTTCCCTCAGGTCAGCCAAGTCCGGAATTGGTCGAGTCAGGTCTGTGCAATATGCCCTGGACATGGATGCCAGGCAGGTGACACTCCTACCAAGAGCCAGCTACAAACGTTGATTCTCAACCTCAATATGCCATGCCATGAAACTAGCTGTGGGCCAGTGTAAGTGAACAGGCAGACGCATTACAGGAGTTACAGACATCCACATATGTGCAGAAGAAGGATGTTTATTGTACAGACAGGTTGCGGAACACTAGAGGCACAGGTCACATGTCATAGAAAAGGGACAGACCACACACCTTGCCATGAAGGATTACATGTCAAGACTGATCACACATACATTGAGAGTATGCAGATATGTCCTTGTTTTGAAACTCCATGTCGATGCATACATACACACCTTACGTCGGATTACACATGTGGGCTGGTGTGCGTAACAGTGTGCCATGGCCATCTACACACAGACACATGTTGGTTGCAGCAACTGCAGATGCATTTGACCAAACACCTACAGCAAACCTATGGGAACACATGACATAGTTACAGCGTGCAACGCGGGCATTCACATGTCAGGGGTAATATTCTGTGTACCTGGCATCAGGGGACAGTTGCGGGTGTCGGTGACTGTGCCATGCCAGTGACGCATGGCTCAACAAGTCTGTAATACATGCACACATGTCAAAGGAGTGAAGGGGATGTGTGGCACATAGGGTACCATCACACATGACATGTGTACACAGCTCATCATACTTTTATTAGCTTCACACCTCAGGAGTATAGTGCCACATCACAGCCTGACCCACCTGTGCCCGACACATGTAGTACTGCACAGACAATGCCTTGATGTCCAGCCTTGGCCAAGTATGACAGCTCAATTCCTTTCTGTGTGCCACCTGTCACCACTGTCAGGTGTGAAACGCACCGTACATACACTCTGAGGGCGTGTGTAGGGTCCCAATCACTATGGGAGTGCTGGCGTATGCGTACGCCACAGTGATACGGACCGTACACACGTGTGTAGTGTCCCTATCACTATGGGAGTGCTGGCGTATGCGTACGCCACAGTGATACGGACCGACCCTACACATGCGTGTACGGTCCGTAGTACTATGGCGTACGCATACACCAGCACTCCCATAGTGATAGGGACCCTACACACGCGTGTACGGTCCGTATCACTATGGCGTACGCATACGCCAGCACTCCCATAGTGATAGGGACCCTACACACGCTTGTACGGTCCGTACCACTATGGCGTACGCATATGCCAGCACTCCCATAGTGATAGGGACCCTACACACGTGTGTACGGTCCGTATCACTGCATTTGGGGTGCCATAGGGCCATGGAACGGACCGTACCTGTGTGTAAATATTGAAATAACATAGGGGACACATGAGGGACAAGTATAAGGGCCTAAATGCATGCTGGTTGTCATGGAGACCCAGTTTAAAGTTTGAATTATTGCATCAGGTGGACAGCAGAAGTCGGTTGGAAACAATATACTTTGTTGCAAAGTGGTTGTTGACTTGACATCATGCTCAATTTTTAAACCATGCAAAGCCACTCACTGGGGTAGGTTTAAAGGGATTGGAGGAAACGTAGGATGCTAATGTGACTGACCAATCACTCTGTACCCCTGTAAATGAAACAGGCCAGCAAGGCAGATATAAGGCAGACAGGTCCCATGAGAGAGCACTTGCCTGCACATCCTTTCATTCCACAACACTGCTGCTGCTCGTGATTCCTCTGGCACCATGTCCAGGTCTGTGGAGAGGGCCCAGCCATTCACCATGGAGGAGAATATGGCGTTGGTGGATGTGATCCTCCCACAGTACACCATGCTGTATGGTCGACCAGGGGAGCAGGTGAGTGCAGACTCCACTAGCTTAGACTGTGCCCCTTTTTTGTGACTGTGACTTCCGGCATTGTGTCCCTGTGTGACAGACATGCAATGTTGTTTCGAGTGGGTCCCAGGGTGGGGAAGGCCTCATGTCTCCCATGCAGAGCATGCTGTGGTTCCTGTGTGCACTCCTCACTTGCATTGTGCTTACTGTGACAATCAATGCATGGTGCATGCCACATTCTGCCTGGCTCCTCCTCCTGGGAATGTTGTTGCTACAGTCCTGATGTGATTCTGTGGTCCCCCCAGTGTGACAGGTGACAGTACCCATAGATGTGTGTTTGTTTAGTGTACCTGTGCTGTGAGTGTCCAAATGATGTGTTCGTCCCCTGGACATTGGTGTGTGTGTAAGTGGCCTGTCATGTGGGTGAGTGCATATGGGGAGTGTTGCACACCAGCTGCATGAGGGATGGATATACCCTGCCCATGTGATGTGAGCAGGGAGCAGTGCTGTGTGACTGCCGTGCTGAGCCAGCCCCACACCTGTGACACCCCCCAGTCTAGTGGCACATGGGCAGAGTGAGGTTTGTACCCGCAGTTGGCAATGGCAGGTGATTGTCCTGTGCCTGTGTGTGTCTGTGTACTCTGCTGAGGTAGCGTCAGTGGGCTGGGGCATGCGACTGCTTTGAGGTGCTGTACATAATCCTTGTGTAGCTTGTGATGCACAGTGTGATCCAGGATCATTGATTGTGTGGCACCCCTCATGCCACCTGTGTACTTTCAATGCCACGTAGTGCATTTTGCCTTTCACAGTGGATTATGTCCCTATGACAAATGTGCAATGAGTTGCCTGCATACCATGGCCTGTTCAAAGAAGACAAATTGTTAATATGTGTGTCTCTGTGTCATTGCTCAGGTGAATTAAAGTATTCTCACTTTTGCATCCTCACAGGTAGGCGTCCATGCCAAGGGCAAGATATGGAAGCAAGCCGTCAGTGCCGTGAGGAATACGGAGGGTCGGAAGCGGCGCCTAGCCCAGGTGAGGAAACGCTGGCAGGATATCCGGTGCTGGACGAGGAGGATTGCACGGGTCCTGCTGGGGTACTCACCTGAGAGCCGGAAGAACCGTGGGCGCTGGCGTCTGACCCACATCCATAAGCGTGTGCTGGCGGTGGTCTTCCCCGACTTGGATAGGAGCTTACAGGAGAAGCAGCAGCAGGAAGGGGGTAGGTACATGTGTGTTTGTTGTGTGTCACCAGCTTTTGGAAGTGCGCAGTTGCATGGATACACTGCCAGGGTTTACATGTGCAGTGCATAACCAGTTCCCCAAAGTAAACCGGTGCTGTTCTTCCTCCCTTCCCCTTCTTGCCATGTATTCCCTGGTCTGTGTGTAGTCACTCTTGCACAAGGTAATCTAGGCTGGCAGTTAATCCTAGTGCCCAATGCTTGCAGCATCATGTGTGGGGGTGGAGTGTAACAGGTTTTGGGACCTTGGCTGTGCCCTGGCCAGTTCAGTCATTGTGGGGTCCATGTCCGTTGGCACTGATGCTGAGTCCCAACATAGGAGTGTGTCTTTAAAGTGTACTGCCTTCCAGCATGCATGTCCAATGTTGTGCCCTCTGACATGATGTGCATGAGTGGGAGTTATGCATAGTGCAGGGACGGTTGCTTCAGTTGCAGTCATATCCATCCAGGACCATGGAGGTGTGTGGCCACTACCGTGCCCTGGGGCACCTTTTCCTAGGTATCATGTGTGTCATCCAACAATGTGGACATTCTCTGTGTCTTCGGCATAGGTTGGGCTCTGTGGCATTGTACCCTGGCCTCATCTGTATTGACGTAAACTGTGCTACATGTGTCCACTGTACAGTGTGACCCAATTTTGCTTGTGCATACTCACAGTGGGCAGTGCCTGTGTGTCTTGGAACGACAATCTGATGATGGTTGATTGTCAATGATATATGTGGACAGGCGCACCAGGGGTAGTTTGTGTACAATCAGGATTTAGTGCAGTCCATGTGTTTTTATCCCAGAGTAAGAGGTGTAAGTACTTCCTCTGTCTCAATCACATTGTCTCAGGTAGGGGGTGCTTTGTGCGGGCAAGGCCTACATGTCCAAATCTGAAGTCTCCCTGCTAGGTTAATAGACATGGTTCCTGCTCATCCCTTTTTTGTCAACGCTGTGTGGTACAGATGCTGTGCACGATTGTCCCCAGAGCCTGGCTCCTCTGTCCTATTTGATATCAAGTAATTTGCTCTTGGGTCATGCTCTCCATTGTTTCTCAGTGGCATGGTGGGTCAACCAGATGTGTGTTGCAGGGCCTACATATGTACCTTGTGTTGTAGATGTTACTCATGTTGCTTTTCAGGCTATGCACTGTGATCTATGTAGATTTGACTCATGTGACATATGTATACAGGTGTCTGATTATTTCCTGTCTCTTCACCTTGCCCACAGCATCGTCGCGGGACTCCGAGGGAGACACTGGCACGGACCGTGAGGAGGGAGCAGGCACCAGTGGCAGCAGTGCTGTCTTGTCTGGCGCATCGAGTGGCACGGAGGCCGAGGGGAGTGAGGCGGAGGACCTGTCCAGTACCACCACCGACTATGACGCTGACGGGTCCGAGGCTGATCTCCCAGAGGGGCCGGAGGCTGCTCCCACAGCTGACAGCAGCACTCAATCTCTACCCACCCCCTCGATTCCCATCATCGGCCTCCCACTTGCTCTGGTCCCTTTCCGCCGTGCTAGGTCACTACATGTCTCCTTCTTGCCAGGCACCGCACCCCCTGCCCCTGTCTCCACTGCTGCCGCGAATGCCGAGTCTGTAGACATCCTGCGCCAGTTGCAGGTTGGTCAGACTGCGATGCTTAATGTCCTCCATGGCCACACACGAGTGCTCACCCAGATGGAGGCATACATGGAGGGCATCTCAGCTGCGTAATTTCTAATTTCTAATTTAAAACATTTGTAGAGCGCGGCGTACACCTTGCGGTTTCTTGGCGCTGGGGGTTGAATAACTGAGGGAGAAAGACCAGGAAAAGAATGAGATAAGTTTAGGCGGGGAAAGCCTGGCAGAAGAGGAAGGTTTTCAGATCTCTACGGAAGGAGAGGTAGTGGGATGCGGAGCGGAGATGGTCTGGAAGTGAGTTCCAGAGAGTGGGGGCCAGAAATGAGAAGTTAGACCCGCCCCACTTTTTGCGTGAGAAGCGGGGAATCAGGAGAAGAGACTTGGAGGAAGACCGGCGTAGTATGACCAACGCCAGTTGCTGAGGTCCATTGACTCGACACTGACTGCAGCAGTGCGTCTCCTGCAGCGCTACGTCCCCCCCTACCCCTGCACCATCCACACTTCCCACTCCCATGCCTGTCCAAAGCACACCCAGACGTACCCATGCACGCACCCCACCAGACACAGGCACCACACCACCAGGGAAGGCCAAGCGCACACCTCCTGTCACGCACACACGGGGTGAAGTAGGCACACCCACTGGGTCGGGGGGCAAACGGAAGACACGCAGCCACAGTGGGAGTCCACATTCATCACAACCCACTACCTCCAAATCCACTCCCCTCAGCTCTCCTGGCCAGGATTCCACCAAAGAATCCTTCATGGCCGCTCTGTCCCTGAGCCCCAGTGTAACACCACCCCACAAGCGGTCGAAGGAGTCCCCGGTCAGGGTAGTTGAGTACCCCCCCCTGTCCACACCCTTCCCCAGTAGCGCTGCGACCCATCCCTCCGACACCCCCCCTCCTTGGGTCCTGTGGTTCCTTCGGGTGCAGGAGAGACGCTGGAGGACCTTGCAACCATGTGCAGCGTCATTCTCACCTCCACCTTTGGCGCTGCCCCACCCCCTGTGGTGGAGTCCTCCGTCCCTGCACCCACAACACCTACCCTTGTCCCTCCTGTCCCTGCGGTGCCTGGTCCTTCCCCCCCACATGATGCCCCCCCGTGGAAGCAAAGGAGGTATGAACTGTGCAGGCAAGCTAGGGGACACGCGTCCCTATGTGTCCCCCACCAGGAATTGGACTATGGACTGCCCTATGGGCCTTGTACATATTCAACTTTTAATAACAAATCTTTTTTTAATGCTGAATAAAGCTATGTTTTTTTTCCCTTTGCACACTACTGCTTTTCTGGTATTGCTGTTGGTGGTGCTGCTCCATGATTTGGGGTGGGGATAATGTGTTAGGTGTCTGGCAAATGTAGTAGTGTGCTGCTCATGGGATGGACCCTGGTATCTGTGTGCCATCACAAGGTATTTGCGAAATAACTTTGTTCATGTATGCTCTTACTGCATGGTGACATTGTCCCAAGGTGTGTTCCTTCCTCTGTGGACCCTGACATCTTCCCTGCAGGGTGTTTCCTAAATGTTGTGCTGAGCTGTGTCTACATATCCTTGGTGTGTGACGGATCCGTTCAATTTTGGCCATGTATGCTGGGCAATGTCTCCACCTGCATCATTTGTGGCATCCTTGGTGGTCACTGTACTTGTGTGTGGAGTATATTGAAGTTACTTCATGTGGACATGTTCCCTTTTACACACTATGCATGTGTGTACTCCCAGCCTCGCACACATGTTACGTGTTCTGCAGGGTCTTTGAGCACCTGACTGACAATTGTGGGCATTGTATCTGTGGGTACTGCACCCTTTTCTTTCCATGGGCACTGCTGGGAGGACTCTGCACCCACCCCTCCTGTGTCTGGGCACTGCTGGGAGGACTCTGCACCCACCCCTCCTGTGTATGGGCACTGCTGGGAGTGATAGGCACCCACCCCTCCTGTGTCTGGGCACTGCTGGGAGTGATAGGCACCCACCCTTCCTGTGTCTGGGCATTGCTGGGAGTGATAGGCACCCACCCCTCCTATGTCTTGGCACTGCTGGGAAGACTCTGCACCCACCCCTCCTATGTCTGGGCACTGCTGGGCGGACTCTGCACCCACCCCTCCTATGTCTGGGCACTGCTGGGAGGACTCAGCACCCACCCCTCCTGTGTCTGGGCACTGCTGGGAGTGATAGGCACCCACCCCTCATATGTCTGGGCACTGCTGGGAGGACTCTGCACCCACCCCTCCTGTGTCTGGGCACTGCTGGGCGGACTCTGCACCCACCCCTCCTATATCTGGGCACTGCTGGGAGGACTCTGCACCCACCCCTCCTATGTCTGGGCACTGCTGGGCGGACTCTGCACCCACCCCTCCTATGTCTGGGCACTGCTGGGAGTGATAGGCACCCACCCCTCCTATGTCTGGGCACTGCTGGGAGGACTCTGCACCCACCCCTCCTATGTCTGGGCACTGCTGGGCGGACTCTGCACCCACCCCTCCTATGTCTGGGCACTGCTGGGAGGACTCTGCACCCACCCCTCTTGTGTCTGGGCACTGCTGGGAGTGATAGGCACCCACCCCTCCTATGTATGGGCACTGCTGGGAGGACTCTGCACCCACCCCTCCTATGTCTGGGCACTGCTGGGCAGACTCTGCACCCACCCCTCCTATGTCTGGAAACTGCTGGGAGGACTCTGCACCCACCCCTCCTGTGTCTGGGCACTGCTGGGAGTGATAGGCACCCACCCCTCCTATGTCTGGGCACTGCTGGGAGGACTCTGCACCCACCCCTCCTATGTCTGGGCACTGCTGGGAGTGATAGGCACCCACCCCTCCTGTGTCTGGGCACTGCTGGGAGTGATAGGCACCCACCCCTCCTATGTCTGGGCACTGCTGGGAGGACTCTGCACCCACCCCTCCTATGTCTGGGCACTGCTGGGAATGATAGGCACCCACCCCTCCTGTGTCTGGGCATGTACGCTCGGGACATACACGGGTGTGGGTACGCTCCATTCATACACGGGTGGGGGTACGCTCCGTACATACACTGGTGGGGTGTGGGTATGCCCCATTCATACACGGGTGGGGGTACGCTCCATTCATACACGGGTGGGGGTACGCTCCGTGCATACACGGGTGGGGTGTGGGTACGCTCCATTCATACCCGGGTGGGGGTACGCTCGATACATACGCTGGTGGGGTGCGGGTACGCTCCATTCATACACGGGTGGGGGTACGCTCCGTACCTACACTGGTGGGGTGTGGGTACCCTCCATTCATACACGGGTGGGGGTACGCTCCGTACATTCCCGCACCCACGATCTGCAGGCCTGGGTACGTACCGTACCCATGCCTTAGGAGCGTGGGTACGGGTCGTACCACGCCCACCCCTACATCACCCAAACAATGGCGGTACGGCCCATACCCACGTTCTGAAGGCCTGGGAACGGGCCGTACCAGCATTGTTGGGGTGATGTAGGGGTACGCGTGGTACGACCCGTACCCACGCTCTGAAGGGCTGGGTACGGTGCGTACCCCTACTGCAACCCATTGGGGTCTGCACCGTACCCAGGCCTTCAGGGTGTGGCTACGGGTCGTACCACGCGTACCCCTACATCACCCCAACAATGCTGGTACGGCCCGTACCCAGGCCTTCAGAACGTGGGTACGGGCCGTACCGCCATTGTTGGGGTGACGTAGGGGTGGGCGTGGTACGATCCGTACCCACGCTCTTAAGGCGTGGGTACGGTACGTACCGGTATTGTTGTGTTGCCGGTTCGCGTCAACATCCACTTCCTTTGTGCCGGATGCTTGCGTTGCTGGACACGCCCCTACCCCCTCGAGGTGACCAGGTCCTGCAGGTCAGGTATGTCCAGGGCATGGGGGTTATGTGTCCTGCCCCTGCCCCCCCCCCCTTTGCCCCTGGGTGTTGTTCTGACCTTCTGCGGCGTCTGCGTCGGTTCCTGTAGAGCAGGTGGACTGCTATGAGTGCTGGGATGACACGTAGGTTCGGGTCCATGGCTGTCCGTCGCGTACAGGTGCTCCTTGTGCGCGTCGTCCTGATTTCCCGGCAGTTTTTGGCAGCTGGAGAATTTAATCCGTGCGGGGTGACGTCGGTGCGGATCGTACTTCCTGGTTCGTGAAACGCAGCCTGAATGCGTCCCGACGTCACGTCGGCGCTGTCTCGGATCACATTGGTATGTATTTTTTCGTCGGTCGGTGTTTTTTACGAATCGTACGGAAATGGTGTTTCCGTGCGAATCGTACTTGCGTGTTTGTAATGTTTTTTTCCCGGGTACGAGTCGGACGGAGAAAACGCTCCGACCGACGGTTCGTACCCGGTTTTTCCAGGATCGGAATCGGCACCTATGTGTGCTATCCTTTACCCTTGTTGACAGTGTCGATTTTTCTTCCCATTTACTTATCCATTCCTCTGGTCCTTGCTTGGCATTATTAATTCATCTTATGTTTGTTCTGGTGTACATCTGTATATATTTTGATTTTCTTATTTAAACTACTGGGGTTGGGCGTTTTACCTTTACCTACACATACAGTCCTGACGATGGTCTCGCTTATTTATTATATGTAAGACTGAAATGTCAACGCACCTTTCATATCTTGCTCAGCACATAAAGAAGTGCACTGCTAACCCATCAACTGTTGAAGCTATTTAAGAATATGGGTGCACTATGTCAAGCAAGAGTGGAGTAGCACATATATGCACCTATGCATACTGTTTTTTAATATTGTTGCCTCTGCTGGTATTTGTGTTTATCTACCCAAGCTCGCAATGGGTTATTGAGTTGCCACTCCTTTATACTGACTCATGTGAAAGTGTGCATTTGAAATAGAAATAAGCGCGATGCTGTGGAGTTTAAGGGAGACAATGTCTGTCCTACTAAAGAATTAATTATTCTCTTTAGCAGCTAGAAGATAGTCTTGATTCAATAGAAAACATTTTTATCCTTTGACTATGCAATATACGCACAGAAAAAAAATGGTTTGGTCTGTTGTTTAGGTTCATTTGGCACGATTGACTTGTAACACCAGACGATGAAGAGTATCAACTTCTAGATAGAAGTGTTGAAGATGGAAGTTTTAAAATGTCTTCTACATTGTTCGTTGTTCTTTTTAAAAAGGGTGTTCTGGCCACTTCCTTAATATTTTAATCAATCAATCAGTATTTTTTCTGCATGGCTACTCACTAGTGAGTATCTCAAGACACTGGGGGTGGGGTAGTGGGGGTGGGTGGCGGGGTTGCAGCTCTGAATGGGCACTGTGGTTCATTCAAAGAGCCAGGTCTTGAGAGCTTTCCTGAATTTTTAAAATAAAAATTTGCTTTTTTTCTAAGAAAAATAAACAAATTTGACAGTCTCTAGAGAGAGGTTTTTTCCAAGTAGCTTTGCTAAAGAAAAGTTCCACTTTTAATTATTTTATAAAAATTGGTCTGGGATTTCACAGGCGTGCACGACTATTCAGTGTCTATCACTTGGTTGGATACTTTCGTTATGGGGAACCAATATAACAGATGTGTATTTTTCCCTTTTATTTCTCACTGGTTGAATTATTTATATTGTGTGTGTGCCGTTTTCCTCGCTAATTGGGTTGATCGTTTTTGCAGGAGTAGTTTTCTCCTCTGTGTTCTCAATTTGGATTACAAACAGCAAATCTGTCATCAGTTATTTAGTGCTGCGTGTAAATTGAATCATTAGTGTTGTAACTCAAATTTGTTTATTGATTTAGGTAATTAGCCCTGCTTGTTCTTATTTTTACCATATGTATTAATATATTGACTGTGTATTTATATATTGTTTATAGAAAAGAACAGTGCTGCTGGGCATTTCTTTTGAATTGCAAATCTTATGACCGCCATGCAGCACCTGGTTTCTGCCTTGACTGCTGCACCAAGTTAACATGGAGAGTCAAGAAGTCAACTTTGCACTGTAGTCCCAGTATAACGATTAGCAGAGACCACCTACAATGTCACCCTTTACACTGGTAGATTCTTTCCACGATCTGCAATGATCAGTGAAACACCTAACAATCCTTTTGGGCTCACCTATTCCATGGCTGGTGTTTTCCATGGATTCCATAGATTACAAACAAGTATGAAAGAAGGTGTGAGGAGGCCAAACCTTCAGTGTAAAAGGTGTAAACCTGACACAACTGTGAGGCATAGGATGCACATGAACACAGGGATTATATGTAGTTCTTCTCCACTGACTTTTAGATTGCAAAGTAAATATTTAGGGTCAATATATTTTGGCAAAGAATTAGTTTCATTCTTCATATTTCACAAATCCTTTATCTACAATTACAACACATCATTTGTTTCAGTATTCATGATACAGTTACTGTATTAGTCCTACAGTTAAATGCACTGATGTCATGTGCAAGGGATTATAGAGATTGGTGAGATTACAAGGGCATATTGATGTATAACCTTTCAGCTATATGTTTTTCTCATTGGCTTTCATAGCAATAATAATTAGTAAGGGAAATGTTAATGCCTATGTTGTGCGATTATCCCTATTATTGGTAATTACTTTTTCTTATTGCTTACTCAGGTGGAAAGGAGCTTCTGTGGACTGGAATGGCACAGAACCTATACTCTGAATAAACAGATGGGTTTTGTGAACTGATCAAGGCGTTGTTCCAGGACATACCTGCATTCCAATGCATGTTTGAAAATATTCCTGTACAGCTTTTTGAATGCTGATATTACGGAAGGACTATCCAAAGCATTCTACAATTTCATCCAGTGCTATAATTATTTATTTTTTATGCAATCACACAATCTACCCATGGAACTCATTTGTTTAAATTATGTTACTGTACATTCTGGACAATTGAGGTATCTGAAGAAAAGATGACACTGCACTTTTACTCACTTTTGGATCCATTTCCAGAAGCTTTGGTTGTTTGTGGATTTGACAATATTAAGCTGTTGTAAACATGGTCATCCTGTTGATATATACGACTGCTTAATCTTAAAGCCAAGAAGTGAAGACAGGCGGTTTGACTTCTTAATAAATATATTCAAAAAGTATCAGTGCTTCATGGAACTATATTGAGAGGTACTCACCTATGTCCTGGAATATGCATTGTAATAGACGGATGAAAAAAACACAATGGGCACAATTATCAATAAGTTTGCCAAAACACACCTACTCACTTTTTGGTGGTTCATAATTATTTAAGATGTACTTGCCACACTTCAGAAAGAATGTATGGAACAGTATTCATTTCAAAGACAAAAATGGCCATAGCGGGAAAGATTGGACCCGAGGGCATTGCCTAACCCTATGTCATATAGGTATCATATAAATTGAGTATGTCTAGAGGTAGATCTATTATTGTAAATGCCTACACATTTACAGACCGTTTACAAAATGTGTACTATACTTGAGATTACTTGAGACATGGCTCACAGTGTCAGCTAAGAAGTTGAAGATCAAGTATTTATGGGGGGGAATATTCTTATGCAAAAACAACAGTTGATGCACAGAATGCAGAACAATGTCATACATTCACCCCAGTACAGAGATCTGGGCCTAAATCCATCGTTTTTTTGCTCACCATGCCATTACAGTTTGAACCCAGCCACATGCAAATCAGTCTTGACCCTGTGCCTCATGGGAACAGTCCAGCCAAAACTGCCAAACCAGGTTCTCCCTGGACTGGAACCAAGCATTCTAGGACCGGTTTTGGGGTTTCACCCCTCTTCAGCCAGGATAGCTTGATTCCAGTGGCATGGAAAGCACGGTACTCACGTCTGAGCATACCCGTCCCACTCGGGGTGACAAATGCAAAAACAACAGTTGATGGACAGAATGCAGAACAATGTCATACATTCTCCCCAGTACAGACATCTGGGCCTAAATCCATCGTTTTTTTGCTTACCATGCCATTACAGTTTGAACCCAGCCACATGCAAATCAGTCTTGACCCTGTGCCTCATGGGAACAGTCCAGCCTGAACTGCCCAGTCAGATCCTCCCTGGACTGAAACCAAGCATCCTAGGACCGGTTTCGGGTTTTCACCCCTCTTCAGCCAGGATAGCTTGATTCCAGCGGCATGGAGAGCACGGGACTCAAGTCGGAGCAATCCAATTCCCATGAGGCACAGGGTCAGATTGATTTGCATATGGACATGTCTGAACTGGGGTGGTGGAGTGAACTAAAGAATGATGATGGATTAAACCCAGATCAGTTGACTGGGTGTGAGTGTTTGATTTGCTCAAACGCTCCGTCCATCATCCCCTTTGGTATCGTGAGGAATATTCTTAAACTGCAACATCCAGTGACATTGGTGGTTTTAACAATAGTAATCACTTTTAAAACCAGAGTAACACTTATTGTTGAATGTTGATGTATGTTCCACACGTCAACTAGAGTGAGTGTGGGCTTATGCCTTATGGGAACCCCCAGTTGAATATGGACTTGCGTAGGCACTCCCTAAATAAAGAGTATCACTGACAGGTAAGGCAAGGAGATGAACTGTTACGTAGATGTAAAAAAAGTGGCTGTGTTTGAGCACCCAAAACTGGTCTGCATTTAGCTTCACTGTAAAGTAACGCACTAGGTAGTAAAGAAACTGAAGCCATAAAGAAGCGTTTCAAATGTACTTATTTGATTGATATTATGACTTTTTAGGGTGCACAAACATATATGAAAATATAAAACATAGGTGGAAGCATATAAAACATATAAAAATATATATATGGAAATAAATCGTCCACATTCACCAAATCTCCACTTTTAAAAATACACATACAGTGCAGATAATACAGTGCTCCTATATACACTTCAATGTTATACTGATTAGACATAGTTCAGGCACAAAAGCAAACCCTTAGGTACCTTTTATCAATTGAGTTCAATGTTTCCGGCTGGTCATATTTTTTGATTAAATCTTTCTGGTCCAGAGCTTCACTGCCATACAGAAGCAGATTGATGATTTTAAGCTTCCCTTAGTACTTCAGTTATCTTACATACCCTATTTGAAATCAAGCTTCCATCGGGGTTCTGCTACTATATTTTCTCATCCTATGACAGAATTAACATGATGATGAAATGTCATGTTATTTAGAGAAGGTCACTCCCAAATAGCATTAACTGTTTACATTTTGTAGTGGGTGTTGCTTTAGTTTATAGATAAAGCTCTGTTTGCAGCACTCATTCGGAACACCAGTACTTTTGTTTTCATGATATTGATCTTTATATAACTCTTCTGATGGATACTTCTAACCACAGATTCCTCATTTTTAGGCTCCATATTGCCCTTCTTCCACCCCCAAAGTTACGGCCTTCCTTAGAGGCTTCTTCACCTTTTTGGTTCAGACCTGTTGCGTAAACTAAGGCTTTGAATTCGTTCTGGAAGGTGTGACTTTCCGACCAACGATGCCTGAACTTAGATCAGTGCATGAATGCTTGAGCATGAAAGTACAGGTTGCTGTTGACCCAAACAACCCTACTCAATACATAGTTGATATGGTGTCTGTGAACCAACAGTTCCTTAAAATGGGTGTCAGGGACGCAGTAGTAATTCAAACCCAATTTTGAGTTTTAGAATAAGAGAAAAGACAATTTATATTTAAAAGTGTTTTTTTCAATAGTCTCATCCTGTTGCCAAGCACATTTGAATAACCAATCAGAATACTATTAAAAGAGAACTGAGGCATGTCACTTACAACAAGAATAATATAAACGTTTCTAACATAGTCAAAATGCCTTTAGCAACCTAACACTAAATTTTACTTCTAATCACTATACTGTGAGAGCATGGAGTAGTTTAACTTGCATCTAGATTTTCTTATTATTTAGAGCACTCCATACACATTTACAGCAAGAAGCTATCTGTAATTATCAGTGGCCAGGAGGGAGTTTTCACTCGAAAGGAAAACAAACATCAGTTGAGCTCAGCTCCTCTCCTCTCCTCTCAGACTTGTCTCCGAATCAGCTCTCAGTGTAGGACTGGATGCTGTGGCAAGTACTGCAATCTGGCTGTCTCTGTCAGGATCTCTGGCAGTATCTAGTGCGATGAACTGGGGCACAGGACCTCTCTCTTCCTGAATGGCCTCTCTAGAGCCTTTTATACTGATGACCAATGATCTCCTCTTGTATGGGGAAATTCTTTGAGGATTTTCTGGCGTATATGCATCAATATGCTGGTTTTAAGAGCACTAGTATAAACCAGTATGGTAACATTTGTCAATTCAGACTACATTGTTTATGTTATCTGACTTATATGACCTTCAAATATAGATAACAAAACACTTGTCCCTAACTGATGTTGCATTAAGTGTTTTATCAATGTCATTGTCTGAGTGATTGACACTTTAACAGTTTTTCGGAAGATAAGGATAGACGGCGTCTACATCATAGTTAGACATGCTGGTGATCAAAATAGAATTTTGGCCTTCTCAAAATGGAGCCTAGCTTTAGGGTCTCTATATCAGCCCTGGCTTGGACATCTGAATATGACGTAGTTAGGTCGCACATATGTTTAGGTATTTTATTTGTTTTGTAACAATGTTTTGACTAGAATTCCATGCTCTCAGAATGGGAAGATATAAAACTATATCTAAAATGATTTTATAAAATTCAACATAAATATAAAGAAAGAAGTGAATATATATGTAGAAATTCATCACAAATTAAAAAACATTAAAAAGTAATGCAGTAAGCTTCGCATGAATACTTCTTCTAAGCCTGGCATGTTTCAAGAAGTAAAATAAAATAGTATGTTTTAAAAAAAGACATCACATTATGATATTTATACGTGAGAGATGCTTTTTGGCAACTAAGCAGATTTTTTGCAGAATATTGATTATTCAGAATTGGAAAAAAATAAAAAATGCAGCTTAGAAAAGAAAAAGAAAATAGTCCATTTAAATGTTCCTGTTTTCGACACACTGTTTGTAATAAATACAAGATGAAGTAGATGGATAAGTAAGTGGTTGTAGCTCTAAAGCACTCATGGATGGTGAGTGTGCCTTGTTCAGAGACTTGAATGACAGCAGTGATCCAAGCCAATTGTCAGGAAGCTACTCAAAGAGTGACGCTGGTGATATTGATCCATCATAATGAGCATCATGCAGTAGTGACATATGCATTCCTCAGCATTGCCTTTGGTGTGATTGCTGTGGTTGAACCAGCACTTCCACATCTAAGAAAGTCATTGGGGGCTGCTCCAAATATATATAGATTCAAAATAATTTCAGTTGGACAGTTCATGCACCAGAAAACAAGTTTCACAGACAGAGCATTTATTTTCTGAAAGGACAACATCCAGTTTTCATTGAGCTCATAAAGCCGCTCTTGTCCCGGATAGTGTGCTAGGGTTTCACAGCACTTTTGTTCAGCTGAATGCGTGTACTCTGTGATGATGATTTCCTTGTTGGATTAGGAGGAAACTGACAATACTGCTGCTGATGAGTACAAAGATGGTAGGGAATCCACCAAAAAGACTGGAGAACAAAGAGTGAAAAACGTACGGTATCAGTTTGAACACAGTTTTAAAACTAGTCATCAAGATCCGATGTGCTTAAAACAAGTTCACAATACCCATTGCTGTCGACATGTTGAAAATCTTATAGACGATATCAGCAAAGTAAGTTGGGTATTGTATCTGTAATAGCCTCTGAATCTTCAAAGCAGTTCTGGCTGTCTGCAAATCATACGTTTCAGCCACAGAAGTCAAAAGGACTCTTTCTTGTAGTAACACTGTGACTAATTTGCTAGTTTCGTCAAAACACTTCCTTCATATCAATTCTATGCCAAGGGACAACTTTGATTATGTGTTGAGTTGGTGGGTACAAAGCTCTTCTACAACACCTATTGTTTTAGAAACCGTAATCACATAAGGTTGGCCAGTTTCCAGCCAGCAACAACTGATGTTGGTTAACAATAAATAAGAACCCTTATTTTATAGCTCATGGTGCACGCCCATGGATGAAGTGGAAGTAACCGATTGGACACATATCTAGGTATCAAAGCATTACACAGTCCATTCAACGAAATTGAATCACACAGTTGTGAATAACCTAGAGGATTCCTGCAACTGGAAATACTGAAAAACACAGGGTCATCCTCATTTGAACACATGTAAGAGAAAGGAAAATGGAAAAGATGTGAATTGTGTATTCTTTCATACCAGTCTAATAATGTGTATTTTAACAATCATGAAAAGAAAACTTGTAATAGGCATGGGAATAACTCTCATCCATGTAACTGGTAGATTTCCACTAACTGACAATGGTGTTTCTTCCATTTGCTCGATATTTAACAAAGTGTACATAGATTCTTTTTGAACCATTGTTTTCTCTGTCAGGGTCAAATTGTAAGGCTCAAAAATAGTTTTTTCATTCAGAATTTGCCAGGGCACATAACCGGATCAAAGAGTTTGTACAGCCAAAGTTATTTGTATTATACTCTTGACTGAGCTGGCCATGCTGCAAACAACCAAAATCTCGTTCAATAAGATCGAAGGCTGAAGACATGTTGTTGTTTAAAGAATACATTCTTTAGGAAATCTGGTGTATGCCATTGTCGATAATTTTAAAAATGTCTTGCAGATTTTCTTTATCTGTCAAACTCTTTCTGCAGATTCTCTCTTTGAGTATATGTTCTTTAATTTGTATATGGCATAACTCCCTATTGCTGTAGATCATTTATTTCCAGAGGGTTTTGGTCTCAGAAGGAAATCAGAAAAAAACATTTTTTTTTTAATTACATACAAATGTTTCTTCACTGCCGAAAGACTGGAATGTGCTAACCCACGTTCACACAGCTTGCCCATGTGCAACCTATTCTAGGTATGCAGTTGTTGTATCTTGGATCACGGCAAATGACTTTAGGGCCAAGGGTGTTGGAAAGGAAACAGCAGATGTATGTGTATCATGTCCTAATAATTCAATGCATTCAAATAAGGTTCTTTATTGTATAAAGTGGAATACGTCTTCAAATCAGAAATCATACATTTTACAGTTTCAGTATCCCAGTCATCTGAAACAGTACCAGGAATAATCCCATCATTCTTTAAAACGTTCAACACATATGGCAATACAATGTCTCAGTTGATCCTATACTCTGATAAGTAACCTTTTCCTAAACTGTGCTGTCAGACACAGGTTAAGCTCTGATGATTACAGCGTAGAGCTCTCATTATGCTCTGTGGAATGAGAGATGTGTTTAAAGTTCTCGACCACAGATTATAGAACAGTTCTTTCAGGGAAGTGATGTCTATTCAGCTGTGGTGACAACGGTCAGCGTCATCAGCCACAAAATAAAAAGAAACACTGCTGCAACAATCCAAATATAGGACCACAATGGTATCAAATACCTGTCATGAAATCAATGATAAACTAGAAGAAATTAATGGCATAGAGTGACTATGGAGTGTGATGAAAAAGTCTGTGTGCAAAATGCAGATTCATTCGCATAAAGCATTAAATCTCGAAAAGGCGGCATCTCGATCGATGTTGAGCTATGCGGGGATTCATAATATACCATGGCGTTGCTTGGAACATTTGCAACTGTAATGATGGTAGCATAAGATTCACTCATGGAATCCATTGCTTGGTGCAATGCTGGAGATGCAGTACACTCAAATATCCCCAGTTGGGTATTACAGCTAGTGACGTTTCTGCTTTCTTCTGTAGGGACTTTATTCAGAGTAGGAGGAATCTGAGAGGTTCTACTCTGAATCCTTCTTGATGCCCAGGAGCGTCTGCTATACACAATTGGTCACATAGTGCTTCCTGATGTGGTCAATGGACACCTGTTGCTTTTTGTTCGAACCAGACAAAGGAGGCAGGATTACAGTTTGTTCTGCTTTTACCCAAGGAACTGGTGGTCTGTAGGATGGTTCAAAAGCTTGCTTATCGTAGATCTTTTCTCAAATTAAGTCCCCTACTTTAGGGACCCACCTGTCAGCAGCTGTAAAAACCTTCTCTTTGCTGTTGGTAGCTTCAGAATACTTCTCATTGGACAGCTTGTCTCTGACCTCCTGGGCATTCTGTAAGACATTTAAACTTTGGTCCTGGTCACACTCTTTTATGACTGCTACCTTTCCATGTTTATCTAGGCCAGGTACATATATAGGCGTTCCAAAGAGTACTTTGTATGGAGTGTGCCCTCCTAATACTCATCCAGTTGCGAATGTGCATATTTTAAGGTCACACTGAGCCTGAATTATACGATGTCAGAGCTCCTAGTATACCGACCCCCCCGGGCCATCCTCAGATTTCAGGGAAGCCCTCGTGGAAACAGTCAGCACATTGGCGGTTAACACCGCCAATTTTACAGTCTTAGGGGATTTGAACCTTCATTTGGACAATCTCGATGATACTGACATAGCGAATTTTGTAGCTGACCTTGCAGCATGCCAGCTGGTGCAACTGGTATTAGGTCCAACACATATTGCTGGGCACCTGTTAGACCCAGTTTTTAGTAATATACCCTTGATTACAGTGCATGCGCCCATCCCTATGGGATGGACGGACCACTTGCTGGTCTCAATGTCACTCCAGGACTTAATCTCCGCTCAGACTGAGGAACAGAGGCCCTCCCTCAAACGCCCCTGGCACAAACTGAACTGGGAGGAATTTGATGCCTGCCTCTCGGCTACCTGTCTGAATTTGCCAGAGGACCTCAACTAGGGACATAGGGTGTCCTCTGAGTGGATCAGCCAGCCGTTAGACAGCCTTATCCCTAAGAAATGGTCTGTTAACTGTAGAGCAAAAATCTGACCATGGTATAAGAGTGAACTTGCCGATATGCACAGGGGCTGTAAGAGGTTGGAGTGGTTATGGAGAAGGGACTTTAGTCCTGCGGCAAAGAATATCCATCGGGCGGCTATTAAGGGGTATCATTAGGCCATACATTTGGCACGGGCAGCATTTTACGCCAACCAAATCCGCGAGAGTGATAATCCATCTAAGAGCATTTTCTCTATACTCTCTAGCCTGCAATCCCGGCAGACCACCGCTGGGTCGACTATCAAGTCTAATGAGCAGTGTGAGGACCTTGCCACCAATTTTGTTCAAAAAGGTGGATGACATCTACAGGGCCCTTTCTGACTGCACATAGTAACGTGCAGGCGGCACGATGCTGTCAAAAGGCTGATACCCTAGATACTTTCCCACCTATCCCTGTTGATCAGCTGCTATCACTGTGCAGTAGGATTAAGTCTGGATCCCCTGCAGACCCGCTTAAACCAGACCAATTCAGGAAAGTACTTCCTACAATCTTACCCTCCCTGAGTCAGGTGATAAACGGGTCCCTTGCCACGGTACCGTGCCTAGGGCATGGAAACAGGCTAAGGTAATACTAATTCCCCTGCTTAAAAAACCTGCGCTCGATCCGGCCAGACCAGAGAACTAGCGCCCTATTTCTTTGCTCCCTTGGGCGGCAAAGATCACAGAGGCATATGGGAACTCTCTCCTGTTGGATTTTCTGACCATGAATAACACACTGGATCCCTCCCAGAATGGCTTTCGACCAGGTCACAGCACGGAGTCTGCCCTCCTGGCCGTGACAGAATATCTCTGGTCAGCACTGGATGCTGGGCAAACGTCGGCACTGATCCTGTTAGATATGAGTGCCGCGTTTGACACCGTGTCTCATGCCGTACTGCTGAGATGCCTGGAGGAAGTGGGAATTACTGGCTCGGTCCTGGAGTGGCTTGCCTCATTGCTCCATGAGAGGTCATTCATGGTAACAGCTCCTCAGTTTGCCTCAGGCGAACACTCTATTAATCAAGGGGTGCCACCGTGCTCCTCCCTTAGTCCCCTGCTATTTAATATCTATGTTCAACCCCTGGCTGCAGTGGCCATGAGCAGGAGCCTGACCATGGTCTCCTACGCTGACGAGACACAGTTGGTGGTGGCACTCTCGAATAACACAGAGCGAGACGCCCTTAAGTTTCAGGGCGACATTGTGGCGGTTGCCGGGTGGATGACCGCCAACTGTCTCCAGCTGAATTCTAACAAGTCGGAGGTATTGTTAGTGGGAAAGGACCATGGTCAGTGGAGTGAACTCTGGTGGCCAGATAGCCTGGGCAGGTCCCCGCCCCGAAGCAGGTAGTGAAAAATTTGGGGGTTTGGCTGGACTCATCCCTCAACTTTCGAGTTCAAACTAAAAAGGTGTCAGGAACCTATTTTGGACTTCTACGGGGGCTCAGAACCCTATTGGGCTTCTTTGAGGTTATCAGGTATTCAGGTTATCATTCAGGCATCTGTATTGTTTAGACTTGATATGTCTGCTCTTTATATCTGGGGTCCAATAAGGCGGAAGATCTGAGGCTGCAAAGGGCACAGAACGCGGCAGCAAGAACCCTTCTAGGCTTGCGCCGGTCCTGTCCAGTGTTCGAGGCCATCCGCCGTCTCTACTGGTTGCCTGTGGCCGGGCGAATTAAATTCAATGCCTTATGTATCTCCTTCAAAGCCTTGAAACTGACCACCCCCACTATTTTGGCTAATCTCCTCTTGTCATATGTCCCTTCACGACATCTTCGCTCACAGGGTTAGCACCTGGTGGTGGTTCCCCGGACACGAAGAGTTCGTGCTGGAGGTCGCTCTTTTCGCAGTAGAGAGGCTATTCTTTGGAACGCACTCCCTTCGCATATCCGTGGCCTTAGCAATTACTTAGAATTAAGTAAGGCCATCAAGACTCATCTTTTCTCTGCACCATAGTCCTTGTCCGGTCCATCTGCTTGTGTTAGTCTTTTCTTGGTACCAGTGCCGAGACGCCTCTTTGCTGGGGCAGCTGTAGCGCTCTACAATCTACAAGTCTCAGTAACATAACATAACATAACATAGGCAAGTTATTTAATGCTCTCTGAGCTCCATGCAGATGATGTTTCAACTAAGAATGAAACTAATTATCCTAGCAGTCAAGGCTTGTTTATTCAAGCCTTTAGCATGCTCCACTAATCTGTTACTCTCTGCTTGATACGGACAACTGAATTGCAGACATATTTCCAGAGCAGACACCGCTTCTCTGTAAGCCTTGGAGACAAACGCAGAACCATTGTCTGAATGAAATGTATGAACTGCTTCCGTGCCTATTAGTCTTTAAGACTGCTTGAACACACGTATTTCTCTGTGCCCCACCCATAGAAATTATGAACATGAGTCATGCCTCCAATATGTATTTATATTGGGTAACAGAATTTATTGGCTTGACATGGGATATTGAGGAGCCCTCATCTGTTGACAAATCACATTGTCTAACACAATCAATTTCTGTTCTGTTAATATACACAGGGCCACCAGTAGTGTTGCTGTAGCATTGCTTTGGTTGCATTTATCCCAGCATTGGCAGACCCCTTATGGGATTCCTTAATTAAGTCTAATCTGGAAAGTTTATTAGGAATTATCCTGCCTTCCACTCTGGGTATAGTAACCACAGGAGTGCTATCTGAATAAAGGGTGTAGGAGTATTTGAGAGAAAAGCTATCTGGAAGTGTTTCGCTCTTTGTAGTTGCCTGATTCACTGTTAATATATCTGTCTTGATCTGCATTTGAGATCTGGTAAAGACTGCTACCTTGAAAGTACTGCATCCTTTGCAGCTAAGTTGGTTGTACAGTTCTCTTTGGCATGAATGCTGTAATTCTGATGGCCTAAAGTGTGCTTCACATGAGCCAATGGAAGCTTAGCTTGTAAGACAGCTACCTTTCCCGAGAGTTTATTCTTGATAGGTTTTCTCTTTTGAATCGGTGATTCCATATAGACAAAAATAATTTTAACTACATTGTAACCCTGCATGCAGAAGGGTGTATTCCGACACTATTAGTGTTTGAACTGACGGGTCAAGCTTCTGTAGTGCAAGTACTAAGGCATGAATTTCTGCATCTTGTATGGTGCCGTCACCAAGAGGTTTTGTGTGGGTGCGCTGTGGATGGAACTCACTATTTTTCACTACACCCTGCACTGCTTCACAAGCTGTGGAGTACTTATATTTGGCTTCTAGGACAGGTTGTGCAGTGCTGTCTATGTGGGACATGCTCTTATATGACTCAACGGGGAAGTCTTTGGGAGCTGGAGTGACATTCTGTTCATATTGTTGGAAAGCTTGATTCCGAAGAGTTGGATCATAATGAAAATTCACATCCATTGCACTTAAGGAAGAGGCGCACTGCACCCATCTCGGATGTAGAGCTCGAGCATTAGGAATGTTTGCCTTAGTGGTTGCCTCCAGTGCCGCTATGAGAGACCCCACAATTATTAGTTTTCCCTGCGTCAACGAGCGCTCTTTTAAAATAGCTGTTCGCACAACTGCAAGAATCTTCTCAATGGAAGCAAAACATGCTTCGGCTGGAGAATACAATTGTGACTTGTAGGCTATAGGAATCATCTGTCCGTCATTATAGATTACATATATGTAACCTGAGTAGCTTGGACAACTTTGGAAAAGGGGGGAGATAAAGGATTTTTGGCTGTATGACTGATATACTATGCAAGAAGGAGCGCTAAATGAGCCAAACTATAAACACCTAATTATTAAAGACAGAAATGATAACATAAATATGTATTTTTCAATTTTTATTTCTTTTTTTGCTAAATATTATTATTCTGAGTTCATTTGTAGGATTAATTCCTTATATCAAAAAGATAAAAAGACATTTAAATGTGCCTATTTACAAAAACTGATGAAAAAAGCAATTACTTTTGATCATATCATTATTCAAAGAACTACATGTACATAGATATTCAATCCAATTGCTGATACAGGATTAGAGGGTTCAATGTTCTCAATTCAATTATTAACGTAATTGTTTGAATTACTTTCTAGTATTTTCAACAACGTTTAAGCTATATACATAGGATCTTGAAAACATTAGATCATTAATGACACGTAATGGAGAAACAATAGATCATCAATAACACGTAATGGAAAAACTCGTGGTGAGAGAACCAACGCGTTTCGGCAGTGCCTTCTTCAGGATTCCATCACTCAATGTTATATGACCAGTTCACAGAGTACCGAGCGATCACACCGGTTTAAACGTCCTTTCTCGGATGTCGATTGCCTACACAGTCTAAGTTATTATTTTTCCTTGTATATATGACTTCATGTGCGGTTTGTGCGATGTCAGTCCATCCGATTGTAACCACCTGTTGTTATGGCAAATTTCTGACAGTTCTATCCTTATATTGAAATCTCTGATACTTTCCCTTAGGTATGTCCCGAGAGACTGAAAAGATAGAGCCTTTTTCTGTTTCACTCTATTTCTTTAGTGTATGATCTGTCCAAACAACAAGTTTCTTATCGCGTATGGATGTCCAACAACGGTGTATGCAGGATGTCGGCAGGACATCCATACGCGATATGAAACTTGTTGTTTGGACAGTTCATACACTAAAGAAATAGAGTGAAACAGAAAAAGGCTCTATCTTTTCAGTCTCTCGGGACATACCTAAGGGAAAGTATCAGAGATTTCAATATAAGGATAGAACTGTCAGAAATTTGCCATAACAACAGGTGGTTACAATCGGATGGACTGACATCGCACAAACCGCACATGAAGTCATATATACAAGGAAAAATAATAACTTAGACTGTGTAGGCAATCGACATCCGAGAAAGGACTTTTAAACCAGTGTGATCGCTCGGTACTCTGTAAACTGGTCATATAACATTGAGTGATGGAATCCTGAAGAAGGCACTGCCGAAACGCGTTGGTTCTCTCACCACGAGTTTTTCCATTACGTGTTATTGATGATCTATTGTTTCTCCATTACGTGTCATTAATGATCTAATGTTTTCAAGATCCTATGTATATAGCTTAAACGTTGTTGAAAATACTAGAAAGTAATTCAAACAATTACGTTAATAATTGAATTGAGAACATTGAACCCTCTAATCCTGTATCAGCAATTGGATTGAATATCTATGTACATGTAGTTCTTTGAATAATGATATGATCAAAAGTAATTGCTTTTTTCATCAGTTTTTGTAAATAGGCACATCTAAATGTCTTTTTATCTTTTTGATATAAGGAATTAATCCTACAAATGAACTCAGAATAATAATATTTAGCAAAAAAAGAAATAAAAATTGAAAAATACATATTTATGTTATCATTTCTGTCTTTAATAATTAGGTGTTTATAGTTTGGCTCATTTAGCGCTCCTTCTTGCATAGTATATCAGTCATACAGCCAAAAATCCTTTATCTCCCCCCTTTTCCAAAGTTGTTCCTTCCTTGGCAGGTAATCCTGTGTCCAGGGGCCCCGTTGTTTTTCAAACACCTGAGTAGCTTGGTACAGCTCTTAACACTAAGTTTGTTTTGCTATCCCTACTTTGTAAATATTCACCCTAGATCATGTCTGCTTTTTTTTGAAGAAAATGTGGGAGAAATTAAATCGTACAACGGCTTCCCTCACCTAGCATAGTAGCAAGCAGTTTTCCCCTAAGTTAAAGGAATCACAATAGGGATTGTAACTTTTTCAGTAAGTTGGGAGGCTGAAAGGTTGCACATTTATGAAGGAAATGATATGCCAGACCCTTGCCCTCATTGTACAACTCACACTCAAGAAAAGTTACCATCAGGTAGACAATTTTAGACTTTTTAAAGTTAATCTTATAACATTGTGATGTTAATATTGTCACTATCCAGTCCAACCTTGTTAGGTGTGTGTCTAAATCATCATCGGTGATATAGATGTCCGCAGTGTATGATAGAGCCTTGGGAACTGATGTAAGAGATCCATTATGCGTGCTGGAAATATGCCAGAGCTGTTCCTATACACCATAGGCAAACATTTGAACAAGTACTGCACTCCATCAAACCTGAAAGCAGTTAGATATTCGCTTTCAGGCACTATATTCTGACTTAAAAACCCATTGAACGTATCCATGGTTGTTTTGTACATCTTTCGTACTAGGTTTGTCACTAAAAATGTGCTTTTGGCATTTTTGTACTGTTTACATTTGTATAATTTAAAATTATTCTAAGGATTCATCTGGTTTTGAGATGGAAAACGGGAGTATTCATTGAAGAAAGACAAGGTGCTATAAAGACCTAATATTACAATTGATTTAGTATTGCTTTTATTATTATGCTTTGCTTCTGGCTTCAAAGGATATTGGCCCTGACTTCAAGGGATAATGAGTAGTGGAACAGCATGGTAAATAGTGTGTTTATCCCACCCCGCTTGGTTTCTGTGTAGAAATGGAGCCTATCTAACAGCCCACTCCCTGGTGTAAATTTCCCTGATATCCTCAGGTGTTATGTGGGAGAAGGCTAATTGTATTACTTCCTCCCATTAGGGTGCTTGGATTATGAAGATTGGAGGCCAATTATCTTCTGCTAGTATAATGCAATATTCTTCAGGTAAATGTGGCCAGAAGACTGCTTCAATAGTGCACGGCTAACCCCTTTAATCTGTATACCTAAATTGTACACCCTATCCGGAGGGTTTCAATGATACACAAAAAGATGATGGACAGAATGCTGAACATTGTCAAACATTCACCCTCAGTCGCAGATCTGGGTGTAATCTATCACTATTATTCTCGCCACGCCATTCCAGTTTAGACCCAGCCATATGCAAATCAGTCTTGACCCTGCTCCCCATGGTATCAGTCCAGCCCGAACTGCCAGGCCAGGTCCTCCCTGGACCGGACATTTTAAATAAACAGTTAGTTATAGATTCCTTACCTTAGAATTACCCCCAGGCGTCAAACTGGATCCGGAAATGTTTTCATCAGCAGTACACCTGCCTGTCGGAAGGTGGCGTCGGTGGACTCGACGTCCGTCGTCGTGGTCACCGGAATGAAGTCGCGGTAGCTACATAGATGCCGTCCTCGTGCGCTGATGTCAGTTCTTTCCTTTTTCGCGCCAACAAGCGCAGATCTGGAGAGAATGGTACCCCAGTCATTTTTTTACTGAGTTTTTGCGACTTTTGTCGACTTCGTTTTTGACTCTCAACCGACTCCTGGTGCTCGAGGGATGCCCGGTTTCAAGGCATGCGGTTCCTGTACCCAACTGATGTCGGTGACAGATCTGCACCGCGTGTGCCTCTACTGCCTGGAGCGCGACCATGACCCCAAGTCGTGCTCCGACTGTCAAACAATGGCCCAAAGTCTGTGCGGGAGCGGTCCCGAAAGCTCCTCGAGGTCTGGCAGTCGGCTCTGCGTCGCTCAAGGTCCCAGTCACGTGGGAGATCGAGGGACTGATCGCAGAGTCACCATCATCACTCCTCTTCTAAGACTTCGCAGTCAGGGTCAGGTAAGTCAAAGCACAAGAAGAAGTCGAAGAAGCATCGTCACTCTTTGACTTTGCCTCGTCCGTCAGTCAACGTGACAAAGGGTGCGGGTGGTGCCCCACCCGTGGCTCCACGTGCGGTCCCTTCAAGGTCGACTCTGGCCTTCCCTCCCTTCCCGGGACCGACCCCGGTTCAACTTCGTCAATTTTACAAAGCGATGCATGCCATCTTTGGGCAGCCTCACTCTGCCAGCGCGCCTTCGGGCCCCGCCAACACTGGCTGGGGGCCCTAGGCCTTCGACGCTGGTGGCTCCGGCCTCGGCACTGCAGGGCCCGCTTGTATCCAGGCCTAGATCCGGATTGGCGCCGGTCAACCTCGTTACACCTCCACCGGCGCCGGCTCCACCGGCACCACGTCACAACTGACACCGGCTGGACTCCCAGCCAGCATCGACCCCGGCTTCTGCCCCAATGTTCACACGGAGCCGGACTGGCGTCGGCCATCACCGGATTTGGTGCCGATGGGTACTTTTGTCCCTGTGTTCCACCCTGCCCATTTTCAAAAAGATTGGCAGCCAGAGGAGGGTGAGGAAGACTGGAAGGGATCTGGTGACCCTTTGACAGACCAGTTGGAGTACGATCCGGACTGGGGAGAGGAACTGGGAGATGCCAGTGGTCTGGATACCTCCCCAGACCTAGGCATGTTGTCTCAGCGTCATATGCAGTAGTGTTGCGTAGGATGGCCGAGGCTCTCCACCTCGAGCTACCTACGGTGGCAGTCAGGACTAACCTCCTGAAAGAGGTCCTTCAACCGGCAGTGAGCTCTTCGGAGCCCCTGCTGCCATTTAATGAAGCCCCCACGGACATCCTTTTGGGCACCTGGTCCATGCCCAACACAGGGGCTCCTGTGGACAGGATGATTGACTGACGCCACCGTCCGGCCCCGGCGACCCCACTTTCCTCTCCCTACACCCTACCCTTGAGAGCTTGGTGGTCCAAGCCTCTACTTCCAAAGGCGCCTTCCCAACCGCATCACCGGAAAGGGAATCCAAAAGCTGGACCCCCTTGGGAAGAAAATGTTTTCTTCCGCCAGCTTGGGACTGCGGTCGGTAAACACTGCATGTCTGTTGGGCCGTTACACCCACTCTGTGTGGGACAGTGTTGTGCAGGTGCTGCCTCAGTGCCCGGAGCAGGCCCGGGCCTTACTCTCCCTTGCAGTTGACGAGGGGAGAGACGCAGCGAAGTTTCCCATCCGCTGTGGGGTGGATACCGCCGACGCACTTGGCAGGACGATTTCAACGTCAGTAGCCCTTCGACACTACGCTTGGTTGCGTTAAACTGGTTTTTCCGGGCATGTTTAATCCACCCTTATCAACATGTCCTTTGATGGCCGTCGCCTTTTCGGCGACAAGGCAGACAATGCGCTAGAGCGCTTTAAGGACTCTCGGGCTATGGCCAGGTCCTTGGGCATCTCCACCACCTGCCCTGTGCAGTCTGCCTTTCGCCCTTTTTGTGGCTACAGAAGGGGTGTCCCGCTACGTCCCTCCCAGGGCCACAGGCCGGTCCAAACGTTTCAGCCCGAGCGCAGCCGGGGACATGGGAACCACCAACGTGGTCCTATGGGGCAGCAGGCAGGCCACTCCACTACAGCCCCCTCTGCAGCAGCCTCCAAACCTTCCGAGTCTGACCTTTCAGGGCCTCCAAATGACAGTGGGCGTCAGGATCCGCCATCACCTCCCCCACTAGTGCACCATCACGTCGGACAGGAGGGTTTTACAAATAGTCCGAAGGGGCTACTCCCTCCCCTTCGAGACTACCCCTCCCTCCATGCCACCTCAGTACCATTGCATGTCGGAGGATCACCTGGCCCTCCTCCAACAGGAAGTTTCAGCATTCTTGGCCAAGGGTTCCTGTCCCAGAAGTAGGTCGTAGTTGCTATTCTCACTACTTTCTGGTACCCAAGAAGGACAAATGCCTGTGTCCTATCTTGGATCTCAGGAACATCAACCACTTCCTCCAAAAGGAGAAGTTCAAGATGTTGACGCTCACTCAGGTCTTGTCTGCCCTCGACCCTCGAGACTGGATGGTAGCGATGGACTTACAGGACACTTACTTTCACATCCCCGTCCTGCTGGCCCACCAGCGTTACCTGCGGTTCACGGTAGGCCACGAGCACTTTCAGTTTACCGTGCTCCCCTTTGGTCTTACTAGTGCCCCTCGGGTGTTCACGAAAGTGATGGCCGTGGTCGCAGCTCATCTGCGCAGATCATGAGTTCCAGTCTTCCCCTATCTTGACGACTGGTTGTTGAAGGCGGGCTCACCCCAGGCTGTCGATTCCCACCTCCATACTAAGGCAACCACCTGCATGCGCTGGGGTTCTCCATCAATGTGCCGAAATCACACTTAACCCCCTCTCAGAAGCTCCTCTTCATCAGAGCAGTTCTGGACACAAAGCAGTTTTGGGTTTATCCTCCCAAACAGCGAGTCTGGGATATTCGGGCAGTGATTCCGATCTTTCAGCCCCTATCCCGGGTTTCGGTCAGGATCTGCATCCTGCTGGTCGATCTTGCCAGGTGGCATATGCGGGCTTTGCAGTGGGACCTGAAGTTCCAGTGGGCGCAGCATCAGGGGAATCTGTCTGATTGCATCCTGATCTTGGAGGGTACTGCACGACAATTGCAGTGATGGCTCACGAACCAGGATTGGGTCAACGGCAGATTCCTCTCCATTCCCCAAACAGAACAGATAGTGGTGACAGACGCATCCCTTCTGGGATGGGACGGCCACATGGGAGAGGCAGAGATCAGAGGCCTCTGGTCTCCGGCGGAGTTTGGGCTCCACATCAACCTTCTGGAGGTTCGGGCGATCCGTCTTGCACTGAAAGCCTTCCTTCCCTCTGTCTGGGGAAGGGTAGTGCAGGTGTTCACGGACAACACCACCGCCATGTGGTACTGCAACAAACAAGGCGGGGTGGGGTCGTGGACCCTATATCAAGAGGCCCTCCGCCTCTGAACATGGATGGAACATCAGTGCATATCCTTGGTGGTTCAACACCTGGCAGGTTCACTGAACGCCAGGGTGGAAGAACTCAGCCGCAGGTGCATGATGTATCACGAATGGCGTCTTCACTCTGAGTTGGTGCAAGGTTTCTTTCAGCAGTGGGGAGCGCTTTGGTTGGATCTATTCGCCACCGAAGAGAACGCGCAATGTCAGCAATTCTGTGCTTTGGAATTTCCAAGGCGGCACTCGCTAGGCAACGCTTTTCGTTGCGAGTGGAGTTGCGGTCTTCTATATGCCTTTCCACCTATACCACTTCTGCCCAGAGTGCTGAAGAAGATCAAGCGCGACCGGGCCCAAGTCATTCTTGTGGCCCCGGATTGGGCATGAAGAGTCTGGTATCCCGAGCTGCTCAACATGGCCTTCAATCCTCCGATCAGACTGCTTCTTCGGGAGGGTCTTCTGTTGCAGCAGCAGGGGTAGGTCCTTCACTCGAACCTGTCCAGCCTCCACCTCTTTGCGTGGAGATTGAGCGGTGGCAGTTGACGTCATTTGACCTGACTCCCGAAGTCTGTGATGTAATCTTGGCAGCCAAGCGTCCCTCCACTAAGACGGTATACACCTGCAGATGGAATACATTTGTGGCATGGTGCACAGCAAAGGCTGTGGATCCCCTTTCTGCCCCTCTTTCTGAGGTTCTCTTGTTCCTCTAATCTTTGGCTGTGGCCAAGCATGGCTCTGCTCTGGGCACTCTTAACCTCTTGAGTGCCCATGACGAGATAGTCTCGTCATGGGCCGCGGTTGCGCTGTGCCCATGACGAGACTATCTCGTCATGAACCCTGCCCGCTAATGAAAGGGCCGGCACAGGGCGGGGAAAGGGCGGGGCACTCAAGGGGTTAAAGGCTACCTCTCAGCCATTTCAGCCTTCCTCAGGCTCCCTAATCAGCTTTCTCTCTTCAAGTCCCCTCTTGTAAATAGATTTCTTAAGGGAATTACTCGTCTTTTTCCTCCTGTTCCACATATCTTATGTGCGCTCCCTTTGAGCCGCTACATAACTGTCTTCTAAGACTTCTACCTTTGAAAATTGCTTTTCTGGTGGCCATCACCTCTGCATGCCGGGTGAGTGAGCTGCAAGCTCAGTCTTCTAAGCCTCCCTTTCTGGCTGTCCATCTGGACAAGGTCGTCCTGAGAACTAGACCTTCCTTTCTTCCCAAGGTGGTTACTTCTTTCCACATTGGCCAAACCATCACTTTGCCCACCTTCTTTTCGCCTCCGCATCCTTCGAAAGAGGAAGAGAGGCTCCACCGTCTGGATCCAAAATGTGCGCTTTCTTTCTACTTGGATCGCACAAAACAATTCCGGGTGGATGACCAACTCTTTGTGGGTTACGTAGGCGCTAAGAAAGGCCGGACCATCTCCTGGTGGGTTGTTTTGTGCATCAACGCCTGCTAATCTTTGGCTAAGAAGGAGCCTCCAGTGGGGCTGCAAGCCCATTCCACCAGGGCAATGGCATTTACAACTTCTTTGGGACGAGGAGTCCCCCTAAATGACATCTGTCAGGCAGCTACATGGGCATCGCTGCACACGGTTTACGAGACACTACTGCCTGGACAGCCAAGTCCAGAGAAACTGCTTTTTTGGCCATTCTGTTCTCCAGGACTTTCTGGTGTGAACTTAGTTTGCAGACCCACCTCGGGGTTGGTATTGCCTGGGTATCTATTCTAAGGTAAGGAATCTATAACTAACTGTTTCTTTCAGATGAACAAGTTACTTACCTTCGGTAACAATATATCTGTAAGAAACATAGGTTAGTTATAGATTCCTTACTGCCCCACCCATTCTCCCCGTTCTGCAAACTGACTTCTAGGGTTAGGGTCATCCTTTCAGGGCCCTAGTTTTGTGCACCAGTGGTCAGTGTCTTGCATGGCTCTACGCTTCTGGCAAGTCGTGTACAGAACTGACGTCAGCTCACGAGGGCGGCATCTATGTAGCTAACGCAACGTGTCGCTGACGACAGACGCGGAGTCAACCGACACCACCTTGAGACGTGCTGGGGTACTGCTGATGAAAAACTTTCTGGATCCAGTCTGACACCTGGGGGCAATTCTAAGGTAAGGAATCTATAACTAACCTATGTTTCTTACAGGTGTATCGTTACCGAAGGTAAGTAACTTGTTCAACAAGCATCCTGGGACTGGTTCAGGGTATCTCCCTTCAGTAGCCAGGCCAGCATAAAATCGGTGGCATAGTGAGCACGGGACCCACGTCTGGGCATACCCTTCCTACTTAGGTTGTAAATGAAAAACAAAAAGATGATGGACGGAATGTTGAACACTGTCAAATATTCACCTCCAGTCAAGAGATCTGGGTTAAATCCATCAATCTTTTGCTCGTCTCACCATTTCAGTTTAGACAAAGCCATATGCAAATCAGTCTTGACTCTGCTCCCTGTGGGAACAGTCTTAGCCCGAAATGCGAGGCCAGGTCCTCCCTGGACCGGAAAACAAGCATCCTGAGACCCGGTCCCAGGATGCTTGTCACCTTTTTGCTTGCTATATTCATTTTTTCTTTGGTGCTCGGTTTGACCCCTGTCTCGGCTCGTTTACTGTCAGAGTCCTGAGAAGAACGGGAAGGGCAGCTATCAGAATACTGCTTTTATATTTTGTTGCGGTCTGTTTAATTTTAACCACCCTGAATACACTTCTAAGACTTAAAAAATACGGTCCATCTTTTTCTCCCCCCCCCCCCCCCCCTCTGCTTCTTACCTTCCCTTTCAGGCCTTTCCTTAACAGAACCTTCAATGTCACTTTTAGATGTAAAAATGTGGTTCAAGGGCTCGTGTACCCACGGTATCGCAAACCCACAGAGTTATAAACGTTCAAAATTATTTTCAGTAATTCCCGTTCTTGGTCTTGAACCAGAAGTGTGTAAGAATCTTGCTCAGTGTTGCTAAGAATAATTTCAGGAAACTAGAAAAATTTCCCTTTAACTTCATAGCTAAGTGTGCTCATCCAGTTCTTGTTGCAGTTTTTTAGCGAGACCTGCCAGTGAAGGTGTGCCATGCGTTTTAGTGTACATACAAGCTAATATACTTGCCAGGTGTTGCACTCCTCTTTGGGTGGCACAATTCCTTTCGGAAGACATATAGTCAGAATTCCATGTTTGTCTTGCTGTGTCTGGTGATGGTAAACCGCTTCCAACTGGATGGTCTTGCGATCAATTCAGAAGGCAATTTCGCTATGCTTCGTGGGCATCTTTCCCATTATAGTGTTTATCATATGGAACTGAGTGCTTGTGTGGCATCCTGGCCCTGTACTATTGGTCCTGCTAAAATTAGACTCCTGGGCATAGTTCGTAGCACATAATGAATCAGTTTCCTGTGTAAGGAGACTATATAATTCAAGATCACTACAACATCAGTGGTGGGTAAGGGCTCATGGCATGTAAAGGGTGTGCATCTATCTAGTACTGGTCATTTAGCTCTTTCATTCCTCAGGGTACATATCTAACAATCATGTGTTTGTGTGTTCTAACCCACCAACCAATTTGTATGCTCTTGGTAAGTCAAAGAGATTTCAGATCCTGGTATTTTCTATAATGTTCAGGTGGTGCTGCCAGTTTGTAAGCCTGAAACTGCACTGAGGCAGCATCTATAGCCTTGAACTCTACCAGTGAGCAAAATGTTTCCAAGTCTTACACTGCATGTGCAGCTATTTGCAAATGTGACTGCCCTCCCAACCGCATCAGGGACACCGCTATTCATGAGATATTGTGGTCTACCGCTGGGTAATTTACTCCCATCGTAACAGGTGACACCATTTTAACCAGATTTTAAAACTTATTGGGTTCATAAGAAACAGAAAACCCACAGATGGGGAATAACCTTTTAAAAGCCAACCTTGACAAACCTACAGCAATAGGTGCTCTCTTATTCCCTGTAGGAGGTAACCATGATTTCTACGTACATCTCTGTATATCTGTAATGATGGTCTTTCTTTGTATGTGCATTTAAAGACTACTCAATGGTAAGAAAATCTGAATATCCCACGTTGGGCTCCATGTTTTATAAACTAAGGCTTTGGCTTAACTCTACAAGGTTTGATTTTCCCACCCATGGATGCTTCAACTTAGTTAATTTCACTCACGCTATAGCCTGCAAGTACAGGGTGATGTAGCCCCACACAACCCCTGCACTAAGAGAAAAGGCACCTTACATGTAGACGTGTTTAATTTCACAGTCTCATTCAGTTGCTTAGCCCATAAGATACCTTAGAGAATATTATTAAAACAGATCAGATATATGTCACTAACAACAAGAATAATATGAATGTTTCTTTCATAGTCAAAATGTCATTTGGCAAAATCACACTAATTCTGTGTGGTATACTACGAGACCATGGAGTAGCTCAGCTTGCATCTAGAATTTCTTTGAATTTAGTACATTACATACCAGTTTAAAGCATGAAGCTGTAATTATCAGTAGCTGAGAGAGAGTGTTCCCTCAAAAAGAAGACAAACATCAGTTGAACTCATCTCCTCTACTCTTAGACTTGGTTCAGCTCCCAGCGTAGAACTGGATGTTTCTGCAGTACGGAAATCTGGCAGTCTCTGGCAGGATCTCAGGCAGTATCTTGTGTGATAATCAAGGGCGAAGGACCTCTCTCCCTAAGTGGCCACTTAATGAAACTTTCATGCTGCTGACCACTGATTCCCAATATTATCTTGCATGGGGAATTTTTGAGGAATTTTATGCATAAAAAGTAGGCATCAATGGTAGTCTTAAGACACATTAGTATATACCAGTATGGTAAAATACGTCAATTTAGACAACATTGTTTGTTATTTTCATTATTTGACCTTGAAATATAGATAGCAAGGAAATTGTCCCAGACTAATGTTGCATTAGCTGTCTTATCAATGTTATTGTCTGGATGATTTGACACTTTCACAGGTTCCTTGAAAGAACAGGACAGGTGGCATCTTTGTCAATGGTAGACATGCTGGTGATCAGGCAGAAAATGGAGTCTTGTCCTAATCAAAATGGAGTCTGGCCTTAGGGTCTTTACATCAGACTCAACCTGATCAACCTGACAATGGTGATGATAGGGTTAATTTATTCCCACACTATGTTGATGATATTTACATGGGCTTGGAGGAGACCAGTGGGCTGGATGCCTCTCGGAACTCGGGGTTGGTGTCTCCCCTTTGATCCCCACTAGAGGACAGCTCATCATATGCTGTGGTGTTTAGATTTGCAGCCTAGGTCCTGGATTTACAGCTACATTCAGAGTCATTCAAGACAAATGTCCCTGCGGAGGTGTTGCACCAGGGACAAACCTCTTCCAAGCCCTTACTTCCATTTAATGAAGCTCAGATTTGACACCCTTTGGGGTACTAGGGTGAAGCTGTGCTCATGCCCACCTGTAAACAAGCAAGTGGCCAGGCACTATAGACTGGAGCTTGGTGACCCTGACTTTCTTACACAACACCCGGTTTCTGAGGGTTTGGTGGTTTGAACATCTGCCAGTAAAGATAACCATAATGTATTCCCTGCAACCCCACAGGACAGGGAGTCTAAATGTACTGAGGAATTCAGAAAAATAATGTTTTCATCCACCAGCTTGGTGTTGAGAATTGCTAGTGCTTTACAGCTATTAGGCCTTTATACAAAAACCCTTTGTAACATCAATAGCAAGATCTTGCTGGGAGTCCTGGTGGAATTTTATGCCTCTTCGACTCAAACCATTCAGGACTGTCAGGGTGCAGCAAGTTATGTCATTAGGGTAGGCCTGGATATGACTGACTGGTTGGGGCAGACGGTGGGCACTAGCACGATATTCTGTCACCAAATGTGGATTCGATGCACTGGCTTTTCTGGAGATGGGTAGGCGTCTCAAATGGATATGCCATTTAATGGGTCCTGCCTCTTTGGTGAATAGGTTGATTCTCCCCTCCAACGCTTTAGGGAAAGCATACCAATAGCTTATTACATGGGCCTTTCTACGCAGCAGTAACCTTTGTCTTTTTGTGCCAAGGATTGGGATCTGACAGACATCGTGCTGATCATCAGGGATGCCTCCCCACTCAGTCCCCTACCCCTTTTGCATCAGCCTTCAAACTGCTTTAGTTGGTCCTCAGTGGCACACAGCGACCCCATGGAAGGCAGAATTAGACATTTTCTCCCAGGGTGGCAGACCATGACATCCAACAGGTGGTTCCTTCAGGACCTGTGTTCGCTAACTTTAGTAAATAAGGGTGTCTGTCAAAATACAAGGGTGGATGCAGGGAAATGCCCATGCTCCACCCTTGTAATGCCTCCATGATGCAAGACAGAGATTTGCGCTGCCCTGTGTTACTTATGGGATAAAATCCCATGCAAACCTGTGCAGTTATGCAAATCTTGATTTGTGTGGCTTGGAAAATCCCAACATCGATGTTGCGCCACGGCTGTGCCACAAAAGTGGCGCAACCCCGACACAAAATCTTTGTACATCTGAGCCTTTATGTTAAAGTGCAAAATATTGACAACGAAAACATAGAAGATCACAATATCATGAGATAGGTAAGCATATCACATTTTGTATACACTACATTAACTTGAAAACATCTATTAACATTCGAAAGCAAATTACATTTAAAATATATACTTGTAAAATTAGATTTTCTATTCCTACTCAAACCTGAGCAGCCGTAGGAAAAGTGTTGAACTTTAGAGGGGTTAGATTTACTATTTCCACTAAAATATTAGCAATAGTAGAGAAAGTGTTGGCCTCTGGGACTCATATTTACTATTCCCATTCCAATGTAAGTAACCAGTGGGCAAGATGTTGAACCTTGGAGTGGTTAGATTTACTATTGCAACTTTAACTTAAGCAAAAGTAGGGTAAGTGCTGGATTTTTGAGGGTTCAGATCTACTATTCCCACTCAGCGTAAGCAAGAGTAGGGAAAACATTATACTTTGCACAACTCAGATTAAATTTTCTGCATAATAAATAATAGAACAAAAATCCATGTATATAAAATAAATAAACATAAAATATATTTCCATAAACATTAAATATTTGTAACCTAATATACATTAATGAAAAGTAAAAACATATAATTCATATATAAAATGATCCATAAAATATATTTAAAAATGATATCAATAAAATGTTTAAAATATTAGATGTATCATACTTCCTACAGTATTGCCTTAACATTTGAACAACCACAAAACAAATCAAATTAATAGAAAGAAAGTTCAAACTTCGATGAAGAAGTGAATAGCCCTGGGTTATGGGACAGTGGAGTGAAATAGGGTATCGGTCAGGTTCTGTAACTATGTGCTAAGTTGAATGATTCCATTCTCAGAGAGATAGTCCAATCTGGAATAATACACAGTCAATTCTCAGGTCTTACCTGCTTTGATACACTAAGGCAAAAGGACATCTGTATTTAAAGGAGTCGAAATAGCCTATTGTGGTGACATCCTCAAGACTATACAAGAATTCTATTTTGTATTGCAAATGGCTAACAGCAGGCCTCCCAGCGCTGCAACAGATACCATAGAACATCAGGGACTGAGAAAGTTATTACCTGAATAGCCAGGTCTTTAAGGCTTTGCTAAAGCAGAGTTCTTGCTCCAGAAGACGTAGTTCAAGAGGCAGGGAGATTAGATGCCAAAAAAGATATGGAGCTTCTACCCCAACGTGAACTGTGAATCCTGAGGACCTTCAGGAAGTAAGCAGAGGCTGAACTAAGAGGTCTCCTAGGCAAGTAAGGGGAGGCTAATGATCGAAGCAAGGAGGGGCCTCTATTTTTGATTGCCCTGTGCATGATGCAGAGAGATTTAAACTGAATCCGGAGTTCCACCGGGAGCCAGTGATGATCTCTAAGAGCCCTAGTAACTGACTGATATTTGTGTGTGTTTGTAAGAAGTTGAGCAACCGTGTTCTGCACCCTTTAAAACCTTTTGACCACATAACAGGGTGAGCCAAGGTATCGGGTGTTCCAATAATTCAGGTGTGCCAACACCAAAGCCACTCTTCTGGCTGTAAGAGGGAGGAGCTTAAGAACCTCCCTCCGTAATCTCAAAATTCCATTGCAACAAGCAGAGATTTTTTTGATTTGATGGTCCATTGTAAGATTAGGATCTAGCCACATTCCCATGCTCTTTATCGAGCCTTTGGGGACTGGCAGCTTGCTCAAATATTATGGTGAGGGGCTCTGGACATTACTACGGAAGTTATTGCCCAGCAACATAACTTCCGTTTTGTCTACAGCTGGCAATCCAGCTGGCTACTTCCTGGAGGCAAGGAGTCAAAGATAAGTGATTAGAGGTATGGCTGGGGGAGACCGACATAATCAACTGGGTGTCCTCGGCTTAATAGACTAATGATAACACGAACAATTCCACAATGTTGGCAAGGGAGCATGTACACATTAAAAAGGGTAGGACTCTGGGAGGAGCCCTGAGGCACCCCACAACTAAGGGGGAGACTGGTTGAATATTATGCCTGATCCAGAACCTGAAATTTTCGATTCTCCAAAAACAGAAGAGAAGAATTCTAGAGCTCTGCCCCCAACACCAGCCTTCAAGATTCTCTGAAGGGGGGATAGATGGGGGTTAGATGGTGTTGAAGGCAGCACTTAGATCAAGTAGTATAACTTCTGCAGCTCCTCTCTGGTCCAGGAGTCTCCTTAGTTCCTCGACCACTGCTAACATTGCTGATTCAGTACTGGGTTGTGGTCGGAAGACCATTTGAGTACGGTGAAGCATTGCCTTAGATTCCAGGAAGGCAGAGAAATTTGAATCTGAAAGAAACAGTTAGTTATAGATTCCCTACCTTAGAATTAACCCCAGGCGTCAGACTGGACCCGGAGAATTTTTTCATCAACAGTACCCCTGCTCATGCTCATCGAAAGGTGGCGTCGGTCGGCTCTGCATTCGTCGTTGGCGCCGTGGTCGCAGGGCTGACGTTGCAGCAGCTACTTAGACGCCCCCCTCGCGTGCTGATGTCCGTTCTTTCTTTTTCTGTGCCAGCCACCACAGATCCGGAGAGAGCGGTACCTCTAGTCACTTTTTGACTGACTTATTGCCGACTTTTGTTGATTTAGAGTTTTCGACTCCGGGTGCACTTCAAGGATACCCGGTTTCAAGGCTCACAGCTCCTGCAGTCGGCTGATGTCGTCCCGAAGCTTCTCGAGGCCCTGCAGTCATATCCATGCCATTCGAGGTCCTGGTCGCGTGGGAGGGCGGGGGACCGGTTGCGGAGCCACCACCACCAGTCTTCTTCAAAACCTTCGCACTCCTCGGGTAAGTCGAAGCACAAGAAGAAGTTGAAGAAGCACCGTCGCTCTTTGACTTCTCCCTGTTGGTCGGCCGATGCGACAAGGGATGCGGGTGGTGCCCCAAGGGTCGACCCCAAGTTTCCCTCCCTTCCTGGAACTCGGAGCGACCCCTGCCCAGCTTCGCACCTTTTATGAAATGATGCATGCCATCTTTGGGCAGCCTGACTCCGCCGGCGCACCTTCGGGCCCCGGGGACTTAGCTGGGGGCCCTGGGTCTGTGACGCCGGCGGCCTCGGCCTCGGCATCCAGGCCTGGACCTGGATCGGCGCTGGTCAACCTAATTACATCTCCCCCGGCACTGATTCCACCAGCACCATGTCCACAGCCGACGCCAATTGTGTCCCCAGCCGGCGTCGACCCCGGCCTCCATCCGCATGTAGACACAGAGCCAGACTGGCGTCGGCCGACGCTGGATCCGGTGCCGACAGGTACCTTTGTGCCCCTGTTCTATCCTGGCTCTTTGAGACCAGATTGTCAGCCAGAGGAGGGTGAGGAGGACTGGGAGGGGTCTGGAGACCCTTTGACTGTCCATTTAGGTTATTAACCGGACTGAAGAGAGGAACTGGGGGAAGCCAGTGGTCTGGATACCTCGCCACACCTTGGCATGTTGTCTCCTCCTGCCGTGGCTATGGAAGAGGGAGGGTCATACGCCGTGATGTTGTGTAGGGTGGCTGAGGCTCTCAACCTCGAGCTACCTACGGTGGCAGTTAGGACTAACCTCCTGACAGAGGTGCTTCAACCGGCAGCGAGCTCTTCGGAGCCCCTGCTACCGTTTAAAGAAGCCCTCACTGACATCTTTTTGGGCACCTTGTCCAGGCTCAACACAGGGGCTTCTGTGGACAGGATGATTGCCCGACACCACCGCCCGGCTCTGGGCGACCCCACCTTCCTCTCCCAGTATCCCACCCCTGGGTGATTGGTGGTCCAAGCCTCCACGTCCAAAGGTGCATTCCCTAACGCACCACCTGATAGGGAATCCAAAAAGCTGGATCATCTTGGGAAGAAGATGTTTTCTTCCTCCAGCTTTGGACTGCGGTCGGTAAACACAGCATGTCTGTTGGGTCGTTAAACCCACTCTGTGTGGGATACAGTGGTGCAAGTGCTGCCCCAGTGCCCGGAGGAGGCCCGGGCCGTACTCTCCCATGCAGTTGCCAAGTGAAGAGAAGCAGCAAAGTTTATCATTCGCTGTGGACTGGATACCGTCAACTTGCTAGGCAGGACAATTTCCATGTCGGTAGCCCTTCGACGCTATGCCTGGCTGAGGTTGACTGGTTTTTCACGGGATGTCCAATACACACTTATAGACATGCCTTTTGATGGCCGTCGCCTGTACGGAACAAGGCAACCAATGGTCTAGAGCGCTTTAAGGCCTCTCCACCACACACCCTGCGCAACCTGCTTTTCGCCCCTTTCACGGCTATGGAAGGGGTGCCCTGACACTTTCCGCCCAGAGCTACAGGCTGGCGCATGCTGATCAGCCCCTGCATGGGGGGGACGTGGGAGCCACCGCCGGGGTTCTGGGGGCCAGCGGGTGGGCCAGTCCACTAAAGCCCCCTCTGCAGCAGCCTCCAAACCCTCCTAGTCCGACCTTTCAGGGCCACCAATTGCCAGTGAGTTGCAGTATTCGCCATCACCTCCCCGACTGGTGTACCATCACGTTGGACAGGTGGGTTTTGCAAATAGTCCAAAGAGGCTACTCCCTCCCCTTCGAGACTCCCCCTCCACCCGTGCTACCTCAACACCATTGCATGTCGGAGGATGATTTGGCCCTTCTCAAACAGGAAGTTATGGCTCTCTTGGCCAAGGAAGCTATCGAACGAGTTCCTGCCCCAGAAGTAGGTCGTGGTTGCTACTCCAACTACTGTCTGGTACCCAAGAAGGACAAAGGCCTGCGTCCTATCTTGGATCTCTGGAACATCAACCGTTTCCTCCGGAAGGAGAAGTTAAGAATGTTGACGTTAGCTCAGGTCTTGTCTTCCCATCGACCCTGGAGACTTGATGGTAGCGCTGGACTTGCAGGACGCCTATTTTCACATCCCTGCCCAGCTTGCCCACAGGCATTACCTACGGCAGGCCACAAGCATTTTCAGTTTTCCGTGTTCCACTTTGGCCTTACCAGTGCCCCTCGGGTGTTCACGAAAGTGATGACGGTAGTCACAGCTCATCTGGGCAGATCAGGGGTTCCAGTCTTCCCCTATCTCAACGACTGGCTGTTGAAGGAGGGCTTTCTCCAGGCTGTCGTCTTCCACCTCCAGACTACTGTCGAACTCCTGCATTCGCTGGGGTTCTCCGTCAACGTGCCAAAGTCACATCTGTTCCCTCTCAGAAGCTCCTCTCCATCGGAGCTCTTCTGGACAAGACGCAGATTCGTGTCTGTGATCCCGAGCAGCGAGTATGGGATATTCGGGCTATGATTACGATCTTTCAGCCTCTATCCCGGGTTTCGGTCAGGATGACCCTCAGGCTACTGGGCCTGAGGGCCTCCTGCATCCTGCTGGTGGACCATGCCATATGGCAAATGCGGGCTCTGCAGTGGGACCTGAAGTTCCAGTGGGCACAACATCAGGGCAACTTGTCCGATTACATCCAGATCTCGGAGGGCACTGCACACCAATTGCAGTGGTGGCTAACGAACCAGGATTGGGTCTGCGGCAGATCCCTCTCCCTTTCCCAACCAGAGTTCACAGTGGTGACTGTTGCACCACTTCTGGGATGGGGCGGCCACATGGGGGAGGCAGAGATCAGAGGCTTCTGTTCTCAGACAGAGTCCGGGCTCCACATCAACCTTCTGGAGCTTCGGACGATTCGTCTTGCACTTAAAGCATTCCTTCCCTCTGTCCGGGGAAGAGTAGTGCAGTTGTTCATGGACAACACCACCATGTGGTACTGCAACAAACAAGGCGGAGTGGGGTCGTGGACCCTATGTCAAGAAGCCCTCCGCCTCTGGACATGGCTGGAACATCAGGGCATATCCCTGGTGGTTCAACACCTGGCAGGTTCGCTGACCGCCAGGGCGGACAAACTCAGCCGCAGGTGCATGATGGATCACAAATGGCGTCTTCACTTGGAGGTGTGCCAAGGTCTCTTTCATCAGTGGGGAGAGCCTTGGTTAGATCTATGCACCGAAGAGAACATGCAATGTCAGCAATTCTGCACGTTGGAAATTCCAAGGCGGCACTCGCTAGGCAAAGCTTTTCATCACGAGTGGAGTTGCGGTCTTCTCTCCGCCTTTCTGCCTATACCACTTCTGCCCAGAGTATTGAAGAAGATCAAGCGCGACTGGACCCAAGTCATTTTTGTGGCTCCAGATTGGGCATGAAGAGTCTGGTGATAATATAAATGTATGAAAGGCACTCAATACGATCAAGGAAAGTAATTCATATATTTTCTTAGGGGTGCTTCCGTGAAGTGGGCTGGCTGTCTGGACAGACCCTAAAATTAATGTAAGATTTTGCAAGTATGAGAATCTTGCTACGGAGCAACCTTCCCTGGGTGCTGATGCTACTAATTTTAAATCAATTGAACTCAATATACAGACAATTATGTGACTGGTGATATTCAAAAAAACAATTTATTTTAAAGAACAATTTTTTACTTCGACATAATGGTTGTTCAAAACAACATTTAATTATTGTTTAAATCACAATAGTATTTTGTTCGTTTCAATTATACATGGGTCAAAAATTAATTATGTTCATGCTCGCCCAATGCATTTCGGGCCTCTTGGCGGCCCTTCTTCAGGGGTAAATCTAAAAACGAAATGAAAATAGATGCAATCATTTTATCGTTCTGAGTGCAGACAACCGCTATAACATACCAGAAAAACTTGTTAAGTTCGACAGTACATGACGTCAATTTGTTGTACAAACGTGATACTCATTATTTGAAAGTCTAACATAGCCAGAACGTAATCATTCTAAAAGAAAAAACCTTACGGAACCCAGTCACCCAAAGTGATGAAATAATACACATGAACACGTGTATAGGGAAAACCCCACAAGCTGAGCATACCTGATAGCCATGTGTTTAAAACGCTCTGTAAAACAAGAAACATTCCAATCTTTAGCCAAAAAGGACCATATAACCTCTAGACAATCAAGACTCAAAATATAAAAATCACCCTTAGACTAACCTTAATTCCTGAACTACTCTTCGGAAATAAATACCCCCGAACGGTACTTCAATAAGAGTAGGGATTACTGAAAGAAAAATCATGTGGGCAAATTACCATCCGCATAGTAGAACACACTACCGCTGAAACTGCTCCTGTTAACAAAGAGAGCATCCGCTCACCTTTTCAGAAACTCTTCAAAGTAGACGATGCCAAACCAAACTGGACTCGTACTCCTCTACCGATGTGGAGAACCATATCCGCGTCTACCACATATGGAACGAATGCCGCTAGCAGCGAAAACGGACTAAACCTGAATGCTTCTCATACCTATTCGCCCACCATTTTGGAATGGGATACCATACTTCACGCAACATATTGAGTACACGTTCAGTGTTAAATAATTTGCGTTAACAATGCACCCGCATTTCTCGCGAACAAAATTGGAAACCACACATCCTGTGACCAAAAACCACTTAGAGTGAACACTCCATATCAAAATGAAAACCGAATGTGAAAAACAGCTACTATATGTGAAATTCAAAGACAAAGTGAAGAATAGGACAGTAAAATAAAATAAAAAGAAACGTTCTGAAAATCCAAGCAGACCTGGATTATACATGCTACCGAAGATCCATAAAGACCTTTTGGATCCACCTTTTAGACCTATTGTCACAGGGTGTGGAACCATTTTTGAACCCATAGGTCAATATATTGACCATTTTTTGCAACCTTTTGTCCAGGAATGGACATCCTACATAAAAGACACTACTCATTTTTTGCAGAAACTACAGAATGTAAAGATAACTAATAACATTGTACTGTGCACATTGGACGTAAAATCCTTATACACCTCCATCCCCCACATTGGAGGGATGCAAGCAGTAGAATGGGCTTTACTGAGACAAACCACCTTGAAGACAGATAAAGTCTTTTAGTTGGAAATGTTACACTTTTGTTTGCACCATAGTTATTTCGAGTGGAATAATCAGTATTATCTACAACTCAAAGGTACATCTATGGGTTTTGCAGGGGCACCTGCATATGCTAATACTTATATGGCCTACTTTGAAGATCAATACATTTACAGTGACACCGAATGGATAGATAATCTTTTGTTGTATGTAAGATACATAGACGATATTTTCATCATGTGGAAAAACAATACTGAAACATTGGAGACAAAGATATCTCAACTGAATGAAAAGGATGAACACATTCAATTTACAAGCAGCATTAACGAGTACTCACTTCCATTCTTGGATGTCTTGGTAAAGATAACTGATGGTACTATCTACACCAAAATTTTTTACAAACCCACAGATAAAAATAATGCGTTATTATATTCGAGTTTCCATCCACAGAATTTGATGCACAATCTTCCATATTCACAATTTTTGAGAGCTAAAAGGATCTGCTCTACAGAACAAACGTTCCAAAGTAATATTGACTGTATGAAGAAAAGGTATTTATCCAAGGGTTACCCGGAAAACATTCTAGGAGAAGCCATCACCAAAACTGAACAAAGAACCAGGGAAAATCTACTGCAAACCAAACCTAAGGAACAATTAATTCGACAGGTCTTCGTGTCTACATATTCCACAGTCTCTAGGCAAATTAAAAAGATCCTGATGAATCGCTGGGATGTGCTACAAAACGAGGAAGATTTTAAAGATCTTTTTCTTGAAAAACCTTTATTTGCCTATAGAAGGTCGAGAAACATCAAAGAAATTCTTTCGATGCCATTTAATACTGATGGAATGGAATACAAAGGTACACAACGTTGTTTAAATTGTGTACAATGCAATAACGTCATCATTGGAAATGAAGTACATCATCCCTTCACAGGGGAAACTATTAAATTACGTCACAATTCTACTTGCGACTCTATGAACCTGATCTACGCCATAAAATGTCCATGTGGACTGTTATATATAGGTAAAACCGAGAGAAAAATTAAGACAAGAATTTCTGAGCACAAAAGCACTATTTGAAATGCAAATCCTAAAAGCAGTCTAGCAGTTCATTGGAACACGTGTAAACACTCTATATCACAACTCAAATTCCAAGTGATAGAGAAAATGGTCCCGACCCCTGGTAAGAACCTTACGAAAACACTTTTACAAAGGGAGGTTTTCTGGATAAAGAGGCTAAATACACAAGACCCCCATGGGATCAATGAGAAAGTGGATTTAGGATGTTTCCTCTAATCAGATGTATTGTACATTATTGGAGACATGTCGACTGATTTTTTATAACTATGTTTACAATTTCATCTGTAGTCAGAACGTTTCTTTTTATTTTCTTTTACTGTCCTATTCTTCACTTTGTCTTTGAATTTCACATATAGTAGCTGTTTTTCACATTCGGTTCTCATTTTGATATGGAGTGTTCACTCTAAGTGGTTTTTGGTCATAGGATGTGTGGTTTCCAATTTTGTTCGAGAGAAAGGCGGGTGCATTGTTAACGCTAATTATTTAACACTGAACGTGTACTCAGCGTGTTGCGTGAAGTATGGTATCCCATTCCAAAATGGTGGGCGAATAGATATGAGAAGCATTCAGGTTTAGTCCGTTTTCGCTGCTAGTGGCATTCGTTCCATATATGGTAGACGCGGATATGGTTCTCCACATCGGTAGAGGAGTACGAGTCCAGTTTGGTTTGGCATCGTCTACTTTGAAGAGTTTCTGAAAAGGTGAGCGGATGCTCTCTTTGTTAACAGGAGCAGTTTCAGCGGTAGTGTGTTCTACTATGCGGATGGTAATTTGCCCACATGATTTTTCTTTCAGTAATCCCTACTCTTATTGAAGTACCGTTCGGGGGTATTTATTTCCGAAGAGTAGTTCAGGAATTAAGGTTAGTCTAAGGGTGATTTTTATATTTTGAGTCTTGATTGTCTAGAGGTTATATGGTCCTTTTTGGCTAAAGATTGGAATGTTTCTTGTTTTACAGAGCGTTTTAAACACATGGCTATCAGGTATGCTCAGCTTGTGGGGTTTTCCCTATACACGTGTTCATGTGTATTATTTCATCACTTTGGGTGACTGGGTTCCGTAAGGTTTTTTCTTTTAGAATGATTACGTTCTGGCTATGTTAGACTTTCAAATAATGAGTATCACGTTTGTACAACAAATTGACGTCATGTACTGTCGAACTTAACAAGTTTTTCTGGTATGTTATAGCTGTTGTCTGCACTCAGAACGATAAAATGATTGCATCTATTTTCATTTCGTTTTTAGATTTACCCCTGAAGAAGGGCCGCCAAGAGGCCCGAAATGCATTGGGCGAGCATGAATATAATTAATTTTTAACCCATGTATAATTGAAACGAACAAAATACTATTGTGATTTAAACAATAATTAAATGTTGTTTTGAACAACCATTATGTCGAAGTAAAAAATTGTTCTTTAGAATAAATTGTTTTGTTGAATATCACCAGTCACATAATTGTCTGTATATTGAGTTCAATTGATTTAAAATTAGTAGCATCAGCACCCAGGGAAGGTTGCTCCGTAGCAACATTCTCATACTTGCAAAATCTTACATGAAGAGTCTGGTATCCCGAGGTGCTACACATGGCCATCGATCCTCCAATCAGACTGCCTCTTCTGGAGGATCTTTAGTCGCAGCAGCAGGGGACGGTCTTTCACCCGAAGCTGTTCAGCCTCCACCTCCTTGAGTGGAGATTGAGCGGCAGCAGTTGACGTCATTTGACCTGCCTCCCAAAGTCTGTGATGTTATCTTGGCAACCATGCGTCCCTCCACTAAGACGTATATGCCTGTAGATGGAACAAATTTGTGGCATGGTGCACAGCAAAGGCTGTGGATCCCCTTTCTGCCCTTATTTCCGAGGTTCTCTTGTTCCTTCTTTTTTTTGGCCGAACAGGGCTCTGCTCTGTGCACTATTAAGGGCTACCTCTCGGCCATTTCAGCCTTTCTTAGGCTTCCTAATCAGCCTTCTCTTTCTAAGTTCCCTGTTGTAAATCGCTTCCTCAAGAGCATTACTCATCTTTTTCCTCCTATTTCCTTCGTAAGGCCTCAGTGGGACTTGAACTTGGTTCTGACTTACCTAATATGCGTCACCTTTGAGCCACTTCATTACTGCCCTCTCAGACTTCTTACCTTAAAGACTGCTTTTCTGGTTGCCATCACCTCTGCTCGCAGGGTGAGTGAACTCCAGGGTATTTCTTCAAAACCGCCTTTCCTGGCTGTTTATCGGACAAGATTCTACTAAGAACCAGACCTTCCTTTCTTCCCAAGGTGGTTACTTCTTTCCACATTGGCCAAACCATCACTTTGCTCACCTTCTTTCCTCCTCGGAATCCTTCAAAAGAAGAGGAGAGGCTCCACCGTCTGGATCCAAAACGGGCGATTTCCTTTTATTTGGATCGCACCAAACAATTTCACCAAACAGACCAGCTCTTTGTGGACTACGTGGGCGCCAAGAAAGTTCAGGCCATTCATAAACGGACCATCTCTAGGTGGGTCGTTTTGTGCATTAAGGCTTGCAATTCCTTGGCAACCAGGGTGACGGCAGCTACTACTGATTTGGGACGAGGAGTCCCCTCAATGACATCTGTCAGGCAGCTAAGTGGGCATCTCTGCACACATTCACTAAACACTACTGCCTGGACAGCCATGTCCAGAGAAACTGCTTTTTTGGCCATTCTGTTCTCCAGGACTTTCTGGTGTGAACTTAGTTTGCAGACCCACCTCGGGGTTGGTATTTCCTGGGTATCTATTCTAAGGTAAGGAATCTATAACTAACTGTTTTATTCAGATGAACAAGTTACTTACCTTCAGTAACAATATATCTGTAAGAAACATAGGTTAGTTATAGATTCCTTACGGCCCCACTCATCCTTCCCGTTTTGCAAATTGACATCTAGGGTTAAGGATTTCCTTTTAGGGCCCTAGTTTTGTGCACCAGTGATCAGTGTTTTGCATGGCTCTGCACTTCTGGCATGGAAAGTCGTGTACAGAACTGACATCAGCGTGCGAGGGCGGCGTCTAAGTAACTGCTGTGATGTCATCCAGGCGACCACGACGCCAATGACGAACATGGAGACGACCGATGCCACCTTTCGACGCGCAGGGGTACTGCTGACGAAAAAATTCTCCGGATCCAGTCTGACGCCTGGGGGGAATTCTAAGGTAAGGAATTTATAACAAACCTGTGTTTCTTACAGATATATCGTTACCGAAGTTAAGTAACTTGTTCAGTAACATGTTTTTCCAGGAATTTTACAACTCCAAGTAACAGAGATATAGGCCTATAATTACTTAAACAGAGGGGGTCAAGGTTAGGCTTTTTTAAAAGTGGCTTAACTATTGCGTGCTTCCATTGGTGCGGAACCTGCCCGCAGGAGAGGGAGATGTTTAATAACTCTGTGAGCACCGGAGCAATACAATCAGATCCTTGGCAAAGAAGATTGAGAGGGGCCGGATCCAGTGGTGAACCCGGTTTTATCAACCACTTATAAGAGTCTTTCACACGACTCTCAGTGAGATAAGAAAGATTGAGAAGAATGAGAAAGATTTTGCACAAATAGGCTCCTTAAGCCCTAAACTGCAACAGTCTCCGATCATAGCTAAATTTAACCCTAATTCTGTGTAACACACATTGCTGTTTTCACCAAACAGTACATGAAATGCATCTAATAGGATCATATGGCAGTCGGAGACATGAAGAGAGATTGAATCACTGCCCCAGCACGTAAAGCAAGAAGATTTGACAGTTCGGCTTTATCACTTGCACTATTAGTTACCTATAAAATACCTAAAGAAAAAGAACAATGATGTAAGATGTTCCTCTAGAGATCGTGTGGAAGGGGTTTTCACTCTGAGTAAGGATGGAGCCGACCCAACAAATATTCCTAAAATTAGCAGAGAACTTTAGGGCCTTGACTTAGGGCGACCAATTAGTCTCACTGCTTAAAAACAGGATGAAAGGAAGGACATACTGGGCAACGGTGACAATAATGCTTAATGGAGTCTTGTGGAAAATAAGGATATCATCAACCTAAAATTGATTTCATATCCAGGGACCTAATCCGGGTAGTCTTTGTTAGAAGGGGAAGAAGGTTCAAACAGTAGAATGTACATTAGGTATATCCTTGAGAAATTAGGTGGTTATTATGAAACTTAGGGGGATATTCACAAGAACTTGTGATAACTACCGCAAGAGTAGCGTAACACAACTTTCAATATCACAGCCCATCGCAGGAAAATAACCCAGTGTCAACGTGGAATTCACAACAAGGCGGTAACATGCGATAGTCCGCCGACACCGCGGACAATGTCCGCGATACAACCACCACGATGGAGATAAAAACACAAACCTCAACAGCAAAAAGCACGCGATGGGCCAAAGCGCGATGAGGAAATCTCTAAATTGCGATTACTTAAATGCAATGCATGAAAGTAAAAATATTAGCGATTTCGCTAATAGGGGGAGCAAATTACCATGAAGTTGAACTTCATGGTAATTTGCAAAAACATTGAAAAATGCACTAAAGTGCATTTTTCAAAGCTCCATTTTACACACACACATGCCCTTGGGGCATGTGTGTGTGCAAGATGTACTCATATGCAGATTTCAGGGGTGCAACAGGGTGTCCTTTTGACACCCTGGCACCCTTGAAATTGCATGAGCAATTTGCGATTCTCTAATTGAGAATCGCAAATTGAGAATGTCTTCCCATTCATTCCTGTGGGCCTCTAGGCCCATAGGAATGAATGGGGAGGTATTCCTTAATTGCGACTCGCAATTTGCGAGTCGCAATTAAGGAATGTTTAGAAATCGCTATTTTGTAAGCAATTTCTACATGCATAGCCTTTTGCTATTCCTTATTAGCGAATCCTTATTTTTCGCTAATAAGGAATCGCAAATGGCATTTTTGATGCATGTGCCAGATTGTGAATGCATTTAGGGAATCACAATTTGCGATTCCCTCATGCCGATGCATGGAGCCTTTCCTAAATGCGAACTGTGCATTTAGGAAACGCTAATTACGCTAATTACCATCAACTTCAAGTTGATAGTAATATGTGCATGCTTTGAAAAATGCACAAAAATGAATTTTTCAAAGTGCCTTATACATGCCCAAGGACATGTGTGTGCTTTACATGTGCACACTTGCCTTTTTTTGTGGGGTGCTTCAGGGGGGCCTTAGATTTGCATTTGCTATTTGCGATTACCAGTTGGTAATTGCAATTAGAAAATTCAATGCCTTTCAGGCCTGCAGGCCCATAGAAATGAATGGAGTCACATTAGCTAATAGCGACTCGCAATTTACGAGTTGCTATTAGCTAATGTTGAGGAATCGTACATTTCTTGGCGATTCCTACATGCATAGGCATTTGCGATTACCAAATAGCGACTCCTTAATAATCGCTATTTGGTCATCGCAAATTGTACCTTTGATGCATGTGCCCCTTAGTCACAGTGCCTGTATAATCACCATCCGTTCCCACTGGCCCTGGGCACACGCACCACTTCCACTGCGTGGCATGAAACAGGACTTCCTGTCAGGAAGCAGCAATGTGATGGGCAGGTGAGGTGGAGGGAGAAGGAAACCATAAAGTGGGAAACACATTTTCCCGAGCAACTGGTGGATTTCATAAAGAATACATAAAAGTGTTTTAAGCGGGGAACTACCTTGACTAGTGTCGAGAAGGCGGTGGTCCCTGCCCTACAGATATGGACTATTAGGAGCGAGCTTAAGAACCAGATTAATGGTATTTAATGAAACCATTATTAATGCAGATCGTGTTTTCGTTTTGAAACGTGAAGCTTTCCCTGGCAGCTGCACTGAGTGATGGACTTTCATCTCGTGCCCGCACTTGATTCCACTGGCTTGCAAGGCCTCGCTTATCTGCGGTGATGCAACTGGCTACTCGGGCAAAACAATATTGCTAGAATTCCACTTGTTTCCCGATTTTTAACCTTGTCTGGCACGTTACAAACTTCGGAGACGGGAATGATTTATTCCAGGCGTTAGAACACCGCGTCCCATTACAAGCTCGTTTGTTATTTCAGGAAACTCGAAGAAAAAGGGACTCGAGGATATTGTAAGGATACATGCTCAGCCCTTAATGACTTCCGACGTGATTTGACGTGGTGGGCAAGTAAAAATGCATTCAGGAATTTTTACAGTTTGCCAAACAAAATTAAGACCTACTAAAAGGGCGTGTGGCTTATACACTGCTTTGAGGTACAACTATGTAAACTACAGTTGCCTTTCACAGCAGGGTTGCTGTAAAAAGACTTCCTTTACAGTACATTATGATTTTTATGTATTTGTTTTTATTGGCTTGGTGATGTCGAGTCCGACTGTGAATTCCCAGCCCGAAACAAAGAAACAGCTTCCTCAGGATTACGCAGAAGGACTCTCACATCGACACCATAGAGGGGCACGCACCTTTGATGATTCGTTCATGCCAAAGCAAGGCACCGATTGCATTTTGTGGTACATGTATTTTCTACCTTTCCCCCCTTTTTTAATATTTAATGTTCTACTTTAATAATTTATTATTTACTATTTTAATATTTAGGGGCAGATTTACAAGAAAGTGAAGCATCTGTAAAGATGCGTCAGTTTCCCTACGCCACCCTGAGAAACCCTTGTGCCACCATGGGTGCGCCATATTTACAACATGACGCACCATGGCGCAAGGACTGACAGATGCCTAAAAAATTCTGAGGCATCTGTTGGCGCAAAAGTCACGCATTGCTGGAGTCATGTTGCAAGCACGACACAAATCCAGCATTGCAGGGCACGGCCGATCATTATTGTGCTGCGACACTCCTTACACCTGCTCCAAGCAGGCGTAAGGTTTTGACCCAGTGGCATCCTAGAGGTGGCACAGCGACATCTTGTAGCTGTCACTGCGTCACGTCTACTGGGCTTTTTTGCGTTGGAATGCCCACCCTGAATACATTATACCTGACGCAGGTCTAATGTGACGCAGGGCTTTACAACGTGATGCATCTCCCTAGATGCACCTCGTTGTAAATGGCCCGCATTTTTACTCCGCCGCTGCGTCACAAAAAATGACGCAAGTGACTTGTAAATCAGCCCCGCAAATTTGCACTTGCAGACATCATGCCATGGCTGTGTAGTGATCATCCAATCAGCATTCTAGTGTTGCACCCTGCTGTACCACACACTGAACACCCACCCACCACAGGCGTCACCAGTCAGGTGACCCTGATAATAAAAGAGGCCGAGCGCACATGCTCTGGGCCAGTTATCCACCCATACTATCTGTGTCTGCGTGGTCCTTATACGAGTATGTGGGCCTAGCGCCCGCCAACTCTACAGGCTGGAGAAGATTTATTTCTGCGCCAGAGTTGGTAGGATTGTAGCATGGATTCCACCTCTCCATAACTTTTAATGGAAAAAAAGTGTGTGCCTTCTTGTTTACGCTAGAAACCATCATTTTTTTTAAAGTTATTTTTTATAGATTTTTCAACATGATTAGTTACAACTTGTCATCAACAGTGTCCTGGAATAAAGAATAGGTAACAGCACGAGACAGTCCATACATTTCAGATGTGTGCAGTCAGTACTAATCCTTATTATATTTTATACAGTTATGTGTATTCCTCTGTAAGACTGCCAGATTTCTCACATTTGTGTCCATTTTCTGGGTCAATCTCTGTCTTCGTACACCTGCTTCACAGTCCACATGCACCAATCTATGATCTCCTTCCATGTTCGCAGATCTGGTGGCTCACTTGCTCTTCAGTGTATTGCGATGTTACACCTTGCAACTATCAGGCCGAGAGCCAACCACAGATTTGTGTACTTGTGTAAACCCTGTCTTCCCCCATATATTTAGTAAAAACAGTTACCTGTAACATGCACTCCCTCATCTTTCTGCTAGTACCACTGTATTTCAGGACAGAACCAGAAGATGTGGAAGGACCACCACATGAGCGCAGTCTCTGATACACTTATCCTTATCTGTTCTGCCGCTCTTTTTTTTTGCACCACTCTGGAGTGAGAAACCGAATGTGTAATTGTATGAGCCTAGACCCTGGTCTTTTGGCCACTTCTCCAGGAGCTCCCCACACCTCTTACAATCTTCCCCCCCAAGGGCACCGACGTCCACCTCCTAGGTAGCTTTCCACTTCTGCATAGTGTCTGGAGAGTTAGTAATTATTTTCTTGTAAATCATGGAAACAGCTTGTGTCAATTTCCATTACCCTTTTAATGTGAGACACAAAGGCATGTTTGACCTATTGATATCAAAAAGACTCTGAATACGCCAGTTGAAATTCTCGGTGGAGGTTGTCTAGGGAGGTAATTTCATTGCCCACCCAAATATCTCCTAACTCGCTGATATCTATGAGGTCCCATCTGAGAAATCCCTTGAAGTTGCCTATTTCTAGCAGGGCATAACTGTCCCACAAGGGAGTCTCTCTGGGGAAAGCCACCTCCCACCCTAGAATTATTGTAGCTTCCTTCCAGTCTAACACTACTGTTTTCATATAGGTTGGCAGTGTCATGTGTGATCTATTTTTATACAGTGCCACTAAGAAACCCCGAATCCCTGGCTTGTCCTGTGGGGCAAGGATCCAGTCATTAATGGTTGCCGGCTGCATGCCTAGTAACATTTGGAAATATCTGGGAGTGATATGTCACCATCATGTGCACCTCTCATAAATGTATTAAAGTCTTGTAGGTGTCTTTTCATTCCATAACAACAGCTGAACAACAGGCTCAAGTTTCTTGAAAAATAATCTGTTGGAATTTTGAACGGGCGGCCTTGGAGAGCATACAGAAACTTGAGCAGGGAGATCATTTTGAACATGGCTGCCTTGCAAATCAGTGAGAGTAGCAAGACCCTCCAATGTTTGACATAATTTCTGAATTTATTGGGGATTGTGTTCAAGTTTCGATCAAGAAAAGCATCTGCATCCAAAGTTATGTATATTCCAAGATACCTGAAGCTCTGCACTGAGATTTGTAATGGGCAGCTTGTTAGTAACTTCCGCTCCCCCCCCTACTCCCTCTGTTAAAGGATATAGGTGGAATTTACCCCAGTTTATTTTGTAACTGCAGTACTTACCAAATATACCAGAGACCTGTAGCATTCATTGTGGCTCTACCTCATATAACAGCATGTCATTTACATATAACAAGATTCTGTTCTCCCATGTATCCTCCCATCTGAGACATTTTATCAAAGGGCTGCCCAGATCCATGTTACAATGGGCTCTAGTACCAAACCGAAAATGGGTGTAGGGGAGCAAACCCTGCCTGGTCCCTCTTTCCAACCAAAACACATTCTATAGAGTGCCATTAACCCTTAGTCTGGCCATCAGTAGTTTATATAGGTTCTCCAACTGCTTTCTGTATTGAGGCCCAAACCCCATCCTTTCTAGTACTTTGGATTGGTACGTCCATTCCAGGGTGTCAAACACCATTATGGCATCTAGCTACATCACAATAGCCAGTTTTGTCATATCCTCTGTGTATTCCATACAGCCAGTTAGTTGAACGGCATGATGTTTCAAGGCAGAGGATTTCTGACAATAGGGCATCCATTTGCACTCTTTCCTTCCTTCTGCCCTGCAATTAATGAGGTTGTTTGACACCTTACTATGGGTTATAGTCTTACCAAAGTGTGATATGAAAAGTGGCCTAGTCCTTGTTTTCTTTAAAATATTGCTCCTAGCTTTCACTCAGTTTCACCATTTTTTAAATCACATATAGCATATTTATGAAAGGTGACACAAAACTTAAGTCAGATTTATCAAGCCACGCCACGCCACCTTGAGTGGCCCTGCATGGCTTCATAAATTCAGAGTAACGCAACACAGCGCAAATCACTGTGTGCGTTACTCTGCCCAGGGAAGGCATTCAATGGGTGGAGCGTGGGTGTTCCCACGCATCCACCCATGGATGTTGACGCATTCCCAGATTTCATCAAAACTAGAAGGAGTGAGAAGACTTTTATAGCGGTGAGCCGTCAGCTTCTCAAACTGTAATCCAGAACTAACTTGAGGGTGAGTACACCCAATTCTCCTATCTGCCACCTACCGTAGAGAGGTATACGTGAATGTTCACAATATCACAAGCGAGTGTACAGATGGCACCCAGGTAAATTAGTGGCCACACCACAGTTTTTGGATATATATATATCTAGGTCATGACCTGCATCTCTCCTTGCTTCCAGTAACATTCAGAGAAGCAGGGATAGATGCAGGCCATGACCAGGGATGCACTCCCTTGATGAATGTGTGACTACAGGGACCGTCCTCCCCTGCAAGCCCAATGATGCCTTATGAATAGATAAGCTATCCATTGCCATACCGGAAAAGGTCCTAGTAGTACGGCATGTATTTGGCGTGCATGCTTCTTTTAATAATGTGAATGCATTGGAGTAGGTTTAAAATCAATCATATAATGCACGGCAAAAAAGAATTTGGATCCTGAAGAAAGCCGATAGACCCTTATCGGCAACTACACAGCTTATTTAATCTGCATCAATTCCTTTTCTAAAGTTTTATTCTCTGACCTCACTGTGCTGGCCTACTTTTGTAACTTGTTTGCAACATCTAAGATGTGAGACAGATTGGTATATGCGCCCATTCCAGTGTGCCTCCATCTGTCACTGAAGATGGGACCGACCATACACTAACAATATGTGGTTAGAAAAGCTCTGCGAAAAGGGAATGGGAAAAATGAGAAAAATAGATTCAGTAGATAATATCAAACTGCCTGGGTGCACAGATGGACTTGGTCTATAATGCAGGAGCATTGATATCTAGAATCAGGAGGATACTTACAACTGTACTGACTCCAGGTCCTCACGTTTGATGCAGTATATGATATGCCTTCTGTTTTTTCTAACTCTCCATGGTTGAAATACAATTAGAATATAATTAACATATGCAATTGATGCTCCTAGCTATTATGCATTATTTACTAAATAAAACTACCTTCAAAGTTAGGCAATAGCTCTCTGTAGTTGGATTTACTTTCAATCTGTCTGTAAACTGTAACAAAGAAATTAACATTAATAAGATTTGGGGGCATATTAGCAAGAACCTCGTTAAAATTATCGCCATTTTAGCGGCAGGAAACGGCGATAATGGGCTTGATAATATGCGGTATAGAAGCCCACGTTAGGTGTGCAGGACATCTAACCTGGGCTTCTATTGGAATTCTATAACGCATATTAGCAAGCCCATTATCGCCTTTTTAGTGGCAGTTTTCTGCCACTAAAACGGCGATAATTTTAACGAGGTTCTTGCTAATATGCCCCATAGTTTGCCTGGTTGCCAGAAGTCACTTTCCAATCTAGAGCTACTATTTAATACCATACATCTTGCAGGAAGGTTATGAAAGTCTGTGCACGGTGAAGATCTTTTTGCTCCTATTGTAGAAACAAACAAGTGCAAATATAAGCCTCCAAAATCAATAACGGATTACTCTTGAAAATAGAATTCAAGTGCAAAATCAATTTCTTGAAATATGAGTGTTGTGCAGGATACTTCTCTGAATCCAGTTCAGTCTTTCGTTGACTTCCAAGCGATAGCCAACTATGAAGTTCCCAAAAGTATGGCAACAATGTCCAGGCTGTACCAAGTTTGTATCACTGTTAGACCTGCCAGCAACACGGTGGTTTACCACAGACGTTTTGCCTTCTCTCATCATGTTTTTCTGAATTCATTTTTGTTGACCTTGTGAGAGCTGATTTTCTTTCATTTAAATTCATTGCTGTTTTTGCTTTGCTAACTTGAAATATGTATCCCATGTTCTCCATCTTGTTTCAACCTCATTTGTTGGCGTTAACTCTGTTACATGTAAAGTATTGCAAGACTTACACTAACAAACTGAAAAACTGTTCTCAGATATGGATTGAGTGTGACTCACTCAATGCCTATTTCATGGACAAAATTAAGACCATAAAAACAAGCATTCCTACCATCTCTCTATCTAATATGAACACTTGTGACGATATTAACCAGATCACATAATGTTCATTTCCAGAAATCAGTGACGTAGCCTTCACGGACCTACTGATGGAAGTAAAGTCCCTAAAGTTTTACAGTCTGCTCTTTCCATTATCTCGGATCCTATTTTAGCCCTTTTTAACCCCTCCCTCAACTCAGGGAAAGTACCTAGTACATTTAAGTCCCTCTTCAAAAAAAACTTGGTGAAGGCCCTCTATCTCTATAAAATATCGCCTAATTTCCCTCCTGCCTTACCTAGCAAAAATACTAGAGGCGCATGTGGCATACATCCTCGGCACCTTTTTAGAAAACTCTGAATGTTTAGACCCTCATTAAGCGCGCTTTCGCCTAACTCTCTTGATGGAAGCAGTCTCTGTGTTTAACGATGTGCACAAGCACTGTGATTGGGGCCATACTCAGGCACTGGTCCTCCTTGATCTCTCGGCAGCCTTCGACACTGTGGACCATTGCATTCTGGCGAACCATGTTGAGGCTGCTGGGCTGAGGGGTTCAGCAATCGATTGGAACATATCATTCCCAAAAGACTGCTCACAGTCGGTCCGGTTAACTCCATTCTTCTCTTCACATGTCCACCTTGATTGTGGAGTCCCACAGGGATCATCTTTATTCCACCATTTATTTAACATATACATTCGCCCCTGGTCCACAATCTGAAAAAATGAATTGTGCCATCTGCAAATATGCTGACAACATGCAATTACTTTTTAGGCTAGACAACACCCATGAATCCAAGGCATATTTTCAATCTACCATGCAGTACATCCGCGAATGGATGAACAGCAATCATTTGAAATGTAATGCGGATAAAGCCAAGCTTGTTTTCAGCAAAAGAAAACTTGAATACTGAACTGACTCACTTTGGCCTCCTGAGTTGGGAACTCCTCCATCTCAAAAAAAGCAGTAAAAATTCTTGGAGTGATCATCGACACCAAACTCTCTATGAAGCCTCAAATTGGCTCAGTGATCTCCTCAACCTTCCTCATGCTGCGTAAAATCAAGAAACTCACCAAATTTCTTACCTTGGAGGCCCCATCCAGGCTGTTATTGCTCTTGTCATTTCAAGGATCGATTATGCCAACTCTTCTATGCTGGACTACCTAAATGCCTTGTTAAAAGGCTCTGAATCGTTCAGAACCAGGCAGCATGTCTTATCCATAAACAACCTAAACAATATCATATCACTCCACTCATGAAAAATCTCCATTGGCTGCCTGTAAAACAAGGAACGATCTTTAAAGTAGGATCTATAACTTTCAAAGCCTTCTATAATAAAAGCCCCTCTTTTATCACCTCCCAACTACATAAATACACCCCTATGTGCTCATTACGCTCTGCCCATCTGAACTATATGTCTATTCCTAAGTTCAGGAGGAAGAGACAGAGCGGAACCAGTTTTGCGGTCATTGCCCCTAACCTTTTCAACTCCCAGGGCAGTCCTCTTGGAGCAGCAGGGCAGTCCTCTGAAGTACATAGCAGGCCACATGCAGCAGTCCTTTAAGAGTCCTCCTCAGTGGCGGCTGTCGCCAATTGAATCTGGTCGGCCAGCGCGGGGTGGGAGGTGGAGTTGGGAAATAATTTTATTTTTTTAAATCACTTACCTGCTGTTCCGCTCAGCTCCTGCTGCCTCGTTGCTCCTGCTCCTCTCCTCCTCTAGAAGTGGATGGGTGTGAGAGCACAGGCTCACCTCCCAATCCAGATGCTGCTCTGGTCTGAGCGGCCTGGTTTGCTGCTCAGACAGTGTCTGGGTGCTGGGTTGGAGAAACATAAGTGTGCATGTCTGTTTGGCTGGGCTAAGACGGCTGGCCAAACTGACATGCACACTTATAAGTGCACACTCTTCCTCCCTGCCATGGCCTGGTCTGCCACTCCCACTCCACCTAAGCATCGCAGACAGAGATAAATAAAACAATTATAACAATGTGTTATTATCGTTTTATTTATCATCTGCTGACAGTGGGGCAACGCACCTGTGCCATTTCGGAGGTGCCGCCCCTTCTGCATGTCCAGACGTGAACTGAAGAGCGGGTCTGACGCTTTTATCTTTATACTTGAAATGATTGGAGTTTCCCTCACAGAAGTATCTGGAATTTCCTGCATACATGCTCTGGTGCCAGGATGTCTGGAGCCACAAAAGGCTAGTGTGAAGTTCTTTTTGTGTGTGCTGAGGTAGTATCTTTGAAGTGCAAGTAGGGCTGTGGACAGCTCCACCCGCCCCCCCTGCCAGGACGGCAAGGATGGCCCACCCTGCCAACACCTAGTCTCCTTATTGTGTGGGCGTCTGGCAGTAATACACAAAAGCACACTACCAACTACACCTAGTTGTCTGACCCAGGAACAGTCTGCTTGATTACTGCTTTGTTGCTTGAACCCAGGTCTAACAGAGTGGCTCCAAAAGCTAGTTGGCCGAGCCCCTGATCACAGCCTCATGGACAGAAAAGGCTCGAACCATATTGAACCTGCACCTGTACTCAGCCTGAGAGAATCCTGACCCTCCAAGTAATACCTCCAGTCCTGAACCATTGGAAGTGGGGTTGAAGGTGCCCAGAGACTCCAAATCCAAAACTTGAAACGTAGAAAATCTTCTGCCAAAATGTGCTCAAAGAACCAAGAGGAGACCGGGATCTATCTGCTTGCTGATTTACCCAAACTGGATCACCGGTCGTCCTGACTTTATGGTAATTCCTGCTATATTCTTCTCTGCAGCAGCAAAATCTGTTCAGCGGCTACTCACAAATGGGGTATACAGCCTCATAGGGCCCTCCTCGGCCACAGCTTCTTCCCACTGGAGATCTTGAACTTCCAAAAAAGAGAAGAAATCTTCACTGCGACTTCTGCAGCTACTCCCCGATGAGTCATCCTCCGCGGATACCGCTATCTGTCTGCCCCACTGAACTATACCTTCTCAGACTATTTTAATCAGATTTCTTCTAAGTCGGAAGGTAAACAAACACTGGGCCCAGTTCCTCTTATGTATCTGACCGCGCTCCATCGCGGTCAGCCATCATTTTTGACTTTGTCTCAGTATCGTGCGACTAGATGTCTGTGGTTAGCACTTTGATCTTTCAGGTGCTATTTTTCACATTAAACTTTTAAAAATCATACTCTCTTTCTCTAAATCATTGTGACATTTTTCTTGGGTGGTGTTTTAACTTTTGTACTGTTTAAGTGCTGCATGAGTACTTTGGGCTACATTTATCAAGGTCTTGTTTCTCCCTTGCACCAGAAAAGTATATGCACAGATGACGCAAAACCTCAGTGAGATTTATTGTGTGGCCATGCATGGCTTGATACATCTAGAGTAATGCAAGGCAATGCAAATCGTTGCCTTGAGTTACTCTGTCTCAGATGGGCGATTTATGGGTGGAGTGTGGGTGTTCCCACGCATCCACCCATGGATTTTGGTGTATTCCCAGATTTGCCATTAGTAGTACACATGGGAATGCATCAAAATGCTACACCTCCCCAGGGGAGAAGTAACAAGGAGAAATATCTTTATTCTCTTTCTGCGTGTGCTGCATTCTGCAGCGCACACAGAAAAAGGGAAATGCATCTCAGGATTGTTTTTGTGCAGAAAGGTGTCCAACAATGCAGGCACCCTTGCATAATGATGCAAGGTTGCCTGCATTGACGCCAGGCAGCCAAAAGTGCACCAGTGCTATGAAAGGACAGGATTACTCTCTGGAATGTTACATTTGTGCCCTTTCCCTTTCACGTAGCACAGCATGGTTGCTAACTGTGTTACGCTGCATGAAAAAATGATAAATATGGGCCGCTTTATACATTGCTTCTAAGTTAAGCCTGACTGCTTTTGAGCCAAGCTACCAGACGGTTAAGCACAGGTTAATTTAGTGTCTTTTTGTGGTTCACCCTGACAAGGATTGAGGCTGTTACTTGAGAAATGCTCACAGACCCCTCAACCAACCACCCCATTAATCACATCATGATTAGCTATCAAGCACACTATGGACTATGAGGAACATATACACAATTTGCAAATCTTGTGAGAGGAACATGTAGTTATTCAGCCCATCATTTGCGTGTTTAAAGTAGCACATTCATCGAAGACCTGAGGCCTTTTTCCTGGTGGTGCACACTCTCAGCGCACCCTGCCAGCCTCTTCCACTCGTGAAGACTTGTGGAGTTTTTTTTTTAATAACTGATGTTGTTTTTTGAACTATGTAAAGTTCCATAACTTCCCTTTAACATATTTTTCAGAGATTGGTTTGATTCAATTAGGAAATACTTTGCACCACTGGCCAAAGTATCCACTGTTCCAAGTGTAGCGCATTAGGTCACATCCACCACTCAGTCATTTGGCCCACTTACATTTCCGGGCATGGTCTGTGCCCACACATCAAAATGTTTAGGTGCAAGTTTGGCCTTCTTCCACACCCTGCATCCAGTTTGCCTATTCCCATAGCCTCTATGCTATGCCTACCAGCTCCAACAAAGTGTCTAGCCTTTCATCATGTCTAGCGAGTGCCCATCCCACCACCAAAAACCTGATCTGCTGTAGCTACCAAACTCGGGGACTTTATATGTGAGGTCCTGTGCAGCTCACTGGGTAGGCTTATGGTTCCATTGTTCACCATAATTGCCAAGAAGTTTCAGTATGGCATTGTTATCAGAACATCTCTCAAGCTGAAATTAATTAGATACATTTCTTTAGGTTTATATCCTGAACTTTATTTCTCTTCTGGGTAAAGAACCCTAACTTACTTTTAACAGTAGTTTTTATCGAATACATTTTTTAAATGTATTTTTATTTTATTGCCCTGGCCACAGGAGCAACCCATGCACATGGCCATCAGGTGACCATGATGTCATTTTGGCTCAGGATGTTGCCTCGGGCCATGTCCGTCCAAAACCACCATACATTCAGAAAATAATGTAGATGGTCTTTGGGCATGTGCAGTTGGATCCGGGTATAAGGCATATATTTCGCCTTGCCCTGCTCCCGGCCACTGTGCCACATAATCCATAGCACACAGACAAAGTCTATGTGCAGTTGCCTGCAGGTGTACGACATAGCAAAGTTAAATAGGCTCTGGGTACATGGATTGGCAATCGACTTTATGCCAGCCCCAGCTTCTGTGCCTCAGATTACACTTTGCGGGACCTTTGACCATGCAGCGCAAACTTCTACGGGCAGGGTTTGGACTTTTGAGTCTTGAACCTTCTGCCTTGAGCTTTGCACTCTGGACTTGTAGGCTCATCATTAAAGTGGAGAAAGCTCCCATAGTAAAAATGATGTTATAAGCCAGGACTGGCTGAAAAATTTAATTGGGGCAGTCTGGACTTCCAGATTTATAGAAAATATTGACACTTGTAATCTCAGATCACAATTAAAATTGGGGCATATTATCAAGACTATTATCGCCGCTTTAGGAGCCGTTTTTGGCTGAAAAGCGGCGATAATGGCATCGCAGTATTAGCAAGGACACACTAGCGCGTGTTTCCTTGTCTTAGCACCGGTTTTCCTTACGCCTTGCATCGCATCTCTAATGAGATGCAAAGTAGGCGTTCCATAGCAAAACAACATTAAAAATATCGCTATCTGTCCTTCGTGGTATTTACAAGCCCGCCCAAGACACATATAGCGATATTAAAAGCCGCGCTAACCGCGGTTATCGCCGGTATTTTACGTCTGTGAAAATCCTGACTTGACTATCTTTTACATGGGAGGTGGATTGTACGGCTAAATCCACATCTCCCTATCACTAAGGATTCCTCTATTGATGCAGGTTTATTGCTGGATTCACAGCGATAAACCTGCATTTGCCGCTTTCGCCGGATTTTTCATCGCCGTGGAGATATGCGTTGTAAATAACGCGATATCTCGGCAATCAAATCCGGCTATAGTCGGCGTTAAACTAAATCGTGCTAAGCGCGCTCTGCGATATTTGTCGCTGATCGTTGATGATATGCCCCATTGTTTGTTTAGACTGTTAAGGAAAAAATTGTACAACATTTGTTTCCAAAGTAACTATCTTGAGCACAATCAATGCACTTGCTAAGAGCTGCAAACCACTGTGCAAATAATGCCGGTACAGCCTGGGCGATAGACAATTTAATTGAAAGTTTACTATGTAAGTGTTATTGGTCAATCCATATATCCATACACAATTGATGGCCCAGTCTGGTCAACTGCTTTTCACACCACCATTTGCTAGAACATTCTTTGCTTCAGATATACACTCGCATTTCATTGGAAATGTTTTCTAGCATCCTTAACTTCTCCGATCCATTCGGAAAATCATGGGGCATATTTACAACAGACGGCGATAAATATCGCAAAGCGCGCTTAGCGTTTTTATATTTATCGATGTTTATCGCTGGAATTTATCGCCATGCTTGCGCTGTATTTACAACGCATAGCGCAATGGCGATATAAATTCCAGCGATAGCGGGGTAATCGCCGTTTTGCAGGGAACATCGCTGGTTTTCCAGCGATGTTCCCTGCAAAACGGCGATATGCTTGTTGATACGACCATGTTGTCGTAACACAAGAATACACCCCCCCATGTTAGGTATGGGTTAGTCATGATTTTAGCAGACGTTAGTTTTTGGCGAAAACAGCGTTTTTCACCCCAAAACTAACGTATGCTAAAATGCGTGGGCCACCTTGTAAATATTGCTATGTGCACATCAGCGATATTTACAAGGTTGTACTGCCCAGTGACGCCCACTTTGCATCTCATTAGAGATGCAAAGGGAGGCATCGAAAAAAAAGGGTGCTAACATGCGCTAATGCGTGTTAGCACCCTCTTGTGAATAGGGCGATATTTTTATCTCTGCTTTTTTGGCTTTAGAAGCCAAAAAAGCGGATATATGGCCCTTGTAAATATGCCCCCACGTTCCGCTAATGCTAGTTTGCAGGAAAATGTTTAAGTATTTCCTCCTGACAGCACAAAGAATAAGTCTACTTGAAACCAGAACTTGTGACCAGATCCTTACCAGCCTTTCTTATTAACTAGATGTCATAGGTTCCCCGAGGCCCAGTCCTAAACATTTAACCTGTTTTGAGTTTAGGCAGAAAAAAAATATAAGCGAGGCAAACAAGTTGACATTTATTTTATTTTTGGATGCCACCATTCTGTCTTCTGGCTGATGGAGTCCCTGGTATCACATATGAAAGTGTATCATAACCACTCTGTCGGTGCACAACATATTTTTTGCTATTTCTGCTGTAATGCGATTCACCAAAGTAAGCGTAATTCGCAGAAAAAGTATTTTCAGGATTGGGTGCAGAAGTACAATTTGCTTGGTTACCATAATATAAATTGTTTGAAAATGAGTATTATCTGAAACTCAATAAATTTATTTTCAATTATTGAAAAATAATCGTAAAACAACAACAAAATACAATGTCATTTCATAAAAATCCAAATTACAGATAACATGTAACTATTATTAAAAACACCATAGTAATAAATGTACAATCTCACCCTTGGCGTTCAAAATCGATAAAGAAACTTAATATAAAGAATATCAAGCACAGAAGTTGTCCTAAGGAAGTGCTAAATTCGTTTTTTCGAAAACCCTCACAGAGTGGCATACAGCAGAGTCGGAAATCATGCAGAGCAAATTAAGTGCAGGGATCTCTTGGCAAAAGCCGTATTTTTTAAAAACTTGTATTAAATATGTATATCTAAAAGGATCATAGTATTTATGCTAACAAAAAAAATGGCCCAGTGTCTGAGGCGAGGTCTCATTGCAGGGGCAGATCCATATACACTGCAGCACTCATCCAATGACTCAGGTACTACCCATGCATCCATGCAATCCCCCATGCACTACCCATTACTCATCCAATCACCCAAATGTCGCTTCTAATTGAATCTACACGAAATTTGGTTAGAAGTGACCTTTCCCATGTGTTTTTCACCAAAGAAGGATAGGACTCCATCTCCCAACATATTTTAAGAACTATATAATCTCTCAGAACCAGTTTTTCCAATTCCCTGTTCTCCCTATCTTCAGATGCCGACTCATAAAAAGCTCCTTCACCCTTGCACTTTCGTCCTAGCTCAACGTATGGGGTGACAAATACAGGTCTGGTCTTCCCAGTGCTTCAGCAGTTCTCTTCATATAGCTCAACCATGGAATCTTGTACTCAAAATCGTACAATAGAAAACCAGTATTAACGTCACGCTGATATGAGGCGTGCTGGCCTCCCCATAGCATAATCCAAAGGAGGAGAGTCACAAGTTTTATACAATCTTCCACATAGGTTAGGCTCAGCTCCTCGTGAAGAAAGTAATGGGGACTGCTTGAGCCTACACCTAACAGCTGCTTATTAAAGCGATTATCTTCCAACTGTAATTTTGAACAATCCTGACACCCTCAAATGGCCGCCTTAAAGGTCAAAACTGGAAGACTTTTTAGTTTGTAGACTTCCAGCAATGACAATATGGGCTTACTACCAACTCTGGTCACCAGCCCAAAGAGTGTCCCAACAGAGTGATTGAAGCAGAGGCACCAGTTTAAGATGCAGGGGAGCTAACTGCTATGGTAATCAAAAGTTATCCCCAAATAGAATAAATCATTGACTTTTGTGATATGTTTCCGATTGATGAGATTGGTATAATTTTACAGTTTTGCTGACCACTAACCATGCTTGAGTTTTTCCAATGATGGTTTCCAGGTTAAATTGTGCATAAACATAACAAAAGTATCTATAACACCATTTGCTGTGAGGGAAAGCAGGACAGCATTGTCAGCATAGAGCAGAGCAGGGACAAAGGAGGATTTCACCGTGGGCAAATCCTTGTCCTATGCAATTAAAAAAGAATTCAGAAATAAACCATACGCCCCGGAATAAGCCAAAAGGTTTGGTATCTTTACCCCCTACTCCATATCTGACTGGTGTGGTGACCCCGTGGTGCAGTGGTATTCAAACCTTTCAGTGCCGTGCCCCCCATGTAAAAAAAAAAAAGCCATTGGGCCCCTCAGTGTGAAAATATATTTTTATAATTCTTGAAAATTGGCAAAGTTTAAATATACTGCAGTTATGTTCCATTATCCCTTTTAGAAATGCATTAAAGTACATGGTTGCCAACATGTTTTGGGCAGTCTGGTCTTATTAAAGTGTAAAAATATTCAGTGTGACTCTTTATCTGAAAGATAAGGGTGGGGAGGGAGGGTTAAGAATTATTTGGAGGCACTCCCCCTTTGACTCGTACTTCTGGCAAGACTAGGAGTGACAAAATATGTTAGTGATGGCACATTACAGAGTGGCTTATTTCAGCATTGTCTTTTTATTAGCATAGTGATTCTCTCTGCCAGTGTCTGGTGCACCCCCCAGGACCACTTAGGACCCCCAAGAGGGGCCGCCCCCCAGTTTGAAGACATCTGCCATGGTGCAATGCATGCCAAAATTCTACGAAAGGCTGGGGCAAACCCCTGCAGATAAAAATATTCCATAAGTTAGCCGGATCAAAGGCGATGCAACGATCCATGTAGGCATGGAAAAGTGTACATTTTTGGCAATGTGTACTTTCCTATAATTAGGTATAAATTCAAGCACTGTTCTTTTGTCCCTAACCCTCCTCTAAACCCGTACTGTACTGAGCTGAGAATACCATTTTGCTTCACCTAATTCTCAGTCCTACGTAGGATATTGCGTCCCACAAGAATCTCAGAATCTAGCAGGGATAAAGTGACTAAATTACAAGGAGTGGACAGTTGGAGGACTTCATGAGTCATACATGCCATCTAAAATTGTGCCAAGGCTTTAATGGAAAGCCATTGCAGTGTTATATGGCAGGCATGATATGGTCACATTTCTTGCAACTGGAAACAGTGTGCAGAAGCATGTAACATTGAAGCTAAATGAATTTATGGTCAGCCAGTGTAAAGCACATTTCGATAATCCCTAAATAACTGCGTTGCATGAAACTTTGATAAATGAGGCCCCAGGTGTTGATATAAAACTTATGGGGCTACATTTATCAAGGTTTCATGCAGCACAGCAAGCCACCTTGCTGTGCTATGCTGCGTGAAAGGAAAAGGGCAGGAATGTAACGTATTTAACATTATATGGCTCATTCATGTCCTTTCCCTTTTGGCATTGAGATACTAAAAGGAATAACCTTTATATTTCAAGGACAAGACTAATTCATTCAGCAGGACTCAACAAACCTCTTTTCAAACACTGTGAACCCATATGAACTTTTACCACTTCCACAATTCCTAACACTCCCGAATCCCCTCCATTCAAACATCTACATTCACTGAACAGTCACTGACCTCTAACTCCTTAGTCCACCAGAGATATTGAAGCAAAATATTTGATATCTCAAATTGGTCTCTTCTCCTGAACCTAGGTAATACCTCCAAAGAGTCCCTTCATTGTATGAGTACCTCCATTTTATAGGCAACAGAAGCATCTATTGTTTCATTAAAAATATATATTTTTTTCATCATATGACTTCCGTAGCTGTAGCAACCTCTCAGCCTGATCAACCCCTGCTGCTCATAACTTGGGGGTCCAATCTCAGCTAATGTTCTTGTGAGAACCACCCGCAGCGCACATCATGAGCTGACCAAGAGGTATACTCATTGGACACTGTAAAGTAGTCTAATCATGATCTAAATGATCTAACACATTCCAAAATAACCCAAGTTCTGTTCTTTCTCTAAATATGATAACCTTCAAGATTAAATCTCTATGGTATCTTACTGAATTCCACCAGGCTCTCCATGTTGGGGGTACCGCCTGACGCCATAACTTACAGATCTCCCTCCTTGCCAAAAGGACCAAATAAAACAACAATTTATTCTGTATCCCGTGAAGCCCAACGCCCCTTCGGGCGTCAATACAGTGCCAAACAAGATAAGAGAAGGGCTTACCTCAACCTCAATGCCCACAACATCGGACAGAGTCTTACCGACGTTGCCCAGAATTCTTTAATCATGGGGCAGAAAGCAAACACAAGAATATCATCCGCCTTCTGGGCACCACATCTCATACATCTTGCTTCTCCACTGCACTTTATTTTGGAGAGTTTAAGTGGGGACTAGTATATCCTGTGGAGCGTAAAAAGTGTTTTCTCCTTAGTTAAGCAGATTCAATAACTGGATAAAGTGTGTTTACAGATACTTGCCAAAGATTTTTCAGCTCCTTACTCGGCAAGCACTTCTCCCAGACCAAGTATGGATGTTCCAGCTTCCTATCCGCGAGGAGATGATTATACTACTGTGCTACTTCCTTCTTTTTTGGAGTCAGATCTTGTAACTCATCTTCCATGGAAATGTCCTAGGAGATGGCCAGTGTTGGCTCTTACACCATGATGAAATTTGGTAGTACTTAAATCTGGAGAGAGCTCCGCTGGTAAGATTCCTCCAGAATTCCCAGGGGAAACATTTGTTGCCGACCACAACGTCTTTCCAGTGTATGACACCCGCGTCTTTTAATGGCTAGACTAAAGCGTCTAAAAGAAACTCTGGTGTTCCTGGGGAGTCCCACACTGGAGCCTATTCACTGTAATAGGACAATCCCAAACAGGCCCGACAGTCCGACCACAGCTTGGCCGCCGCATACAGCATCTTCAGCTGGACTTTTTAAACAAATTTAGGAGCGCCAAATTTATACATAAATCCTACCTCCTCTACATCCAGCAGCATAGCTTTAAACGTGCTGCCAATCAGTGAGCTATCTGGCCTGCGAAGTAGCATCCTACAATTCTTTAATTGATACGCCCAGCAGTACAGCTGGAGATCCGGCAAGCTCATACCACCGTGTGAACGTTTACGTCTTAATTTCTTTCAGGACAACCTGATCCCTTTGCCTGCCCAGATGAAGGAAGAAATCTTGCCCTGTATTTTAAGCAATTCACCTTTAACAAACTCCAGGGGGATGTTATTAAAAAGATAGGCATATTTAGGGAGCACACACATTTTAATCAGATAAACCCGCCCATAGTGGATAGCGGGATATTCTGCCACCTTTTCAGTAGAACATCCACCTCCTTGGATACTCTCTCCAAGTTAGTTTTGGGGATATCTCTGAGATCTTGGGTTATTATTGCTCCAAGTTATCTTAGCTCTTTGGAGAGCCTCACCCTTTGAACTGCGATGTTCCAGGTCATGATCTCTGTTTTGTCGTTGTTGACCTCATAGGCAGACAGCGTCCCTAAAGCCTGAACTTCATTAAGAAGCTCAGATAGAGTAAGATTGACATTTGATGATAATAAAATCGGGTTGTCAGCATATAGTGCTAATTTCCTCGTGAACCCATTTGCTGCGAAGGGGATGATCTTTTCATTCTGCCATAGGCTCTGTGCCAAAGGCTTGATATACAAATCAAAAAGAATAGGGGCAGCGTGCACCTCTACCTTATACCACGCTCTATTGTGACCGCCGCGGTAAGGCTCCCATTGACCAACATCTGAGCCCGGGGGCTTTATATATTTTCTTAAGGACCTCCCGAAAGATATCGCCAAAGCCAAAAGCCTTCAAGGTGCTATTCAAATAGTGCCAGTTGACTCGATCAAAGGCTTTTGCTGCATCAATGGTAATGATTGAAAGAGGGACGCCCTGTGCAGTTGCCAGATCGACCGCACCAATTAAGGCATACACCAAATCCAAAATCTGCCTGCCCGGGAGGAAGCCCTTTTGATCTTCATGGATTTTCAGCCCCACGATCTTACAGAGCCTGGCATTCAGTATCCCTGCAAAGATCTTGTAATCACAATTTAGTAGTGATATTGGCCGTTAAGACTGGCACTGGGTTGGATCCTTCCCGGGCTTCAGAATCAGTGTAATGACAGCCTCACTCCACGAGTCAGGTAAAGGGGACATGCCTCTAAGAATTTCATTAAACAGCTTCAGCCAGACCGGAATCATTTCTTTGATCATTGAAACATAGACCTCAATTGGGATCCCTTCCTTAGCTTTGTTTAGGACAGCAAGTATCTCACTCCCTGTTATATCTTGGGTGAGTGTTTTTTGGCTATCCGGATTCAGCTTTGGAAGCTGTTTCCCAGTAAGCCAGCGATCTATGGCCTCTTCCTCAACCGATAAATCCTCACGATATAGACCTTGAAAAAATTCCATAAAAGCCTGCTCAATATCCCCTTTGTCCTCCGTGATTTGGCTACCCACTTTAATCTTGGTGATATAATTACATGATCTGTCTACTCTGCTTTTCATGGCGAGACGTTTGCCACAATTCTCACCCTAGTCAAAGTCCCTCATTTTGCTTACCTCCCACCTCTGGAGCATAATCTCTTCAGTTTTTAAAGTCTGAACTTCAACTGGAGATCTTCAACCCTCCCTAGTAGGCTTTCTTTCCCCGCGCCAGAGGCCTGCCCAGCCTTTAAAGCTGCCTCAGCCACTGCTTGCTGCCCCTCCAAATCTGCCATCTCTCTTTTTTCAGATCTAGCCCATCCCGCGGCTACACCCTTTAGAGTCCCTCTCAACCAGGCCTTAAAGGCATCCCACAGTATATATAGGGGGGGCCGAATCCCGATTATGCTGAAAAAAGATGGCAGTTTCCCTCTTTATCAAGCCTGGGATAAAAGGTTGTAGGAGAAGTCTCCTATTCAGGGTCCGTCTTCTTAACATAAGCTCTGGGGGAAATTCGAAGTTTAGGGCTATAGCTCCATGATCGAAGAGTGGATAGGAAGATATTCTATTAGCCTTACTTTTCCTAATTCCAGAAGTTCTATAAAGATGTAATCGATTCTGGAGTAATAGTGATTTTTCTTACTGTAGAAAGAGTATTCCCTAGCATCACCCATTTTTTTCCGCCAAACGTCACAAAGATTAAGATTTTTTAATATTGCAGAAAAATGTGCTTTAACCTGTGGTGCTGCTATCTGAGTTCTAGGGGAAGATCTATCTATCTTATTGTTTAAAAGAACATTGAAGTCTCCACCTAGTATCAGGGGGGCCTCAAAATCTGCCAGAGCAAGACAAAGATTATTTAGAGGAGTGATATCATCCTCGTTGGGACCATAGTAGCTGGCTAAAGTATATTTAGCACCTTCACACCTCACGTCAGCTATTACCCAACATCCTCTGTCATCCGCCTGCGTCTTGATAAGCTCTACTCCCGAATTTACCTTAAGAATTATGGCCACCCCTTTCAAGCAACATTGCTGATCAGAAGCAACAATCTTATCAACCCATCTTTGCTTATCAAACAATGCCTTGCATTCTGAATGTAACAGGAGTGTCTCTTGGAGCAGGAGAATCCTGGCTGGACTGTCTTTAAGATATTGCAAGTCCAGGCGCTGTCTTCTCTTGACTCTTAGTCTATTCACATTCCAACATAAAACTTCAAGGCGTCCACCTCCCCCAGGACTAAATCTATCCCCCCATCATTATCCTGATTCCACCTCAAGCTACCTCTACAGGTGGTTGTTAAGTCACATGAGGTCTCTATTACATAATTTTTTCAATGCTCCCCACCCACACACATGCAGCACCCACCTACCCTCCCGCTCCACCCGCTCCACCCACGAGAACCCGGGCCGCTCATTGGCAATTAACAATTGCCACTTTAAGCCGAAACCCACTAACCTCTAAAAAATAAAACAAAGTTATCATCATCTCAAAAGCTGAACTCCCTCCAAACGTTTAAATAAAACCTCAACTAACTAAGGGGCATATTCTCAAGTTATCGCCGAGTTATCGGCATATTAGCGCAGCCAAAGTCACGCTAAATTTATCGCCCCATTCACAAGCGAGTGCTAACAGCTGATATCACCAGTTTTCCGGCGATAGCATCCTCAAAAAACATCGCCACGGATGACCCCGACAACTATCGCTAATGAGATGCAGAGTAGGCGTTCCCGAGCAAAAAGCAGCAACAACTCCACACCACAACATTCTCAACGACCAGCCAGATCAGCAATAAGAACACAAGACAGGCGATAAGGCGCGTTAGCAGCAGGAAACTAACACCTGCTCTGACCTGGTGCAAAGTCGGACGACAACTGGCACCAGACAAGGGAGCCCAGACCACAGCCACACCTGAAGACCAACAGATGCCATGGAGCTACTGATCATGCAGCTCGGAGCCCCAACAGGGCCACAACACTCACCGCCACCACCCCCAAGACCGTCACCCCCCTGGACTTCCCCGCCCCCCCCCCCTCCCTTGGACCACCACAGAAGCAGCGCAGACAAAGACAGCAGACCTTCAGAAAATGCACCAGCCCCACAGACCCAACACCAGAGAATGTCAGTGCCCACTAAAGGCTCAAAAGGACAACCATCCCACGCATCCTTACCACCATTGCCCACAGGCAGATGGCACCAACACAGCGGACAACCAACATCCCACCTCAGACAAAGCTGCTGGCCGTGCTGCACGTGTCGGCCTCTGGTACCTTCCAAACAACAACTGCCAGCGTCGGAGGAGTCTCACAGTCAGCCCAATCCAAGTTACCCCCAACTGTCTTGGATGCCATCATCAGCTTGGTACCACACTACCTATAAGTCCCCCACACTGTGCAACAGCTGGAGACCAAGCAAGGCATCTATGCCACGTGTCAGTGGGCAATTGATTGCACACGTCCTACTTGTGCCCCCTGGCAACACTGCACACAATAACCGCAACCCAAAGCACACGTATTCCATCAATGTGCAGGCAACAGCGGACCACCGGGAAATCCCACCAACGTTGACGCCAACCACCCAGGAACTGTGCATGATTCCTACATCATCCGACAGTCTATCATCAACCAGCGCTTCCAGGCTGGCACCTACGGAAATGCACTGCTTGTTGGCAAGTAAAAAATGAACACACCACACACCTCAACAACACAATCATGCAACTCACAACACTGGGAATGCACACGTCAGAAACTCACATACAACATGCCAAACAACATGCCCACCCACCAGACACAAGAGCACAACTTACTGTGGCAACCTGGGCCAGCCATGCACAGAAGCCATAAACGGCATGGCACCTCAGCCACACGATAGCAGATTGTGGGAAGACGTGGAGACCAGGCATGTGCGAAGGAGGCAAGTGACCAATGAATGAGAATGTACACAATGCCAAGTGTGGCGTACATGTGATGGTCAGACTGCAGTATGCATACCACAGACATATCCATGTTGACATACACCGCTGGTGTGTGGAGTGTAGTGGACGGTGGACGCAACCATGTCACCCCAGCCAATGGGGAAGGTTCCGGAAATGTCGTTTGTTACGTCCCCCCCTGTAAGCGTGAGCAGAGTGGGCTGGGCTGGCGTACGCCAGGCCAGAATAGGCGTGTGAATAAAAAGCATGTAGCTCTGGGAGTGGTTCTCTTCCGGAATGGCCAACGTCTCTGCCAGGGCGGTGCCCCTCACCCCGCCATGAGGCCGATGCCATCGCCGTGAGCAGTGTTGCCTGCGATCCTGTGCGCCTGCTGCACCCCGGCCCGCTGGTCCCCGAACTAGTCCTGCCTGGCCCGGCGCACCCAGGCCTCAATGCACACCCGCCGACACCGACGTGTGTCAAAGAGGGCCCACCACGTGCTGGTGCAAGCTCCAAACCCGAGTGCTGCGACCCTGGCAGCCTCCTCAGACCATCAAGGCCTCCGCGACACAGGCCCGCAGTGCTCCTTTCTCGTTGACTTACTCCACCGGCATACACAGCGGACTAGTAGGTCACACATTTGGAACCGAGTCTTGATTTTTCAATGGCAGAGTACATATCATTGCACGCAAAGAGAGGTGCAAGAGGATGACGCATTTCAGTCAGGAGTAAAAAGGACAATTTTTACGGAGGTGATAGAACACTACCGACAGCTGCCCTGGTGTCACTAACTCTGTGCATCGCGAGCCAACAACACGTGGCTGTGGGCCACTACTGAACGCTGGCTCCGGCCTACACTGCGGTCGAGTAGGTCATACATTTGGAACTGAGTCTTGATTATACAATGTCCCAGTACACACATTAATGCAGACTTTAAATCACTATACTCCCTTCGATGTGGTGACACCAAGTCTGTGCATAGCATCCCAACCACGCGTGTCTGCGGGCCCTTGATGACTAAGCCTTCGGCCTACACAGCGGTCCAGCAGGCCTCACACCAATCCAATCCAGTCCGTACCAGGCAGGACACGTCATCGTCGCTGACTAAACACCCGCTCAGCTTTGGTGCTCCCACCTCCGTCAACCACAAGTCACCCCCATATGCCATTTCAACGTTGTGTGTCAGAGTTCCAGGAGGAGCTCGCTGAACAGCGGTTGGCCCACGCTGACCGCTGCCTTGGGCCTACACTGCGGTCGAGTAGGTCACACATTGGGAACTCAGTCTTGATTTATTTATGGCAGATTTGATATTATTGTACAGGCCTCATCGCAGACTGCATCCCCTATCAGCTTCTGTGTCACTAAGTCTGTTCCCCGACATCCATGGACACTTTCTGGTTGAACTTTGGTGGCGACTGAGTCTATGGACTGGGGGTTGTCTTCATCATCATGTCGGTGATACTGACTTGGTAGCAAAAATGAGGCAGTCACATTCCACTCCTCCATTTGCTGCTTCCGGACGGCTTCTACCCTCTGCATCATGCCCTGGAGGACATCTTCCACTGTCCCCCGCAACCCTCCGCCACAATCACCTCGAACATCGATGAGGACCCGCTCAGCTCGCGTGGCCTATCTCACTGCACCGCAAGTCCTTGTCCCGTGGCGGTGTGCCTGTGGCGGACGCAGTGCATCCGGGGCCACTAACTCTGTGCAGTTCAAGTCAGGGACCCTGTCTGCTGAGATATTGCATGGCCTCTGAGACGATGGCCTTGGATCATCGACGCCATGTGTATGTGGCCCTGCGATGTCCACTGTCTCTGGCCTCAACTACATCAAATCGAGTCCTGACCTGCCCGGATGTTGCATCACAGCAGGAGGCACACGCCGCCACCGCCAGGACCAGCTCCAAATGCCAAAAGCCAGAGTCGGAAGTGTCTTACTGTCAGAATGTCAGTGTTGTTTACACCTGTCGTGGATGCCATCATCTACCTGATACCCTGCTCAGCACTACAGGTGCCACTAACTCAGTGCACCACAGCTCATGGACACTTCTGTTTGCTCATTGGGTGACCTCTGTACTTTCTCCTGCTACCACCATGATGCTCCGCAGTTGTCTCTGTAAGGCTGGTGTTTTCTGTTTCTGTTTTAATGGTGTCCACTGTTGTAGTTGTTGCCAGCACCAACCACTCCTTGCGGGCTGGCTTGCACTCACCCCACACACATCCAGCACAGGCGTCACTGTACATGTGACCCTGCCAATAAAGGGGCCGGGCACACGTGCCCGTAGTCAGTCCCACAAACTATCTGCGTGTGTCCGTGTGGTCTTCATGTATGCATGGGGGCCCCGGGTCCTACAACATTACATTGTGCTGTGTACAGCAGATGCAAACATGTCCCCGCTGCACCTTGGACATGTAGCTTTGTCGTCACCCACTCAATACATAAGAGGAGTGGCCTGGGCCGTCGTACGGAGGTCCAGCATGGGTGTATGAATGAGGATTCCTGGGCTCTGGGTGTGGTTCATTACAGGAAACATGCAAATGCATGTGTCTCTTTCGCGGTGTGGGTTTCCTTTGTGGGGTGTAGGTGGTCCCTGATGGGACTTGAGCACCCACGTATGTGATCTAGTTCGGGTTCCATGAGCTCTGACCCCACCCACACCTGTTCGGCCACCTCCTTTTGGCATTCTGACACCTGGCTTTGGAATACGATGTGTGCCTCGGTGAAGTGTTGGGAGCCAGCCGTGGTGGCGGGTGCTTCCTGCTGTGTGGTCTGTGCAGGGGCTGGAGTCTCCTCTATGTAGCTTGGCTACCCTGCTCCTGGGGGTGGGTCGCCTAAGATGTCCATGAGCTGTTTTAGGGCATCAGTGTCGGAGGTGTGGTGGTCCTCTCCGGCATCACTGATGAGTTGTCTGGTCTGCTCTGCTGGAGGCGTTGTTTATCCCTCTGCAATGTGTAGGGGAGATGCATGTTGACATTGTGTTGACATGTATGTTTGTGCATTGCTCTTGTTTACATGCAGACTGTATGGCAAAGTAAATTGTGACTGTTTGGGAGGTGCTGATATTTGTTGTGGGACAGTGGACATTTGGACTACATGACGGATGTAAGTACATTTCCATCACGCAGTTTCCTGCTATGTTAGATGTGATTGGCCTGTTTCCGCTCATGGGCGGACCTAGTTGTGTCCTCTGTTCTGCAGTGTCGGTGTTGCACTTTGTACCACATTGTCGTGGGATGTGCTGTGATTGCCATGTGTGTGTGCTGCAGTGTGCCACGGGGATCAGGGACATGATCCTGGGTCATTGGCGGTGTGCAGTGTGCTACACATCGTTGTGCATGTGTGCCATTGTGCCCATCTCCCCCGTCCCCCCAGTCCCTGGTCGTTGCTCACCCTGTTGATGTTGTGTCAGGTCCTATCGTGCTGTGTCCGTACTCCCGACTCCTAGCATCATCTCCACACTGATGCCTGTGGCCTCCATTTCCTCCAGCTCCTCCTGTGCCGCCGGACTCCCACCTCCTATCGCCGTTGCTGCCTGTTGGCAGCTGGTTTGTGCTTGGTTTGGCTTTTCACATCATGCCAGTGCCTCTTGGCCTCCGCCGTTGACCTCCTTGACACTGCATTCACGTTCATCATATTGGCGTTCAGTTGATGGTAGTGTTCTGTGACGCTGATCTGGTTTTCCTGTGAACTGCACCATGTCTTCCTCTTCCTCTTCTCCTAGTCCTTCCCCGACCCCGGGCTTCGTTGCTGGTGGTCTGTTGGGCTTGTAGGCTTTGTGTTGGCCTCTGCACTCGGTACGGGTGCACCCATGTTGCTACGCAGTTTATTTTGTTTTTGGTGTGTTTTTCTTGTTCTGCTTACATAGTGCATTTTCCCGCATGACGCGTGAGATTTGCAGGCCTGTCGCTGGTTATCGGTGATTTTGGTATCGCGCTTGGCCTCATCGCAACTTTTTCCGTGACCATGTTTCACATTTTTGCAGCGTTACATTGGTTTTAATGCGGTCATTTGACACGTTGTCATGGGACTATCGCATGGTGCCACTGGCTTGAGAATACCATGTTAACTTGGTGTTATTTTCCCGCGGTAGACTGTGATGTGAAGAGTTGCGTTAAGCTACTTTTGCGGTAGTTATCACACGTTCTTGAGAATATCCCCCTAAGTGTTTATTGTGTGCCAGAAAGATATCAACTTCCTCAGGAGATCTAAAATTATACATCTTGTTGGCCCACATCACTTTCAAGACGGCAGGGAATCTTAACTCTACTTGAGCACCAAGCTCTCTCAACGTGTCCATCCGCTTGCCCATCTCCCACCTTCTATCCTCTGTAATACGAGAGATGTCTGTCTCTGTAATATGATCGATGTCTGACCTTATTCTAAAAGATGCGTCTTGAACCTGAATACTCTTAATCTTAAGAGCAGCCCCAAGTAGTTGTTCCTTAAGAAGGTATGGTTGAATATATACCAGGATCTTCCTAGGCTTCTTCTGTCCGGGGTTCAATTTAAATGGATCCCTATGAACTCATTGCATCTCAGTGTTTCAAACAGACGCAGAGGCAACGTGTGGGAAAGCTTTAGTCAAAATCTCTATGACAAAGGTTTCAATATTGTCTCCTTCCAGTCCTTCTCTCAAATCAAGAATCCTGCTATTGTTCCTTCTAGAATTATTTTCAAGTCTCTCCAGTCTTTCCGATAGATCCCTTTCCCTTTCCTTCAGCCTGGCCACTTCCTGAGTATTACCCTTCACTTCCAGCCTCAACTCCCCCACCTTGTTTTCTAGTTCCTCCATGTGATACGCTAACACAGACAGGTTTTCCTCTAAACTGGTGCAAGTATCTTGGATCTTCTTTTGGTTTATTTCCTAGGTTGAAAAGAACTCCTTAATCTCGAAAGACAATTGGCTCAACATCCCTTGTATTGGATCCGAACCCTGTGCTACCATGGTGGCCACCTCTGGGGATGCATCTCCTATCAGGTCACCTTCCTTCTGACTGCCTTTCCCCGGTGTAGAGGCTGACTCACTTAAGGGAGCGAATCTATTAGACAAAGTGATGGCTGGATTTGGTAGCAGAGTCCCCTGGCATAGATACACCCTGCTTAGTGTTTTCCATACCACCCTGTGTGTTAAGTTTGAAATAGGATCTGAGTGAAGAGGTCAACTTTGTAGGTGCTAGAATACTTTTCTTCTTTCTCTCCTTTACAGGATTGGTTTTCCCTGATTTAACTGGCAACTTCCTATACATATGCTTATTCAGAAAGGCACCTAGAGGTTGACTGGACTGAGCATCTTGTTGAGGAGGAGGGTCTCTCCCGAGGAACATGCTAGATCTTTGTTTGTACCTTTTGCCTAATAATGTCTCACTATCCGGAATAAGGCTGGTGGGGAGGGCAGATAATGATTTGTGTAGTGTTGGGAGATCCCCCTTAAAAAACTGTTTTTTCCCCCATCTTGCCAAAGAGCTAACTCCATAGACCTAGAGGCCGTATCATGTCTTACCTCATCCCTTTTTAGCTGGCTTAAATCCTTAACAGGGCAGACTTCTAAGAAACGCCCTTCCGAAATACCCAGGGGCAAAGTACACACCTCAGTTTGGGACCAGCCAGAACCGACAGGAGTACAGGCTCACCAATGCTGCAGCTTCCCCCTGTACCACAATGGCGGCTTCCCCCCTCGCCATGTCTTCTCTCTGCCTGCTTGCTGGTCTCGGACTGAGTGAATGACCCTAGACTCATGGCTACGGGAGGTGCTCACGGTGCGCTCCTCACCGCTTCACCACTTTGCCGCCTTGGAATTGCAGCCGCGAAGCACAAACACAGAGGAGAATCGGTGGTCGGCAGTCGAAGTTCCAAAAAGCCACCAAAGTTCACAAAAGCACGGGACACGGAGTGCGAGGAAAGTACACCGGAGGGTCACGGCCGCGGCGAGGAGGAGAAAACTGAGAAAGCGGGCAAAATAAAGCATTGTCAACCACCGCTATACAGTGTCAACAGGAGTCCATATCAGAGAGGTTAGTGGAGAACGGCTCGCGACCGGCTTCCTAGCTGGCCGCCATGTTCCCCCTCAATCGTTTCATTTGTGACCTAATGGATGTTTGCTGAGTCAATCTCGGCTCAGATGGGAGTGGCTTCAGCTGCAGAAACAGCCCCAATTACCACTGATTTGGTCCAGAACACTTTGAAAATGGTCAAGAAGCTGCACTTCAACTTCCTGTAACCTGAAAACGTGATGCTGACTTTGTGTTTTTGATAGCAGATTGTAACTTTGTTTCACATTATTATTATAGTCTCTTTGAACAGATTCTGCTTTAGGAATTCTTTTTCATCTATAGTGGATTTTTTTTCTTTTTAACGTATGTTAAGAGATGGGTTCCCAACAATGTTTGTATTAGGGGAAGAAGGAATGGTTCATGTGTCCTGCCAGTGACAGAAACAAATACTTTATTTAAAGTACCTTTGTTAGGACTATTCTGTAGTATACGTGTGATTCTTTGGTCTTGGCCAGATGTTTTCTTTGCATTCTAGTACTAGGTTTTATAGTGCAACAAACAATTATACAAGTACCAGAATGGGAAGAAAAAACCTGGACTGGATTAGAGAACAGTGGCGGTGCGTCCATTGGGGGCGTTGGGGCGTTGCCCCACTAAGCTGGAACAGCCCCAACGCCCCCAATGGACGCAAACTCCTGCAAGGGCATTTACATTCCAATCCAGCCTGAAAGTCCTTTTCAGTTTCACTGAGTGCGCGTCGCAGTCTGTGGGTGTGTGTGGGGGCGGGGCTGCCGCTGACGTGGAAATAGCGGCGAGCAGCAGTCCAGCAGACAGCAGTGCGCAATGCGCATGTCAAGTTTTGGGCTCTATTCTGGAATCCTGGCCCGAACATGCGCACACGTGTGTGTGTGGCACTTAGAAACTTTGACTACTACAGTGGTGACTGGGACCCGAGGGTGCGTCTCATAACGCAGCCCCCCGGGTCTCATTATGGGCAGGGACTAACCCTGCTCTTAAGCCAATCCTGGCGCTGCTGGCACAGTGGCGCTGGTAATGCAGCGCCAGGGTTGGCTGAGTCTATTCACCGCGGTCTGCGCAGCGCGCGCAGTGCAGCAGTCGAGTGAGTCATGGTGCGCCGTACGTATGGTATGGCCAATCACACTGCGGCAATGTGAAGCCATGCAGTAGTGATTGGCCATTTCAGTCTCTCTCTACGCTGTCGGCGCACCACGTCACCACGCCAGTGCCTGCTGCCTGCCACACGACACACACGAGACGACACACACGAGGTGCGAGGAGTCACAGTCAGAGAGAGTCACGAGTCGGAGCGAGCACGACGAGCAGACGAGTCACAGTGCAGCAGCCAGCAGCGAATTTTGACTCTAGTATGTATCACTCTCTATAATGTGGAGGCTTAAGCTTTTGTACTTTGTAATGTGTACACTGTACAGTACACCGTCACCGAGCCCTTCGACTGAGGCCCAGTCCCTTACACATAAGAACCCCTCTCTCTCCTCACTTGCACTTACCCAGCACTCTAGCCAGCCGGCGGTCCATGCTCTGGCCTAAAAATGCTTTCTTCATACACCGGACTGCCCCAGCCCCTCCCGTCACAGCACGAAGATCCCTCCTTGCACCCAGGTTCGACTGTACAGTTCCAACTCCAAGACAATTCCCCTCCTCACCCCGGCCCCCACCTCCACTCTTCAACTTATTCTCAATTAGGATCCAGGAATGTGCTCTTAAAAGTGCAGTCCACACCCTAGCAACAGGCAAAATAACAGCACCCTCGGTGAGCCTAGGCCAGGCAGGGCCAGTCCCTGCTCTGAGGTGCCTCCGGTAGGAGGTATCGACCAACTCATAGGCACGAGGGCTCCCATTTGGGGTATTTTTGCTTCATTCTGTTATCTTACACACTAGTCCCAATTTAAATTGAAAAAATACACACAAAAGTAGTTATCTACAAGTGTTTCTTCCTCCAAAATACCTCTACAGAAAAATCTGACACTATCTTTTTCGGGCTGAAAATGCAATTTTTTAAAATGATTAGTTACTTTCCATCCTAAATATCAGAGCTTCCTTTCCATTTCTATACTCTTTCGTCATTTTGACAGAATGAAATAAATCTGACTAACATAAAACCCTGCCCCCGGGCTCCGGGACAAGAGAACGGGGGTGTACGACTGTGACTCACCCTTTGGGGCAGACCTAGGGCAGATGGAGGGGTGGATGAGGCCCCCTTCCCGCCTCCAGTGGTGGTCGGACAGGGGCCTGTGTGTGTGGCACAAGGCTTATTAGGAAGAAGTGCGCTGCTAGCGTGGAGGAGTACAGACGGCACAGCGAGAGAGCATAACATCACACAACACACACTAAGTAGTATAACAGAAAACTAATAAAATACGAGGAATGCTCCCAATCCTGCTGTCAAGTACGAAGCGAGGGGATGCGCCCAAGAGAAGGGGAGAGCAAACAGAGACAGATGGAGGGAAAGGGCGCAGAAAAAGACGTGGGAGGAAGAGTGTAATGAACCGCAAGAGGGAGAGAAGAGAACGGGGGAGGCAAAGGGGAGACAGGAAGTGAAAACAATAGTGACAACAGAGAAAAAGGGGACAACGGAGTAGAGATAAAAAAGGATGTAGAAAGGAATGGTGAAGCGGGGGGGCAAAAGAAGAGACAGGGGAGAGAAACGAGCGTATGAAGTGCAAAGGTGAGAGACTACAAGACAGAGAGGGGTGAGATGGGGTAGGACAAGGTCAATAAGATGAAGAGGAAGAGGAAGGAAGAAAGCAATTACAAGGGAGTAGAATGAGGAGCATGCCAGAGGAAGAGAGAAGAGATGCGAAGAGAGGGAAATGTTGTTATAGATGTAAATGCAGAGATGAGAGGAAGTGTGAACGAGCGAGGAAGGAAAGGAGCAAGGAATAAAATAAATAGAGAAGGAGGGGAGACAAGAAAATGGAAATACGATGGAACGGAGGGAAACTGGAAAGGAAGGGAGTAAGAAAATAAGGCAAGAAAGGAGGAGGGCAGAGAGAAGCAAACAAAGATCAGAGGAAGGGCTCAAAGAAAGTAAAGTAAAAAGTGGACAGGGGGAGCTTGATGGCGAGAAAGCTGGAAATTTGCTTGAAAATGCACCATTTTTCCACTCTTTTTTCAAAAAAGTTGTTCGGGCTCGCTCGCTACGCTCGCTCGCTATGCTGAAGTATGAAAAAAAAATTACGCCCACCACTTTCAAATGTCACACATGGACATGGGAAACTTGGCAGTGCCGCAAACACATAGCTCATAACGGAAAAATTAAAACTGTGTTTGGAAAGCTGTGACGGCCACATACTATAGAGGTGCCAAGTTGGTGCACGACAGGCATGAATTATACCTGAAGTCTTGCACTTTGAGACTGGTAGCCCGTTTAACTTGAACCCTCTGAGTTATATAACAAGAACAGAATTGAGTACTTCTCTGCTAAACTCCTGATTACCAAGCAAATAAAATGTACTTTGTACCTCACACCTGAACTTTGCATCCAAAATTGTAATTTGATTCCAAAACTGCGCTCCATGGGCCTCCGACTGTCTATACAGGACTACCCGCCTTTCTTCTTTTGTTGATTTACATTTAATACTTCATGGCAGCTGAAACACCACCTTATGCTTTGTCACCCCCTGATACCCACACCTTGATCATTCCTTTGCTATACCTTTATTTTTCTCACCATGGGCATGGCTAACTGATGCGGTAATGCACCTGTACAGCTTCCTGTTCATAGGCCAATGAATGTATGGGCGGGAGGACAGCATTTTATAACAAATGCGCCCACTTTACTTTTGTTCTTGTTAGACGCACGACCTTCTTATAGGCATGTGCATGATTCATTACCTTTAACGGCGATGATCAATTAATTCCTTTTCAGAGTGGCTTTTCACCCTTCTTTGACTTTTTGTCCAGTATATTTGCAAAACTGTTCTGTAAAATGTGCTCAATGTTCTAAATGTTATTGAGGAGGGAGCACTGCAAACCACACATGGACAGGGTCTGGTTCGCTCACTCACTGGGTGCTGATGGAAGTTTGATCATTTTTGCCAGGGCTGCTTCATCAACATCACCAACAAAAAGGCCATCAAAGGCAAATAAAATGCAAACACAAATTAATACATTGATAACATGTCTTCACAAAAGCACAGTTCTAAAAAATGAATCAGTCTGTGGGAGTATCAGAAAGTGTCACGTGCATGAATTTTCAGGTTTGAAGTTTCACGTTTATTTAATATTGTTTGGTTAATTAAAACCTTAGCAACCAAGAACAGTGATAAAATATTGTAAATCAATTCAAATATCGATGTCATCATACAACGATTACAGGGTCACCGCACTTTATTTACAAGGTTGAAAACATAAGTTCTCAGTTTGTGTCATGTGCCTGAGGCGAAAAAGAGGATCAATACATCTTACAAAACCTTAAACAGCGCGCCATAAAGTGTCACGTTAATAGACAGTGAGAAATATCGACATAGCACAATCAAGGAAGCTCAACATGTGGGCAATTCCAATTAGACACATGATCATTGTTGTAGATAAAAGAAAAGTAAAGAGAAGTAAAGAAAAGAAAAGAAATCACCACATTTCTACTTAGTCCGGCCCTGCTCATTAAACTGTGTGGCATATGTACAAGCCATTAACGCCATCACAGCGTAAATTTTACGGATGTTGTGGTAGCGATAGGGGCTGCGCCTTATGTACAATTAACGTGGCTTAATCCTGCCTTGTACATAAGGCCCCCTTTCAGGCTATGCTTAGCGTGAACGGGACGTGCAGTGGGTGTTGTGGGCGTTCCACCTCAACACCCATTGTATTTGACGCTGCCCCCATGTACAAGGGTGGCGTACATAGGAGGCAGATCCCAAAATTAAGGCCAGGAAAACCCTGGTCTTAAGTTGGTGAAACAAGGAGAAATGCATTATTTCTCCTCGTTTTTGCTTTTTCCATACATGCTGCCTTGTGCAGCACACATGGAAAAAGCAAAATGCCATGGTTTGTTTATGTACAGGAAGGTGTCCCTTCCTGTACATTAACAAACCTTTAAAGAAAATGCCATTTTGTTACTTTCATGTGTGCTTCATGAAGCAGCACACATGAAAGTGACAGTATGGCATTTTAGGATTGTTTATGTGCCGGAAGGGACACCTTCCTACACATGAACAATCCTCCCCTGCACGCAGACACCCTTGCACTCTGGTGCAAGGGTGCTTGCGTTGGCGCTCAGTTGCTACACTTAGCACCATCGCAGGGGGAAACGCAAGGCTGCACCACATTCTTGTAAATATGGTGCAGCCTTGCGTTTCAGAAGGGGCGGAGCGCGGCCTTAAGTCAAGGAGGCTAACAACATGCTCCGCCAATTCCTAGTACATATCGCCCTGTACGTCTCAGTTGTGCCAACTTGAGCTAAAGCAGGAAAAACTCCAGAGATCCCAAAGATGCGTGGTATTTTTCGAAGTCCATTGTTTCTAAAATGTTACTCGGGACGTTTGAACAGCTATTTTATCGAAAGAAGGTGTAAAGATACAATTGAAAAATAACATTAAACATAACACTTTAAGAATATGTTCGAAAACACACTGATTCGCATTTCAGATGTTGTGATTTCGTTCTCCTATCTTTCCACCTTGTGCGCTCTGTTAACTGTGTTAACTGTGCCAGTATGTGTTGTGATTAATGATGGTATTTTGCTCTCTGCCTCGCCCAAGGCAGTCTGTTCTGGCTGTACATAACTCTTGTTGCTGGCTGGACTTCACCATGCAACTAATTACATCTCCCACAGAAGTGCTGCATCAGGAATTCATGCGAAACTGGCCAAACTAGGAATTAGTTGGAACATCCTAATTCTGCGGGTGTGGTCTCAGTTTTTCATAATCCCCTCTATAATGTTGAATATCAGTCGTTTTATGTCATTTGAAAGCTATGTTAAGAATAATTTCAACTCTGAAGTATGTATCTGGAGAAATAGTGCAAAAAATAAATTTTAGACAATAAAACAGATATCCTTTTAAACGGCACGCAGATTTGTTTAGGAGTTGGTGGGGATGTGCAGAACTTTTAATATGTATTCCAGATGTTAAAATCAACCGAACTGAATGCTCTTACAGCATCGCCTCCCAATCTAAATTTGAAAAAGCACAGTCTGAACATATCCATAGATTCACTGGTCTGCACTATTGTGCGTTCAGTGAATACACACCCGCCGCTGACTGTGCAGGTTGTGAAGAGGTCACTGGCAGAAAAATAGCTGAAAAGAAACTGGAGAATTAATGACGTGTATGGGAGTAGCAGGATTCTGTGTGTTTTTCCTTTGGGAGCTCTATATTTTGCTTACCTCTGCTGTTTCTGAGGCTTGGCCCATTCTGTTCCTTATATGTTGTGTTTGTTGTGACTTTTACATCTATCACCTCATGGATGTTCTCTACAAATTGCCTTGCACCTCAGGCCAATCTAGCAAGGTTAGTCTAGGTTACCCTTATTGCAACCCCTTTGACTCTGTTTAATCTTCAGTTTGGGCAGTGAGGGAGCTCACTCACGGCTCCTATCAAGATTGTGACCTATCTTTCCAGCAGCATTCCAACCTATTTTCCCTAAACTGAGACTTCACAAAACCCAAATCTACCTGGTCCAAAACCTTGTTAGGCTAAAAGACTCTTAAAGGAATGCTTGGCTCTCCTTTGGATGGAGCTTAGCTAAACTTTAAGGAGCTGCAAATAGGAGTGTGAGCTGAAGGCATCAAAAAAACTATGCAATACAGTCCAAAGTCTGACCATAGAAAAAGCATTTATTAGAACTGATGATTCCACTCTCCATTAAAATGATTCTAGCCCTTGTTGTGTTTATTTTACACTACTCCCTCATCTCTGTCCTCTAGGACGCTGTATTCACATGATGGGGGCATCTCTGCCTCAGACGGAGAAATTAACCATGGTTTCAACAGACTTCTATGTCTATATCCACCATATAAGCCCCTCCCTCCAACCACACATCCTGTCTTTAGCTCTGTCCTCGGTGGACTAGGTAACTAAGCCACGCTAATGATATTTACCATTTGCTATGTTTCTTTATGCTTACTGATTATTGCAGCTGTCACTAGGTGTGGTGATTTGGTGTTGGACTCCTAGCTTTATAGCTAAGGCCTATCCAAATCAGTCAGGGCAGTGTTTTCGGTGCCACAATCATCCCTCCGCCAATTGGACGCATATAATTTCACAGTGTCCCCTGATCCAGAAATTTTGGATCGACATTTTTGATTATTTAGCAGCAAAAAGTATATTAACAAGTGGTCCCAATGCCTTGTTGACAGTCCTTGGCTACGACCCAGATCTCAGCCTACCTGATAAAACGATAAAACTTCTTTATATCGGAATGGCAGTTGCCAGGTCACTTCTACTTCAAAGGTGGCGATCAGATCTAATACCTTCCGAATATGAATGGATCTGGAAAATGGAACAGGTCAAAAGAAGCGAACAAGCATTTGCCTTACGAACGGGTGGGCTGAAGAAGTTTAACAAGATTTGGGTTATATTTTTTTATGGAAATGCTTAATTTGACAGATTTGGGGGACTCTTAGGAAAAGGTAATAGCACTATATTCTGCTTAGAAGGGTCTCTGGGATTTAAGTGAACCATTTAGGATCAAGTTATATTTTTGACACGTACCGTCATTAGGTTTTGTTTTTAAGAATGGAAGATCTTAGAATATGTTTAAAGTTGATGGGTCTATGGGGCAATGGACGACATTCTACGGCAATAGGCTTTCTAAGCGTCTGGACTTGAAATGTTTTTGACTTATTAACTTGATGAATTTCTGATTAAGTATTTATGTAAAAAACTTTAATTCCAGCTAATCGGATGATATTGATGAATTTCGATGTATGAATTTCAATATTTTGATGTATGATTATTAAGATGCAAAATGTTTGTATTATATGGATTTCAATAAAAAAAAATATGAAAAAAAAAGGAAGTGGCGGGGCGTGGCGTTAACCTCCTTGGCTTAATGCCATGCTCCACCACTTCTGAAACGCAGAGCAGCACCGATATTTGGAAGAGAAGGGTTGGCTAAATGAATACCTCTCATGACTCTACTGACTAGAGGGGGTTCACCAATTTGTTTGCCCTCTAAGAATGACCAGCTGAAATATAATTCACAGAGAAATGGGTTAAACCATTAGTAGCCATTTCTGCTAGGAAGTTGATGACAGAAGCAACTTGGGTCTCCAGGGGATCCAAACCCGATTTGCCACACTTGCCTAACCATCTCCTTCAGGCAGAGGCAATGCGCGTGTGGGTAGCGTTTGACCAGGACTTAGAAGTAAAAGAGAGAGATTGGTCTGAAAGGTCTGCGAGGATCCAGGTCAAATGATGTGGATGGTCCATTAGAAAATGCGGGTGTTGTAGGCCCACCGGGTCTAAAAGAAGGTCAGGCAGTAAGGGAATATGAAATGGGCAATCGCAGAGCATCTCTAGAGGGACCGGGTACCAGGGCTGAGCTTTCCATAGGGGAGTCACTAGGATAATTTCTACTTGTTGATGGGATGTCTGCTGACACCCTCTGAAAAATCAAGATTGGAGGGAAAGCGTAATGCAGAGGGCCCTTTCAATCCTGAAGAAAGGCGTCCATGGTTAGGGCCATCGGATCTGGTATCAAAGAAATAAATCACTTCAACTGAGCGGACAGATGGGATGCAAAGAGATCTGTGTGGCACTGACCCCAGTGGTTTCCAGAGTGCTTGAATGATCGTGGGGTGTAATTTTCACTCACTGGTATCTTGTAGGTATCTCGAGTTCCAGTCGGCCACTGCGTTGTTCTAACCTGGAAGGTATTCAGCTATCACTGAGATCTGATGTTGAAGGCAATAGTGCCAGAACATCTTTGCAATTTCTACTAAATCCAAAATCTCGTCCCTCCCAGTTTGTTTATGCAGCGGGCCACTTAGATATTGTCTATATTCAAGAGAACACAGCAACTGAATCGAGGAGATAGGGTTTTTATAGTGAACAACCCGGCTAAGAGCTCTGAGCAGATTTGTGAAGGCTGGTTTCTTCTGAGGATCATCAAACTTGGGTGGAGGTATTCCGCATCTGGTGCCCCACCCCCACAGGCTGGCATCTGATTCTAGAATGACGTCTGGCAAGGAGCCGAATATAGTCCTGCCGTTCAAGACCATCATGTGATCGAGCCACCATTGAAGCCAGTTCCTGGTCTCCGGAGTCAGATCGATCATCTCTGCGTAAGCTACTCCCTTTTGAAGATGACATATCTTCTGGCATTGGAGCGCCCTCTAGTGAAGAAGCGCCGGGGCATGGCCTGGATAGATGGAGGCAGCAGGTCTACGATTCTGGCCAACACTCTCAAGGATATCTTGTCCTTGTGAAGGGTGGATTGTATTTATTTCTAGACTGAGCGTAGCTTCAGTTAGGGAAGTGATAATTGGGCTGACACTGAGTCAATTTGAAAGCCTAGAGATTTAATGGATCAAGAGGGAACGAGAATGGATTCCTTGTCATTGACCAAGAAGCCTAGATCCTGAAGAAGATAGACTGTCCATCTCAAGTGACAGAGTAAAACCTGCTCGTCTTGCACCATAAGAAGAATTTTGTCTAAGTAAATAATCAGATCATGCCTCTGGCGTGAAGGCTCTTGACAACTGTATGCAAGACGTTGGCAAAACACCAAGGGGCTGATGATAGACCAAAAGGGAGCACTTTTTTTCTCTCTGAGTTTTATATAGCTCGAACATATCAGAGTGCTTTGCATGAGCAACAGTTGCGTTACAGATAAACACATTCATTTTGTTAGGCATGGGGAGATTAATTGATTTTCCCAGAATTACAGGATGTTGAGTGTGCCTGCCGAGACTCGAACCCGGTTCCCAGCTTCGAGGTTGACGACTCTAGCCATTAGGCCACATCCTCTCCCCATTGAAACTGTGCCATTGGTTGTCCCACATAAATTGAAGGAATTTCTGGTGAGGAGAAAAATGTGAATGGAGAGGTTGGCATCCTTCAAATCAAGGAGCACAGTCCAATCCTTTTCCCTGAGAAGATCTCTCAGAAGATGAATCCCTTCAATTTTGAAATGGCGATAAGAATCCATCCATTCAACTCATTCAGATTGATCACTAACCTGGAGCACCCGCCCCATTTGCTCGCTACAAAAATGTTGCTGCAAAAGCCAGAGGGGTCGGGTTGACAAGTACAATATGCGTCCTCCAGGACCAGTCAATCCACTCTTCAGGGTCTTTGGTGGAGCTCTTTAGGAAACTGGCAATTCTATTGCTGCCTTTCTTAATAAAGGATCTCTATCTTCTTTCAGTAAATTAGAGATAAAAGGATCTCCATCATGTTTACAGAAAGAGGCTAGGGTGACTTGATCTGTTTATCCAGTTTTCCATCATTTTGTCCCCAGCGAGTCAGACACATTTTCTGGGCTGAAAAACAAGAACAGAACTTGAGGTTAAACAGAAGGTGTGTCCCCTGTCAAGGTAATGCAGATTTTCAGCTACAAATAAGCTCAAACCTGGTAATAGGCATAAGGTGTTCATTTCCAAAGAAAAATAAGTGTGTGCAATTTCAGAAAGGTTCAGCACAAAGGTTCAAATGACAGCTAGGGCACTGTGTATCTCAGCTCTAAAATTTTAAAATCCCCATTACAAGTTCAGGGCTAACTGCTTTTCTCTGTGTGCACAGAAGGATGCCCAGGGGTTGGATTTCAGAGTTGGTTGATAATTTTACACCCTCTCCGTTTTTGTCTGATAGGTTCCAGTAGGTCAAACCTGCAAAAATGAATCAGGGGAAAAGCATGTTATGCTTCATTTTACTGGTGAAAACTTGGAAAATGAGATATTTACCACACCTGGAAAATATCCCACCCTTGTGTGTGGTATATATCTCACCCTATTCTGCCCAATTTCTAATGAGGGCCTAAGGGGCTAATACAGATGGGGAGGAGGTAAGGTAAGACACCATTTTACCGCAAGGACAAGTATAAGAAGATGTAAGATGAATTACCAAATGTGGCAGCTTTAGAATTTTCATTCTTCCTGGTGTGTTGAATTCTGTTCAGGTGGTGCTAAACTCTTTGCTTACAACACACATTGTCCCATGTGGCATGAGGAAATTATATTCATCCCCTCTTAAGATACTTCAGACAGATCTCTTCTACATGTCTAACTATTGTTGAACGGTTCATACTTTATCAGTAAGACTGTGCGTTTGGACAACATAAACATCAAAACTGTGAAAGACTGAGTCCATGCACACCATCAGGATATGTTGGCCTTAGTCCTGGCTAGTGCACCATCTGGACTGCTAACCTTACAAGGTACCAGATGGTATGGGCAACCTCAGATGATGACTACTCTGACTCCCCAAGGAAATCGTGGAAACAGATCAGTCCAGTTCGTTAGTAACTCATGCATGCCCAAAGGGAGACACAAGAAATGCTCGATTTGTCATTTCAATCATTTATTGAAGCTATAAGATTCTTTTGTAAAATATACATGTGCTGCAATGATTAATAGAAGGAAATAAAACAGAGTCCTTAGAATTATGAGAATGGTAAAAAAGATATACAATTAAACCCTTTTGCTGTTACACTGATTATATGCATGCATATATAATCATATCTATATTCCTGACTTGCGCTTTCTAACCTAATGGGCTTACGGGGTGAAAATCTGCCAGAATACCATAGGGTGATCTAACATATGGGTATGTTTAATCTGGGAGCCCATTCTTGTGCAGAGCAGGCCAACAAGGTGAAGGTGAACAAGAATCAGCTAGGGTGGAATTCCGGCATGAGGAGACCTCTACTGTGACTGTGACATGAAATTAAATGAAATGAAAAATTATATTTATATAGCGCATAGACTACCCGGAGGCCTCGCAGCGCTTTAATTGATCACTGTGGCGGGCCGCAGGGTGAGACTAGCACGTTTTTGCAAACAGGTGGGTTTTCAAAGCTTTCCTAAAAGCCAGCCGGTTATTATTTTCTCTGAGGGCTAAGGGGAGGGAGTTCCAAAGTCTTGCAGCAGTATGGGAGAAGGAACGGCCGCCCCAACGTGCTTTGTTGATTTTAGAAGTGGTAACTAGGTGCAATGATCCCGAGCGAAGGGCTCTGGAAGGAGCGTAGGGCACAACTAAGGGGGACAGGATGGCAGGGCCTGTTCGATGGAAAGATTTGTGCACAATGCACATAGCCTTAAACTGTGCTCTAGCAGCCATCGGGAGCCAGTGCAATTCTTTTAGAGCTTTCTTGGCTGACTGCCAGCGGGGGATGTTGAATAATAATCGGGCGGCGCAGTTTTGCGTGACTTGGAGCCTGTTGGTCACTGAAGCCGGGGCACCCAGATATAGCGCGTTTCCATAGTCCAGGCGGGAGAGTATCAGGGCCTGAACCATGATTCTCCTCGCCTGGAAAGGAAGCAGAGGGAGTACTTTGCGGAGCATTTTCATTAGGCCGACACACGTGGAGGCAGTTTTGGTAGCCTGGACCGAGAAGTCCAGCGCTTTATCGAGCCAGATTCCCAGACTCTTTATCTGCGGTTTGGGAGGGGGGGGAGCACCAAGGCAGGTGGGCCAAATTGATGTCAAAATGGTCGGAGAAGGGTTACCCAATAGCATAATCTCTGTCTTCTCCCCGTTAAGTTTGAGACAGGACGATTGCATCCACTTAGCAACGGCCTCTAGACAGAGGCCCAGGGTGTTGGACGGCTCCTCAGTGTGGTCCAGAGAGACCACCAACTGGGTGTCGTCCGCGTAGGTGACAATACGCACGCCAAAGGGCTGGACTATCTCCGCTAGAGGTCGCATATAGACATTAAAAATTGTGGGGCTCATGGAGGAGCCCTGAGGAACCCCACATCTAAGTGGTTGCTTAGGGGAGACTGCTTTGCCCTCAAACACCTGGAAGAAGCGCTCGTCCAGGAAGGAGGTCAGCCACTCCAGGGCCGCGCCCGACACGCCCATGCCTTTCAGACGGTGTAGCAGTGTGGCATGGTTGACAGTGTCGAACGCGGCACTGAGGTCGAGTAGTATGATGGCTGCTTTTCCTCCCCGGTCCAGCACCAATCTAGTTTCTTCCGTCACTGCTAGGAGAGCAGTTTCAGTTCCATGATGCGGGCGGAAACCCGTCTGAGAGGCGCATAGCAGACTATTTGATTCTAAGTAGTCCACTAAGATATTATTGATGTGCCTTTCAAGCAGTTTGCTCATCCAGGGAAGTAGGGAAATGGGGCGGAAATTGGCCAAGTTGTTCTGGTCCAAGGTGGGTTTTTTCAAAAGGGCCCTAACCATCGCACATTTCCATGGTGCTGGGATGGAGTTAGAGGAGATGGAAGCCTTAAGGACATCCAGAATGACAGGGCGGATGATGTCCATCACCTTATTGAGAGTTTGCGGGGGTGCTGGGTCATTGGGGGATCCCGAGATGACTTTAAGAAGCATTCTGTCTAAAGTGTCGGAATCTAGGAGGGGGAATTCATCCAGTGAGCTGGGGGCTAAGAAGTCAGAATCTGTAGTGGTGGTGTGGTCCATGTCATCACTGCCAGTAGAAAATGAAGAATAGATGGCCTGGATCTTCTGGGAGAAGAAAGTGGCTAAATTATTGCAACGGGTTTGTGCGCCGTCAGGTGACAGACGCTCGGAGGGAGGGGGAGAAATTAAAGATTTGGCTATTTTAAAAATTTCTTTGGGGGAGTTTGCAGCTAGATTGATTTTGGCTTCATAAAAATGGGCTTGCGCAGATTTTATTTGATTTTTATAGAGCTTTATTGCGGCTCTATACTCAACTTTCTTTGATTGTGAGTAATCTTGTCTCCAGGCTCTCTCTAGTTTGCGGCAAGATTGCTTCATAGTCCTGAGAGTCGGGGAGTACCAGGGGGCCACTTTGGCTCTGTTTATTAAGTGCAAAGATTCCTCTGGTAGGACTAGGTCAAGGGAACTGGAGATCCAGTTATCAAAATTGACAATGGCTGTATTGGGATTGGTCACATTTGGGGGTAGGTGTTCTATAAGAGCCAGTTTCCACTTAGAAAGTGGGAGGGAGGCCCATTTTCTTCCCCGCTGCTTATTGTGATTTTGTGAGATGGGGGGGGAGCAAGTGGACCATGTAAAAGGTACTAAAAAATGATCGGTCCAGGATAGTGGTACGGGAGCCTCGACGGTTAAGCTATCTAGATTGCTGTAGATGTGATCTAGGAGATGTCCCTTAACATGCGTTGATTGAAAGCCTTTCTGAGCCAGGTCAATGGACTGAAAGTTTGTTCGAAGACTATTGGCTGTTGAATCAAGTGGCTCATCTAGGTGTAAATTAAGATCGCCCAGCAGGGTGAAATTTGCCGAGGTGAGCACTAGGTTGGCGGCTAAATCCGTCATGTTAGTGATAAAGTTGTTGAGGGTGCCAGGTGGTCGATAGACTAGGATACCGGAGAAAGTAGTGGATGGGGAGAACTCAAGAGTGAAATGTAGGTTCTCACAGGCTGGCATGGGGGAGGGAGTGATGCGGCATCTAAAGTTGTCCCTATAGATAATAGCCAGCCCTCCACCTCTGCCAGTCTTGCGATCCAAATGTTTAATAGTATAGCCTTGGGGGGTGGCCCATGCTATTGCAGGATCAGTTTCTAGCTGAAGCCATGTCTCTGTTAGAAAGAGGGCGTCTGGATTGAGCTCCTCTATCAGCATGGCCAGTTCAGTATGGTGTTTGGGCAGGGAACGGCAGTTAAGAAGGAACATCCTCCATTTCTGCTTGGAGGGATTTTTCACAACATTTGGAGTAGTTATGCCCCAATCACAAGTTTTGCAGTGGGCCTTCGGGTGTAAGGGAAGGACTGAATCAAACATAGTGGGTTGACCGAAGGACGCAATGCATATAGTGAGGAAGTGCTGTATGTGAGGAGATTTCCTACCATGATGACAGCTGGGTCCGGAGACTGGAAGCGTCTGGACGCAGACTGGCTTCTCTTTGGCGCCTCTTCGGCGCGTCTAAGGCGCTACCACTGCGCGTGCCGCTGCGCGGGGCGAAGGAAGTTAATATAGATTGGGCTCAGGGAACACTGGAGCGTCAACCCACTAAAATGGCCGCCAAGAAATGGCACTACCAGGAAGTAGGAGCGCTCTGTTCTCCCTCCACAACAATCAGCCCGAGTAGCTGCGGTGGACCGGGGAGTCAGTGCACAATTCGAATCACATTAGCAACAGCAGTTTGCATGTAAAAACGATTTTCTCTTTTTAAGAAAACAATTTTCTCCTTTTAAAAAAACGATTTTCTCTTTTTAAAAAAACGATTTTCTCTTTTTAAAAAAACACATTCAACAGAACAGCAAAGGTGCTATCACCTAGAGCGCTGGCGCAGGAGTGATCAGTTCAGGTTTTACTCGAGCGTGTCAGCGCTGGGAGCCTAAGTAGTCAGGGCTCAGGGAACACTGGAGCGTCAACCCACTAAAATGGCCGCCAAGAAATGGCACTACCAGGAAGTAGGAGCGCTCTGTTCTCCCTCCACAACAATCAGCCCGAGTAGCTGCGGTGGACCGGGGAGTCAGTGCACAATTCGAATCACATTAGCAACAGCAGTTTGCATGTAAAAACGATTTTCTCTTTTTAAGAAAACAATTTTCTCCTTTAAAAAAAACGATTTTCTCTTTTTAAAAAAACGATTTTCTCTTTTTAAAAAAACACATTCAACAGAACAGCAAAGGTGCTATCACCTAGAGCGCTGGCGCAGGAGTGATCAGTTCAGGTTTTTTTTACATTAGACATGCTCCTCTGTCTAATCAAAGGATTTGAGTTGTTTACATAATAAACTTATAAACTTCACCCCTGTTACCATGACTGAGCTCTCTAGTAGGACCATCATTATTGATTGTACCTGATGATACTAATGTTTAAAAAACACAGACTTCCCTAAACTTTAAATGGAAAATATGACCTTGTGCTTATCTAAAAATGAACTCAAGGCTGTGACCTACGCTGAAGGTGTCTAGGAGCTACTGGTTTGGGACACCTGGTTTAAATGTTGCGAGAAACAGACTAAACAATACTGTTCCCAGCTGCTGCAACAATGTTACCATTGGCTGCTTCTCACATGTTCCAGTGGACAAACATGGTCAAATCCAACTCCTCAGCAGCCGCTGAAGGTGTGACAGTCAATAGTGTCAGTTCATCCAAAGACGGCTCATAATATGCATTTTGTAGCAACAGCAGTCGCACAGGGCAACTTCAGAAATAAGCTTTTAACGGACCCATCTGCAGTTCTATGTATGTGGATTGGACATGTTACATTCCAAGGTATAAATCCAGGGCACACTCATAAGTGCACAGGAGACAGTGGAACACAGGCTGCACGCAGTGTAACCAGATAGGCTGAAAGGACAAGAACCAGTTATAATTTAGTTCCTGAAGCAAGGGTGTGCCAAAATACTGTATTATTCTTTCAAGACAAGAGAGCACGTGTGGCAATACCATCCCCATTTGGGTGGGTGATGGAACATACATTGCGGAGCAGATAGAATAAAATCAAAATACTAACTATTTGGAGCAGAACAAATAGTAAGAGTCCAAAAACGCTTCCAAGCATGGAGTGTATAAAAGATTAAATTACTCCGAAGACAGTCTGGAAGGCACTAACAAACCTGAAGCCAATTGTTTTAAAGAAGTGTACTACTCCAGCAGTAGTTGAGGCATTAAAATGCTGTGCAAAAGCTCCCCAAAATGGTGTGGGAGGTTAGTGTGCAGTAACAACTATGGCCCAGATGTACGAAATTCTAAAATAGCAACTCGTAAATAGCGATTCCTTAGAAATTGCTATTTGTGAATCGCAAATCGGTGGGTATGAATGAAGCGATTTCGTATAGCATTTCCTATGGAGTGGCAATTGCTATTAAGAAATCAGTATTTAAGAAATTGCTAAATTGCGATTTCTTAAATAAAAAATCACAAATTAAGAAATTGAGCCCATATTGCAGTTGGGAGCAAGTAGATGATTTCAGAGGCCAGGGAAAAGCTGATGACAGGGTGTGGCTACCAGACAGAGTTCTAACCTACCTACTGGAAGCAAGGATTAGCCCAGACATATTGCTGCCAGCACAGGGAAACCTCAGCACACTGCATCAGGGATGCAAGGAAAGAAAAGGAAGGTGGGACCATCAGAAAGTGAAAAATAAACTTTTCAGACAGGGAACTGTAGGTGCTCACAGATGAGTGCATAGAAAATATAGCCTAGCTTTTTTGGAAGGCGTGCTTTTCAGTCCCAGATGCATAGAAGAACAGCATCTGAAAGGGGATACTGGAGAAGATAAATTCCCTGGGGGTGATACAGAGGACTATCCCTGAAAATAGTAAGAGATGGTATGACCTACACTCTCAAACCAAGGACAAGCTGACCACTAGGAAGGCAGATGGACAAAAGACTGGAGGAGGACAATTCAAACACCCCCTCTGTACTGCCATGCAGAGGCTGATCGAGGGGACCCTTGAAACAGAGAGTATCAGCAGGCTTGGGAACATTGACACCTACATCGCAGCAGGCACCAGCCAGCGTAAGTCATTTATCTTTATGTCACATCCAGGCCACAAATTAGGGCAAACCACATCACATAAAACACAGCATGAAATACTCCATTGAGCTACTTGGCCCACCCAGGCAATGCATCATGGGAGTTGTGGTGCACTTTGTCAGTGTGCTGTACTGAGTGCTGATGACCAGACCAAACACATAAGCACATAACCAACATGTCATGCACACATGCAGCAGAGTCACAACATTACAGTGCCAAAAGTGTATACCATTTATTTACAACCTATGTACAAATATGACCCTCAGATCACAGCCTGGATGGTACTGCACCTGTAACAACTGTAGGGGATGCAGGGACTGATGTCCAGCAAGACGCTAATACACCAACAACATCTGCGCATCTACACCAACCAGCAGGAGTGCCCACAACACCACACTGTCCCCATTTACTGATAGTGAAGGTGAACAATCGACTGTAAGAGACCACCCACAACAAAGGCCAGGCCTGTGAGCAGTCACACAGTTCCATGGCAGGAGCGGCTGGAACACCATCCATATAGGGTGGCTCGTAGCAGTCTGTTCTAAGAACACAGCGCCTGCAGAACAAAACAATAGGCGGGTCATTAGGGAACTGCAGTGCCTGACCAAGGCAGGTGAGAAGGGGCAGGAGCACTGGCAAACTGCAATTGAGCATGAGCACAGGGTGCATCGTATGCGCCACAGGTTGTTCATTGGACAAATTGACACCTTTACAAGCTCAATCAACAGCTAGGCAAATGCCACATCAAGCCTGGCCAGGCATACAGTGAACATCCAAATGGATATGCACCACAAGGAAGGTAAACACCCGAATGATTGAACACCGGAGTAATTTCAGGTGTAAACGCGACAACACTAAGATGACAACCCATTTTCTGGAAAAACGACACACACCAAACGACTTCAATTGGGTCATCTTGGAGCATGTCAACAATCACCCTAATATGGAAAAACAACTACATGAAAAAGAACAACGCTGGGTCTTTAAGCTACGTTCAGACAACAATGGTCTGAATGATGATATACCCTGGAGCCAGTTCTCTTGAATATCCTTTTTCTCTGGTGAATTTGGTTAATTAGCCAAGTTCATCTCCCTTTCTCTATCCCTTGTGCCCTGTGAAACTATGTCAATTAACTATCTTCTAGTAGCTAAGGATTCGCCTAGTTATTAGAAAACATCACTACCATCGATTACCTGTTTAACCGGTCACCGACCTTTAACTGTCAATACTATGTATAAAGTTTTGTGAAAATTCCCCTTATACAAAACATAGTAAGGAAAACGCCCTGGTAACGAAAATCTCGCCACCGCCAAAAAATTTTTGGTAAAAGTGTGACTATCCGCATAGGGATATTGCGCATTACCAACATTAGTCTCTACCCTTTTAACGTTATTCGATTCCAACATACTTAATATTTTTTGCTTTATTCACTTGGCTTCCGATCCCTATCCAAGATGGCGGCCCAACTCGCGTACCGGCACAGGAGCCCTTCTCGCTTTCCTTTGCAGGCTCACTTGTAGATAAAACAACTCGGCTGCGAGGACACGCCAGAATGCGGTCCGTGAGGTTTGGCTCCTATTAGGTATTAATGAGTGTGGTGTTCGACGTACAAGTAAGTGTTCACTGAAGGGTTAGATCTCCATACCCGTACGCTACGAGGTGATCTTATCTTTCCCCCGTAGGGCGAACCTTCACTACGGAGCACGCCATTACCCTAACGATCTCAATTACTATCCTCTCCTAGATGTACGAGATCGCCGCACCCCCTCCGTTGACCATGAAGCACATTGTTGCTTTTTACTAAGCATGTTATGTCTTTTTTTATGTTTATTGTATGTTTGTGTGTATGTTATGTCAGACATGTCAATATTACGAATTTCGATTCACTATTTTTTAGCACAACGCCGGCATGGAGTGAATAACTATATTTCTCTTCATTTTTAATCACAAAACGGCACATCAGAAAGAAAAAATGTGCGAACACTTGGGTGTAGTGTGCTCACAATTAACATTGACTACAGTACTTATTATCAAATATTTTTCCTTATTAACTTTTGTTTTATATCCTACAGACTATTTGCTGACGTACATTACGTATGTATTTTAAAACGCATGCCTTATAATTACGGCATCACACTTATTGCACCTTACTCAGGTTAACTAGGAGTGGCAAGTTTCTCGACACTGGGCTGGTCCCAGTGTAGTCCTGAAGAAGAGCTGGGGAAGCTCGAAACTAGTTGACCAGATCATATGCTAGGCACACCTTTCCATTATAGTTAGGTTCCCCTGGCATATTACCCCGTTTTTAATCTTTTCAGCTTAGAGCACTAATAAAGTTTATTCTTGGCCCACTAGCTGATTATTTTAATTATCCCACTCCACCACATTTTCACTTACACTACACATAGTCCCAATTTTTCAGTGCTCCTACGTAACCTCGCAAGTTGTAGCACGCCTCAGTCCGAAGAGGACTGGGAGGACCCCTATGATGAAGCATGTCACCGTGGGGAAACCCTGGTGAGTGAGGGGACTCAAGAAAGAGATAATTCTTCCCTTTCTTTCCAATCGGTGTTCTTCAGGATCAAAGTGACTTCTGACACCATCTGTTTTCCCTGGTTAGGTTCTTGTTTACCTGACTTGCTCAGGTAGTTGCTTTTGAGATATGCCCCACTGCTGCCAGGATGTTGCATTTGGCCTGGTGCAGGTCACAACAACACTTGAGAGCATACAAACCCACAACCTGTGTCTGCCCCACATACCACACCACCTGGGAGTAAGGAGGGATCAAGTGTTAGTAGTGTGTGTGCACAGTAGGCCTGCCCAACTAGGCGAACATGCCGCCATCCATTGGGGTGCGAGATTGCATTGGGCCCCCAAAGCAGTGCAGCTGAGAAGCAAGCCAACCCAAGAGGATGCAAAAAATGAGTCCATGTAGACTCTGTTGTAAGCTTTTTTCATTTTCCTCACACATATTTGCAGTTTTGTAATCTATGGGGTATATTCACAAGAACGTGTGATAACTACCGCAAGAGTAGCGTAAAGCAACTTTCAATATCGCAGCCTATCGCGGGAAAATAACCCCATGTAAACGTGGAATTCACAACAAGATGGTAGCATGCAATAGTTTGCCGAAACCGCGGACAATATCTGCGATAAAACCACCTCGACGGAGATAAAAACACAAACCACAACACCAAAAAACCTGCAATGGGCCAAAACGGCATGAGGAAATCAGCGATAAGCAGTGCCAGGCCTGCAACACACACCTGGCAGGCGGGAAAAATCTCCCAAATGCAGAAAAAACACCCACACAAACTGACCTACACCCAAGCACCATGGAGGCAGCCGGAGCAGGTGCAGAGGATGAGCACAACCCCACAAGCACCCCGGACGACCAGCCTGGGACCCCGGGGATAGGGAAGGGCAAGGACAAGAAGATGAGGAAGACGAAGTTCAGTCCGTAGGCGAAGAGGATCATAGTCACGGAGGTGATGGAACACCATCAACAACTCTTCGTCACCTCCAGCGTGTCACTGGGCACCTAAACTGCAATATGGGGGGACATCGTCGACAAGGTGAATGCCGTCGGAGAGCACAAGAGGACAATGGATGAGGTCAATAGGCAATGGAATGACATCAAGAGAAAGACTAAGGAGAAACTTGCAGCCAACCAGAAGGCAGCAATGCAGATTGGAGTTGGGGGCCCAGCGCCACAGCTCGTGCTGGATTACATGGAGGAGCTGGTGCCGACAGTCATCAGTGTGGAGACTGTGGCCGGAGTCGGGGGACCGGACACTGCTCGACAGGACAAAACACAACCGCAACAGGGAGAGTGACCACCAGGTACTGGGGGGATGGGTGGAGAGGGGCACAATGGCACACATGCACAATCAAGCATAGCACAGTGCACACCCACAATGACTCTGGGTCATCGCCCAGATCTATAGACTGTCACAATGTACAATGCCATGCTGTCTGAATGACAACCTGTACCATGCGTCTACACACATGTGGACACATAGTAATACACCATCTCCCCTTCACATCACAGGGGCACCGTCAACACCTCCTGCAGAGCAGTCCGAGCCACTCATCACAGATGATGAGGAGGACAACACCAACATCGACGCCCAAACCATCCAAGACATTCCATGACCTCATCCGCCACTCACCTCCAGGCTCAGGGCAGCCCAGCTACATCGATGAGACCACACCCACCACCCAAACCACCCAGCAGGAGGCACCCACAGCCCCGGCACCCTCTCAAGACCTCCAGGAACAACACATGGCCTTCCAACGCTGTGTGCTGGAGTGCCAGATGGAGACGGCTGAGCAGGTGCGGGTGGGCTTCGGCATCATGGCTGCCAAACTGGACGCCATCCTTGGGTGTCTATGTCCACCCCATGGTCTCCAACGAGCCCTGACTGACCGCTGGAGTCATAACGTGGAGAGTAGAGCAGCTGTCTGCTCAGAGGGGCTCCAGCGATACCAGCCGTGAGCTGGCACAAATACGGAGGCTCATGGAGGACATGGTGCGGATGGAGGCGGAAAGGATGGCATCCACCGCTGCACATCATCGAAATGTAGCTGGGATCTATCATGCCATACAGACGTCCAACATGGAATTGCCGCCACAAGGCGTGGCGCTGATGAATGCTGCTACCCTCACACCATCCACATCCCCGCCCCCTGGTGTGTCAGTGCCTTCCAGTGCAGCAGCCGGATCCACTCAGGCCCCTGATGTGTCAGTGGCACACAGTGCGGCAGCTGGTTCTGCAACACCCACAGGTGGGGCAGGGCACACACCTGGTGACGAGGACGTGGATGGCACTGTGGTCAAAAGGACCTGGCACTAGCATTCATTACGCCACCTGGCCTGTGCTTGCTTGGTCCCGCACATGGCCTCATGACCTTCCACTGACCCACGATACACTCTGTTGCACTGACCTTGGACAACAACATGGACTGCCACTTCAGAATTGGTGACCAATGACATGGCGACCAGGCTGTGGACTGTACCCTTCCCTTCAGCAGGACTTGTCATCCCCGGATGGACTCTGGCTGGCCCTCCACGGGCCTGTATTGTGTAGTGTGCTGGGCATTGCCCTAAACCGCTCCGGCTGCAGAATTGCACTGGATGTGCAATAAACATCCATTGACGCACTGCTGTGTCATGTCCATCATCAGTCATGTATGCATGTGTGGATGAATGTAGGGACAGTGATTTCCCTTGCGTCAATGATGCTCATCCTGTGGGATGCCAGTCAGAGGGTCCTACATTGCATTTTGTGTACCGGGTCCCGTAGACACTACAACTGGGACACACGCATCACTCACTTCCTTGTCCAGACATGGACTGAACCAGGCCCAGAGCCCACGTGCCATTGTGGCAAGCCCTGAGCTGGTCTGGCGTACGGCAGGCCAGACCACTCCACTTATGCTCCAAGGGGGGACCCTCATTGCTCCCCGTCGCAGGCAAACTCGCTGGTGGTGTGCAGGTCACTGGTCTAGTTGCCAGCATGTCACAGCCACTCCCTGAGGGCAGGTTTGCATGCACACCACACCCATCCGGCACAGGCGTTACAGGCCATGTGACTCCGCCAACATAAGGGGCTGATGATGTCACATTCGCCTCTGCCCGTGGTGACTGGATGACGAACGCCGCGGTTCCCACTCATGAAGGGCACAAGAGTTTTGTTGTGCACAGGGTTAGTGGCAACCCAGGCCTGCGTACGGCACAGGCCGACCATCACGTGGCGCTGACTGGGGTTGCACAGGGTTAGTGGCAACCCAGGCCTGCGTACGGCACTGGCCAACCACCATGTGGTGCTGACTGGGGTTGCACAGGGTGAGTCGCACCCGGCGCATTGCGACAGGCACAGGCACCCCGCCACGGGATGGTGACTTTGGGTGCACTGAGTCAGTGGCACCTTAAGCTGCTGAGCGGATGGGCACCCTGCAAGTGATGCCTCGTCCTGGCGGTCCGGGCAACTCAGGTTTTGTGTGCCCTGCTGGACCGCAGTGTAGGCCAGAGTTAGCGGGCAGCGCGGGCCTACCGCCACGTGGCCTCGCTTCCGGGTCACAGACTTAGTGGCACCCATTGGGCTGATCGGTGTGCAAAAGCCACACAATTGATGTACGTACTGCTGAACAAATCAAAACTGAGCGGGTGTGCAGCCTGTGATGTTGCCGGGTGCACTGGTATGTCCTCAGCCATGGAGTATTCAAGACCCAGCAACACGTGAGACCTGGTGGCCTGCGGAGCATGGCTGCATGGTGTGAAGGGTGCCATGTCTGCGGGCCCCGGGCCTGTGGCTTGCAGCGGCACGTGGTGGGACATCCAGTCTACACGCTAGTGGCGGAAGGTGAGCAGTGAGGCCTGGGTGTGCATGGGTGGGTGAATGCTCGATGGGCGGTGGGAGCCTATGTGATGCTTCTGCCTGGATGTGCATGGGCGGGCAGGAGCTGTTGTCTTGTGCGAGTGTGTGTACTGTGCCAGTCATGTATCTGGACTCTGTTTCAGATGACGGCTCTGACTCAGATGTGGGACCTAATGGACTGCACTACATGCCGGCAAGTGGTTGGAAACACACCGGTGGCAGAAGGTGAGCAGTGTGGCCTGGGTGTGCAGGGTCGGCTCTCTCTCTTCTTCTCTCTCTCTCTCTCTCTCCCTCTCTTCTTCTATCTAGCTCTCTCTCCCCCTCTCTTCTCCTCTCTCTCTCCCCCCTCTCTTCTTCTCTCTCTCTCTCTCTCTCTCTCTCTCTCTCTCTCTCCCCTCTCTTCTTCTCTCTCTCTCTCTCCCCCCTCTCTTCTTCTCTCTCACTCTCTCCCCCTCTCTTCTTCTCTCTCTCTCTCTCCCCCTCTCTTCTTCTCTCTCTCTCTCTTTCCCTCTCTTCCTCTCTCTCTCTCCTTTGCTCTTTATCTGTCCTTTGATGTGCGCAGGACACACCTTCTCATCATGTTTTTTGTCTTGCAGGCTGTGACCTACGGACTGTCGCACGGGGAGCCCCCATGTGTCTTAATTTAATTTCGGTGTTCATTTTAATAAAGTTTTATTTGTTGCTTCGAAAATGAATATGTGATGCTCATTTCTGTGACGACACATGCATTTCAACTGTTGTGATTGTGCGACCTCATGCAGAATATTTGGTACATGTTTTTGTGTAGCTGATGTGGCATGTCTTTGTGGGGGGGTGCCAGGGAGGGGTGGTCCGGGAGGTGGTGTCGGTGGGTGTTGTGGCCCTCTTGGGTGTCCGGACCGCATGGCCAGTGGCTCCATGGCATCTATTGCCCTTCCGATGTGGCCCTGGGCTGGTCTCCCTTTTGTGGTGCTGGCTGCCGTCCGACTTAAAACCAGGTCAGAGCAGGTGTAGATTTCCTGCTGCTAATGTGCCTTATTGCCAGTTTTGTGTTCTTATCGCTGATCTGTCTGGACGTTGAGAATGGTGAGGAGTGGTATGGTCGCGGCTTTTGGCAGGGGAATGCCCACTCTGCATCTCATTAGCGATAGTTCGGGGATCCTCTGTGGCGATGTTTTGTGCGGCTGCTATTTTGGGGAAACTGGTGCTGTGGGTTGTTTGCACCAGCTTGTGGATGGGGAGGTAAATTTATCATGACTTTGGCTGCGATTAAGTGCCGTTAATTCGGCGACAGCTCCTTGTTAATATGCCCCTATGTTTCTCCAGTTGTTCTAGCCACCTGAATAAACGGTGGTCACTGAGTTGTGCACCAAGGAGTACCCCATGTGTGTTGTATCTTTTCTACAGTGTCATGTCTTCATTCACCTCAGAAATAGTTGTTTATAATATCTGCACATCGTGGATGTCCCTCAGCTGCATGGGGTCCATCCTGTTACCCCTGTAGTGGCTATTGGTCATTATCAAAGTCATTGTCAGAGTTTGAGTTGATGGTGACATTGTGCAGTCCATTTTCATAGCAATGCTGTGCAGGATGTCACAGGTTGCTATGATTTTGCAGCATGTGTGTGACTTGTAGAGAAGTTCCCCACTGGTCTTGCATATGATGCAGAAATGGGACTTTAGGATGCCAATGTTTGCTCAGTGAGTGATCTCGTTGCCCTATGTGCCCTGTTGAATCATCTCCCCTTTGTGTTCTTGGGGTCAGGAAAGGTGTGAGGATCCAGGGTCTTAATTCATAGGCGCTGCCACCTGAAGGCATGATGGGGAATCTATTAGGTCACATCGCACATACACTCTTGACCAGTGCATTCATTGCTTTGGTGAACATCTTACCTAGCAGGAAGCCGTCTCCTACATTGCCCTTGCCAGGTGTTTATCCCACTGTGGCGGAACATGAAGGAGTCATGGGTGCTCCCTGGGTATCTAGCCACAAGGTCAGTGGTGACACAGGAGGCATCACACACTATCTGTACATTCAGTGAGGGTGTGCTCTTCCAGTTCCTAGATGTATTATGTGGCAGCAAAGGGGCATATTACATTGGGGAACTGTGCTACCCCGTAAAACTGAAATTTTGTCTGCTGTAATATTGGGGTGTATTTGGGAAATATATATGTTGGTTTAACTTTCAACCTTTACGTCAAGCAACTTGTGGAAGAACCTTGAAAAAGCACTTTGTGACACCCCTCTGCCACTGCTATAACTGACTTGTAACTCCCAGACGCTCGCAGGTGTAGTCAACACAATCCCTGCACATGGGGAGGTATAGCATTGCTCCCAAGTGTTGGTGCCTGTACCTGGGATTGTAAATCAGCTATCAAGTCAAGTATGACCTGACTACTCAGTCTATACCTGTCTATGATCTCCTCCTCTGTCAGGTTAATAGATTGACCCGCACCCTGAATAGTCTCTCCTGTCACCGCTTCCTCCTGTCCCTCACTGCCAGAATCGTCATCCTCCTCACCAAGATGTATAATACTGCCATTGTGAAAGAGCCAGATTCCTTTTGGGGCTATTTTTATAATTTGCGCATGGTTACTAACTGGTCAGAATCAGTGGTAATTTTTTGACCAGTTGCAAATAGGTAATCCTTAGTGCATGCGGTTGCAATTCTCTAATAGGGAATCGCTATGTGCGATTCCCTATTTTACTGAATTCCAATTTGCGATTCCTACAGGGTAGGAATTGTAATTTGCGACCGCGTTTTAGGCATTCGTATATACCAAATGCCAGTTTTGCATTTCTTAATAGCCCGAATTAATGATTCAGTCCATTGAGAAATGCAAAATCGTTTCGTACATCGGGCCAATATCTCAGAAGAAGACCTTGCAACTTAAAGATCAAACATCTCCCGTACATATGTTAAGGCATCTTCCTTCTGAAACATTAAGGCTTTCGGTCTGCTTACAGCATCAAAGTTCACATTTGAGATTGGAATTGAATGCCAAATTGCCACTTCTCTAACTGTGTGGGCAAGTGGAAAAAGCATTTGTGTACAACAGATTACAACCTCAGAAACTGTCACCAGATATGGAATTCCAGATTACATCCCACAGCAATCTTGGTCATTCAACATCAAATAGCTTCCATTCGAAAGCAGTTTGCATTCCGGCCAAATTACAGCAGCTGCGCAACCTCTGAGTTAAAAGGACAGGATTGCCTTGAACACATTACATGGCCCATGAAGTATAACTTTCCTGCAAGCAAGCGAATGTCCTAAATTGTTCTCGCTGTCTATACCGCTAAGAAAAGCTTCAGGTGCACCATTTCTACATCTGTAATTGAAAGGTAAGAGCCATGCCTCACGTCCCTCCCCCAGGGCTTCATATCTGCCTACTTGATAATGTTGTAAGCAGTACTTAAAGTGAAAATTAGAAATTGGCAGAGAAATAAACCCATATATTATCAAAACAGCTGATGATGTCTCTGCTGGTATTCGGACAACTTAGTCAGTTGCAGAAATATCGAATTTTTTATATATTGCGACAGAGATATATTGTGTGCGAAATATTGGTGACAAAAATATCGATATAATTAATGTAAGAAATATTGCTTTTTAAGTTTCTTTATGTGTTTAAGGTATTTATATTTTTAATTTAATTGTAAATAGTAATTTATAGTTTTGTTGTGGGTTGTGAGTTTTGTAGGGGTACAGGGTGGGAAGGTAATTAAATATAATTAATTTAAACTTTTTTGTAATTAATATGAATTATTTATTTGATTATTAAGTATGGAAATTATGTAAATACTATTTTTTTCAGTTATATTTTAGGTGCTGGTTGTTTGGTTTGTAGGGGTATAGGGTGGGAAGTTAATTACATATTATTGATACATTTTCAATGTTGATAAATTATTAATTAATTGTTAATTATGTAAAATGTGTAATTATTATATTTTTCAAATTTAGATTTTAGGTGTGGGTAATTGGGTTTGTAGAGGTGTAGGTTGGAAGTTAATTAGTAATTGATTGATTAAACTACTTTTATTATTAATTAGGTTTGTAAATTGTGTAATTATTATAATATTTTAATTTTTATATATGTTAAATGTGCATTGCTAGGTATGTGGGACTATAGTGTGGGAATTTAATGAAATAATTATTAAAAAAAATGAAATTAATACTTGTATTAAAATAAGGTATCTGTTCGAAGTGAAGAACTTTCCCTACTGTTGCTCAGACTGGAGTGAGAATAGTACATTTTACCTCTCCTGAGTCCAACGCTTTCCCTACTGTTGCACCGACTGGAGTTGGAAAAGTAAATTCTACCCCTCCTGAGTCTAAAGCTTTCCCTACTGTTGCACATAATGAAGTGGAATAGAATATGTATTATTCCTAGAATGTTATAGTTTTGTTTATATTGTTTAAAATTATTTTATTCTAATTATGTTTTTGTGTAATTAAAATGATATTTTTTAATTAGTAATGTTTGTTATACATAATATATTTTTAGTAAAATATATTCTTTTATATTCCTTACTTTTTCATGTGTGATTAAATTGTTATGTTTATGAATTTGTTTCCAGTGTATTACCATTTTTAATTTATGTTTGTATGTGTGTGTGAGTGTGTATATATATGTACTTGCTATATTATTAAATGTTAAAATAATTTAGTAAATTATAATATATATTACAAATATTATTTTAATAATAGTAAATAAGAATATATATATATATATATATATATATATATACACATATATATATTTATAATATTGTTTAAATGTATTTAATTTACATTATAATACTGTTATATGGAAAATGATATTTCTGTGCTCGATATTTTTTACACAATATTTTTAGCCATGATATTTTGGGTTTCGATATTTTGTCTCTGGCCACCGTCACCATAATGTGGCGGCCAGAGTTTAAACCTACCATGTCGGTCAGAAAGCCTCCAACTTGAGGCTGGCGGCTTTCCTACCGACATCTTAATAAGATCCAGTGATGGTCAGAGAATATATCCTTGTAGATAATGGCGTATTTCCCTTGTCTACTACTGCTATAGCCTTCTCTATATTTGCTCTGCCAATTTCACGTATTCTCTCTGAAGCTTCCATACTTAATTGTATATTGCATACAAAAGAATTTTGATGTGGTTTTCTAGCACCTAACAAGAAATCCTGTAAATCCATGCTATCAGAAAGGAAAGACAAGTGTTGTTTCACCTCATCTAACATTGAATGCTGTAGCCATTCTAGGCACAACTTTCCAACGCTAAATGTTGTTTCTACTCCCGAGTGTTGTGTCTGTACGTAACGTCGGTCTGGCCTATTGATCCTGAACTCTTGTGTGGTGTTAGGAAAACTTGAATGACACCCATTATTATCTATTGGCAACACTAGCCATCCTTCTGGACTGGAACTGGAAGAATTGTATGTACCAATCCTAAGCATGTGGTTGAATATTTCCTCCATGTAGTTTGTGATTTGTTCCCAATTTTCAAAGCATGCAAATATGTGAATATTTGGTGTATTCATATCCTTAATCTTGGCAAGGCCAAGACAGGATGCTTTCTGCACCGTTTTGTTCAGGAAAATCATTTGTTGTGGTATAAGGCATGCTATAAACAAAGCCTAATTTCCCTGAAACTGCCAATCTTTAGTTCCCCAGATGAATTTCAAATCAATGTTATCTTTCGAAAAGTCATACCCTTGTATTGACAACTGTAAAATGAAAGGGGCAAAATAAATTAGCACTGTGTCAATTAGCATATTTTTCTTTGCTGGGAACCAGAAAGGGTTATAATAATAGAATTTTAGGTCTACGGGATTGGGACCAGAAAAATATGCAAATTGCTGTGCAAATGTCTTTGGACTACCCTCTGGTGGTGTAGACCAGTATTCCAATTGTGTGTAATTTAAAACTACATGTGGAGTACCTGCTTTACTTAAATAATGGTGTCCATAATGGTGAAAACAAACCATTTCATCATAATTAGATGTACCACTGCATATCTTCACTTTCAAATACAGAATAATGTTCCAAATCATCAAACATTTGCTTTATTGTGCAAATGTTCCAGTCATCAGAGATGCTGCCAGGAGTAACAAAATCATTGAAAGAAATATGAAACATTTATGGGAGATGTCGAGTCTCTGTCAGTCCAAATATATCATAGGGTACCTTATCTCAAACCATTCCATCAAGAACCAGAATCACTGAAATTTTTACAAGGGGCAGGTCTCTTTGCACTTTTTGTGATAAAAAATGAGGCTTCAAAACCTTGTTTACCAGTTTAACAGTAGAGCATTCTGGGAGATGTGTCCGTTCAGAAGTTAAAAAAAAGACAGTCACAAAACCAATCCAAAGAAAGAGGAAAAGTTTCAAAATTGTAATCCAAATGTGTATCCAGGTGGGATAAAGTATGTCTTCTTAAGCTAAATTAAAAATGCACCAATTCCATGCTGTGGAGGGGGGTTCAGTCAAATCAGATGAAAAGTCTTCAAAGCCAACAAAGTAGTCTGATGCAATTTGTGCAAATGTTGGAGGCTCGTGGAACTGTGTAGAACTGGTAGGTAACTTTAATGGTGGGTTGCTGTAAACAACTTCATTGTTTAACTCGTTTTCTGTAAATATGTGGAGTTAAATATGATGATTGTATAGTGTTTGTAGATGTAACTAGAAGTAGCGGAACTTCAGTGTTAGCTGTACTCAGATGGGGAGAAGAAACCTCATTGTTAGTTAAAGCTTGTAAAGAGATTTAGTGCATGGTAGTGAGAGGAAACAGATAGCTACTCAAGAGAACTTGCAGGCTATTATAAAGAACCGACCACATATTGTGGTTTGATGAGATCAATCAAAAAAAATCTTTTGTGTTTGCTGCCAGCAAGAGGAGGTGAAAGTACAGTTCTGGTATCTTGAATAGTCGCAACAAGCACTCTGTAAGAAGGCCCAAACTCTATTTTGTGGGTTACTTTCTTCCAAACTAGATCACTGCTCTTCGGAATCATACTAGGAGTGGCTGGTACTGCCTTGAATTTACCAGTAAATGAACATTTCTGTAGTTCATTGCTTTGCTAATTTCAGAAGTCATTTAGCTCCTGTACTACAGTCAAATGTTCACTGATATTGAAAGGTTTTTCCGCCCCCACTGTACTGTGACTGTCAAGATATGGTACCCTCATCTTAATCCCAAACAAGCCTTGTAGGGAGTCCAAACAGTCAAGTACCTTCCTGGAAGATTGTTTAAGGCTCTCAGTACCCCATAGATGTGATGGACCCGACTGCAACCTAAACCTAACATTCTAGCTGTTAAAGACTGCTTTAAGTCACATTTCTTAGCACAACCACATTTCCCTCATGATGGTATGGGGATGAGTAGTGCAAAGTTACACCCAGTGTCCTCATGGTATCCTGGTAAGCTTTAGATGTAAACGCTGGGCGTTAGTCCGAATGGAATGAGGCTACTGTATATGTTCTGATAAAGACTTGCAAGTCCTTTATAAAAAAATGAGCGTCAGCTGAGTTCTGTGATCAAACCCATAGGGATCGAGGGCAGGAATCCTCTGCCAACTTGCTGTATTTTTAAGACCCACCAGAGTGTAGGGGTCTGCAGTAATCCAAACAAATACAAGCCAGAAGCTTGTTTGAGATCAATAGAGGTGTCTGTGGCGGGCGAGCTTTGGTGGAAACCTTTATTTGTTAGCAAATGTCACATTTAAGGACACAAGGCTTTATTTTGAGTGCAGTGGTGCTGGGACCCCTGTGCTTGTGGTAGCGCACCACCCCAGTGGCCCAACTGCCATATTACGTTGGTGGTGGTTGGACCATCACAAGACCACAGCCACCACCAGGATCCAGCAGCTGTGGTGGTGGGGAAAGTGGGAGGGATTTGCAGCGGTGCTGATGCTGGCACCGCCAAGCAGATTCTGACCTGCCTTTCCACAAACCATGTCATGGCAGGGACTCCGCCATGAAATAGTTGGTGAAAAGGCTTGGAAAGGGGTCCCAAACAGGGCACTGGGCAAATCTGCCCATGGGGGTGCGTGCAGGGCCACTTGCTGTGACCTCTCAAAAGTGCACGGTTGTGCATGCACTGTGTGACCTGTATGACATGGTGCATGCCACACCGTGCATGGACACGCTGGAGGTGATGTCAGGGTGGAAATATGCTGTTTAAGCTCTCTTATGAGCCAAACATCCCTGCTGCCGTGACACTGCCGTTGCACCGCCAGCCCTGGATTCAAATTGGAATTTTGGCGGGCGGGTTCAACGTGGGCTTGGCGGTCTTCCTGGGACTGCCGTGGTGGCGGTCCTACAGTTAGACTACCAAACTCATAATCAGGGCCATAGTCTTTTTTTCTGTTTGTATAGACCTGGCCACCAGTAGCGCTGCTGCAATAGTAAAATCGTAGCTGCCACCCCTGCATGAGCAGATGCTAGACCCTTGTGTGCTGCTAGGATTAATCATAAACTGCAGTCTGTATAAGGTATTACCCCGTCCCTCACCCCAGGAAGATGAGCAATTGGAATGTTTTGTGCACTTAACTGGTAGGAGTATTTTGCCGGAAAACCTTTTATTAAGGGGGTGCCACAGAGTGAAGCCGTGATTGCCTTCATAATGTCTCCATCTATTCTCATACTGGAATGAGTTACTGCAGCTATGGCGGCAGTCTACACCGTTGTCTTTGCGGCTACATCAGCCAATGAATATGACTTACATCAACTCTGCAGAAGAGAGGTAAGCTGGCCTCCTTCTACAATCATCCCACTCACTGTTGTAGCCTGGTAAGATTGCTGTGAAGTGTGGCCTGGTCTTAGATGCATGATTGCAGTTATTACTAGTCACATCCTTCACAGTAAATGGTCTCTAATGTTTTCTTCCTCTCACGCTCTCTCTGAGAATGCTGGATAGCTTCAGGTAGGGCATGTGGCTTTAGTGCTTTACAAATTTGATTGGATTAGATTGTATTGGATTGGAGGTAACCCTACCAGAGAAATGTAATGCATCAAATGTCTATGTTTTCTGCATTCAGATACTGCAATCATTATGAAGTATTTATGCATGTGTCTCTAATAAAGAATAATGCAATTCTTCCTTGCTGTAGTTAAATATATTTTCCAACACATGACATATGAAACACAGATGCCTATTCAATTGACTATTGAGTAAGCATTTGCAGCTAGTGCCCATTTTAAGTATGGGTAGTCCTAGAGGCATAAGCACACACACTCACCCATGACTTGACTGCTGCTGGATCTATGAAATTTGTGACACTTGTTTGGGTAGTGCTAAAGTTGTTATTTCTCTGCATTGGTTGGTGTATTCACATCCGACAATGGCATATCATTCTGGCATAGCTGGCGCTCAGGCTCAAACCCTATCTCACTTTTTGCCATGCTTGCCAGATATCACCACAGCACTCAAACAATTCACAGTCAGGTGAAAGTTATAATTTGTTTTACACCACTCTATAAACGTGTGGGATAGACTTACTCTGACTTACTCTGATTAGAGCACTTGGAGGGGGAAGCAGAAGGGTGCCAGTAGACTGAACCAGTGGGTCGGTTATAGTTACCTGTCTGAAGAAGGTTGAGGTACAAGTTGAGAGGATGTTTGCCACTATCCCAACATGTATAAGTTAAACATTTCAGTTTAATTTACTTGTGTGTAAATAAGGTAACATTTATTTCTCATACCACAAAAGATTCATGTATCAGATGTTACTCAATGGTTCACCCATAAAAAGAATTTGGTTGTATTATTCTTAGCAGACTGCCTGATATTCCAGTAGTCACCTGTCTGTTCTGAACAGGATTTGCTGACAGCCAAGACATGCAGTTGTCATGTGTTATACCAGGGATATTAGAAAACCAATGCTTAATGTGAACATTGGCATCATTCATGAGAAGCACATTTTTCTTATATCTCACTTCTTTACTGTGTTTTCCAACTACAGGTTCAGAATGCATGTGATACAATGATAATATAGTGCTAAACAAAGAAAAACAAGGGAAGAGATCCACGTTACATATCACACAACGTAAATGGAAGAATAAAAGGCTGCCATTGTGTAACATGGTGAATCTTCTCCATCAAATGTAATACGAGCACACAGGAACAATAAACTCAAAGAAAAATGTAATGGAAAACAAATCATCCAATTTCAAGTGGGGACATCTAAGTAAAAGGGTTATGATGGGTCCATCAGGTAGAGCACCTACACCAGTCAACAAACTAAAGTCGCCGACCACCTCTCCCTGCGTGCCATCAAAGCTCCACATGTATTTAATGACACCCAACTATGGACCCCTCCAGTACGGATGTAGAATTCAAGTTATCACACTCGGGTTCCCCTAATCCTGAACCACAGACCTCAATCCATCAAGGCCCGGGGTGTGCTGGAAGGAAGTATTGGAGTGTGCCCCGTCTCCCTTGTCTTCAAGAAGTAAATGGATCGGGGCAAGCTCTCCTCCCACAGTGATGTCCCTATTCCTCCCGAGAGGAGTGCACCTGTGTATAGTATTTGAGAAACGTAGGAGTGTATGCCCTCATTGAACAAACAAAAGTGCAGGAGTGTAGTTTCGATTTGCGGATAGCAAGTATCTGATTGTGCCCATCAGATCCCCCTTTGTATGCAACCTCTGTTTTTCCATGTGGATCCATTGCAGGGTTTCCCTGTTGGCGTTCAACACGTATACCATATGCGATGGTTGAGATGCCAACCAGTAAGATTCAACTTGTGGGAGGAGCAATCCTCCCCGCTTGGTTACCACAGAAAGTGTGGGGGCCTTAAGACATAGCTTGCATCCACTCTGGATGAACTGTCTGATGAACTGACTGATGATCAGTCAATGTGCCGTAGCAGTGCTGCAAGCACCGTCAATGCTTAAGACATAACATTCATTTTTATGACCTGCAAATTACCCATAGGTACAGCAGTAATTTCAACATAAAGGCCAAATTAATTTTCACCTTTCCTAAAATGGAAGAAACGTTGTCTCTCACCATGATTTTCTAGGCATCTATTCAGGTACATGCGGAGGTACTCCAGGTGGTTAGAATGTCAGGTGAATAGGGATACCACTAGGGATCTTCTAGTCATGACAGTGGTCAGCGACAACACTTTTCGCTTGGGCCAGTTTACTTTATAGCCCGAAAACTCTGAAAAGGAGTCAGTCACCTCCATCTGTGCAGGTGTGGAGTCTGAAGGCTCTGATAGGGCCACCAAGATATCATCTGCATTGTAAAATGGCTTCTGTTCCCCCGCTACCGTCGGTATTCCTTAAATAGCGGGCGTATTCTGTATGGTTGCAGCTACTGGTTCCAGTGCCAAGAGAAATAACATAAGGGAGAGTGGACATCCCTGTCTCATTCCCCTATTGATATTAGAGAAGGGGGATGAAAAACTCCCTCGCGACACAGAGGCCACGGGGGTTCCATACAGCCAGAAAACCTTATCTACAAATTAATAAATATGGCTAGTCTAATCCATCAAAATCCTTTTTGGCATCTAGGGAGATGAGGATCTCTTCCCTCTTTTCCAGCCGGACGTGCCACAGAATGCGGTAGAGCATTCTGAGATGGTTTGTCGAGGAATGTCCGTGTACAAACCCTACCTGAGGGGGCTGTAGCAGAAGCAATAACATTGATTTAATTCCAGTAGCCAGGATCTTTGCCAGAATCTTCAAATCCACATTTAAGAGAGAAATCGGTCTATAATTGGCACAATAAAGAGGATCCCTGCCTGGTATAGGATGTAAAGAGATTCTGGCACTATTAAATACTGGTAAAGGGGTGGCCTTGATGGTTATTACCCAGAATACATTTCCTAGACTGGGCACAATTATTGCCATGGTGGTCGTATGCAACTCTATAGGTAAGCCGTCATATACAGGCACTTTTGCCACAGCAATGGCGTCAATTGATTGTGCCACTTTGTCATTACTAATGTTACTCTTCAGTCTGTCCGCCAGGTAGCTTATGAGTGACATGCACATTTAAAAGGTATTAGTGGTTCCAACTGCAGAAATATGTCCAGTGCCATCTGTTGGTTTTACTGTGACATGTATGCAGTTGGGCACACGAAGAACATATTGGAATGTACACTATGATGACATTGAGGTGCCTTATATTGTGTCTTCCTCACAGAGCATGGCATGGGGATGTGCTACTGCCTGTGGGTGGTGATGTATTAATGTACATGGTTCAAGCTTCTAGAATTCACAGCTGTCTAGCCTGTGAACAGAGCCGCAATGATGGCTAGGATTCTTTGAAAAAAGTCTCTGGTCTGGTAATGTAGTGCTGCTAGTACCTTGAGGTGGATAGGAACGGCATATGACCGTGCAATATATTTCAGTGCTGGTAAAAACAAATATAGACCCCGCTCTACCAACTGTCATAGATAAGAAGAGAATTTCAGAACTTTGCTGATTTGTATCCTTCTTCTCCAGGCAGTCTCAAGGACTCACATAAGGCCACATTCTCCCCTACTCTAGTCCAGTACTGTGTGAAGTTCCACAATGATCACCTGTTGGTAATGACCATCTTTGGCATAATTTCCCCCCAGTTTTTGTCCTATCTGTTACTCTGCAACTATGTGCACTTCCCTGTGTCTCTTCTCCCACCAGGCGTGCATTTACATGTGTGTAATCCCATTTTAGATCTACTCCGACCCTGCCTGCCTTTTTCTCGTCTTTACCATTAAGTCTTCATCTGTTTGACACCACAAAATCTGTTCTCAGTTATTTCTGGATTCAATAACGCTCGTTGCCAAATATTGCCGACATTCAAACACAGGAAATGCTTGGATAGCTGCAGTTTTAAGTAGATTGGTTAAAATCTAATCAACAAGGAGGCCAGACAACTGACATTCCTAGTATGCCCAGCAGCCCTGAGATCATCACGTTCTATTGCATACCCATGTTCTATTCTAAAGACATTGCCACAGGTGGTATATAGTTTAGATCAATTGTGTTCTGGTTTTGAGGCGTGTTAAGCTACATGCATTTATAGAAGGCATTGAGGGTTATTGGAATAACATCTTTAGAAGCGAGATACATTTGACCTCATCAATTGTGTTATCTGTGGTTGAGTATTCGTTTTCAGATGATGTGGGGCAGCTCTCCTTTATGTTTGTTTCCTCACCAGTGGCATGTCTTTTGATAGCAAGTGCATGGATGTATAGCGAGCCATCCGTGGTACAGCAATAATTTTCCAGACTTTTGAGTATGCATAATTTGGAGAGAGCTTTGCACATTTGTAATGGTAGGGGGGTCAGAGAGCGGGGGGAGGGGGGACTCTGGTCTGGTCTCCTATGACAACATGGATAAAAGACAATTTTGGCTGGAATGATTGGCTCCCCCCAGGCCATGAGGTTACTTGGGGGCATATTATCAAGAAACGGCGTTACAATTATCGGTGTCAACATGGGCTTCTATTGGACTTCTCAAGGGCATATTATCAAGCCCATTATCGCCACTTTAGCGGCAGTTTTCTGCCGCTAAAGCGGCGATAATTGTAACGCCTTGCTTGATAATATGCCCCTTGATATTTAAGCAGTCATGACTCATGAAGGTAGCCAAATAATAAGGATCGGGTTCCACCAATGGTAACTTGTTCCTTTTTTTTTTGCAAGGTGCTTACCTAGTGATCTGACACTGGGCATTGGGATACAAGTGGATTGGATATTAATGGCACTTAATTATACGCAATTTAGTTGTCCTCCTTTTGTTTCTGGATCTATGAACTACACGGACATATGCTTTATTGCAGGGGGAAATAAAATGTTTGGGATTTGTCTGCAATGAAATTAACTCACCAATAAGTGGGCTGTATTTATATGGTCCTGTGTAACCCAATTAGAGCTAACCCCAAGATCTTGATTACCTTTGACGTTAGATGAATGAATTGGTTGTGGTTTTGTAATCATGCTATGCTCTTTTTTGACAAAAAAACTTATACAAAAATAACAAAACTCCAATTAGTTGTGGAAGTTAGATTTTTAAAACTTATGCCAGAAAAGTAAGGTGAACGTTACCTTTTTCCTGTCTGAAGCTCCTGGAGGATAATTTGTAATAGCCTGCTGCCGGCTACCCAGCCAGTGCTTGACCTTGACCTTAATGAGTTGTGAAACCTGCTCACAGAGTAGAACAATGACTTACGCCTGGTGACAGAATGGGCTGGGTGTAGGTCATGTGATCCTATCAGCTCAGGGAGGGCTTCAGTAACTTGAAAAGCGGCAGAGGTGATGCTTGCCCAGTCATAGTTTAGTAAAGGAGAGACCTGCAATGGGAAAACTCTTTGAACCCAAAACACCTAGTAGTCAGCCTATTGCTGTCAAGTTTGTGGAAGAGCTGGCTCAGAACCACTTGATGGAGCTTAGGAGGGGGGTGCTAATTTTCCTATACACACCCCTCACTGGCAAACAAGTTACCTCCAAAGGAAAAAGACCTGTGCAATCTTGGATTTCAGATTAATGCAATATGGGATAATATGCAGCAAGGCAACTAGGATGTGTTGCAGATTTGTGGGGATTATTGTGGGAAACATTTTCCTCACTGTCTAAGGAATGTCCAAAGGTCACCTCCCCCCACTGGCTAGTAAAGCCTTTAAAGCTGGCACCTTACCCACAGCTCATCAGAACAATTTCTGAACCTGCGGATGATCAGAAGAGGACTGGGCCAGCTATCTATTACCTGGGTCAAGACAAAAAGGATTGGATCTGCTCCTACTTGTAGCAAGGATTGAGAGGTGGACTCCAAGGGTCAGTTGATTGAACTTGTGGCTACAGGGACACAACAAACTGAAAAAGAAATTTTTCCTGAAGGGACTAGTTGGCCAGTAACAATGGGACCTGGATCCTGCTGGGGTGAGTCTTGGCCCCTAAGTGCTGTCCCTGAGGTCCACAGAGCCTTAGACATGACATAGAGCAGCTGATATACAAACCCTGGAAAGCTGGAACTTCCAAGACCTCCAGAGTGCCAACAGGACCTTGCAGCATAGGTGTCTGATTTAGATGTAGCTTCCTCTGATACATCTTCCAGCTTGCCCCACTGGAGTATATTGAGCTCTATTTAAGAGTAAGAAGGTAACATTTTCGACTGGACTAACCAGCTTGATTTATCCGACCTGCGCTCCATCGCAGTATTACTGAAATTGTGCCTAGATCTCCAGCTTCCAATAGACTATCATTAGAGCTTACCATTTTTGACACTATTTTCACTTAAATCTTAAAAAGATCATATCTCTGGTTTACTTTAATGTGTTATTTTGTCTCATTTTTTAAATTTAAAGGTAGTCAATTTTCTAATTTGTTTGCGATTAAAATTTTTTGACTTTATTACTGTTTTGGCACATTGTAAATACTTTTACAAATTGCTCCAAGTTAAGCCTGTTTTCTCTGTTGCATAGCTGCCATTGGGTTGAGCTCAAGTTTGTTAAGCGACTTTTGGGGTTCACCTTGATGAATTAGTATTATTATTCAGTCAGTCAAAGTATGCTTTATTCGAATATTATTCATAAAAGCAAAAACATTTACAATAAAAAATTCATACAGAATAAAAAGAGATTAAATTGGAATCGATATATACAAAGCATACATATGTCATGTACAACACCATAACATATAATTCATCGAGGATAAGGAGTTAAAAAGGGTTTTTTTTAAAAAAAAAAAAGATAAAACATTAGAGGGAATAATCAGAAGACTAGCAGTCTCTCCTAAATCACGAGAGTAGTCAAATGACTAGCAATCTCTGCCTGATTGTCCACGCCCAGCCTAAATATTTAGCAGTGGCCACTGAGATCCATGGCAAAGTATTAGTACGTATTATACGCAAGGCCACACTGCCACTAGTTGTTCCTAAATTTTTGCACATCGGAGACAACCAGTAACGCCTTGGTGCCGCGTAAAACCTGCAGACAAATAAAAAATGTCCAATAGTCTCCCTGTCTGCACCACAGGCAGGACATCCATCACATAAACCCCCTGCCCACTTAGATGTCAAAGATTTGAGGGGAAGAGCGCCTACTCTCAGTTGGAAAAGGAGCTTTCTTTCCAGGGGCCTCGTTATAATGTCCCAATATGGTTCCAGACAGGGATACATCTTAACCTCAAGAAAGTCTGCAGTCATGGAACCAGCACACGAACTGCTCCAGTTCCGTCTTGCAACCGACTCCCAATATATATTCTTTATGGCAATTTTAGATGGAAAAGATGCTCCCGCCGGATCATCCCAAAGTGTGCGCAGGCCAAGATTACACAGAGATGTCCTAAGTGCCTTTAGCCAATCTATTTTATGGAAAGCATCTGACCTTATGATATCTAGAAAACCCTCTACATAGTGAGAAAGGGCAGGAGTTGTCCATATCCTGCGCCAATACAGAATAGGGCGCAGTTGTGCCAAATCCGAGATTGCTTTTCGGCCCAGATCATAATTAAGAGGCAACAATGGGGTACTTTTAGGTAAACCTGTTATTGCCCTTAAAAATTTATTTTCTGAAATTTGGAGGGCAGCAACCTTCTCAAAGCCCCAGAGCTCTGCACCATATAAGGCGGAGCCTATAGCTTTAGCTTCGTACACCTGTAGAACTGGTTTTATAGGTTTGGTCAATGATTTTCTATGTTCTGAGGAAATGGCACCTGCCAATTGTCTGTGCCTAAGTGTAGCTAAATCAGTGTGATGTCGCCAATTTTGCTCGGTGGAAATATGCATGCCCAAATATGTAAAGGTGTTTACTACTTCCAACGGGCGATCATTCAAAATAATTTTTGTTTTGAAGCTACAATGAGGATTGAATGTCATTAACTTTGTTTTGGTAGTGTTAATTTCTAATCCATATTCCCTACAAAATTCATCGAAAATGGATAAGGCACGCTGGAGTCCACTTGGAGTCTTAGATAGGATGAGCGTGTCATCAGCCAACATTAAAATGGGAATTTTGGTCCCAGCTAAAAAAGGGGCATCCACTTGGGCAGAAGTCATTCGGGCTACAACATCATTAATGTATAGGGTGAATAGAACAGGAGCCATCGAGCAACCCTGCCGCACTCCCCTTTCAACAGGAAAGTCCGAGGTTACCGAGCCGTGTCCTCCCCACTGGATTCTGGCATAGTTAGATTCGTGCAATCTCATAATCAAAGACAATAAATCACTTGGAAGTCCCTGTTTATTTAATACCAGCCATAGCTTAGAACGGGGAACGAGGTCAAATGCGGCCCGTAGATCGACAAAGGCAGCGTACAAGCTGCCTTTGCCCAGCGTCACTGTCTTCCATTGAATTAAAGTAAAGCGGAATGCCTGGTCCACCGTACTTGTGGACCGTCGGAAGCCAGCCTGGAATTGTGAGAGAGCATTGGTCTCGTCCGCCCATTCCAGGAGCCTGTTGACAATCACACGTCCCACGACCTTCTGGATGGTATCAATAAGGCTTATTGGCCTATAATTGCCTGGCAGGGATCGATCGCCTTTCTTGAAAATTGGGATAATGACTGCACCCTGCCAAGTTTTTGGGACCGTAGCACCGAGGGCAATAGCGTTGATAAGAAGGAGAATATACTGGCACCAACGATCCTTATCATTTACAAATAAGTCTGCTGGGACACCGTCGAGACCAGGCGCACGGCCACGGGCAACCGTGTTCAATGCCGTCGCGATTTCATCTATATCGAAGAGATTCACTTTGGGAAGGTCAAACCTAAGGTCCTCAGCCGTGCTATCACTATTATTATTTGGGGCGGCATACTGATTTTTGAAAAATTTTATCCATTCCTCTTCAGGCACATTGTTATTTGGGGGCTCTGGAAGACCTGTTTTACCCCATCTAACAATATGCCAGAATAACCGGGAGTCCCTACTATCACTGGCTGCCTTTAGCTCCGTCCAGTGATGTTCATCCCAATCTTTTTTGGCCTTTGATATACTTGTTTTATAATTCTTTCTAGCGGCCTGAATTAGAATAGATTGCCCCCCCTTGATAGCTTCGCCCAGGGTTAATCGTGATTTTCTACATTGATCGTTATACCATTTGGCTGGCTTAGGGACTCTATTAGCTTTGTTTTTTACAGGTTTGACAAAGTACTCCTTAATTTTGCAAAAGAGAGAGTTGTGTAAGCCTTCTACCTCTCCTAAGCCAATCCCAAGTGAATTAAAAAGTTTTATATCCGATATTGCAGTGTCCACCCGAGAGTTAATTTCTGCAATGGCCTGTTGGTTAATAGCTACCTTTTCCCACCTTAATCTCCGCATATCGTTTGTGGGGACGGCCCGAGGGGGGGCAGTCACAAAAAGACCAGACAATAAGGTGGTGTAAAGCCACCATTTATGAGTGACACACAAAGGATTGTGATCGCTCTCTATCCTCTTCACAACCTCCATATCACAAATTGAGGGCCATAGTTTTAGACTGCAGATCACATAATCAATCCTAGAGTTGTGTCTGCCATTATCAAATGTACTTGACCCATCTCTATCACCAATAGTCCTGCCGTTTAGAGCTCTAAGGCCCTTTTCATAGCATAAAGTATTTAGGGCTATGATATCTACCGTCCATCGCGGAACTGGTGAAAGTTCTAATTTGGGAACAGCCCATTGTCGATCCTCTTCGTCGTCAGAGAAGTCATCGTTATTCAATAGGGGTTCAAATGTTCTATTGAGGTCACCTGCAATAATGATATTATTATTTGTAGAGTTAATATCTATTAAACTGCTTAAAGCACCTAAGGTGTCAGACCTTCTCCCCTTATTACTCCGGACATAAACATTGTAAATGTCCAATATGCCTAGTTTGTCTGTTGCCAGTCTGATCAGTTGGATATCTTGGTTCTTGGTGTCAATGACTTTAATAACCAGCTTAAGACACTGGCGAACCCATATTGTTAGTCCTCCCATGGGTCTGCCCCTAAGACCCTTGGAAGCCGGCACAGAGTAGTTCAAAAATCCCTGAACAAAGCAAGGTTCACATGACCATGTCTCCTGAAAAATGCAAAGGTCATGTTTGTTAACAAAACCAGTCCAATCTTCTGATTCCAATTTGGAGTTCAGGCCAGCAATATTCCAAGACAATAAACTCCCCCTGTTCCTCTGTACATTATTGGGGCAAATATCAGATGGTAAGGGATCATACGTTTGTTTAGGACAAATATCAGTAATTACCTCCTTATCATGATTTGGTGGCAAATTGCTAAAAGAGGAAGGATCAGACAATGGCTCAACAGGCTCAGCAACTCTTGCTGACATGACATGATTATTATCAAGTCAATCTACCTCTTCGAGGTCAGCTAGGACCTCAAAACGATTTCTCATTGGGATCGATACATTGGGTTGAGCCCTTATTGAGGCCCCAAAGTTAAAAGTGGAAGCTAACCTAGGTCTAGGAAAAAAATAAGTTAGTTCCCAAGTGCTAATGGCGGACCTCCCAGAGTCAGTATTATTATTCCTTGAGGTGTGTGACTGCCTACTCCAAATAATCCACTTTCTTACATCTCCTGTGTTGCCATTTTATACCATCTCACTCCTCAACACCTTTAGATCATAGGCAAACAACAAAATAGACATCTATGATAGACCTGAGAGCATTAAGGGGATCTTTTCCCAAACATTTTGCTTTCTCTCCTTCTGTTTTGCTGGAATTCATTTTTGTTGTCTTTAGGACTTTGTGCAATTCACCCCTGCTAATCAGTGCTAAGGTGCCTATGATCACTCCTTCAAACATGGTAAATTTGGATTACACCCAATTGGCACATTTAATTCACTTATAAGTCCCTAGTCAAGTGGTACTTCATGTAACCAGCACCTGTACATTAAATGCTGCTAGTGGACCTGAAGTACTTATTGTATGACCTACTTCGGTAGCCCTTTTAAAACATCTCAGGCCTGCCATTGCAGACTGTGTGCAGATTAAAACTGCCATTTCAGCAGCCTGTCAAAATAAACCTTTTGCCAGTCCTAAAACTTTCTTTTTAATACATATAAGTCACCCCTAGAGAGGCCTTAAATAGTCCTTAGGGCAGGTTGCAGTGTATTTAAAAAGTTGGACATGCACTTTTAAGTTTTACATGTCCTGGTAGTGAAAACCTCTTACATTCATTTTTCCCTATCCTAAAGGCTTTCCTCTTCTATAGAATAACATTGGGTTATCTCATTACATTTAATAAGTGATACCTTTTGTTTGCGAAAAGGTAATCATGTAATGTTTTCACTCAAATGAATTGTAATTAAAAACCCTCCTTATTGCTAAAGTCAGATTTTAAGCAACAATATTGAAAAAACACTTTTAGAAAGTTGACTTTTTGTCCTAACCATTTGGTGCCTGCAGCCTGTATCCTGGGTCACAAGACTAGGTGCAGTTGGCAGTTGGCCTTTGTGTATTGCTCCCAGACAGTGACACAGAGCGGGACTAGATGTTGGCACAATAGGCCATCCTGTCAGGATGGGAAGGGCGAAGCTGTACACAGGCCCACTTACATTTCAAAGGAGCTGCCTCAGTACACTCACAAAGGACTTCACACTAGCCTTTTGTAACCCCAGACATCCTGGGACCTCAACAGGAAAATTCCAGAACCATCTGTAGCAGAAAAACTCCAGAAGTTTTTTTGACTTCGAATCTGGTACCAGGGATGAAAATAGAACCCTCATATCCACTCTTGAGTACACTTCGGGACCTGTGGATACTACAGAAGAAGGATACCTGGCTGCCAGAGGACTGCACTGCTGCTTGAGGCCTGCGTACTCTCTGAAAAGGAAGATTGGACCTGCTCCCTTCTTCCCAGGCAGAGTGACTCCAAGGATCAGATGACTGACCTCCTGTTCTGAGCTACAGGTCCACAACATGCTCTAGAGGCCTCCCTACAACTACCCAGCTGACCTGCTGCAACTGGACCTGCCTACCTGGACCTGCAACTGTACCTGCTTGAGCCCTGCTGGCTTCTGCTAGAGTGGGTCTTTGATCCCCAAGAGGCACCTCCCGAGATCCCCTGGTTGGTATCAGAGTGCACTCCTCTGAAGAAATAGGAGAAATCCTGAAGTTTTGGGCTCTTTGTGATCATGAACAGGTGAGATCTTGCTGCCCACGACCACTGCCAACGTGAAGCTCTGTGAAGGCCAACGTGAAGGACCAAACTCTTTGCTCTGCAGTGACTGACAACGATGACTGGTAACGCGAGATCTACACTTCATGCTATGGCACTGACAGCTCGTAACGACCACCCATGCGCAGCTTCAGCAACACCGACAGGATCTTCAACCTACAACGTCACCCATCTATGACCCACTCCATGCTCCTCGTGGCCTCCTCCACAGCAAAGTGGAGTGTTTGAGCCGAACTTTGAGAAAGCACGTTTTTCATCTGGACTAATCTGGATCCTGTATCTAGCCCGTGCTCCATCATGGTTGGCCAAAACTTGTGACTTTCACCCAGCCTAGCAGGACCAGATAACCGCAAGTTGCGCTTTGTATGCTTTTGAGTATACTTACCTAAATCTTTGAAACTGCATGTCACCAGTTCTACTAATTCAACTTTTGACATTCTGGTCTCATTTCATTTATTAAAATGTACCCTGTTTTTCTAAATTGGTGTGGAATTTTTCTTGTGTGGTGTTTTAACTTTATTACTGTTTGTTTGCTGCAAAAAACGTGTTACATATTGCCTCTATGTTAAGCCTGACTGCTTTTGTGCCTAGCAAGAAGATGGTTAAGCACAGGTTGATTTAGTGACTTTTGTAATTCACCCTGATAGGGATTGTGGTTGTTGCATGTGAAGGGTTCACACCTGCCTCAAGCAAAAACCCAAGTTATCGCAATCTACATGTCCCTTGCTAATGGCACTCAACTCTACTAAGGCACCACCAACACATAAACTACACCAAGTCCTAGAAGCATGCCTAATGAAATCATGGGTAGTATGGAACCACCTGAACCTCAAAAAAAGCCAAACTGGACTACTATTTTTCAACAGCAAATGCATCATCACACTCCAACCCATTTAAGCTCTTATGCTAATTATGGGTCAGTCTTGTACTTCCAAAAAAATGTAAAAGCCTGAGATTAAATCACAACCAAAACGTGTTCTTAACATACACCCCATTCTTTATCATGACTTCCTGAACATCACATTTCCTATTGCTATATAGTCCAGAACACCTGAAGGAAGTCAAATTATGTTGCCCAAAACGACATCTCCCCAACTCTAAAGCCATCACATTGGCTTCCTATAAAGGTCCAAATCACCTTCAGCACCCTCTACCTTACACATTGCTGCATTCCAGGCATAGTCCCCTAAATATCCCAGTATTAGAATGCAAAACTACTTCCTTAGCTCCAAAATACTGTAAGGAGCTTAAAATGGGGCATGTGCATTCCATTTCCAGCACCCAAGCTATGGAACATAGCCTACATGACTCTCACCATAGATGCAAATCATTATAGCTCTAGAAGACACAGATTCCTTCGTGCACTAAGTTCTCCCAACCTGTGAGAGTCTTGGGGAATTCCAGTTCTTAGGGCTGCCTGTTAGTATCACAGAGAGCAATTTTGCTCTGAATGTCGGAGTCAATTGAAGTCATTGATATTTGCACGTAAATGTTAATGACACTCAAGCAGAAATTAATATTACAACACAATATGTAAAGTGAATACAAATTGTGTGTTGAGCGTGACTTTTTGTCTGTTTCCAGCATAATCATTCTTTTTTTCATAATATATTTAGTCGAGCTTCAAATAAAACTTCAAACCAAACACCCCTCAGACTTACCCATCCTCCCCCCGTCTAGGAGGACACATAGGAAACCAAATTAAACACATTTCTCCCCATTACTGCATAATGTTCTTCAGATCATGGTCATTGCCTGCACCTCCATTGGTCCGTGGCTACTTACCCAGTCCTTTGTTCTCACTGTCATCTTGGGGATCACCATCATGGTCCATCCACTACAGCAAACCCCCTCCACTCCCAAAAACCAGACCATACCCTCACATCGGGCTTTCCACGCACCCCAGACTTTGTCAAACTTGTTTGGACAGGCCCGCTCCTTCTCGATTTGTTCCTCCACTCTCATGCACCAGTCCATGTTGGCTTCCCAGTCCTCCACAATTGAAACCCTAGCACTGCTCCATTTCAGGATCACATCACGCCTAGACACCATTATGGCCACAGTACAGAATAAATTAGTATATTTGTCCAACGATTGCTAGCCCTAAATGCCCAATATCACAAATTTCAGCATGAGGTCCAGTGTGGTGTCAATGACCCCAGACACCCTGTTCCCCACACCCATCCAAAAGGGCCGCAACTTGGGACGTCCCATAATGTGTGAAGTTATGTGCCCAGGTGTGAGCATCCCTCCGAGCACCTGTCTGACGTGCATCTATTCATGAGGAAGAATTGTGTCCTTGTAAAGTACTCCTTATGTAGGATTTTGAATTGGACCAGCCTAAAGTTTGCTTGTATCTCCACCTCCCCAGGATATCGGCATACCTTCCCCCGCTCATCATCCTCCAGTCTGCCAAGATCATCCTCCCACCTGTCTCTAAGGAATTTGAGCAGCAGGGAGCTATTGGCTAGCAAGGTGGTATGGCATGCATATGTAATGGGGGGCAAAGCAGCATAAACTCTAGGGGGATTTCCTCCTGGAGCTCCTCAATCTGACCTACGCATTCCCGGAAGAGGTATCTGATTTGTACGTAGTGCAAGTACTGACTCCCTACCAGTTCATATTCTGCCTAAAGTGTCTCAAAGGGAATCAGGGCCCTTATACTCCACACATGTCTTAGCTTCAAAATTATCTGGAGATCCCATTTGGTGCTTCCCCGACTCCCTGCAGTGGTGTCAATGTGGCAGCTTCCCAGAAGGCACGTCCAGCCTATAAATGCCCCGCCACCCAATATACTTCGTGGCCTTTCTCCAGGCAATGATGACCATGGCTGTGGGGAAGAGCAACAACTTTAGATGCCCCTTACCATGCAACTGTCTAAGATAGCTCCCCAGTGCCATTGATCTCAGATCCTCTGCCAAGGAGAGTTCCCTCTGCTATGCAAATGATCAACAATTTGCAATGACTAACGCCCAATAGTATAGACGGAGGTCAGTGATGGATGTGTAACTCGCCACGGCTCCTCGAGCCCCATTGCCCCTATTAAGCTACTCAGTCTAGCATTCTCCCCCCCTTGACCAGACTGTCTAACTCCCTTCCCAGAACAAGGTTCATGCGACCACCCACCACCAGCAATAGTTTAGGAATCAATGTAATCCCTTCTGACATCTTGTCCAGGCCCTGAGACTGGAGGTCCAGGGGAAAGTACCAGGATGCCAAATATAATTTGTCTCCCTCCCATAACTGCCCAGTAGCCCTGGCATTCACCCACGTCTCCGTCACCTGGTAGGGAAGGGATCTACAGGCTAGAATGCAGGTGCCATAGGAGCCCACCATGAATCCCGCGTGGGCAAGCAGAGTATACCTGCCTTTGTCTCAAGAAGCGCAGCTGTTGCCCAGTAAGTGGGTCTCCTGTAACACGACAATGTCTGGTGTGTCCCTAGCCAAACATTTCAAGACCATTTATCGTCTCAGTTTGTCACCCATGCTGTTTACATTCCAGGAGAGGAACATGAGGGAAGGTCCACCTGTGTTATGGAGGTGATGTATCTCTGTTGTGTGCAACCACATCCTCCCCTTGTCTGGACACATGGTAAGGATATAGCCATTGATCACCAACATGCCTCTCCTCCTCCCTCAAACTGCCCCCTATTTTCCCTCAACTTCCGAGCCCACCCTGTTTCCTTGTGTGGTGAGTATGCAACAAACCCACCACCAAGTGCCCGAGGTACCTGTCACCCACCCCAACACGTTATACTTCACCCTACTGAGAGTGCAGTTCAGCGACTCTGCAGCATATTGCCGGGCCCCACAGCTCTCCACTCGTTCTGTGCTCCAGTCTGAGGTGTTCCAAAGTCCCATGCTGCGACTGGCAGTCACTTGGTGGTGCACTCCCCCCGGCCAGTACTCTCAAACAATTTTGTCTACTGTCATGGGTGTCTCCAAGGGAGGGACAAAATTCCCCCCTGGCTTCAGAGACTCCCTCACTGTGTCCTGAATCAGAGAAGTCCATAACCAAGGTGGACCATTTACTATTTGTGGACCAAGGGTGCCTCTTCTGGACCTCCTGGACCACCTTTGAGTGCTCCATCTGGGCCTGATCCTTTGTAGAGAATCCTCTGCCCAACCGCCAGGCAGAGTGACTGGATCTCTGCTCTTGCCATTCGGGATCAGAGCCCTGGTCAGCCGATCTGGACCCCGGATACCCCTTTCACTTTTCTCAAGCCAGTCCTAAACCTTGGCCACTGAAGCAAAGAAGAAAGGCTCCCCCTCTAAGCACAAGCACAGTTTTGCAGACCAGCGTGGAGCATATTTCAAATTCAGGCCTCTCAGCTGCTGTTTCATCCTTAGAAATGTTTCCCTTTGCCGCTAGACTGCCGTGATGTGGTTGAGATAGATGTTTAAAAACTTGAGGTTTGGGGTGACCCAAACCTGCGTGATAAGGTGTATAAGGCAACTACATCTACTGTATGGCATTATGACATTAACCTATGAGGATGGAACTATGTTTGAATAATGTCATTTGCATTTATGTGAAATACAAGCCTTTTTCTTTCATTTTCACCAATATTGTGGTTTAGTTTGTTTGCATATATTGTTATATTGAATTGCCTTAAGACAATTCTGTAAAACCTTTTGAGACCTTAGAGTCTACAGCTGTGCATCACGCAGGTTTGGGTCACCCCAAACCTCGAGTTTTTTTCATGATTGTATAGGGGTCAGGGCTAAAACCCCACTACGTGATAGCACGCTCTACAGAAGATACATGATCCATTGATATTGCATTTACAATATATTAAATTCGTATACGAGGTGTGCAGGCCCATCCATTTATAGTTTATGAGATAAATGTTTACCAGGTTGCCCTTGACCTGCCAAGCACGCTTTGCACGTGCCTTCTGTAGAATGCAGTTCCGGTCTCTGATGATGAATAGTTTCGCAATTATCGGCCTGGGTGGCGCTCCCTATTCGCTCTCCCTGCGTTATACAAGTTGGAGGCCCTACCTCTGAGCGCCTCCTTCTGCAGCCACTGTTCCACAATCAACTCCATACTGGGGGTCTACACATCTTCTGTGACCCCAATGATAAGGATGTTGTTTCGCCTAGAGTGGCCCTCTGCATCGTCCATCTGAGTTGTCAGCTTGTTGATCTCCGACTGCATCTGCCGAATCATTGTAGCATCATCCGTGACCAACGGTTTGATCTCGGTAAAGGAATGTTCTATGTCAACCACCTTTGCCATGAGTTTGCGGCGATCCGCCCACAACAGGCCTACATTCTGAGCCACTATCTCTATCTTCCATTCCAACGCCAGGTTTGTGACATGGATTGCCACCAGGATCCTGTCCAGTGTGCTTGAGTGGCCTCCCCCCTCTGGCTCTATACCATCGCCCGTTTCAGGCCAGGCGTCTCAGCCCTCTGTGCCAACTTAGCCTGCTTTGGGTGCACCATATCCACCACACGGTCGCCGGCTGAGTTATTGCAGCCCAACACATCGCAAATGGAGAAAGCCCACACCCCCACGCACAGCTCACTCCAGGGGACACTTTGCAGTGCAGGGTATCCCCAGTCAAAGGTCACCGCAGCGATGGGAGCAGTCACCAAAAGATGTGAACCCACTTACAAGGCCAGCGTGTAGCTTGGTTCCCCAGTGTACCCTCAAAGGGCCACCATCAGCCCCCGTTCCAACAGGTGCAATGAGATTAGCCTGCCCAGGCCCGATCAAGCTTCAGGACATCTCTGGGGGCCAAAGGTTCTCAAAGGAACTTTATGTCCCCTTGCTGGCTTCCAGCCCCATCAGGACTTTCTCACTTGTGAAGGACTGCCAGCATTCAGATGAGCCCAGGGTACAACACGTCATCTTTGGCCATGCCCTATGAGTATCACTACCCGGTTTTGGCCTCTTCAGCGTGCGGTGTCTGTTCCCACCACCGATCCTGTCCTTCGTCCCACAGGTGCCTCAGGATCAGGGGGGACTCCTGGTGAGCACCACACCCTAGTCTTGCAGGGGATGCCTGGTGAGCGCCACATCCTGATCTCGCGGCTTCAGCCCTGCTGCCGCAACTCCCTGACACCTGTGGCCTCCGCTACTGCTGGGCTGCACGGCCACTGCTCGGTCTTCAGGGCATCACCTAATTAGATTTCATGGCCCAGCTCGGACCCCACTTTTTGCAATGGAGGAGGAAAGTATGCCCTAGTCCGGCCGCCTTTGACGTGCCCCGCTTTGCCTGGAGTCCACAACTGCTCACTGGGCCGGGATTTCAACAGGATGACTTGCTGGGGGGGGGGGGGGGGCAGTGGCACGGAGCCAAGCAGAGATAAATCACCGCCATTGCCTTCCAGGCAACGGCCCACAGCATAATTAATCTTGATCAGAGCAGCCTGAAGCTATCCTACACCAGTAAGGTAGATAAGTTGAATAATGCACCTGCCGCAAGGATCCATCTGTTAGCAGAATGTCAGAGGTATGAATCCCAAAGAGGCTATTTCAGCCTTTCAACATTTTAAAGTTTACTAAATGAGAGGTTAGTCGGTTGGGCACTCGTAGTGTTGCTAGAAACTTAGTAGCTAGCCCAGACCCCCAGGTCCCTATCACATAAAGTGAGCTGAGATCTGAGGATCGCAATTAGGTAATAGCTATTTCCGAAGTATGTAGCTCCATGAGTTTCATATACTGATTCCTAGTGGATTGTAAATCAACCAACCTCATTAATTTTAATGAGGTAGAACGCAATTTGTGGCCCTCTAGGAATGGCTAGAATCACAGGGATGGTTGCCTGCTGGGGTCAGCAGACCGCCATGTCTGTGATTGCTTTTAAATAAAGTAATGTTGTTTTTTTAAATGCAGCTCGTTTTCCTTAAAGGAAATGGGCCCACTGCCTGCTCTTAAAAAACATTTTTAAAACCATTCCCAAAGGGGAAGGGGTCCCTTGGGGACCCTTTCCCATTTGCAGTTGGGTTACGACCTACTTAAAGTACATGGTAAAATGCAAATGTCTTTCAACCGCACTCACGGTCACAAACATTCATATATACCATTAGGATTCGCTATTTGGAAGGGTCGCCCTAAACATGCCCCTTCCACATAACGAACCGCAAACCCATTTTGCGATTCAGTAACAGGTTACCGAATCGCAAACTTAGGTTTGATACATGTAAAAAGCCTTTTTTGCATTCGCAAATGGACCGATCCTTCAAATTTGCCCTTTTACGCACGTAAAATTGGTTGATACATGTGGCCCTCAGTCTCCCCAACAGTTTTGGGCTGAGCGGCTTCTAAGCAGTCGGAGAGCTGGAGCAGCGCTGTTTAAGTAACTCAAACACTGTAAATGGTTGCTTTTGACCGGTACTTTCAAAGCACGTGCAGCTTTGGACTGGGAATATAGCGGTATTTATTTCAATATCTAAGGTAAATATTAGAACATAGCACAACATACAAAATGAATAGACCAAGACATATTTAACTTAAAAGGCCACACCGCAAGAAAACAGACCTAATAAAACGCAACACAACAACTGTACTACAAACAGCAACGCAAAAAAACAGACCACAGACATCACCACTGCAACAAAATGCCACACATCAGTTAAGCACAAATGTTATTGTCACATATTGCCACATGCAGAATCCTGTTTTCGGAATCAATGTATTTTGATCAAGGTCTGCCTTAACTTACCACCCAGGACGTGAAATAGCGACAGCCAAATATATTTTGGGATCCCACCCCCGGACAGGAAAGTTGTGGACAATGCTAGTGCAACTAATTATGGGGCATATTATCAAGACAGGCGATAGAATTATCGCCGCTTTAGCAGCAGAAAACTGCCGCTAAAACGGCGATAATGGGCTTGATAATATGCTCTATGGAATTCCAATTGAAGCCCATGTTAGATGTGAAGGACGTCTAACCTGAGATAATTTTATCGCCTGTCTTGATAATATGCCCCTATGTTATTATCAGATACGGTAGTACAATGTTTGTCGATAGGACCTGGTTAGCAAGTGAGACAAAAAATCACTCCGCTAAATGTGAGAACAGAAAAGAATCCGCCCTTTTTTTAATGCGCATTTTATAGAGGCCGCAAAGTTTATCAGGATCACCCCGTGCCGTGTCGAACTCGGTTGAGGTGAACGTCTTTCTGTGGCCTTGTGGTTGTCGGGTGAGAGTGAAAGCCAAGGCCGTGACATGAGACCAGAACAATGCATGGTGACATTTGTCTGTGCTGAGGGCCCACGCCTCTCCAGAAGCGAGCTGAACAGGACAGGGCGCGCAACAACGCTCTTCCTTTGTTTTATTGCTGGCATTCTCTTCATGTTGTGCCAAGGAGGGTTGTTCGAGGAAGTGCCAATGATTAAGTGCTAATGTTTTTACCTGCTATTCCCAGGGAATTTTCGTTGACTTGTAGCGTGGTGTTGTGTGGGAAGATGTTATTAAACCCAGGCAGATAACCCGAAGTAAACACATTGGTGTGACTTATTTGTCTGGGCAGGATGGACTCGGTATTTTTAAGGTACAGAATTTCGCACTGTTTTTGTAGACTGCGTCTCCTGTTACGTTTTCGTTTTTACAGCTTCTTGCCATTGTTAAGAACAGCAATAACATCCGTGTCTGTTTTACCGGCATGACTAGCCTGAAGGCCGAGGACGCAAAGATCCTGGGGGCAGATTTACAAGCCCCTTGCGCCACTTTTGCGTCACTCTTAACATGGGAAATGTGACGAAAAAGGGGCGCGAGGGGCTTGTAAATATGCCCCCTGGAGAGCAGTCCTATCTATTGAATATTTTCGATTTTTGTAAAACAGTTTTCTACTTAGTAACAATTTAGCCGTATGTCTGCATAAGCCTCTTGAAAACGCATATTAGATGAAAATGTAATCACCTGTCGAGGCAGATGGGTTGTTTTGGTGAACACATCCTTGTTGTTGAGGTGTGTGTGCGTGTTACTGAAAGTATTATTTGATGTTTAAATATCAATGCGCAATCCTAAATACTATGGGGCACATTTACTATGATATCACGCAATGCGGAACCGCAAGTCGCTTGCGCTGCGTGAAACGGATAGAGTAGAAAGGCTCCCTATTCACACAGATATGCAGCATGTCGGCGGTGTGCTGCTTAGCGCCAACGCAGGCACCCTTGCATCAACGGGCAAACAGAAATGACACACACCCACTTGCTAAATTAGTTTATGTCACCAGGTGCTCATCGTCATGACAAACAAGCATTTGCAATGCAATAGGTCTCACATTTACGGGATTTTGAGGTATTGGCACTGCAATAGCTTAAACTCTCGCAAATGCGAAATCTATTGCATTGCAAATGTTTGTTTGTTTACTAGCGCCTATGCGGCGCTTTCACATTCATGGAAGCCGCTCCCCTTTCCTTAGACAAGCCGCTGGGCTTGGCTGACATTAAAGTGAAACCGCGGCATGGGGCGCTTTGGCAAAAAAAAGCATCTGTTTATCAAGTTGACAAACAGATGATTTTTTGGGAAAAGCGCCCATGCTGCTAATTGTACAATCTCCTAGTTCCCTAATTTTGGCCAATAGGGCAGTGGTAGTGGGCGCCTTGACAAAATATTTCTACCTGACAACTGTGGCTCCAGAGAATTCCATGAAGGCCCTCATTAAATGCATCTTTTTGAAACCGAGCAATCCCTGGTCGGCCAAACATTCCACAGCTAAAGATCTGCTACAATTAGCACCCGGGAACTGAGAATCAAGCTTAATCAACTATGCAACCATCAAATCAGTAATAAAGAGGCAATTACGCACCCGCTCTAGCACTTTGGATATGGAATCCTTGGCAGCCAGAGACTTACATGAAACCCTATGCCTCCCTCAAATTTTATATATTCACAAACCCCACCTCACGCAGGCCATGGGGTGACAAGCACTCAACTGGATCTCAGATGCAAGACCACACCCGCTCTCCTTAAAAGAACAATATCCATCTTGGAAAGCTCTGTTGAACATTACAGCATGACGTCTAGGTAACTACAAAAGGGAGTCCCGGGTACATATTATGTTATGCTGCCTGGCCTTGCGGCAAGCCCGTGCCATTTAACTCAGACCCAGACTGGGCACCCACAATGCAAAGGAGGCAGTTTGCCATCTCTACTCTTTGGACATTGTGAAGAACATGGCCAACTTTGGTAAATGTGTACATCATACTCAGACCCTTTTGAAAGACAAGTTGGCAGAGACTGACTAACAGGCTGACGAGCCCAGGGAGGGCTCTCTTCATCCCATAACAGTCGATTTGATCAAGGGGCTGCATTGAGCATCAGTTTTCTATCAATGATTTCAATGACTATGCTAATACCGGCTGTCCATACATCTCCTCACCGGCCTGGTTCTAAACATTAGAAGTTTTTAACTTTCACTTCTTATGACTCCAATCTTTATGCTACATAATTTTGTATGTTGTAATGGTTTTAAGTTATCACACAATTAATTAATTAATTAATTAATTCATTCATTCATTCAGTGATAGTGAGGTAATGATGGTTGGGTTCCATAGTGCTCCATTTCCCTGTCTGTGTTTCATCCTGTTTGGAAAAGCACTGCTGTTGAGGCTGAAGACAACAGCTCTTAGCTCAGCCTGGATCTCCTGCCTTGCTGCAAGTGTCTCTGACTTTCAGTTGGTTTACAGCTAAAGTACAAACTTTTAAATAATATGTATATTTTTGATTGATCCACTTTGACAATTTAGATTATATCACTGTACAGAGAGGTCTTTATTAGAATTAGTGAATCACACCCTTTCTGCTTTTTAATAATGACTCAAGAGGCAAGTCCATTGTTTTGTTTCTCCTATATGAGCCTTTTTCTTTTGTTTAAATAGATGGAACAACATTATGGTATATTAAACCATACATAAGAGATGTTTTTATGGTGTGCATCCTGAAACAAACTATTTGATTGTGCCCTTAGACTTGATCTTGGAAAGGAGGTACAGTGAAGAAAAGCAATTTCCAAAGTCACATTGTTTCGAAATTCTTGGAAGCTTTATTTGAAATCACGTTTCCTGATTAGAAATTGTGCAATTCAGATCTTGGATCGGTATAGCATGCTTTTCCAATTTTGTCCTGATAACAATTTTATTGGTCACTCAAGCGGCAAGTAAGTTGTCTTGTGCTGCATTTACAAGGCCTTTTTTTTTTTTTTTTAAAAACCTTTATTTACACATCAAATATTCACAGTCATGGGCCTACAACCGCCTGGGCCGGCCGCTAACGTAGAAAAAGGGGAGGAAATCAATAATACAGCAATCATGAGGGCAGGAGCGAACCGCACGCGTAACGGCTGCAGCCGCCCACAACTGAACCCAGCACTACTGAAAGGTTTCTTATTAAATTCGTTATGAATAAAAACAACAAAAAGAAACTTAGACCAGGCAGAAGAACTCCATTAGCAGGGACCTGCTCTCTCATGAGCGGGGGACAACAGCGACAATGCAGCCCATTATACAGTTACTCGCGTTAAGAATGGCAGGAGGGGGGGGCAGGGAAAAGATCGGCCATCAATCCTGCAAAGCAAAAGGAGAAAAAGACCAGGAACATCAAAGTCAAGGGGACATCGTTACGTCTGGTGCGACCACCAAGGGGGGGGTGCATATATCCCCACGGTAGGAATTCCAGGGACCCCACATCTTACTCCATTTCTTAGGTTTGCCTCTGGCCACGTAAACCGTCTTCTCTCGGAACATGCACCAATCCATATTCTCTTTCCACTTCGTAACTATGGGAGGCCTACCGGAACCCCTGAGCTGTGCAATGTCTCTTTTAGCGATCATGTTGCCCAAAGTCACCCAGCGTTCTTGTGCCACATTGCCGTCAGTCGGTTCCCACACATTCAACACACATCGCCGAGCCTCAGGGAGCAGAGCCACACCCGTAACCTCCTCCATCACTGCATGCACACCAGTCCAGAAACGTAGCACCTTCGGACACTCCCACAGAATATGAAGAAAAGTACCAAGCAGGCCACACCCACGCCGACATAAACCATCACTTGTGTAACCCATATGAAGCAAGCGGGGACCGGTGACTTAGACCCTATGTAATATCTTTAACTGCACAAATCGAAGGCGAGCCGGTATGGCCACCTCCCTCGGCGAGGCTATGGCCGCGACCCAGTCCTCATCATCCAATTCCAGGCCATCGGCAACCCAGACCTCTCGCAGATGTGTGAGGAGGTCCGCTCGAGTATTGATCAGTTTTTTGTAGATCAGGGAAATAGTACTATCCGGCAGGTAACCATCAAGTAAACGATCTTCCAACGGGGAGGCTTCAGGGATATCTGCAGGATTCGGGAAAGCGGAAAGTAACGCATGGCGCATCTGCGCATAGCGATAGAACTCCCTATCGCTCAGCTTATATTCCGTCTGAAGAGCTTCAAACGTTTTAAAAGCGCCCTTCGTCCAGAGGTCCCCCACACGACTAATTCCAATCAAATCCCACTTCTCAAAGCCCTTAGTACGCCATAAACCACCCAACACATCAGACGCATACAGTGGAGTCGCACGAGACAGGCGGCCCGTCCATCCCGTAGCAGCGGTGGCGCAGTGCCAGGCGCGTACTGCATTTTTCCGAGGACCTGTCAATTTAGTGCCTCCCTTCGTAGAATAAAGCGCCCTATTGAAATCTCTGCTCGGCAACAGTAGCTTATCCATCTCGTACGCAGGGTTCACCGCCGGGCCATATGTCCCGCGATTCACCGCCACCAGCTGGGACGCCCAATAATACCTTCTAATATCAGGAAGAGCTATGCCACCGTCATACCACGGAAGGGTCAATTTAGCGAGAGCAATTCGCGGTCTCCCATCCCAAACTAGTTGCCTCTGTAGGCTCTCTACCTCACTAAAATATCGGGCGGCCACCATGTCCAGCGTATTCTGCAATGCATACAAGAAGCGTGGAAGAGACATCATTTTGAATAAGGCTGCCCGGCCAAGCGGCGATAGCGGGAGCTTCCGCCAACAAGCAACATCGGCCCGCAGCCGCTGGAGCGGGGGCAGCAGATTCAGAGCATAACGGACTGCTGGATCCAGGGACTACAAGGCCTTTATTGTTGTTAAAGATGGAGCAATTTTATGGTGTATTGAAAAATACATAAGAGATGTTTTTATAACGTGCACATCATGAATTGACTACCTTAAGGTACTCTCAAATAAGATGATCACAAAAAAGGAGGCAGAGGGAAGACAAGTCAGGTTCACGCAGTTTGGTCAAGCTGGGAAGCTGTGATTGAAACCAGGCTCTGTGCGTCAGGGCCTGCGACTAGTTTTTGCCCTTATAAATACAGGGCAGACACAGTGCAAGTTTCTAAACTTGAGAGGACATGTACAGCGAGGGTAGCATCAGCAAAAGTTTTTCCCATCACAGGTACAAATTGGGCAGCAGCAGTGCTAGCCTTACTTCCTCACAGAAGAGTGACAGTATGCAGTAGCAAATTAAGCTTCCCTCTCTCACTGAAGACAATACATGCAATCTTCCACTTCCCGCTGGGCAGATCTAGAAGGGCAGACTAGTACTAGCTTTCACCTCTCACTGAACATGAACTGTTAAGGCATGAGTGACATGTAGGTTACAGACAGAGTACTGGAGTGGGTGCTTAAGCCACTGATATGAATGTATAGGTGGAATATGGGAGTTCTAACACCATTCTTTATTATGTGATATATCAAGTCAGAATTCGGAAAAACCTAATGCTGTCACTTGATTCCTTGATGTCCATGTATTGAGAATTAGCCATCACCTAGTAAGTAATTGTCATTTAGAGCAGCCGCCTCACCACAGCATAACTATGCTATAGACGGGCAGGCAGGTGCTAACCTCCTCAAAAAGGTTTTAAAAGCAAGCACACCAAGCACTGTGCAATCCCAGACTCTGTGTGGGTACTGCACCTGTTAAAAATGTTGTAGACCACCAGTGCCATCCTTACGTTGATGGTTGTTGTGGGAGTCGGAAGAGGAGAGGCATGCACAGCTGAATGACAGACAACCTATTGAACAGAAAGTGAAAGAAGAAAACACAATTTCTTACATATGCTACTGTAATATTCTACTATAGAAACATATATTTACTTATTTACAGTTTGCTGGATTCTAGTACTAAATGAAGACTTCTAAGGTGTGAAAATCAACTTTTACTGTTGTGTCCCTAAATGTAAGTGTAGTGCCAAAACACCCTAAGCATTTGAGGGGTTTGCTGGACATCTAGATATAGTGTGATTGCGATGTTCAGGTATTCTGCTGCACCTATGTAGTTGAGGGAAATTCCATGTCTAGCCTGAACATTGTCAGATGGTCTCACTTCATCAAGTCTTGGAATAGACTTTTTTTGTGTGCATTATTTGTTTGTCATCTTGAATTAGAAATCCTCATTATTGCTCGAAGATGACTCCATCTAGGATGATTTTTCTGGAAAGCTACTTGAACTAGCTGAGCAACTTGAACTGGCTTTCTTGTCCATGATTGCTCATGTGAGGAGAAATGATGACCTTGCTTTTAGATCCGCTTGGGGCTTTGTTGATGGTGCTCTGTAGAATATGCTTAGTTGTTTTCATCTTGCACAGTCTGCAATCATGCCTCATTGTGAAGCACTTACCTTCATGAGGATATGGCACTTGGCATCAATTGCATGCTTTTATCCCTTAATAGGGGCAAGTGTTTTTCTATTTGGCGTTCTCTAGCTCTCCTCTCATCCAAGTTCATCTCTCTTGTTTCTTCTCATTTCTTTTCTCTGAATGATAAGTGAGGCCAAAGGCCTTTTGCCTGTTTTCCCTATCTCAATTTCTTTGGCTTAGAATTCAGCCTGATTATTGATTTCAGACATTTCTCCCATATCATCTTTCCTTGCAGATTGTGGTGCAAGAATTGAGACTGAGATCCTTTGGTGATGTGGAGGCTGAAGGCCTCCTGATCAGCCATTGAATGGAACTGGCGGTGGCTGTACCAGTCACTTGAGTCATAAAACAATCATTCAAGTTCTCCCCTAATTGATTGCTTGCTAGTATCAATGGATATTTCTTATAGTCTGCAGTTTTATTTCAGAAATATTGCATTCAAAGCTGCTCTCAGTCCCTGATAAGCCTTTGTCATGTTTTGAAAAACAGCCCTTGATGATTTTGCACGTCTTTTCTAGACCAGTTTTCCATTGTGAACAAAATCTGTGTTACATCTTTTTTCACAAAGGATTCTATGAAGTTGACAAACCCAACTAGCTATTCTCTCCACTTGGAACCCAGGCTGTTCTCTAAGGTTATGATTTTTGGTACATGTGCATATAGGTATGCTTCCTACTCTTTGTTTTACTTGTTGCCCATTTTGTCTTTTTCTTTATGTCTGTTCTCTTGTGTTGGTTATTCACCTGGCTCCTGTTTTCCTTGATTTTGCATGCTGTGCTCTTTCTAATGAAACCCTCAAGTACACTTGGGTTTGGTGCTGTTATACCTGTCAGTCTAAGGTTGGTCTTCATCCAAACGTTTTGCCTTCCTCCTTCATACTTGCTGATCTCGTCTTTTGGGGATCTTAGGACTCTGTGCACTTTACCACTGCTAACCTGTGCTAAAGTGCATGTGCTCATTCATTAAAACATAGTAACATTGGTTTTTCCCAAATTGCCATATTGAATGTATTTATAGGTCCCTAGTAAAGAGGTACTACATGTACTTAGGGCCTGTAAATTAAATTTTACACGTGGGCCTGCAGGCTTTATTATGCCACCCACTTTTTATACATGTCTCAGGCCTGCCGTTTCAGCCTGTGTGTGCAGTTTTAAACTGGTATGTCAACCAAGCAAAATAAACCTTTTGCCAAGCCAAAAGTTTCCTTTATGATACATATGCCAACCCTAGGATAGACCCTAAACAGCCAACGTATTTAAAGAGTAGTACATGAAATTTTAAGTTTTACATGTCAAGGTAGTAAAAAACACTTTAATTTGTTTATCTCTACTGCAAGACCTGTCTCTCTCATAGGTTAACTTTGGAGTTACTTTTTTACATTTAATAAGCTGTAATTTCCAAATGGGAGCAGGTAACCAGTTTATGTTTGGTATCTTCCAATCATAATGAAAAACCCTCCCTTATGATAAAGTCAGACTTTAAATTACAATTTTGAAAATGCCTCTTTTAAAAAGTTGTCATTTTCCTCACTTAACCATTTCCTGCCTGTAGCGTGTCCCTGGGCCACATGACTGGGTGTAGCTAACAGTTGGTCTTTGTGTCTTCCTCCTAGACAGCCACACACAATAGAGATCTTAGGAGTTCCTGTGTGGGCCATCACTGTCAGGGTGGGAGGTGGAGCTGGGTACAGCCCTTCTTACATTTGAATAGGCTGTGTCCTGACTCTACACAGGGGCAGCAAACCCGCTGTAGTTAGTCCGGAGTCAGCACAGGGAAGACAGGATGCCTGGGGACTTCAAAGTGAAACCTCTAGAAACTCCTCCCACTTTAAAGCAGAACTGGGTGTAAAACTTGTATCTCAGACACCAACTTTCAGTACACTTCTGGACCTGTGGATACTCTGCCAGGAAAAAGGACTGCTGTGCTTCTGAAAGGACTGCCACTCTGCTGGATATCTGCCCTGCTGGACTACTGCCATGCTGGACTGCTGCATTGCTGTGCTGACTGGCTGCCTGCTGCCCTCCTGCCTGGGTGAGAAGGACTGGACCTGCATCTGTTGAAGTCAGGCCCCAAAAGTGACTCCAAGGGGTAGTTGGCTAGCCTCCTGACTAGAGCCTTAGGGACGGAAGGCTCCAACAACCTTGAACCCAGCACCTGGACTCCACCATGTATGAGTCCTACCCTGGCAAGTGCTGCCAACTCTGTCTTAGACCATTCGAAGTGGGGCTGAAGGTGCTCTGCCAGTCCAACTGTGGATCCAGCAGAACCAACTCATCTCCCCTGCTGCGAAGTTTCTCTCAGCAAAAGAAATCCACATCGACCTCACAGCCCGCATCAGAGCCACCGTGGTTCAAAACTTAACTGACGCAGACCCTCGTTTCACAAATCTATAATAGATGACACAGGTTCTTGCATCACAGCCTTGCAGCTCTTGGGAACCAACGCATAGCCTCAGCTGCGTGACACATCCTAAATGCCGGGCTGCGCATTGCAAGCCCTCATCGCCCGAATCCTTGATAAGGATGCAGGACCTCGCATTGCAGCTTCGTAGCATCTTGGACCTAACACATCGCCTCAGCTGCATGACGCATCCTCAGCGCGGGACCTCGCAATGCTCTGTAACCAGAATTTAAGGTACTCTTGTCCCTGTAGCCACAAGCACTTCATCGCGGTCGGCCTGAACTTGTAACTTTGTCCCAGTCCAGTTAAACCATATATCCACAGTTGGTGCTTTAAGGATTTCAGTGAATATAGCTCCAACAACCACAAACTTGTATTTCTCCGGGTCTACTCATAGGATTTTTGTTGTTTTGGTCTTCTTTTATTTACTAAAAAAATACTCTTTTTTTTCTTAACCGGTGTGGGATCATTTTGTGGTGTGTTTTCACTGTATCACTGTTTGAAGTGTTGCACAAATACTTTACACATTGCCTCTGAGTTAAGCCTATCTGCTCTGTGCCAAGCTACCAGAGGGTTGAGCATAGGCTAATTAAAGTTTTGCTTCTGACTTTACCCTGACAAGGATTGTGGTTCCTGCTTCAGAAGGATTTCACCCCCTTAACCAGAAATCCAATTTCTTACGGGTGGTATATGTGTATCCTTCTTTTCTGCACCTGTGGTTCAGTTTGGTTCTTATTAGGCTGAGTCCCCCCCTCCTTGCTCCACTTGTTGCATCTTGCTTTATCCCTGTTGACTTGCAGCCTCTTCTTTTTTTCCCCTTGTTTTCTTTTATTCTCCTTGTTTAGTTCTCTCAAAAGATGGCCAGTGGCTCTTCTCACTTCATCTCATTTTGCTTCTATTGTCTAATTCTAATAAGGCTGCCAATTATGTAGCTCCATTTTAGGTTGTATTAATTTTCTTAAAATTCCCTGAATGCCACCTTTCTAAGTTGGCCCTGCATCATGCAGCTCCTGCAGTGAAATGGCACTTATTGTTGCTATGCTGAGTAACACTCCCTTAAATTTATTTCATCTGCTTTTTATGGGCCTGGAAGCTACCTTGGCCTGAAAAGTGTCCACTTCCTGCCTCCTTCACACGCCACCCTATCGTTGAGTTCACCAGTCTATCACCCATCATTGTATGTTATCCTGTTCCACTTTGCACAAGGGAAAATGATCTCATTACTGGCCACCCACTCGCCAGGTACTCATGATATTTCTTTACTTGCTTGTTTGGAGTCTATAGAATTGAGATACATTGGATTGAGCTGCCCTGGCATGCTGTGTGCGTTTTCTGCTTGCTTTTGTCCACCTTACATGCATATCCATCATGTTTCTCAGAAGGTGGTGTCTAGTGTCCTGAGGTGAGGTCTGTAGGTAAGTTGGTACTATTGCATCCATGCAAAAAACACATACTTAACAGGAGTAAATCTTTAACCATTTCCCGGTGGCAATGGGTTCACAAAAGGTTTGTGAGTACATACAAATTAGGACGTTCTGGGGTGTGCGCAAACGCTCGGGTCATTCCAGTGTTGAAATGCCCACTCCCCACCCATCACAGTAGATTTACACAATTAAACATCTTCGTGAAATCATTGTTTGTGAGTGTAAGAGTATTTGAACGAATGTATGATGTTACAACGCATACATTTACAAAGCACGCCTTTACAATGCAGTTTTTACATCACAACATCCTTTGCAACGCATTCTTTTGCATCGCATGCCATTACATTGCATTTTCAGAAACTACCTTTACAACGTATTCCATTACATCGCATTATACCTTTACAACGCATACCATTACAATGCATACCATTACATCGCATTTAAGGTAAGTGTTGGATAGTATAGGGGTAATAATTACTATTCTAACTCCAGTGAGTGCAACAGTAGGGTAAGTGTTGGATAATGTAGGGGTAAAAATTACTATTCCAACTCCAGTGAGTGCAACAGTAGGTTAAGTGTTGAATAGTGTAGGGGTAAAAATTACTATTCTAACTCCAGTGAGTGCAACAGTAGGGTAAGTGTTGGATAGTGTAAGGGTACTATGCGTTGTAATGGTAAGCAGTGTAATGACTTGCGAGGTAATGCCTGCGGTGTAGTGACATACATTGTAATGACATGCGTTGTAGTGACATGCGATGTAATGGCTGTGTTGTAATGGCATGCGATGTAAAGGATGTTGCAATGTAATGACTGCTATATAAAGGTAGTGCGATGTAATGACTGCGTTGTAAAGGTTGTTTCCCATTTGAACATCTGAGCTAAATATACATATGCATTTTTTTTGTAATCCATGTTAAATGATTGGAAATGGAGATAATAAGCAGGGTGAGGTGAAAACATAAAAGTTGCTTAGGAATTTCTTTATTAACAATGGGAATGCCCAACATCTTTCTGGAATATTAGGAATCTCTGTGTCACGTAGGGCAAAAGAATGAATGACTTGCTATATATAAATTTTCCTTTTATTTTTCAGTGTGGTTTTGAAGCTCAGACGAGGGGCCAAAAAACAGTAAATTCAATGTAATTAGTTTTTGTCTTTGTAAAAACATATGCTTCAACGGAAAGCATGGTACAGCCCTCTGCAGATTACATGAGTTTGTTATGTATGGCACTTTAAGAGAGCCTCAATCGTTTATTTTCAGTTTCTGAAAGTCATTGCTCCTTGCTATGACATCACAAAAGTTGATAACAAAAGTAGGGGCATATAAACAAGGGCTTGCAATAATATTATCGCCGCTTTAGCGTCCGTTTTGGGACGAAAAGCAGCGATAATATTATTGCTCTATCTACAAGGACACGCTAGCGCTTGTTTCCTTGCATTAGAGCCCGGTTTCATGCCGCCTCGCCTCGCATCCCTAATGAGATACAAGGTGGCCGTGCCTCGTGAAACTTCATTGTGGAGTATCGCTATCGGGGCTTCGCGATATTTACAACGAAGCCCCGAGCAGTGTAGCGTTATTCATTTCAGAGCTAACTCGCCCTTAACGCTGCTTCCAGACGTCTGCAAAAAACCTGTGTTGTGTATGTTTTAACATTGCTGGTGGATTATGCTGATACGACCACATGGTCGTATCGGCAAGATTATAGCCGTATCCATGAGTTCAACGTGTGTTTTCAGGCGACGTTGTTGCCATTTCCCCCCTATCGCTGGAAATTTATCGCCCGGTAGAAACGCGTTGTAAATAACGCGCTAACCGGGTGATAAATTTCAGCGATAGACGGCGATAAATACAAAAGTGCGCTTTGCGCTATTTATCGCCGTCTATTGTTGATATGCCCCCTAGATATCAACTGTTGTGATGTCATAAAGGTCTTTCAGGCCAGGTCATAGGGCTCTCTGAGACGCGGTCAGCACAGCGCTGCTTGTCTACTTTCATGCAACTCTAAATTTGAGGATCTTCGCTGCCTCCAACATTATAACAATATGTTCCCCCCCCTAATATGAAACAATCATAAAAATAACTTTAAGTTCTACAAATATACTACTGATATGAATTGTACTTCACTTCAAGCTCCGCTATATTCAGTCAATGATATATAATTATAGGAAATGGGCTCCACCCATTTAATCCCCCTGGATATTCTACTTTATGACTACCCGGTTTTGCACTTTTACTGTGAGTGAGTATCACCAACTGAGTCTCACTCATGGGAAATTCTGTGGAAATGGACTGAGACTGCTAACTGCTAGTGTCTGGTTTTTATGATAAGGTCTGCCACTGCGCATCTGAGTAAGAGGCTGTAAGAAATTGGGTAACTGGTTGAGGGAGTGAAACCCTTTAGCATTTCTTAATGGGACGAAATAGCGATTCCGCCCGTTAAGAAATGCTAAATGGCATTGTACATCTATCCCATAGTGACTCAAAATAAAACCACTTAGGAAATAATGTTACATTAAATTAAATGATTTAAAATAGTTGAAAATATAAATAAATATAAATTAACGTTAACAAATTTAAAAATAGTAAATATTTATTTGATTATAAAATATTTGATGACCTATTTTCAATTTAAAAAAGACTGTAATAATATATGTGACTAGTGTAATAATAAATGCTATTTATTCAGGTATTTAAAGACCTCTCTTGAAATACCCTTAATAGGAGGAGTAAGCACTTCCACAGAGACATATAAAGTAAAATTGTTCCTTTCCATTAGCACTCTGGTTCAAACTGAATTCGAAAACTCACATTATATAAATCTATTGGGGGTGGGTTAAGAGATTCCTGGGTTGCCTCAGTATAAGTGAGAAGGGTGATCCTTTCCTATGGTGCAACAAAATAAAACGGGAAAGGGCTTGAAATAATTAAAGGAAAGGTGACAATGGTGACTTCAGAGTGAATGCTTGTAGGAAAGGGTCCGTTTTGTATGGTCACCCACCCACTTTTTGTCCTAATGCTGATGGTTATGACTCTTAAAGTGCACTGGAGCCTATTGCCCTGTCCTTGGTGTAAGTGCTCTCTCCGTAATACCGATGTGTGAATTGATAACCCTAATTGGCAAAGGACTTTAACCCCCTTATGAGTCTCTAGTATATGGTGCCAGTGGTACCCAGGGCAATGGTGTTATAGGGGTCACCCGAACCTGAAGCACTGTTTGTGTCACCCTGAGTGACTCATGTAAACTACTGACAGCAGGCCAGCCATTTCAGACTGCAGGAGCAGTGGAAACTGCTCGAACTTGAATTTGCCCTCACAATATAAGGCTAAGTCAATGCAGTCAATGCCTATTTTTAATAAATGCCATTCACCCCTTGTGAAGGTCTCTTGAGCCCAGGAGGCAGGTGCATTATATTAAAGGTGTTTACATGTAAGTGCAAGCTTATATGTCTCTATAGGCTTTTACCATTAAAGGAGACTATAAGTGATTGACGATCCATAGGATAACATGGGCTGGCACCCAGGCAAACCCGAGGTTGGGAGCTCCATTATGGGACTACATATATAGGTTGTGTTTGATATCAAACGACTGACATGAATGTCATGTTGAGGAGGATGTGGCATGCACCTAGGTGGCTACCTTAGAGGTTGCCCACCTAATTCCCATAGCCTTTCCTGTGATCTGGCTGCCAGTAGTCAGAGATAATGACTTGGACGGGAAGGAGATCACACTTCTCTCCCTGACTAGATGGCTATTGAAGTGGTGCATGAGGTGGTGAGCTGCAAAAGCTGCACCACCTGTGATATGCAACCAGGCTGCCTCTCAAAGGAGGAAACAACCTCCCCCGAACATTAGGTATTCAGGGGGTGTACACCACCAGAAGGTTAGCCGCACCTCTAGGGTGGGTTACCTGGCCTGACAGCTAAGGAAGACTTCTGTCATTTTTAAAAGGGGTAGGATAGTGGGTTATCGGTAGAAAAGGTGACCTACACCCCCAGATGAGGTCACCTCAGGGGCGGATTAGCCACTGGGGCAAGTAGCCCATTGGCCCCTTGCACCCACACCTCTAATGTCCCAAAATGTAATAGTTAAGAGCTACCCCTAACACCAGAACCTCAGTTCTGATCTGACTTGCAACAAGGACAAAAAAAGAGGCCTGCGTCTGTGACAACAGGAGCTGCACAAACCAAAGACGTGATACGCTGCAACTGTGGTAACCAGTGGCGGCTACTGGTGACCAGAAGTGGTGAGGCAGCTGGGATTGAAAAGTAGAAATAAAAATTGCTTACCTGTGTACGGCCGCCGCCTCTCCTCCATCCTCTTCTGTTCCTGACTCCCGGCAGCACACAGGCTCCCAGACTCCTCTAAGCGAATCACGACGCTGCTGTCATTCTGGTAATAGTATTACCAGAATTAAAGCAGAGTTGTGATTGGTCTGAGCGGCCTGGTTTGCTGCTCAATAAGTGCCTGGGAACCTGGGAATGTTATCAACCCGGCTGTGGAAATGCTAAGTGCGCATGACAGTTTCTCCATCCTAAGATGGCCAGCGAAACCATCATGCGCACTTGTGGTGCGTGTAGGAAAGTAGTATCTGCTTCTCATGGTTACCCTCACTTTTTGCTTGATGTCTCACAGTTTTTGACTAGTCTGACTGGGATCCTGCTGATCAGGACCCCAGTCTATCTGCTTTCTACCTTAAATTGACATACATGTACTTTGGTACACTCCAGATTGGATACTGAGGTACCCTTATCAGTCCCTAGTATATGGTACACATGTTCCCAGGGCATAGGTACCACAGAGGCCTCCCATGGGCTGAAGCATGTATTATGCCACCCATGAGAGGCCATGCAAAATGGAACTCAAGATCTGGTACTGCACCACTTACTTTAGATATAGGTTCACTAAATCACTACGCTTAAAACGTATAAGTCACCCCTATAGCAGGCCTTAACAATCCTGAAGGCAGGGTCCTGGGTTTTATGCGAGAGGGTGCTCCTGCATGAGCAGAGCCTCTCTGCAGCCTTTGGAGACCATTTTCCCGGGTTGTCTGTGACTCAGCCAGACATATAGGTAGAGGTGCATTATAACCTCGCGGTAATTGCTATCTCGAAAACGGCTGCATAGAAACATAATTGGTATCAAACACCTGGGAATCATACCTCCACACCAGTAACTGGTGTGGGAGGTATGATTCCACCCTTCTGAAGCGAGCTTCATGGGGTCACTGGTCTTAACGGTGCCAGCCTTTTTGACCCGGGCAGCACAAAATGGATGCTGCCGACCAGAGACACATTTCTGCCCTTTTGCTGCTGAGATAAGCTCGAGCAGAGGAAGGCAGCACAATAGGCACCCTGTTACGGGGAGGTGTGACCACCTCCAAGACTGGATTTAGTGTATTAGGGCTGGGTGGGTGCACTCTGAGAATGCCTGAATGTCTGCACTTGGGCCATTGGCTCCTGCTCTGGCGCGAAACGGGACAAAGGACATGGGTTTTGCCACCCCTCTGTCCTTCCCCTCCCCTAGGAGGGTCCCCTGAATCTGTCCAACCCTCTTCCGTGGGTATACAATGGGTTACCTGGCTACAGGACATTAGATTTTACGTGGACAAGATTCTCCAAGAAGAAACCACTGATCTTTGACCGTCTGGACACCTTGGACTTCATTGGACCTCGACTGGGTTTGACTTTGTCCCCCTTTCCGTCCGAAGCTTAGTTTGTGCCTTTGCTCTATACAGGCTCTGTTCAGGACCTGTGGTGCACTTAAGACAACAGAAGAATCTCCCTTGGAGTGAAGGAGTCACTCCCCTGCTTCGCAAGCACAGAGCCGCAACTGACTGGTCTGCTGCTCCTGAGGTCCTAGGGACTCTGAAGATTTCATTAACACAGGAGGTGGGTTTCCGAAGTTCCCTGAGGTCAACCTGCCCTCTCACCGAGTTTGAGGCCAGTATCCCTCGTGGGGACTGCATAACCAGAACACCTGTGCACCGCGTCCATTTGCAGTTGCATATACTTGTTGGCGATTCCCGAGCTTGGCATTGGACTCCGTGTAGTTCTGACCCTGAGCAGTATTTGCACCAAAGAACTCCAGCCTCCTCGCCCCGTGTGCTGCGTGGGCTGGTACTTTGCAATCTCGCTCGAGGTCCCCTAGCGACTCCTGGTCATTCAGCCTGTGGGTCCTCCTGAGGGTCATATTGATTTATTGTGGGCTTTTCTGGTTGCTCCAGATGTGCCCTGACTCCACATTGCTTGGTGAGTCCCCTGGACCTTGCTGGTCCACACCGTAACCTGCTTGACCTTCCTGCGTGGGTTGCTTTTGCCAAGGCTTGTTGGTGCTCCTGCCGGACACTGACCCCTCAGCACTCGACACCCTTTGTGGGACAGCTCACCTCTGGCTCCTGGTCATCCTCGACACCTCCTGGTCCTCGTGGCTGCAGAGTCAAGCATCCCTTCTTTGCACCTGAAGCACCCGACATCGGTGGGCATTCGTCTCCTAAGCCCCTGGTTACCCTGAAGTGACCCAGACTCTGTCCCCTCTGCTTTCAGATTCCTTTCTCCCAGAATCCAGGCTTGGATTCCACCGGACCCTTTTCACCTTCACGGCAGCAGTACTTTTTCACAGCCCTCAATTGTGAACAACAAGAGTTTCCGACGCCACTTCAGACCTATGCACCCGGCTCCTCTGGGATAGGTAGCTCGGATACTATGGTATCCATGGGTGGGGTGGCTCTTCAAACTCTTAAGTTCCAAAGGGTTTGCTCGAAATCCTCCTAGAAGAGTCCTTAAACTTTAAAAGTGTAACAGCGACTTTCCCAATGAATTGTACGGAGCCAGCAGTTGTGTTCCCACACTGCACCCGGCCTCCGTGGGGTCCTGTCTACTCACCTTGGATGGTTCCTTGGGGTCCCAGCGATTCTACATGCTCTAGACCTTGTCTTGATCTCAGTCGTGACTGTTATACCACTATTTTAGTATATGGTTTGCTACTTACAACGGTTCTATTGAATTCGTATTTTGTGCTTTGTGTTCTATCCTCATTTAGAGGATAGTAGAGAGTGTTATATTAATGAATACACATTTTTATATAACTAATGTGTGGTTCTCCTTCATTTAGTCATTCAGGAGGTGATATTCTGGTAAAATATGCTGCTTTACATTCCTTAAAGATTAAGCCTGAAGGCTGCTATCCACAGCTAGCATTAGGATAGACTTCTAAAGGTAATCTTTGACCTCATACATCATAAGGGTCGTTTGGACTGGTACAAGGTTCCCACTTTAATTAGTGGACAGCAAACACCAGGCCACCTTCTCACAATGCGCACGCACCACTCCTCCTCCCTGTTTTCTGCTGCTGTCCATCAGGTTAGCACAGCCCCCCACACCCTGACTCAGCACTTAAAAATAAAACGATGATACCATTGTTTTATTATGATTTTATTTTTCCTTTTTTTACTGCTTAGAGAGCAGTGGAGTGACGCTCCTCCACCTTCATGGAGGAACCGCCTCTAGTGGCACCCTTCCTGGAACTGCACGACTGCAGCTAGTACTCGACCAAAGCACTGTTCCCCCAAACAGAGAGACTCCTTTGAGAGCCAAAGGCATCACCAGGCTACCCTGGACTCGTGGCACTAGTCCCCTGAAACCCCAGGTAAAAATAACGTACCAGAACCAAAGAATCGCTGGCCATTGTGCCCTCCGAGTGATTGCCCAGAATTAGATGGCATAATCTTTACCCTCCTTGGGTTTAACGCAACTTGACCTGCAAGTGACCAATTATCACTACCACTTTTTCCCTTTGACCGCATTGCAAATGTTCTGCAGTAGTGAATTGCTGTGAGTTATGTTTTCTTCTCATATTCATAACTCCTGTTATATATATCTGATCCCGTTTTTTGGGTGTCTAAATTAATATAAAAATCTGCTTTATTTTTATAAATGAGTGTCGGATTTCTTTTGAGTTGTGTCAATTACTAATTGTCCATGTTGGTACTCTGAAATGCTTAACACGTGTTCCTCTAGTAAAGCTTGACTGACCTTTGCCACCAGGACTGAGCTGAAGATTTAATGTGAATCAATGGACCATCTTTGGGGTATTGTGAGAGTATTGCATGGTGAAGCCTAACCAGCATCACCACATAATAGTCCACCTTCCTACATTGGTGTTACAGTGATGGGATTCTGAATTTGTGTTTTGCAGTACCACTTGGTCATAAGTGATTTTTGCACTAGAAATCCACTATTGACTTTAGACTCAAAACGTTTTTGGAAGAATTTTTCCAATTTTTTTTATATTGGAATGCTGGCGCCCTATGTAGACCCTCATTCCAATAGTACATTAAAAGGGCTTAGGACAGTTAGGACAAGGTTGAAAAGTATTTTTTTAATTAAAAATAGGTCCCAACTTCCAAGTAAAAAGTTAGGCACAATGGAGGCTGGTAAGAATCTCGACTTGGCAGTCATCCGAGCCCTGAGGATCAGTGATCTGAGGGTTTTGTTCAAAGCAAGGAGTATTAGCTATAGAGTTATGGCTAAAAAGGAGGAACTTGAAAAAGGCCTCAGCCCCTAACAACGTGAAAGACAAGAGAGGGAGAGCCATTCCTCAAAAAAAGACCCTGAAGCGGGTGAGAATATTGCCCTATCCAAAATTCTCCACCTTTTGCCAGGCCCCCTTTACCAGTGGGAATTAAGAGGAGTCAGTGAATCTGACCCCCTACTGGTAAGGTGGTAGCAAGCCTTGAGGAAGAGGTTGGTCTCCTCTCACTTGAGAAGAGAAAGATTAAACTTGAGGAAAGGAGACAAGCCATAGAAGAAAAGAAAGACTGGTCAGGATGGCCTTGAATCCCAAAATAATGGTGACAGCAATTTTAATAGGGAGAAGGATAAATATATAGGGGCAGATTTACAAGCCCCTTGTGACACTTTTACGCCGCTGTTGCGTCACTTTTGTGACGCAGCGGCAGGGTAAACCATGCACCACGTTGCGACTTATTTGCAACGTGACACATCTAGGCAAATGCATCACGTTGTAAAGCATTGCGCCACATGAAACCTGCGTCAGGTATCATGTGGGCATTCCGTCACAGTGTGGGCGTTATGTCAGGGGAAAGCCTCAGAAAAGTAATGCAGTGAAATATACAAAATTTCACTCAGTTACTTTTCCGACGCTGCTGGGTCAAAACCTTGCGCCTGCTTGAAGCAGGCGTAAGGCGTGACGCAGCATGTTGGAGATAAGCCGGGTTGGAACAGTGCTGGAGTTGCGTCGCGCCCGCGACACTACTCTCGCACTGCGCCAACCTTACGCCGGCAGATACGTCACGCATCTGCCTATCCCTGCGCCATGGCGTGCCGCATTGTAAATGCGGCGCATCCATGGTGGCGAATGGGTAGTTTTGCGTGATGCATCTTTCTTGGCGCATCCCTGCTGATTTGCAGGGATGTGCCAGAAGTTGTAAATCTGCCACTCAGACTCTAAATTCCCCAAAGGGATTGCCCTCAAGATTAGTGATGGTGATGACATGGCAGATTGTTTGAAGCCTTTGAGAGGGCCCACGAAATGAGGAGGATAGGTCACCAGCACTGGGGCTCTCTACTGTGGGAGTTATTCTTAGTGAAGGGCAGAGATAGACTACTGGCCCTTAATGAGGATGTGGCTGAGTACTATCAGCATATGAATGAGACCTTGAATGAGACCTTGATAGAAAGATTTGAAATTACCACAGAGGAATATAGATTGGAATTTAGGAACACCCATACAGGTCAAAACCAGACATGGGTGGACTTTGTGGACTCTTCAGTCAAAGCACTGGAAGGCTGGATTAAAGGCAATGAGGTGTATACTTATGGTGGGCTTTAAGATTTAATTATGAAAGAGCACATTCTGACTAACCGTACCACAGATAAATTGCATTAGCTTTTGGTGGATTGAGATAGGGTCAGAACCAGGGTGTCTCTGGCCTCAGTGTACAAAAGTCATATTCTTAAGTACTTTTGATTTTACATCACGGTGTTGGTAGATTGGACTAACCCAAGGAGCAAAAACGAGATCAGTATTTTCATCCCCTAAAGGTCACTTTCAATTTATGGTGATGGTCTGAACAATGCACCTGCAACTTTCCAAAGGTTGGTGAATAGGGTGCTCTCAGGCCTGAACAACATTAGTGCAGCATATCTGGATGATATAATTGTTTTAGTTTCACCTTGGAGGATCACCTGGTCCACCTTAGGGAAGTTTTACATTCCCTGCATCAGGCATGCGCAGCTATCAAGACCAACAAGTGCCAGATAGGGCTGAGTTCTGTTCTGTACTAGGGCCACCTTGTGGGAGGAGGCCAAGTCCAAACTCTCCAACCTGAGATCCAAACCATTCTGGGATTGGAAACCCACAAAACCCAGACCCAAGGCAGGGCTTTCCTTGGCTTTACTAGGTACTACAGGAGGTTTGTGAAGGGGTATGGGACCATTGTGGCCCCACTCACTGAACGTACCTCCGAAAAGCAGCCTAATAAGGTCTTATGGACCAAAGGCCTTTCACACCCTGAATGAGGCTATGCGCTCAGCACCTGTCCTGAAGGCACCAGACTATGGAGAGGAGTTCATTGTCTAAACAGACGCTTCTGAACATGTAATTGGGGCAGTGTTGTTACAAGCAAATGACGAGGGCCAGAATCAACCAGTTGCCTACATCAGCAGTTTACTCCATCCTAGAGAGCAGATTTGGAGTGCCATTGAGAGGGAAGCCTTTGCTGTGGTTTGGTCCCTAGAGGAGCTGAGACTCTACTTGTCTGGGACTCAGTTCAAGGTTCAAATCGACCACAGGCCTCTCAGATGGCGGATGCAGATGAAAGAAGACTATCCCAAATTGTTGAGGTGGTCCATTTCCCTACAGGGTATGGACTTTTCAGTGGAACACAGACCAGGTACAGAACATGGCAATGCAGATGACTTTCCATGTTTTTCCACTTAGATAATGAGAACTACCAGGGGATACGTTAGGTGCTCATCACCTTTCGCCTCAGGTGGGGGTCATTGCTTCCATAGCAGGATGCAGATTCCTGGACTGCTAACTGTACTACAGCTGGAAATCATGTGGGCTTACCAACAAAGGGGGCACACAATTGATAGATATTAAAAACACATAGACCAGGGGGTAATGTTGTGGGTTGTTGGTGGAAAAGGACATGTGGTCATTGCGACATCTGGGGGTGCGGGGGGTGGGGTTCCGTTTCCATCTCGTAGGATTTCTTACTAAGTCGGACATTTTCATGGTTATTATGTTGGGGGATTCACAGTTGAGGCAGTAGATCTCTTTTTTGGGGCAGGAACGATCAAAATATTTTCATTACAAGAGTGGCAGGACCCACAAAGTCGCAAACATCTTTGTACACTGCATAAAGACGTACAAAGTAGTGTTTTTTTAGTTACAGAAGGACTCGAGGCGGCGTGGAACAGGGAGGAGAACGCGGCCAGGCAGGGGAGGCGGCAGACAACAGGTAAGTGGTTTCTTTTGCATTTTTTAAAGACGTTGGGAGGGGGGAGGGAGCGTAGAGTATTTCCACAGAGTTTTTTTAAACTCCGTGGAAATACACGTAGAGGCATTACGCCTGCTACACCCAGTGTTATTTAAGACCCAACCTGTAATAGGCACCCTTAGAATAGAAACACAGAGTAAACTATGTCAAAAGACTTGTGTAATGCTCTTGCTAGCCTAGACATCTGAGATTTTTGGAGGTCCATCTACCTTCTGCTAAAGATTATGGGCCAAATTTATCAAAGGATTGAGTTGCAAGGTGTCGCAATCCTTAAGTCAGATTTAGCAAGCTAGGCAAGTCACTTTGTGGGTCCCTGCATTGCTTGGTAGATCTGGAGTAAAGCAAGTCAGCACAATTTGCTACTCCGCTGTTTGGCACATTCCCAGATATACCAAGACTGGTAAATATGTGAATGCCTTAAAATCATACACCTTCCAAATAGAGGCCTCATTGTTTTCTCTTTCTAAGAGAAAAAGAGGAAAACGCCTCTATGGATTGCTTTTCTGCAGGAAAGTGTCCCTTCCTGCACAAAAACAAACCTGGCTGTACTGCAGGTACCTTTGCACCATGGCAGAAGGGTGCTTGTATTGGCGCTAGGCAGCACACAGGAATGTGCCATACCTTTATAGATATGGCTATCCTGTGCCCTCTCCATTTAACGCAGCTCAGTGAAGCAATTTGTCTTGCTGCATCAAAGAATGATAAACCTGGGCCTTTACTTTTTTTATCGCACAGTCAGGGAATGTATTTTAGAATAGATATAATCTAGGCTCTTATGACCTCTTCACTACAACTGAGCAGATCTAAATGGTTTTCATGGCAATCTCAGAACACACTCCAGTTACATGCGATTTCCACCAAAGTGACACGGCCAGGAAGAGCAGAACACAGAGGATTTATGTGCCATGCAAAAACACAGACCATATGAGCAAGACTATATCAGCAAATTCAGGAGTACTTCAACATTAATGAGACTATGACAATGTATATATTTCAATTGTCTGCAAGCCTTTGAGGTCTGGAGACACAATTACTAGCAGCTAGATTAAATATGGCTAAGGTGGAGGTTAGACTAGAAAATATTTGTGAGGCTAGGGAGTACCTCCCAACATCCAAAAGCTTGAAGCAACAGGCAAATATCTCTGTTTTTCAATGGCTTACATCAGGGAATTATACTCATCCATACATCTTGTTAGCCTTTTTGAGACCATATCTGTCCTAATACTGGGTGTGCACTACAGGGGTATGTTAGAATAACAGAGAGTCGGACAGGTGTTTGTACAAATGTGTCATTGTACTGATAATTGCATGCCTGACCAAACTGAATAACTCTTTTCTAGAGATGGGAGCCATCACCCCCTCAATGATGGATCCAGCTATTGCTCTTATCCATAAACTGGACAAACCCCCGATGATCACTCGTCATACAGACCTATGTCTCTTTTGAAAAATGCACCTTAATATATTCACAAAGAATCTGGCCAATTATTTGGAGGGTTACATTCTTTACTGCATAGAGTCAGACCAATACAGCTTTATTAAAAATAGACAAGAATTCAACAATTTCCACAGAATTCTAGAAGTAATCAAGAAATCAAGCAATAGAAAGATCCCGATGTCCATCTTGTTACTTGATGCTGAAAAGGTATTTGAGCAGGTAAACTGGTCCTTTCTACAATTCGTATTAGTTATGCCAGGCCTGGACATGGTGATGATATACTGGCTGTCTGTGAGCAATAAACATCCAATTGGATGATCCTTTTTCAGGAAGCACCCTTGGTGCGTGAGGATTTGTGCATCTAGAAAAAGGATCCCCATTGGATCTAAGAACAGCAAACTTTTTGCTACTTTATACGGCTTAATCAATAGGGAACGTCATACCATTTTCGTGTGAGATGCAGCCTTGATATAATTTGTAAATTTGCAGCGATTGGAGACCACTAATAGGTTTTCTTAGGATTGAGACACCAGTCTTCTCCCTGCTCAGGAACTTAGAGCCCTTGGATTGTTGTGGGACCCTAAACTTATATTGCTAGATCTTGACCTAGAATGAGGAAGTAGTGTAACAAATAAAGGAATGTGATGTTGTAGCAAGCTCAAACTTCCTGCTTCTGCGCTACTAAGGGAGGGTGCTCAGAAGAGGTGCTCAGGTGCAGCTTGTTTAGAATGAAATTGTTCTGTCTACATAACCTTTGAAAGTACTGTGATTGGGCACTATAATTTATTGAGATATAATCAAAAACATGTTAGAAAAAATTAATTTTGTAAGCATTATTACACATGTGCACTATAAAGATTGTAAGTGATCTATCTATCTGTCTGTCTGTCTATCTATCTATCTATCTATCTATCTATCTATCTATCTATCTATCTATCTATCTATCTATCTATCTATCTATCTATCTATCTATCTATCTATCTATCTATCTATCTATCTATCTATCTATCTATCTATCTATCTATCTATCTATCTATCTATCTATCTATCTATCTGTCTGTCTGTCTGTCTGTCTGTCTGTCTGTCTGTCTGTCTGTCTGTCTGTCTGTCTATATTTGTTGCTAGTTAATTACGTTATGCTTTCTGTTATTGTGATATACTGGCATAAATATGAGGGCCTATTTATGAGCCACGCAACATGGTGCAAGAGTGAGGCAAACCTTACGGGAGATTTATGAAGCTACGCAAGGCCACCTTGCGTGCCATGAGTGGCTCCATATATCTGGAATAAAAAAAACACAGCACAAATCTCTATGTTGCCTTACTTTGCCATGGGAAGGCATTCCATTGGCGTTGCGTGGGTGTTCCCACGCAACTCCCATGGTTTTTTATGCCTTCCCAGATGTACCAGAACTGATAGACCTGGGAATGTGCCAAAAAGATACACCTTCCATGGTGAGGCATAACGTGGAGAAATATCTTTATTTACCCATGTTACTTCCTCTTTCTATGTTTGCTGCATCACACATAGAAAGAGGAATATGCTGCTCAGGATTGTTTTGGTACAGGAAGGTGTCCCTTCCTGCACCGAAACAATCCCGCATACAATGCAGGCAGCCTTGCACCATGGTGCAGGTGTGCATGCGTTGGTGCTAGGCCGCCAAAAGATTGTCAGCTCAAGGGAACAGGCAGGAATGCAACATATTGCCATAAATATGGCGCATTCCTACCCTTTCCTTGTTAAGTAGTGCAGTGCAGCAAGGTGACTTGCTCTGCTGCACTGCGTGAAATTCTCATAAATAGGCCCCAGTGTGAGGTCATAAGCATAAACTACCCAGATTTCCTAGCTTATGATCTGCATAATTTATGCAGCACTCTAAGCTCCCAAGTGTTTGGTTTTGACCTACAGCAGATGCACCATTGTATCTGGACAAAACTTACATTCTGTGATGAGCTCAAATATTCATGGATCACAAGTCGTCACTGATTTTGTTTATTCAAGTTGGTTTGATTGGTATTTTACCAATTCATAACTGTAATTCTGTGCCTGGATTTGAAAAGCCCTTTGTCATTTGCTTAAAAACGTTGCTGTAAGATTAACAAAAGGCTTTGTCATTTGTGTATCTTTAGCACACATTGCACTGCGCTCACTCAATACTTAAACATTCTGCTAGATAATCAGACATTTGTGGTGGGCAGGTTTAAAGCGTCACTGATGTTGTCCCACAACTAAACATCGACTGGCTTGTGAAACGGGATACATTTTGTGAAACAGATGTACTAATCATTCGCATCATCAAATGTCCATTTGCAAGAGGGCGCAAAACCTGATGTATCTTAATGAAAAAGGAGGTATTTTTCAAACCTTGCAAAAGTCTGAAAGTGCAGCGATAGAGGCCTTCAAGGAACAGCAGACGTACATCTCTGGGGCATATTCACAAGGAGCGAACTCCGAGTTAATAGCACTTCATCGCAGCCAAAGTTGCGATAAATCGATCACCCCATTCACTGTCAAGACCCCACAAGCCTTACCTGGTTTTGTTTGCGGAGTTATCTCGCAGGGACGACGTGAACAACCTCCACCGTTCCCCTCCCTACCTGATCGGGGTGACAAGACAGACCCAGGCAAGGATGGGATCAGGGGAAGGTGCCTAAGGGTGTCGGGAAGGGATGTCGTTGGTGAAGACCAGGTGAGGAATCCCAATAGACCGGGGCAGCTCTTCTGGGTATCACCAACTACACAAGGGAAAGAAGCTATTAAATGCGTCTGCCTTTCTGCTACTGGGCATGCAAACATTCATAACAACCATACAGCAAGGAGCAATGAAATCAAACAACAGTCACCTGGCATATGAGGATCGGGTTCCACTCGAAGGTCACTCAGAAAGAAGGCTGTACCAGGGCTCCCGACGTCTGGTGTTGAGAAGGCGAAGGAAGGGTCACGCATACGTGCATGACGGCAATGGTCAGTAAGGAAAACAAGGGCGCTCCTGCGCAATGAGAACTAAACAAGGGAAACCATGAGCACACTTCCCTATACGTGTCATGGAACAATCAAGAAGAACAGGCGCTCCTGCGCTGAGCAGATAACAAAAGATACGTGACCATGCTTCCCTTTGCGTGTCACGAAAGATGAGGAGATTAAGCACTCCTGCGCTGGTGAGGAAACAAGTGTATCCGTGACCACGTTTCTCTTGCGTGTCACGAGAGGTCAGGGGAGTGGGCGCTCCTGCGCCAAGAAGGAACCAAGAAACAACCGTGCCCACGCTTCCCAAGCGTGACACGGAAAGCAGGGGGATAGGCACTCCTGCGCCGAAGAGAAAACAAGGACGTGACCGTGCTGATGCTTCCCTGTGTGGCACGGAGAACAGAAGGGTAGGCGCTCCGGCGCCGTGTGAAAAGCTGCAAACAGCCGTGACACGCTCTCCAAGGCGTGTTGCGGTTCAAACCTGTCACAAGGTCTCTGCGGGGGTCCGTCAGAGGGTCGGAGCTTCGCCGGTTGCCGCAGCTACAGGGGGAGCCGGTAAGTGCATTGGGCAGGATGGCGGCCGGCAGCAGCTGGGTGTCTGAACTGGATGCACTGACGGCATTGAGCGCCGCGGCTATATGCGGTCTCACCTGGAAGTGCTTCCTGTGTTCGAGCACTAGACTGCTGACCGTGAGCGGTGTAGTGCTCCGTCTGCCGGAACCCACCATGCATTCGCACACACACAAACCCCCGGCCGGGTCCATGACATTCACAAGCTGGTGTTAACAGCCCACAGCACTAGTTTACCCGCGATAGCAGCTGCAAAAAACATCACCACAGAAGACCCCTGCAACTATCGCTAATGAGATGCAGAGTAGGCGTTCCCGTGCCCAAAGCCGAGACAACACCACTACACAACATTCACAACAACCAGCCAGAACTGTGATAAGAACACAAAACAGGCGATAAGGCGCGTTAACAGAAGGAAATTAACACCTGCTCTGACCTGGTGCAAAGTCGGACCACAGACTGCGCCACAAAAGGGAGCACAGCCCACAGCCACATCGGAAGGGCAACAGATGCCATGGAGCCCCCAGTCATGCAGGCCGGACACCCAAGAGGACCACAACACCCACCGCCCCAGGACCCCAAAAACCACCCAGAACACACCCTGCCGGACCACCACACAGGCAGTGCAGACAAAGACAGCGGACCCCCAGGAAACGCACCAGCCACACAGACCCAAAACCTGACAATGTCATTGCCAACCACAGGCTCAAAAGGACAACCATCGTACGCATCCTGACCAACAACGCCCAACAGGCCGACGGCACTAACACAGCGGACAGCCAACATCCCACCCCACACAAAGCTGCTGGCTGTGCTGCACCTGTTGGCCCCTGGTACCCCCCAACCAACACCCACCACAGTCAGAGGAGACACACAGCCAGCCACATCCGAGTCCCTTACACCTGACCTGGATATCACCATCAGCCTGTTACCCCAGTCCCTATACATCCAACACAATGCGCAGGATCTGCTGGACACCAAGCAAGGCCCATATGCCATAGCTGGATGCACGCACGTGTCAGGGGCAATCCACAGCACACATGTCATACCTGAGCCCCCTGCCGACACAGCACACAATCACCGCAACAGAAAGCACACGTCTCACATGAATGTGCAGGCAATAACCGAACACCGTGGAACCTCCACCAATCTCACCTCCAAATACCCAGCCACTGTGCACGATTCCTCCATCCTCCGACAGTCCAGCAGCAACCAGCGTCCCCAGGATGGCACCAAGGGAAATGCACAGCCCCTTGGCAAGTTCCAAATGAACACCCCACTCACCTCAACTCCACAACCATGCAACTCACAACTCTGGCAATGCACACGTCAAAAAATCAAAACCAACATGCCAAACAACATGCCCACCCACCAGACACGACAGAACAACTCACAATGGTAACCTGGGCAAGCCGTGAACATGAGCCCTCAATGGCATGGCACCTCAGCCACACACTAGCCGAATGTGGGGAGAGGTGGCAACCAGGCATGTGTGAAGGATGCAGGAGAACCATGACTGGGAAAGCACACAATGCCAAGAGTGGCGGAGATGTGCTGGACAGACCTCAGTATGCAGAACACACCCATATCCATGGCGACATACATCTCTGGTGTATGGAGTGTAGTGGACAGTGGACGCAACCATGTCACCCCGGCCAGTGGGGGAGTTCGCGGAAATGTTGCCTGTTACGTCTCCCCCGTAAGCGTGAGCGGAATGGGATGGCCCAGCGTACGGCAGGCCAGCGTAGGGGTGTGAATAAAAAGCATGTAGCCTTGGGCGTGGTCCTCTTCCGGAAAGCTCAACGTCTCTGCCAGGGCGGCATCTCTCACCATATCACGAGGCCGACGCCGATTAGCGGAGTTGCCTACGATCCTGTGCGCCTGCCGTACCCCGGCCTGCTGGACCCTGAACCTGTCAGGCCCGCCCCTGCACAGCCAGGCCACACTGATCACCTGCCAACCCTGGCGTGTGTCAAGGAGGGCCCACCACGTGCAGGCGCAAGCTCCAAGCCCGAGGCCCGCGATCGTGGCAGCCTCTCAGACCATCACGGCCTCCACGACACAGGCCCGCTTCAGACCTTTCTCGTTGACGTGCTGTACTACCGCCTCCGGCCTACACTACGGTCAAGTAGGTCACACATTTGGAACTGAGTCTTAATTACACCATGGCAGTGAACATTATTTAAGGAACAGTCCATGTCACTATACTACCTTCGATGTGGTGCCACCAAGTCTGTGCATAGCATTACAACCACACGTGTCTGTGGGTCTACGCGGACTACTGCCCTCGGCCATCGCTGCGCAAGAGTAGGCCACAGAATTGGAACTGAACATTGATTATTCAAAGAAGAAACATCTCATCGCACGCAAAGTGAGGCGTAAGTGGACGACACGTTGCAGTCCGGAGGGAATAGGATCATCGTTACGGAGGTGATCGAACACTACCGACTCCTGTCCTGGTGTCACTAACTCTGTGCATCGTGAGCTAATGACAGGTGGGAGTGGGCCACTGCTGACCACTGCCTCCGGCCTACACTGCGGTCCCGTAGGTCACAGAGTCTTGATTTAGCAATGGTGGAGTTCATATCAGTGTATTGGCATCTTCGCAGACTACCTCCCCTCTCAGCACCGGTGCCACTAAGTCTGTTCCCCGACATTCATGGACACTCTCTGGTCGAACATTTGTGGCGTCTGAGTCTATGGACTAGGGGCTAGTTCTCATCCTCATGTAGCTGATACCGAATTGGTGCTGAAAACGAGGCTGTCACATTCCACTCCACCATTTGCTGCTTCCGGATAACATCAGATCTTCCGCATCATGCCCTGGAGGACACCTTGCTCCGTCCACCGCAAGACTCCGCCACATTCACCTTCGACATCGATGAGGAACCGCTCACTGTGCATGGACCTACCTCAGTGCACCGGAAGTCACCGTCCCGTGGCAGGCTGCCTGTGCTGGCCGCTGTGCATCCTGCGCCACTAACTCTGTGCTGGTCAGGTCTGGGACCCCTCCTTCTGAGATATTGGATGGCCTCTTAGGCGATGGCCTTAGGGTCATCAACGCCATGTTTCTGTGGCCCTGTGCTGTCTGCTACCTCCGGCCTCAACTGCGTTCCACCAGGGCTCACACACCAAATCGAGTCCTGACCGGCACGGACATCGCATCACCACAGGAGGCACACGCCACCATCGGCAGGACCACCTCCAACCGGCATCTGCCAGAGTCGAAACGGTGGTCCTGACAGACTTACGGAGTTGCTCACACCTGTCGGCGACGCCATCATCAGACTGATACTCTGCTCGGCACTCCAGCTGCCACTGACTCAGAGCACCGGAAGCCATCGTCCGTTACTGATTGAGTTTTGTGCTGTGGAGAGGTTGCGCAGCGATGTCGCCACAAGCAGTGTGGGAGTCCTGGGACATTGATGAGGAAGATGATGCAGGTGTAACACACCCCACTGCATCTGCATCAGGAATATCTCGAAGGGACACAATCCGAGACTTTTTCTTCACATGGGCGCGCTCAGCTGTAGTGCCCAGACCTCAGTGCGCTGCAACTCATGGACACTTCTGTTTGCTCATTGTGTGCTATCTGGACTTGCTCAGGCTACCTCCATGATGCTCCACAGTTGTCCCTGTGATGCTGGTGTTGTCTGATTCCGTATTCATTGTGTTAACTGTTGTATTTGTTGCCAGCACCAACAACTCCCTGAGGGCTGGCTTGCACCCACCCCACACACATCCAGCACAGGCGTCACTGTACATGTGGCCCTGCCAATAAAGGGGCCAGGCACACGTGCCCGTAGCCAGTTCAACATCATGTCTGCGTGTGTCCCTGTGGTCTTGTTGTATGCATGGGGGCCCAGGGCCCTGCGACATTATGTTATGCTAGGTGGTTTTATATAGCGCGCAGCTGCCTCAGTGAAGAGGCGTCCCGACGCATGCGGCAGTGTCAGTAAGAAGCTAGGCCTAGACCGTAGGGAAAAAGTAGGTTTTAATAGCCTTGTGGAATGACAGCAGGCAATCTAGCCACCGGATCTGGACAGGGAGGGAGTTCCATAGTTTAGCAGCAAGAAACCAGAACGACCGGCCCCCCGCTCTGAGGCGCTTCACTCGGGGGATCGTTGCTAGGAATTGCTCAGCAGAACGTAACTGGTGTGCAGGTATACAAGGGACTAGTAGATTAGATAGAATCTCGGGGAAGGACAGCTTTAAGGTTTTAAAGGTCAGGCATAATGCTTTGAATTGGATCCTTTGAGGCATCGGTAGCCAATGTAGGCGTCGCAAGGCACCTGACGCAGAACTGGCTCTGGGGAGCCTCAATAGTACTCGGGCAGCAGCGTTCTGTACTCGCAGAAGGCGACTGACTTCGGCCTTGTTGGCGCCTAGCATGAGAGAATTAGCATAATCTAATCTAGACAGGATAGTCGCCTGGACTATCAACTGTCGGGTTGGAGGATCAAAGAAGCCCAGCATGGGCCTCAAGCTCCAAAGGAGTCCAAAGCAAGTACCAGCGGTCTTCTTGCTATGCTCTTGAAACCCAAGGGTGGAGTCAAACCAGATCCCTAGGTTTTTTACTGCCGATTTAGGGGTAGGGGCAGTGCCCAGAGACTCCGGCCACCAATGTTTGCTCCAGAGCCCCTTGTCCTCCCCACCAGCAGCACTTCTGATTTGTTGGCATTAAGTTGAAGGCAGTTTGCGGTCATCCAGGGCGCGACTGCCGCTAGGCCGCTCCGAAATCGCCCTGGGAATGATCATTTGAGAGGGCCACCGCTAGCTGCGTATCATCGGCGTACGAGACCATGGTCAAGCCATGATCCCTTGCCACCGCCGCCAGGGGTTGTACGTAGAGATTGAACAACATGGGGCTTAAAGCCGACCCCTGTGGAACCCCCTGTTCAATGACGTGGGCGTGTGAGAGGAAGGGGGGGGGGCGAAACCTGGAATGATCTGTCAGAAAGGAAGGAACAAAACCACTCCAATGCCAGGCCCACCACCCCCGCCTCCTCTAGCCGACGCAGGAGGTTCTGATGGGAGACCGTGTCAAACGCGGCGCTGAGATCGAGCAATATGAGAGCCGCAGTTTGTCCCTCATTCAGGATGGTCCGTAGATGTTCACTCACTGCTAGAAGCGCGGTCTCGGTGCCCTGACCCGGGCGGAAGCCATTCTGGGAGCGTTCCAAGGCACCTATGTTGCTCAGATAGCCTGAAAGAATGGTATTGGTGTGGGCCTCCGCAATTTTAGCGACCCAGGGCAGGAGGGATATGGGTCGAATATTTTCTGGTTTATTTGGATCAAGGGGACCACCGTAGCTTGTTTCCATGCCAGGGGTACCACCGACATGGAAAAAGATGCATTGATTATCTGACGCAGAGGCGTCATAAGAACAGGTAGTGTATCCCTGAATTGGGTCGGCCTCATGGGATCTATAGGGGAGCCTGATTTTACATTTTTGCTCAGAGTGAGGAACTCACCCTGGGAGATAGGGGGAATCGCTACCAGGGTATTAGTGATACCTGGTGCTGTGTACAGCGGATGCAGGCATGTCACCGCAGGCATCGGGTTTGAGCTTGGACAAGTAGCTTTGTCGTCACCCACTCAATTCGTAAGGGGAGTGGCCTGGGCCGTCGTACGCAGGGCCAACATGGGTATGTGACTGATATGTGCGTGCCCCTGGGCGTGGTTGTGTACTGTGAATGTGCATCTGCAGGTTTCCCTATTGCGGTGTGTGTCTCCTTTGTGAGGTGTAGGTGGTCCCTGAAGGATAATTGACATCAATGTATGCAATCTAGTTCGCCTTCCATGGGTTCGGACCCCACCCACACCTGTTGGGCCACCTCCTTTTGGCATGCTGACACATGGCATTGGGGTGCTATGTGTAGGTGGGTGTAGTGTCGTGAACGAGCTGTGCTTGCAGGTGCTTCCTGCTGTGTGGTCTGTTGCAGGCTCTGTGTTATCCTCTAAGTAGCTTGGCTGCCCGGGTCCTGGTGGTGGGTTGCGTGGGATGTCCATGGGCTGTTGTAGGGCGTCGGTGTCGAAGGTGTGGTTGTCATCTCCGGCATCACAGATGTGTTGTCTTCTGTGCTCTGCTTGATGTGTTGTGTGCCCCTCTGCAATGTGAAGAGGAGATGTATGTTGACATTATGTTGACATGTATGTTGGTGCATTGTTCTGGGTTACATGCAGACTGTATGACGATGTACATTGTAACTGTTTGGGAGGTGCTGACTGCTGCTGTGGGACAGTGTACATTTGGACTACATGACAGATGTGAGGTCGTACGCGTACATTTCCATCTCACGGTTTCCTGCTCTGTCAGATGTAGTAGGCATGTTTCTGTGAATGTGCGGAGCCAGTTGTGTCCTCTGTTCTGCAGTGTCGGCTTTGCTCATTGTACCACGTTGTCGTCAATGTGGGTGTGCTGTTCTTGCTATGTGTGTGCTGCAGTGTGCCAAGGGGATGAGGGACATGATCCAGGGTAGTTGTGGGTGTGCAGTGTACTACACCTCATTGTGCATGTGTGCCACTTTGCCCATCTCCCCCCGTCCCCCTACTCCCTGGTCGTTACTCACCCTGTTGATGTTGTGTCAGGTCCTCTCGAGCTGTGTCCATACTCCTTGCACCCTCTCCACACTGATGACTGTGGCCTCAGTTTCCTCCAGCTCCTCCTGTGGCGCAGGACTGCCGTTTTACGACTGCAAATTATATTTGTACATCTGTACATCAGTCTGTTAAACGTTTGTACGAATATGCTCTTGTATTCAGATAAATCATTAAATGTCACACCGTTGCACGAGAGGAAGCCACCTGCTACATTATGGAGCCCTGCATTAAAATACCTATTACACTTGATTACAATATATATTCAAAACTACAGTTATCTCATTGTTACAGATTACTCAATGCAATCATTCCGTATCAATGCAATCCTTTTAAAAGTATAATATGTGTCTGGTTCCGAAATGTGGAAAAAAATAGTTTAATGTTTACTTTCACTTGATACTCCAAGCCTGCAGATAAGAAAATGGACCATGTAGAACAATTTTAATACCTATTGTGCACCATGTTCAGAATGTATCTAATTCTGGTTACGGCTGGAGCAAAAATCAGCACATAGGCCTTTTGGATGACTGCCATCTCTTCGCCAGCAGGCACTGTGATATTATTGAGTAAGATTCCATGAGTGCCACTCTTGAATCAGTTAAAGTAGGAAACCTGAAAAGTGACCTATATAAATTCAACAGTAGCAGTCAAGGTAGCTGCCAGGAGAGTGAGGCAATTGAGACGAATGGTTTCATGGAAATATGCAGGCTTCTTCCCACTACAGACTTAGAAATCAAAAACAAACAGGGCTCACACAAAAAGCACAAGAACGAGGAAGGGCGAGATTTGGAAAGCTATGGGCCCAGGCAAGCCAATAAATGGCAAAACAATACATAAAGCGTCTTCGCTTCCACATACTTCAGGCAGCTGAACTGGTTGCAGCTGCTGCTCCTAAGGGTTTGCAATTAGTACACCAATGCCCTCATCCCAGTGGCCTTGTAACCAGTGTGATTTGAGTTGGAATTTATCAGGTGTGAATAATACCACCCAATTAGAAATTTCGGGGGAATACCATGTGGATTTTGGTGCTTACCACACAAAAATCTGCAAGTTCCAGTAAATACCAGGTGTTTTCCCCAATAACCAACACAATATTTATAAATGTGATATGTGTGGTAACTACAGTTGCCGCATGTATCACAATTAACCTGGTCACTTGTAATGAGGGCACAAGTGACAATAACATTGACAATGCATGCGCTGTGGAACACAAACTGAATTCTTTCTTTTCTACCTATATATTAGTTGTTTTAGTTACTGACTCAATGGTTTTAATTATTGAACATCTAGATTGATGTTTAATGTGTGATCTAAAAGTTATATACAGGTTGTGTTATTAAGGTACTGAATCATCTCACAAAACCTTCAGTATATACTATGTGATAATCAGTGCACAAAAGAGGGAAAAGCCACAGAACAGATGAACTCTTAACGTTTTAGGTCAAATTAAGTGATCCCAATATATATCAAAGTGGGAAGGGATCTGCACCCAGGTGAATCGGTGTAACCTTGCATCACATGGATATATTAGTGGGATCCTCACCCACTAGTACCGCCAGTGGCAAGCTTCATCATCGAATCCTCACCCACTGCACCTAGTGTGAGTGGGTGGGTTCAATGTGGTTTGTAAGCAGAGCTCTTACTAAAACCTAATTGCAAGTTAAAAAATCCTTCAGGATTCTAATTCCTGTTTATTAGTAAGGTCCTTTACCTGGGATAAAAAACTGTGTGATTTTCAAAGAGTGCAAAGACCCCTAACATCTATAGCTCCTTAAGGTCGACATGTTTCAGCTTGTTACAAGTGCCGCTCAGGGTTAGCAACTCCTAATGATGGTTTACTCAGTACGCTAAACATGAAGTATGCAGTCATACAGACCATATAGGACCTTTTCTCTCTAATGGTCTATGACTCCTAAAAATGCAGGCTCCATGAGGTAGTGGGGTGGAATTATCCCTGCCGTCACAATTACACCAAGGGACATCGTCCTCCCTTTTACCTATTCAGCTACCCGCGCTCCTCCGACGGAGGTCCTAAATGGTCTGTATGACTGCATGCATGATTCATGTTTAGTGTACTGTGTAAACCAGCATCAGGAATTGGTATTTAACACTATCTGTAGAAAATCTAAATGTTTAGTTGGTCCTCCAGAAAGCCTGCTGCCCCCGAGGTGCAGGACTACATATCACCCAGGTAATTTAAGAGCTTTGGCAAAGCAAGAAAAGCATACTCAGAAAGTAAAAAAATCATGGAGAGTTAAAGCCTAGCCAGATTTGGAGATCTGACATTCAACTCCTATGATGACATTGATTATAACCACAAACCTATTTAAATAGTTCTGTTTAGAAGGGTTTCCTGAATGTCAGTGGCAGTTGAATTGTTGTATGTGGTATATGTCTGTCAGTCAGTCAGTCAGTGATACTTTATTTTGCTAGTTATATGAAACAGCATAAAAAGTGTTCTATTATTACATAAAATCAGAAATACATTAAAAAGTTCTTTAAAATTACGATCAGGTATGTAAAATGGTTAAAGATAATTTTTAAACTGTTATAAATTGTATCGAAATGTCTTTATGATTGTCCTTTGCAGGTCTTTAAGGCACTTTGTAAAAACCTGGCCAGACAATAACAGCTATATGGGTCAGGAAGTTGTTTAAGGAGAGAAAGTGCTGGTTGACATTGTCTGAGCCCTGACTTACGTAAGATAGGACAGAGAAACCTTTTCCTCTCCTCTCTATATATTGGGCAGAAAAATAGCAAGTGGAGATCACATTGAGCGGATAAGGAGTCACAAGGTCATGGAATCAAATCATTCAATGAATAAGTGTTGGCGGGAAAACCAAGCATCAATGGGATATAATTCATGCGAAGTCTTATCAACAAAAATCTGTGGTGCTGATTAGTCACAAATGTTAAATAATTAAAACCCAAAGAATTTGTTTTGGGGTCAGAATGATATTGTCTCACCCTAGGTTTAAGTTGATTTATTTCCCATCTTTCCTCAATCTGCTTTTCAATGATGAGTTTTTCCAACTTCGCCCTTGAGATGGAGCAACAAGACGATGGATCATCAAATAGATTTGGAAGCCCAATACTAGATAAGGCATTCTTAAAAAATTTCAGCCATTTTATTCTGTTCCACCCATCTAATTTTAAACAATCTAATATGATATCTTGTGTCAACTTTGAAGTGTTCCTCTTCCATATCGAATGCCAAAGGAGAGTGAGAGCGGCGATGATTTAATCAGAAATGAAGAGGACGTCTAATTCAGTGTGACAGTTAATGACAGGACAAGAAAGGGGGACACCTAATATACGTTTCAGAAATTTGTTCTATGTTTGTGGAAGTATACATGTCGGAGTAACTCCCCATACTGCTGTACCATAGGTTGCAACTGCAATTGTTTTCGATTCATAAATATTTTTGATAGTTTCTATAGGCTTAGACCCCAATTTCTTAATGAAGCTATGAATGGCCCCCTATGCTTCGCTCCAACATAAGAGCTCGGTTTTCTAACATATTGCTCCATGGGTTTTTGGCGACGAACATTACTTCCAAATAAGTAAACGTTTCAACTACTTCCAGTTTTCTCCCTTCAGCATACCATGTCATTAAAATCTTTGGTCTGGGTCCAGCTACGAGAACAAAATAATTTGTTTTGTTAACTTTCAGATCTAGATTACTCATGTAGTTAACATAAGTTTCTACCAGCTTCTGCAATGCCTTGCCTGTTCGAGCCAACAGAACCGCATCATCTGCGTACAGAATTATAGGAACTGGTGCTGAATTAAAGATGGGAACGTCGCTTTGTCCCCCTTCTTAAAAATTGGTACAATGATAGACCTTTTCCATGAATTAAAACAGGTGAGTTTTAGAAACTACATTTAAAACATAGGTGAGCAGGGGAGCCCAAAGCTCCTGGTTGTTTAAGAAGAAGTCAATGGGAATCCTGTCAGGGCCTGCTGCCCTCAGGGTGCTACTTTGTTTCAGTGCCACTTTTATTTCATCTAAATTAAAAAAAATAGGTAATAATCCTCCCGTGGAGGCTGACACTGAAAGTCCTCTAAGGAGTCTTCATTTTCGCCATCAGAGACTCCCGAGAAGTATCTTACCCAATCTTCCCCCATTACATGTTGGTCTGTAGATGGGTCAGAATTTTTTCCTAAAAAGGGGGTATTGATTACATGCCAGATTTCCATGCTTTTTTTTTAGAACAGATGCTTTAGTTAATTTATCCCATGCCTCTTCTTTTAACTCCCTTGATCTATTCTCCCTTTCTGTTTTATAAGTAAGACGTAGGGATTTTACAAACAAAACATCCATTGCATTTGCACACAGGGCTGAATGAAGGTCTTTGAGAGCATTAGTGCAGCGATTGTTAAACCAGTGCACTCAACCCCTGTTCATGCTTTTAAGGGGAAGTAATAGGGCATCATTGATTTTTGTTAGGATTCGCTCAAAGGCTATTGCTAATTCCTCTGGATGTGACAGTGGATCTAGACAAGTTGTGATTTCCTCAGCCATGGCAGTGACTTTAAAACGAGTGAAAGTTGGTATATACACTTTTTCCCACTTTAATGCAATTCAGTTTTTCCTTGAAATACGAGGTTTTGGGACTCGTTTACCTGAATTAGGGGTCTTCCTACCCCGTGGTATTTGGCAGGTGATAGCCACATAATCACTAAAAGAATAGACTATCGTCCTAATTGAGGACAGCTGAGATCTTAAATATTCAGAGGTCAGGATAAAATCTATCATTGATTTACAGGAGCGGGCAAAAAAAGTATTTTCTAATTGGCCTGTGCTGCTATCAATTGTATTTATTATCTCCAGATTATGGATCAGTAGTAGTCTATTTAAGGTAGTGCCATAGCCATTATGAATGAAGTGGTAGATCGGGTCCCCAAGAACATCTGTATTGCCACATATGGGGAGGTGTGATCTATCACATGGGTGAATATATTATAGTCCCGTCCATAAAATATCTACCGAGCTAGGATTATTTTCTTGTAATTTATCTTTGTCTTTCTACATTACTTCTATTACCCCCGCCATATCACCAGAAAAGTTATTATTGTACATATTAATTAGGATCCAATCCCCTCCTTACCTCCCTTCACATAGAAGAATGTGGTAGTATATTGACGTATTTATAAACTTTTTTACCGTATTCCCACTATTGCAGGCTACTAGACTAACCAGTCCCCCTTTTGCATGACCTGAACATAATGCTACTGCCAAGTCTAATAGGTTCTATACCCGTCTATATTGATATCTGATTCTCCCAGGTTTCTTGGAGACACACTGTCAAATTTAGAAACTATTCGTGACCAGTCGTGATCCCGTGATTTTGTTCTAAAACCCGCTATATTCCACGAGATAAGAGACAGGTTGTGCTCATAAGATACCAAGGTCGAGTTGGCCTTACATAGGGAGACTTAGTTTGTGGCTAGTGCTTCAGTTTGGATTATAAGTCAGTCACAAGCCTTTAAATCACCTAAGGTCTCACATCTGTTTTTTAATGGGACTGATGACCAGGTTGACTGAGGCTGATTCTGGGGGGGTATGGGTAAGGGCCATCCCCAACGATTGTTAGTATACCTTGGGAGCTCAGAGGGTTTATAGAAATTACCGAGAGGTAGTGCAAAAATCTGTGATTCATGAGTAGGCACATTTGGTAATGCATTCAATAAGTGCTCTACAAGCCTAAAATTATTGAAGTCTATGACAACACAATCCCCCCGAATCGATTTGTTGCCTTTGTCCACCTACTTAACCCTTCTGGCCATTATGATGTGGTTATACAGCCTGAAATCCCCCTTGCTAAATTTAGAGAGCCAATATAATGCTTTATCCATCAGCTGCGAGGTTGTCTCGTGCTGTTGTTTTTGAAGTTCAGGTGTATTGGCTAATTGGCTAAGATTAATAACATGCGGGCATGCGTCTGGAGGTAGGTCCAATTGTTCCTTACGTGATATAGGCGGTGCTCCCTCCAATTTTGTGGATCCCTCCCCCTGCATAAAGCCCATTGTGTCTTTGCAAGTTTCCCTTTGGTCCTCATGGACAGAGCCCAACCTATCCTGTGGCTGTCTCCCTAGTCCTGATAATGCATTTGAATGAGCATTACCACTTTTTGTGGCATCATAATGATGAAAGTTCGCAGGGGGGTTATCCGCTTAAGGTCATTTTAGCTCTCTACAGGGCCATAGCTGTGTAGGGGGAGTGTTTATGTTTGCAATATCACCTTGAGCATTGGTGCTCGCGTTTCCCAGGACAAGCCTGTGTTCTGTTATCTGCTGGGGGAGCTTATCAGTACCTCTCAAGAGTGACTGGAGAGTAACTTCTATCCTTGTTAGCCTATCTGTGATCGGCTGTAACACAGTGCGTAAAATAAGATCCAGTTTCTGTGTTAAGGCATCTTCCAAGGGAAGAAGAATAGTTACTTTATTGATTTGATTTAAATCATAAAAGAGCGGCATAACCGCTAAAACACTTAAAATTCATATACAAGAAGCAGATTATTCGACAAGTTCTCATAAAATATATGATGATTTTTTATTTTTTTTTAAACAAGGTGCATTAGTGCCTTCAATCTTGTGATTTTAAGCCCAGCTGTTAAGTGCATTATTTTATAGGTAGAATGCAAAATAATTGGCTACACATTGTCACTATACTTGCTTTGCCGGTGCAGATTCTCTATTGCTATTTTCATGTTCAGTTGCAACTACACTCAAAAACTTTATTGCTTTGCATGCCAGTTGTGTTGTTGAACCTCCTAAGCATTTTATTACAGCAGATCTACAAATCCTTATTTGTACTCTTTTCAGTATTGGCCGCAACAGTTCTTTTTGTTTGAGTAATAATACTGGACAGATGCAAAGTAAGTGGAGTAACGTTTCATCTCCTTGCCCACAGAGACGACAGACCATTGAGGGCCAAGTCCGTTTCCATTTTGGGATTAGGTCTTTAGTTGGATAAACTCCCATTCTCAATAAAATCAGCTGCTGCTTCATGCGATTTGCGAAATGGTCGAACAGGTATGGTTGAGGCTTTAACGTTTTGTATGTTGGCAACTCGATCCATGCGTTGGTTTTTGTAGTCAATGACGCTTTATCCATTTCCTGAGATGTCAGATTGATCTTTTTGTTGACTGTGCGTTTAAACTCCTGGTAGGATAGAATTGTGTGCCAAGCTTCCTCTAACTTTAAAGCTTCGATCGATTGCCTTAGAGATGGATAAACAGAGTTGTTCAATCTAGATTGCCTTTCAACCTGCAGCCAGCAGTAGTGTGCCAAAGATTCTTCCTCTGCTGCCCGCATTCTCCAATAGTATTTTACCAGCCCTCCTTGTCTTGACGGGATCTGTTTTTTTAACCTAAATTCTAGTGTAATCCGTGCTTGAGAAATGTGGCACGGAATTTTAAATAGTTTTTTGAAGAGACTAGTTTGGGCGATGTTCAGTTTTGTTGCATCCTTTGTGTTTAGGAGTTCTGAGCCGTATGCGATCGAGGGTAAAAATGGTGCCGCCACGACCTTTAATAGGTGGGACGTCGAGCAGTCACTGAGTTTATTTTGCAGGGTTTTAAATGCAAATAATAGCTGTTTAGCTTTTGTTTTCCGCTGTTCTTAATGTTGCTTTTAATTAAGGTGGCGATCCAAAGTTATTCCCAAGTATTTATATGTTCCCTCCTGGTCCAGGCAATTGTTTTTAATCGTCCATTTGAATTTTGGTATCTTTTCTTGTGAGTTCGCAAAACACATGACCTTTGTTTTTTTAAGATTTATGTCCAATTGATTTGAGACTATGTATGCTGCTAGTTGGTTTATCAAACGTTGGAGGCCGCAGGGCGTTTGGTAAACAGCACAGTGTCATCGGCATATTGCAGACTATTACTATTCTCACGTCTCCCAATTTTGGGGGGTCCCCTAGTGTCGAGCGTAAATTGTTATCTAAATCAGCTGTATATATGTTAAATAAACAGGGGGCTAGAACGCAACCCTGTTTTAGGCCATTGGTAGTGGTAATTTTGTTTGTTGAGGATCGTCCGTCTCCCATTTTTATTTGAACCCATGTTTTAGAGTAAAGGTTAATGATTACGTTCAATAGGTTTGTTGGAACTCCCCAAGATTTCATTTTTGCCCACAGCGCTTGTCTGGGGACCTTGTCGAAAGCTGCCTTGAGGTCCTCAAAACATGCATACAGAACTTTGGAGTTGGCGATGGCTTGATTGGCCAATAACGTGACGGCAGATACATTTGTTAAAGTGCCCATTCCAGCTCGAAAGCCTGTTTGTGTATTGGGGATTAGTTTGATGCTGTCAACCCAATCCTCCAGGTCTTTCAGCAAATTTGCGGCGTACATTTTTGCCTCAACGTCGATGAGGGATATTAGCCTATAATTGGAAGGATTCGAGCAGGCCCCTGTTTTAAATATTGGTTGTAATATACTTCCTTGACAAGAGTCTGGGATTGAGTGGGATTCCAAGATATTTGCGAACAGTAATGATAAGTGATGTGACCAAAATGCTGGATCTTTTTTAAATAAGGCGTTGGGCAAGCCATTTGTTCCCGGCGCTCCGTCAGACCTTTGGTTTTTTATGACGTACAGTACTTGTTTTTGTGTAATCTGTAAGTCAGGACTTGTTTGATCTAGCCCTAGTATTTCGGGTAGTTCTCGCTGAGGTTTACCTTCTAGTTGTTTCACTTGGGGATTATTATGATCGTTCGAGTTTAATTTGCAAGTGGTGGAATCTAGGGCCTGAAAGATTGGTTTTGGTGTGTCGGCCATCCGATGTTCTCTAATAAAAATATCACTAGAGATACTGGTGCTGACCCTTCTCGCCTCCAGTGTGTCATTTTTTACAGTAGTCCCAAGGGCTTTCAGAGTGTTAAACGTAGCCTCAATATGGGCTCTCCATGCATGCTCGGTTATATTGGAGTTATGATGTCGATTTTTTCCATTTAATAAAACGTTGATTTGGGCCCAAAACTCTTTTGAGTTTTGTTGTCGGCTGACGTGAGGCATTTTTGTCCAAAGTTGTTCATTGTGTGTGCGTTTCGCTGCATGAATCGCTTTTTTTAAGTCGCTTCTCATTTGTTTGATTGTAATCAGAGCCTGCCTGGAAGGTTGTTGACCATCTTCCAAGGGGGAATAAGGAGGTGCTGGCATTGTGGAGGTGGTTGTATCGTCCCTTCTCTCATGAGATGCCCCATCACAACATTTTTACGTGATTTAGTGGTCTTTCCCACAATGTTGTTAGAGTTATTGGGAGCTGTCTTGGTCCTTCTTCTCCTCCGTTTGTCAAGTGGTTTGTCTGGGGGGCTGTAATCTGTCCCAGACACATTGGTAGCCTTAGTCGGCTTCCTCTGTGGTGTCACTATTGGGGTTAAAATACTAGCTGAAACAGTCCCAGGGGGTAATCTACTTCCCCCCCTTTATATCTTCTATAATTGTAGTTAGAGGGTGTCTTACCCCTTCCAGCGAGAGGTGTCGCTCTGTGATTTCAATTTCCTTGGACAGGACATCTGCCGCTCTATTTAGGAAGGAGTCCAAGGTGTTTATGATCTCTCCTACTAGTTCTGCAGACCTTGTTTTTCTCTTGCCCATGGCCCATTCTTATTCTCGTCCCCAAAAGCCAGATGAAAGGGAGGTGGCCCAGCCCAGCCTCTTTCGGGAGATGACGGATGTGGACGTCCCGCCCGTGGCCCGTGCACATCCCTGCGTGCGTCCCGTGCTGCGGGACTCCTGGCACGCTTTATGCACAGTGTCTGATGGCGTCTGGAGGCACAGGGGCTGCTGGGTCTCCGAGTCCCCTGAAAATGAGGTGCTCCCAGCTGGAGTGAAGAATTTGCAGTTACAGAGCCGCGGGACTCCTGGCGCGCTGTATGCGCAGCATCTGATGGTGTCTGAAGGCGCAGGGGCTGCTGGGACTCCGAGTCCCCCGAAAATGTCGTGCTCCCAGGGGGAGTGAAGAATTTGCTGCTGTGGTATATGATTTAAAAAAAAATCAAAGTTCACTGAGAAAAATAAGGTTCAAAGTGAAAGTGTGGTTAGTTTTGTTTGTAACACCTAAACACAGGTTTAAAATAATACCTTAGGAACAACCAGGCAGTGGAGGAGGGGGCTCAGAGTGCTGGATTAGCTGAATATTGGCATAAACTCCTTCTATAATGAGGGCTAGGCCGACTATAGCTCCCCTCATATGTATTGCAATGGAGGTTGCCACCCCACCCGTGTCAGACAGCCATCTGCTGTTATTACTGTGGAGGAGGCTTGGGTAGGGGAAGCTCAATTGTTAGATGACCCTAGTCTGACCATCATGGGTCCAAATATGAAATTGCCATTCATTAGAGGGGGCGACACTGGAGCTGGATTTAACAATTCTGCACGCTATTTCATCCCTGCTTCACACAACTAGGCAGCAAGAGGTGAAGGAGCACACAAACTCATTTGGTTTTACCATTTAGTAAAAAATGATCGAATGGGCGATAATAATCCCACTCGACCAACGCTCCGCCGAATGTAGGGGCATATTATCAAGGGCAATATCGCCTCTTTAGCGGCACTTTTAGCCGCTAAAGTGGCGATATTTTTATTGTCCTATTAGCAAGCTTTTGCTAACAACTCTTATCGACAGTTTACTGGCAATAGCGTTTGTTTTTTTGTCGCTTTGCATGTCAGCGATATTTATTGCTAATGACATGCAAAGTAGGCGTTCCTCACTAAAACTAAATGGAAACAGTCGTAAACACAACTTCCCCCTATTATCAATGCCAGCGTTGCGATAAAAAAAGTTGCGCTAACTGCGATTATTGCTGGTTCCTAACGCCTGATTGAAACCTGACTTAGACATCTTTTCAATGGGAGGTGGATTGTCAGGCTGAGACCACCTTAGCTTATTACCAAGGATTTCACCATCGCAGGAATTTCATCGCTGGATTTCCAGCGATGATCAGTCATTTCACCGCTATCGCTGTTTTTTTATCGCCTTATAGATATACGCGTTGCTAATAACGCGTTATCTCCGCGATAGAAACCAGCGATAGCCGGCGGTAAAAAGATTTATGCTAAGCGCGCTTTGCGATATTTATCGCAAAGCGTTACTAGTATGCCCCGTAGTCCCAACACCTCTTTCCTGAATGCTCTAAATGATGGAATAATAGACCCCTATTGTCTGGATTTTTGTTGTGACCCAAAACTTGTTTGTAATAACCATACCCTAATACCTAAACAATCCACACACCAACACAATCATTCTAACATATATAGCAACACATCAACCAACTTTCCAGATTTTAGGCCCTTTGGTGTTCCCCCATGCAAAGAACAGTAATACTGATTTAATGTTAGAAAGAGAAGAAACACCAGTGACACAGGCATAAATCACTTCCTACATGAGGTATTTCAGCACTTGTAGGAAACAACTTCTTGCAAAATCATTCAGCATTCAATGGGAACACATGTATACTGCCAAGATGAACACAGTGGCAATAAATAATCTCAGCGGTTGTACATTTCCCGTTTCTGAAGAACTAAGTATATCTGAATGCCTTTTTAGCAGTCCGAAACACAGATTTTTCAATGTATTCTAATAGCTCTGAAAATGTCACCAGTTTCAATGAAAACTTAATAAACTTCACATTTAATAGAAAATGTTGTAAAAATAAATGTAGGCAATAAAACGTTTTTTTAGAGCAAGTGTACTAATAAAGGCACATCCACATCTATATTACTACAGTGCAAAGGTCGCATTGCATTTTATTACCACAGTAGAGTGAACTTGGCATGAAAAAACACTGTTTGCTGCCTCACACAGTGCATCTTGTAATTACTTTACACATGGAAACAATTCTAATGGTCATGAGGACTCTTCATTAGAATTGTATCATACTGCTCAAATTCAACCCCTTGAATCCTGGTTTGGTTAAATGTATTATTTTAAAAACAAATCAAAGTGAAAAATGCCATGGTATATACTATAAATGCATACACGCAGAATATTTCATGCAGTTTATCACCATTGTGGAGGAAGGAGAGGGGAATCATGACCGACTAAAAGCTTCACCTCTTATGAGACATAGTCTCTCCCAACACTCAACAATCCTAATAAATAGCATAATACACTCTGCACCTCTACATATATACTCTAAGGGGCATATTCTCATGGTGATATCGCCGCGTTAGAGGCACTTTTCTGCCGCTAAAGCGGCAATATATTTATCGCTGTATTCTCAAGCTGTCGCTAACACCCGTTAGTGACAGCTTTCTGGCAACAGCGGCCGCTTATAACATCGCCAACGATCTTAGCGACAACTAATGCTAATCATATGCAATGTAGGCGTTTCCATGATAAAATGCCCGCTAACCCCACTCCACGATATTCTCAACGATCGCCCGGACCGGCGATGCGATAAAAAACACACACGCTAAGGCCCATTAGATGCTGGAACTTAAGACCAGAAAAAAGTAGGTCGTAAAAATTGTGAAAAATAGCAGTATATAAAGTAGACTAGCCCAGAACCTTATCTGAAGACACACTGATGACATGGAGGTACTAATCATGCAGCTTGGAGCACCAAGAAAGCCACAACAACCACCGCCACTGCCACCTCCCCCAGGACCACCACCAAGGCTGCGTCAAATAAGACAGCGGGTCCATCGCCGATGCCTCAGCCTCACAGACCTAACGCCAGAGTATATAATTGCCCACTACAGGCTCAAAAGGACATCCCTCCTCCGCATCCTGACCCAGATAGCCCACAGGCTGACGGCACCAACACAGCGGATAACCAACATCCCTCCGCAAACAAAGCTGCTGGCTGTGCTGCACATGTTGGCCTCTGGTACCTTCCAACCAACAACTGCCAGAGTCGGAGGAGTCTCACTGCCAACCCTATCAAAGTTCCTCACAACTGTCTTGGATGGCATCATCAGCCTGATACCCCAGCACCTTCACTTCCCCAACACTGCGCAGAAACAGCTGGAGACCAATCAAGGGTTCTATGCCATATCTGGTTTCCTGCATGTATTGGGGGCAATTGACTGCACACATGTCCTACTTGTGCTTCCTGCCGACACTGCACACATATACCGCAACAGAAAGCACACACATTCCATCAATTTGCAGGCAATAGTGGACCACCTGGGCCTGTTCACCAACCTCGTAGCCAAGTTCCCAGGCAGTGTGCATGATTCCTACATCTTCTGCCAGTACATCATCAACCAGCGCTTTCAGGATGGCACATATGGAAATGCACTGCTCGTTGGTAAGTATTAACTGAACACACCACACACCTCAACTAAAAATCATGGAACTCACAACTGTGAGAATGCACATGTTTCAAACTCACATACAACATGCTAATCAACATGCCCATCTACCAGACACAACAACACAAGTAACTGTGGTAACTGGGGCCAGCCATGTAGACACACCATCCCCAAAGGCATAGGCCCTCTGCCACACAATTGCAAATGTGAGGAGAGGTGGGAACCAAGTATGCGCGATGGAGGTTCTCGATCTACGAAGAAAGAATGTACACAAGGCCGAGTGTGGCAGTGGTGTGCTGGACAGTCTTGAGTGTGCAGAGCACAGAAATGTCCATATAGTGCATTTCCGTTGTCCACCCTGATGGCAATGACAGCGTTGGTGACTGTCCTACCTGACAGGGGGTGGGAACCATGTGAATGTAGCATGGAGGATGCAGAGGCAGTTGAAGCAGCTGCAGGCCACTGCATAGACCTGTTGGTACATGAAGAAGGAGGAGTCGAGTACCTAGAGTTGTCCTGGGGGGGCTGCCGAAGGCGGTGGACCACCAGGTGTTGCCACATGCTGATGGGGGGGTCAGGAGGATGAGGACTAATGTCTCCTCTTTGTAGAGCACCCCCCAGCTGTTGAACATCCATGTTGCAACTTGCTGCAATCCTCCCTGGAACCACAGTCTGGTGTGTGTGGGTGCCTTGTTGAGGGAGAGTATGAGCTAGGTGTCCATGTAGGTGGTGATGTCCAATGGTTCCCTTCATTTAGCTCCAGTGCAAGTCCACGCATTTGCAGACACATCTGTCATCCTGGATGTTCTTGGTGACTGAGGTGGCATTCATTTCACGCTGTATGTTGGAATTGCATATTGGGGCAAGTGTGTATGCGCAGATGGAGATACATGTGTGGAAATTCCGGCCAGCACTGTTGGCATTGCCTGAAGCGGTGTGGGTGTTGCTGTTGATGATGGCGTGTACCAGATCCCCGGTGACTCTGCTCCAGTAACTCTGTGTGGCGCCAGCTGTGGGTTTGGGTGTCATGGTGTTTCACGACAATGAAGTGTACTCTCTGCTGGTCACACCATGGGAGTTGAGTTGTGTTGATGAAGTGGACACAGTTTCCACATGTGAAGATGGGGTCAAAGGTGTGCCCTGCCTAGAGGCTCAGTGTTGAGAAGAGTTGGCTCAGTTCGATGTTAGCAAGCATCTGCCAGAGGGTAATGGATTTGGAGTCCTTGTGGTATGTGAAGTGGAGGCTCCGCTCTTGGATGAGGACGTAGTCCGTGGAGTAGATAACGTGGCGTGTGATAGAGGTTGATTGTGAAGCGTTCCTGACCTCAAGGGCTCTGCAGGTGAGGGTGCCACTGACTATTGCTTTGTGGCAGGTCTGGATCGGAAACTGCAGGTGTTGGGCGGTGGGGAAGGGCTAGCGGTAGCGGCGGCAGCTGAACAGAACGTGAGCCGTGTCTGGTGTTGCCCATTGGCATCTAAACGTTCTTCTGGCGTTGACTGGAGTGTGGATAAGTGGTAATGCTAGATGTTAGGAGAGCCAGGGACCCTGCTAGTGTAGGTGTCAGGCTTGTGGACATGTGCAGACAGGCCTGACATTGGAGCGCTGTTGGAGTGCAATGTGCTGCAACCGTGCAGTGCATACAAGTAAATAGGCTTGTGGGAGGGACGAGCAGCTGTGAGGAAATGTCATTCACATTGATGCTGGGCATTTTGTCAGAAGCTACACATGGCAAACATTAATCCCAAAGTAGCACCAATCACTCACCACAAAACTATTAACACTGCCCACACAACATGCATAACAACTAATGGACACATCTCTTCATTACATGTCACAGGTGATCAAGGAAATGCACTCACCCCATGGATGATGACACCCATCCGAGCCACCAACACTCAGGCCCAAAGGCAGTATAATTTGGCCCTTGGACGCACCAGGGGCATTGTGGAGCGCACGTTTCCGGTGCCTTGACATCACAGGTGAAAGACTGCTGTACAGCCCAGAAATAGTGTGCAAGATTATCATAGCATGTTGTGTATTGCACAATATATGTGTACGCACCAATGCCCAATAGATCCAAGTGCCAGATACACCGGATGATGCTCAGGATGATGAGGAAGATGAGGCAGGTGGAGCAAACCTCACAGTTTCTGCAGCAGGAACAGCCCAAAAGAAAAGAATCATTAACAATTTCTTCACCTGGGTTCATCACATCATGACTGTCCTTAGCAATCATATATCAGTTCACAATGACCCCAAGCACAGTATATATAAATAAAAAACACTTCACATATACTCCTGTGTGCATGTTTCTCCTCCGCATGAGTACATCACTCTGACAAGTGTAAGTGTAACATTAAGTGGCAACAACATCACAAGTTTAAACTGATGGTTGATATGTCACCTCTGAACAGAGATGCTGTTTAGGGTGACATTTGTTCTAAACTAGACATGTTAGGGTGTCAAATGTGGTACACAATTCTACTGCTCAGCATGTCATATGTGGATACAAATGATGTATAGGGTGTCAATAGTGGTAAACTATGAATATCAGGGTGTCATTTGGGGTCAAATATTACATTTAGGGTGTCATTTGGGACAATTATGAAATTTAGGGTGTCATCTGGGGGCAATTATGAAATTCAGGGTGTCATATGGGGTCATTTATGAAATTAAGGGTGTCATCTGGGGTCAATTACGAAATGTAGGGTGTCATCTGGGGTCAATTATGAAATTTAGGGTGTCATTTTTGGGTCAATTATGACATTTAGGGTGTCATCTGCGGCCAATAATGAAATTGTGGGTGTCATTTGGGGACAAATAAAGCTTTTCATGGTGTTCTTTGGGATAAGAAATGAAATTTCATCTAAGACTGTTCATCTGTGTAAGAACTTCCACTTAGTGTGCAAAACTGCCTGCATTTCCGCAAATGAGATGTGTTTTCATACTAGCGATGGAAAATACATCGCTAAACACATTGAACTATACAAAATGTAACCCCAAAGCCTATTTGCATGCAGATTTTCATCGCTGTGTCAAAAACAAACAGGAAGGGATGTCTGCATGGTTCCTGTTTGCTGGAGGAGTGCTGTGCACTTTCACTTTCTTTTTTTAGCACATTGCTGGTGTTTGTGGAAAGTGCTGGAGGTGTTTGGTGGTGTGTGCTGCAGATTGGTGATTTGGGGAGTGTTTCTGTGTCCTGTCGATAGTGTTCCTGTGAAGTGTAGTGTACTTGTTTTTACGTGTTTTATTGTCTCTTGTCCTCAATCTTGTCGGGTGTTTGTCTTGGGGTAGTTAACCTACTATGTAGTTGGTCTGTTATATTGGGTTTTGATTTGTGGCAGTGGGTTTAGGTGTGTGCAGGGAGATGGTGGGTGTGGGCAGGGAAGACAGGATGTCCGAGGGGGCATTGGGGGGCTTCTTCTGGTTGATCAATATTTACCTGTTCCTGATGGTGGAGATGGGGGGCCGTATCCTCTAAGGATATGACGTCAAGGTGCAGAAGGTCAGGTGGGAGTGTGTGCGGGCGCAGATGCAGCATATCTTTGGGGTGGACCAGACTGTGCGCCAGTGGAAGCACAGCTGGCAGGATTGCCTGGCCCATGAGAGTGACCTGCTGGACCACCTGCGAGTCATCGTTGGCCTACAGTGTGGGAAGTTTAAACTCCAAATTTAATTATGAACACTGTAATAAAGCCAGATTTTATGTGTGTGACACACTGGTGTCCAAGTGCAAAAATGTGGCAGAGGGAGGCGGGAGACGTCATGCATTCACGCATATCGTTGGCACATCAGAAACACAATGCTGCATCATATTGACAAGCATAGGGTGCAGTTTGGTGTTATCCACTGCGCTAGCGCAACACTGCGTGCAGGACAAAGATTGTTTGTACACAGGAAGGGTGAGTGTACATGAACAATCCAAGGCATTGTTTCGGGAAACTGTGTGCTGCACAAAAGGAAGTGTAGAAATGCTGTGCACATGAATATTTGTACGTTTGCTACAGTTCCGTTGTACATATTCTCCGTGTGACAATGTTTGAAACTTGTACAATAGCTTAAAGGTAATAGGACATCTCCAGAGTGTCATACACCACCAACACCTGTGAAACAGCCTTGTGTGATCTGCAGTGATGCAATCGTACACAGAGCATGTATAACATCATGTTGCGTGTAGAAATAGGGCCTTGTGAATGTGTCACACAACTAGAATGCGTAAGTTTTCTAGCATTGTTGTCTTGTTTGGCCCAACTCAGCATTCACAGGTCTTATGTGAATGCCAGGCAAAGTAGACCCAACCATTCAGCAAACATGTTACGCAACAGTTACGGAGCATTGTCTGTAATGGTGATGATATGTATGATGAATATGACACGTGTAATTTCAAGTCTGATACCAACACATATTGGATTTTATGTCTCACAGCTGGACGACCTCTCATCAGGCAGGGGGACATCAACAAGTTCAATGACCCACACACCACTGGTGAGTTCGGACATCATATATTGGCATAGTGCGGTGTCATGAATGGCTGGCTAAAACAAGCGACGGCGTAGTATGCTGTATGGGTGTGTATCACATGTACCTTGCCTACAGTGTGATGATGTTTTGTTGAAGTCATAAGTGTGTATGAATCAGTAGGTTTACGTTGAGCTGTGCATTTGTCTTCCAGTTGTGACTTTGCACATTCCCAGTCTGTGATAAACATGTAAATTAGGTCTATGGGTTCTGTCACAACAGGACATGCATGTGGATGACAGAGCGCACTAATAGGTTAGGAGACATGTAAGTGGTGTAGCTGATGAGTATTAGCAGACATGGAATGCATGTTCATCCTTGACTGAGATGACTATGCAAGTGTGCGAGATCATGCACAAGGAGGCTGTGGTTTTCAGACTGTGCGTGCTCAGACACAGGTCGGGAAAGTAATTTCGCAGGTATGCTGCATACCAGCTTCACAGAAGTAGCAGTGCATAGTTCTGAGCCAAGCATATCAATGGTACGTTCCACAAACACCTAGCAAAGATGGCCCAAAGAATCACATAGGCATGTTTGGTCACTGCAATGGTGTTGTCATGCTTCCTCCTTGGGGTAATTCCCTGGTCGACTCTGGCTCAGGTGAGCCCCTCTGTACAGTTTGGAGGCATTACTCCGCATGCATTTACAATGCATGCTTTAGTCCTGCATTTATTGCTGTGCCATATATTTTACAATGCAGGCCTCTACTACGCTATCTGTGAGAATGCATTGGCCATTATAACACAATAACCGTTATGACTCCATGTTGATGTTACAATGGGGAATGCCTTGTAGCAGTTTGCATTGTGAAGGACTGTGTAGTGAAATTGACTACGGAGTGACAATAGTGGATCCAAGACATGCATGATTGACAATTCATATGAAACAATGTTTCCCGCTCTGGGCAGCAACGTGTCACCTATTGTGAAATAGTGTTGGAGAGAGTCTCAGCGCCTCATGTACAAGTCTGTGTTCAGCAACCTGATGTGTTTCTATGTGTGCTGCATGATGCAGCACAGATGAAAGTGTGATTAGGGCTGTCCCAGTATTGCTCCTGTGCAGGTTGGGTAACTTTCCTGCACATTAACAAGCCCCTCCTGCACACAGACACCCTTGCACTCTTGTACAAGAGTGCCTGTGATGATAAGAAAAGAGCAAACGGCAGACCAGGGTCCAGCACATCAAATCCATGTGTACATTCTATTCGTAAGAGGTGCAAACACTTCCTGCACCTGCCGTCCGGAGATGCCAATACGAGCTAAATGTTCAAAAGAAAAATGAAAGTTGCATTAGTAGCAGAGTCAGTTAATCAGGCCAAGTTTGCTCCAAAATTACTTCATTTATTAGATCAATCTTTAAAACTGGCACACAGCCAATGCATTTCGTTCCCAATTTGCCAGAGGGAACTTCGTCAGGGCTGTAGACAAATATAGACAAGACATGACATCAATAACATATATCATACATCAAATACAATAGTAATTCTAGACAACCCACAAACTTACGTTACAAGACTTTACATAAATAATACAAACATAATTTAACCATTTTAAAAACACCAACTATACTGACGAATTCTGAGACAATCATTTTTACAAAACAATAAGAGTCAACAAATTGACCATCACATGTATACACACATATATTTAAAAACAACTTTACAAACACAAATAATAATATCAAATATACAGGTAGAGAGAATATGTATATTCAAGTTGATAACTGAATATCTAAGTCAAAAACAATCCATTTATAGGTAACACATGAAAAGCAACATAAATATCAGAAAGGTGAAAATTGGCAAAAAACAATCTAACTACATAATGCTACTTGATATAGCTGAAACATACAGAGAACCTCGTTGTCAGTAAAAATGATTCTAATTTGGTGTCAAGGCAAGAATTAGTGCATGGATGAGAAAAAATTTATATCGTACATATTAAAAAGGATGATGAGTACCCAATGATATTGGGGCTCGCTAATCTCAACAGACAAAGAAATGGCAGCTGCAAAGGAGATTTCATGATAATGTAGATTTAATTCTCAACTCTTCAGTATCCAATGGGTCGGTATATACGATTTACAATATAAAGTAAATATAGGAATCTGTAGGCATTGTCTGCCGCAAAAGTAACATCAATATATATTAAAAGTCTGAAAAAAAGAAGAAGAGAGAAGGAATAAGGAAAAGGTCCATATACTGGAGAAAAAGCAAAGTCTCAAGTTAAATAAGCGTTTGACACCATACTGCATGGCAATAACCAAGGACATTATTGACTTCTTAGCAATAACCAAGCACCATGTCATATATGTGGCTATATTCAAGCATGCAAACCCGACTATTTCAACCAAGAGCAGTGTCGTATATATGGCTATATTTAAGCGTGCAAACCCGACTACTTTAACCTAGGAAGTCACCAAGTGGCTCATTCAGATCTGTTACTGTAGCGGTTTCTGATAACCATCATTCTAAAAGATAGACTCACCTCGTTTTCAAACAATTCACAATTGAATTAGAAAGATAAAAGTGAAGTCCAAGTCATCTCAAAACATCTCAAGTCAAGCAAGGGACTGATATGGCTCAGAGTCCATATTTAAGACCTGTTAATGAAGATGAGGAAAATCAAAATGTCATCCGGCGTATCAATATGTCCCAATGTCATAGAGTTGCCTTCCTTGGTACCCTCACCTTATCACTGCAAGTGCATTGACTACAACCCTCTATTAACCTCCTTTCAATTAGCACATCCATTCTGAGCTAACAGTACAGCTTTCTCACCTTGTCCTGATCTAAACATTTACCTAACTCTCCTTCGTACTCAAGATGAACAATTATTTTCTCAACCCTTCTGAAGGAACTATCCTATCACCTCTCCAGAGCCAACCTTCTCTGATAGTTTATTTATTCTTAACACAGAAAACTGTTGCTCATTCTCTTACACCTTACCTTTGCCAAACTGCCCCAGTGAGGGTGCTCTCTCTATTCTTGATAACCTCAAATTTTCTATGCCAATCTTCCAGAGTTTACTCTTGTTGTAGCATAAGTGTATTGGGCCTCATATACAAATTTTTGATCCAGAATACATTTTCCTAAAATAACCTCAGCTACCATTTAGTGTCTTTCCTTAGGTCCTCCGATGGATCTTGTTCTGTGCTGAAAGGGGCTAGAATACTTAGAGGCTGAACCATTATCATATGAGGACCAGGAATAAGATAATAGTTGACATGTATTCCTTACCAAATGGTCTGGTTCAGGCAAACACTATTCAGATCAGATGAATTTGGGAAACAGACAAAAATGACCCCAACAAATGAATAAAACACAATCAGAAGAATGTTTATCACAGTTGGTAGCTTTATGGAATCTAAAGAAAAATGTTGTGTCCCCAGCACCTGCACTTTCTGAATCAGGGACCGGGCCAGGAGGACTTCATCTCCCAGCATGCCTGCTCCCAGAGACGACAGCTTGGCGCCCGGATGCGCATAAATTTAACAGTGCGGCTCCGCCGCCCCGCACCTCCCGGCATAACGCCCCAGAACATGCACTTTCTGAATCAGGGACCGGTCCAGGCGGACTTCTTCTCCCAGCATCCACGGTCCCTGCAACCACAGCTTGGCGCCGGGAGGTGCATAAATTTAACAGCACTGCCCTGTGGCCAAGTACCTTCCGGCAGACCACCCCAGCACCTGCACTTTCTGAATCAGGGTCAGGAGGACTTCATCTCCCAGCATCCCTGGTCCCTGCGACAACAGCTTGGCACCCTAAGGCGCATAAATTTAACAGCACAGCCCCGCACATACCGGCAGACCGCCCCCGCACCTGCACTTTATGAATCAGGGACCGGCCAGAAGGACTTCATCTTCCAGCATTCCCGGTCGCTGCAATGACAGCTTGTCGCCCAGAAGCACATAAATTTAACAGCGCGGCCCAATGGCGCGGGATGGGCGCAGGCAGCGCCCGGGCAATGCCTGGCCAAGGGCGGGCCTGTCCTGCGCCCGTCAGAGCCAGGAGGAGGCTGGGCTGGGCCTCTAACGTCCTTCCCTCACGAATACCAGGAGAATGGGGAAGAAGAAAGTGACCCAACCAGCTTCAAACGAGGTAAGTAGAACTGCACTTGATACCATTCTTGCAAAAGCTACCAGCACCTTGGACATAGAAATAGCGAATGCCGAAAGGCGGCTGATCTGGGAGCCGGGGGGCTCTCAACTGACTCCTAGCACCCTCTTAGCTGAACTGCCACACCTCCTACAGCTGGTGAGATCACTGTATGTGAACCACCCCTATTGTGGGACCCACCCTTGGTCGCATTGCTGGGGGCCAGCTAATGCCTGAGGCAGCTGTTCCGACCGCCCAAAAAAAAGAGGTACATCTAAAGCTGCTCAAACTCTTACAGCCAAAAAACCAAGAAAGAGCAATCCCATCCAGGTCAAAGCAAGAACCCCGGCTTCCAAACAGAACAAACCCTGCTCTAGCTGCAGCTGGCAGGAGGTTGAAGTACACCTAAAAAATCTCATAGACCTGATTGTCACTCGTCTAGACACCATTGAACGAACTCTGGCTGACTTAGCAGCAAAAGACCAGAGCACAGAACATGTAATACAGGTTGGGGTGAGGACATTAGGTGTACCAGCACATGTTATTTTCAGTCAGGATGCTATAAGCAGTAATCCGCATCAGGGTCAAGCAAACATAGCAATCATCACCAACATAGATACCGCCAGAGCTACAACGCAGCTGGCCATAGCTCCTCCAGGGGTCAACAGAGGCCCACATCGGGTGTATCTCACACTCACTAATCTCAATTCATGCATACTCCCTGCAGTCTCAAACTTTAACCCTAACATCAATTCTAATGCTAATATATTTAGTACACACCTCCCTGTTACACCGCAGATCAGTGCCCCCCCCCAACTCTCAACCTAGCACCCGCGGCTTGTCCTTTTGTGATCACTATGGTAAATGTTCCGCCACTCAGAGTATCCCAAATTAAAACTATTATCCAATTGATGGCGAAGGCCAGACACTTGTTAACTAATGCTGCTACCATAGGCCATTCAATTCAAAATCACCTGATGATGAGCAGGAGAATACCTTGGGTGGGTCACGGGACAAAATTAATTAACAACGACTGCATTGTTCCTAATTTCGACAATCACGGTATGGTGAGGTATCTACTATGTCAATTACCGTCAGCTCCCACCATACAATCCCAGATCTTTACAGTCCCGCTGGGTTTCTTTTACAAACCATTACCTCAACTTAAAATCATGACTAATAATGTAGTACCCCTGGCAGCTAATACCCCAACCTGCACTACCCAGTTATTTGAGCGCAACCCATTGTTTGGAAACAGATATGCTGCACTTGAGGATCTGTACAGCTGCCATTGACTCTGCTCCCTCCTTAATCCATTATCCATACCCAGCATTTCAGAGCCCGAGGGAACACAACTTGTGACAGGAGGACTCATTAGGATGGGTGGCTCACCTACTACCATACAGGTCTTACACGACCCACTATCCCCATTATCAACTGCCCCTAGGGGGGAGTCTTCACTTCAACCTGACGAAGGAGGTGTTTCACTCATATCATGGAATATAGATAGGCCTTCCTGTTTTCAGTTTCTATTTTTGGTAAATTCTGGTGGGTTTTTTCAGTGTTTTCAAGTGATTTCAATACCTTAAATAAACAGTGATTATCATTGGTTACACATTTTCGCATCATTACCATTAAAAAAAACAGAAACAGTGTTTTTCCGGTGTTTATGGAACTTTTTGCTTTTATTATTGCTTGCTTTCTGCACTGATAGTGCATGGTATATAGACAGTGTACGTACAGTGTAAATTAGGTCCAAATACATTTTTACAGATCAAACTTATCATAGTACACCATAAAATACTTCTTCAGCGAGTCTTTGGCCATGCACGCTCTCTCTTTCCTTCGCATGTAAGCTTTTATCTGTGAAAAGCCCCTCTCAACATTGGCACTTGAGACAGGCAACGACAAAATAGCCAGTATACTATTTGCTACCTCTGGCCACTGACATAGCTTTCCATGCCAATACTAGTGCACCTGAAGATTGTTATTCTCTATGACAGGTTCTGCAACATATGCGTTAAACGGGGTGGTGGGTAAATGTGAGGGTTCATATTGAGAAAGATTCTTATGAAACCTATATTGTATCAGTGAAAGACTCAAACGCAACCAAAAAATCAAATATGATTTTGATATTTCCTGATTCCCTACAGTTTATAAACTAAATAAACAACACCTAAAATATGCTTCTAACCCCTGTATCTTTAGACCTAAAACCACAAAACTGAAAAAAGGAAGACGAAACAATATTTTAGTGACATCCCTAAACACCAAAACTCAAGCAGAAAAATGTTAGCCCAGTCTTTCTTACTACTACCTTATATAACAAAGTTACATTGTGTTGGGCCCTTCAGGAAGAAATAAATATGACTTTCACTCTCCTTTTCCTTTCTTTGAATGGCATTTAGTTTGTGGTTGTGCAGGTTTTTTTTCAGTGTTTATATGTTTACACTGGGGATGGCTATTGCCCTTCCGGTGGGATTTTAGCAGTTATTATAGGTTTAAACCCAAAACCGGACAGCCTAAATATAGAGTGCTTTTAAAAGAAAAAAGACTCCTCAATGTGGGAATCAGAGCTGAGTGACTTTAGCATAATTTGTTTGCAGGAGACATGGGCACAGAAACCTTTTTTCCTAAATGCTATCTGTTATGCCCTGCATAGTATTTTCATATCTTGCAGTTTCCCAGTTCTCCTGCTGTTCAGCCACAGCGTGTGTTTGGAGTAGAATGTTGAGAATGCTGTGATGCATAGAACGTTGGGAGTCTGACTGGGTGACAGATGACAGTTACAGATGGGCTGAGCAGCAGGCAGGCTGCTCCTGGTGGGGTTAGATACTACCAAGGGGGTTTGATACATCAAAGGGGGTTTGCTGTGACATAGTACCAAGGACTGACCACTGGGCTACCCTACTCACCTTATCTTGTTACCTGTTCTACCTGTTTGATGTACCTGTGAACCATCTTGCTGTACAACTGGATTAAAGGTACTAAAAGATCTTACATGGCTAACAGCGTCTACTTCATGTGAGAGTACAACATATTTTTGGCGACGAGCGAGAGTTGGAAACGTACTCACTGCCCTGGGAGATGGTACAGTAACAAGAAGAAGAAAGAAGAAGAATTTTCTAACAGCGCAACTAAAGAAGTAACTCAAGATGTCACTAGCAACAGAAGAAAGTCGCACAGCACTCTTCGCAACCCCACCAGTGTCCTGTACATCGGACAGCCCAAGCAACAGAGTGCTGTACTGTGTGGTTATGCGTACACCCACAAGTTCTGCGCCTAAATGGAAAGTTAATGGCTTGGAAGTATATGTCTACAAGTACTTAGGCGCAGCAAAGATTAAGACAAACAAGGACTGCTGTTTAGCGCCTTATTTTGATGATGCCTGGTGCTGGCGCTACTTTGGAGGTGCTTAAAGACTGACTTTAATTTTTACTGTTCACGTAGCGTAGCGTAAGTCAAGTCTTATATGTGGAGGTGCTTTAGAAGTGTCTGAAAAAACGATTTATACATGCCTCATGGAGCTACAAGGTGTGTATACATGTGGGTCAGTTGTGTCCTCTCACAACGATTTGGTTTTAAAAAGTGCACTTTTGGGTCTTTATCAGCGTGGAGAGATCACACAGAGCTGAGTGCGTTATGGAGCTTCACTAACGGGATCTGGTCAAATATGAGCTTCTTCATGGCAGTGGCTAATAGTATGGCAACAGGTGAGACTTGTTTTTTTTGGTTTGTAATTGTTTTTGAGCTCTCTCTGAGACTTTAATATCGCGGTGCCAGTTCAACCGCCGATGCCTTATTTCAAAATGTGTAGCGCGAGCCATGCTATGCGCGTGCCTACCTCAGAGTTTCAACGTCGTGTCCATCTTCGATTCTTGGTGCACGCTGGTGGAGGGAGCCACTCGACGCGGCGTGTAAAAACATGCCACCATTTTGTGTCATGAACATTTATAGTCTGCCAACCACGTAATTGCCATTTGAGACGCGAGCCATTTCGCCAACCACGTAATTGTGCCAACCAAGTTTTTTTTTTTGTTTCTCCACGAGCCCAGTTTCTTCAATAAAGTTTTATGTAGCAGGAAGATGATCGTGGTGGTCGTTTCAACTCTTGTGAGCGGGCTGTTTGGATCATCCATCAGAGGACAGATGGACCCGTTTGTTACACCGGCGGTGAGTGGAAGTTTTTGGTTCTTTCAGATCTATAAGTATACGGTGGCAGAATTTGTGTTCCCGCTTCACATGGACATTTAGAGAGTTATATTCAGAGACTGATCCTGCTTCAGAACATTCGGGCTGAATAGTATGGTATGACTATTTGGAGCACTGGTGATTTAACAACACTAACGGTGGAAATGTTTTCGGGTGAGAGATCGCTCACCGGTGTGGCATACAGTTTAAGATGTTTTGCATTTAAAATGTTTGCAAATTTTATGTAATGTTTTTTTGGAGTGTAATTTTCCACAGTATTTGTTTCCCTTCATATGGGTAGGACATGTAATGTCGGGGTGGTTATCACAGGTTTTTCCCTAGTTACAGGGATCGAGTTTGTTGTGTGCTCATCACACAGTATAGTGCCCTTAGGCAAGGGATGCCCTATTTGTGTTATTGGGCAGAGGTTACACGTATGCCTGATTTTGTTAGTGAGTGTAAAGTTGAGGTGTCTAGTCCTCAGTGGTTCAAATTCCACAGGTTGCCCTCTTAGTGTCTTTAATAGGCTGTGTTTACACGTTCCCTTATTTTAGGGATGGGTATGGGTTTGGTTCTAGTTCCTTCCCATTTAGAGTTATTGGAACCCCTGCTCTGGGGAGGGTATGTGGTCTTGTTACACTTTAAGCGGTACACGCGGCCTGTTTATTGAGGTGAGTTGGTGAGTGAGATTTTTACTCACAGTTCCCATATTATAGGGATGGTCATGGTCTGGGTACGAGTCCCTTTCCATAGTGCGTTACACGCAGCCTTTTCTAAGGTGAGTTTATGGGTATTGGTCCCATTCGAGGTTTATAGATTAATTTTTTTTGGTAACCCGGACGCAGGTCATGTTTTCATGGTTTCCACCAGTTAACATAACATTTTACCCTCTCTGGGTTGGTTTAGATGTATGGGTACGGTTCCCCTACACAGGGTGCATCTTTTAGTTATGTGGTCCCATATTCATTGTTATAGTCTTAGACCCTTTCATTAGGGTGGTTTTTAGGGTCATAATCCCGAGTTTTTGTACCTCACAAGAGGAGTGAAGGTTTGCTTTTAGTCATCTTCACAATGTAGGTGAGTTTCCTATGCTAGGAACTTTGCTTTTCATTTGTTCCCTTTCTTTAGGGATTGTACTATAGAGTTGGTATGTGTCGGATGGGTCCCATGCTTTTCAAGGTCATTCCTACTCAGGATGTGCATGCATGGGAGTTAGACTCAAATACAGTGGCAAGGTGGTTACCTTTTGTCTAACGCGATGACACTTTCTCATTTTTTGTTTTTGGGAGAGGATGGGTTGTTGTACTCAATTTTTACAATTGTTGTTTATTATCCGTTCTCTACTATGAATGGTTCATTATCTCTCGTGATGTTCTTATTTGCACATCCCTGGTTTTGATTCATTCTTTTCTTGGGTAATTTTGCTATGTTTGAGACTTGGCAATATGTGCTTTATGCGGGTTTGTTCCCCTTTTGCTATACGCTACTTATTGTCTCAATCTATTGTATTCATTTTATTACAGGTGTATTTTCTTTTGTGTATGGCTTGCTCATATTGCATTGTTGCATTTCCATAGTACAAATGTCACTTTTGTTTTTCATTTTAAAAGAAGGGGGATATGTTATGCCCTGCATAGTATTTTCATATCTTGCAGTTTCCCAGTTCTCCTGCTGTTCAGCCACAGCGTGTGTTTGGAGTAGAATGTTGAGAATGCTGTGATGCATAGAACGTTGGGAGTCTGACTGGGTGACAGATGACAGTTACAGATGGGCTGAGCAGCAGGCAGGCTGCTCCTGGTGGGGTTAGATACTACCAAGGGGGTTTGATACATCAAAGGGGGTTTGCTGTGACATAGTATCAAGGACTGACCACTGGGCTACCCTACTCACCTTATCTTGTTACCTGTTCTACCTGTTTGATGTACCTGTGAACCATCTTGCTGTACAACTGGATTAAAGGTACTAAAAGATCTTACATGGCTAACAGCGTCTACTTCATGTGAGAGTACAACACTATCGCTCTTTTTTCACGCCAGCCATCCCCTTTATCGCAGGTAGAGCCAAAGAATTTAGTGATCACTCCTTTCTGCATTTTACGTTTAGCTGGCATTCACTCAAAAGACTGGGCACCAATTGCTTACCCAAACCAAACTAGCCAGGAAAAATGGCTATACTTTAAAATGGGAGAACATTGACCCCACAAAATTGTAAACAAAAACAGTGTCCTCCTCCTATAAGGAGATCTGTCTATGCTTGAACTTACCACCCTAGGCTAACCAAACCATGGAAGCATTTAGCAGTAATGTAGCTTCCATAAAGGAGCACCTTATTTGTCAAATATCCCCAAAAACACCTTCACAACAAAAGTGGTTTGGGAAAAATTGGTCACGAGCATCAGCGGATCTTCATAAAGCACTCAAATCGCGACCTAGAGATCAAAATCTTATCAGAAGCCTTAGGTCTGCTTATAAATCCGCAAGGCAGGAAAGAAAAAGGATGATAGTCAACGAAGCCTGGGAAAACTTGAGATCAGCTTCCATTTCCAAATACAGCAAATCTTTCTGGAAAATAATTAATAGGCCTCTTTTCCAGGACGAGAGTGGGCCATCACTGGACCTTCACATAGATGAGGCCACGTGGATAAGCCATTTCCCAAAAATATTCCAGGAACAACCAGCCAAAACGTTAGAGCTATCTGAGCAATATTCGAGGACTCCACCAGTACTGGAGTTTTCCAGTGATAAAGTAGAACTTGTTTTAAATCAATCACCAGCACTGAAGGCACCGGGCCAGACGGGGTTCCACTGGATGTCTTTACAACTTGTAAACCTCTCTGGGTACCAGGACTCACAATAGCATTTAACGCCATAGCTAAAGCCGGCCCTCTTCCATCTTGGAGACAGTCCTTAATAGTCCCAATCCATAAAAAGGGGAGCAACGCAGATCAGGCTAACTACTGCCCGATCTCTCTATTGGACAGCACAGCAAAATTAATGGGCAGACTGCTGATAAATAGGCTGGAGGAGTGGGCAACTGAGAACAGATTCTCGCTGAAGTCCAATATGGCTTCAGGAAGGGGAGGGGCACTATAAATCAGTGCCTCAACCTTGCCCTAATCGCCACAAAATACTCCGTTGCTAAACAGGGGCAGCTATTTTTGGCATTTATGGATCTGCCAGCGGCCTTTGACTGCATGAGACACAATAAATTGTGGTTGATCATGGAGTCATTGGCCGTGGACCCATCCTTAATCTCATTTATCAGAGAACTATACGGAAATGCAGAGGCAGTAGTCCGATACAGAAAATAAGGGGCGTGCACAAAATCTTTCAGGATCGATAAAGGGGTAAGACAGGGTTGTGTACTTGCCCCCTTCCTTTTCTCCCTGTATACAAACAATCTTTCTGAAGTCATGACGAAAAATGCAAGGACGTTCCAATGGTAGGTACACACCCTTTACCTGTTATGCTCTATGCAGATGACGCCGTCCTTTTGGCCAGAACTCCAATGGCCTTACAGCTCTTGACTGAGACGTACTCTACCTACATGGCAGAGATAGGCCTCCATGTTAATAAAACAAAATCATATGTGATGGCCATAGGTAGGGACAAGAAGCAGAAACTAATGGGCTTCCATAAAAACAGCAGAAGACTGGATAGAGTAGACAACTTCATTACCTGGGAATCTTCTTTGATGAAAGACTAAAATAGTATACCATGGTGAGGAACAGGGCCCTCTTGATGACTAAAAGTATAGCCGGTATCTGGAAATTTGCAGTAAAAATAGGGAACAAACCAATAAACGAAATGTTAGAAATCTATCACGCACAAACAAGATCCATAGTGTCATATGGTGCAACCGTTTGGGCAATAGAAAATACTGACTCTCTACAGGCAATAGAAGACAAATTCTTAAAGAGACTTTTAGCTATCCCAACCTCTTGTCCAAGCATTTTACTCCATAGGAACTAGATTTTCCGTTCCTATCTGATATATTAAAAATTGGCCTGCTTCTAGCCTGCCTCTCAGTCCTGAAAAGGGAATCGGTCCCCCTGAACCACTCAGTACTAAAGGGTATCTTAACCTTGGATCGTGCTTCCTCCATCAGCTGGCTAGCTGCTGTGAAACAGTCCCTCAGAGAAACGTCTGTTCTCTTCAGAGATGTGTTTCATTTAATGTACCTTGTATTTTATTTTTATAGATAATACTATAATGTGGTTTCCTGACGAAGGTGGCACGCTCGCCGAAACGTGCGTCGATACCTCCAAGAATCAGCTCCACATTTGTTATATCTGAATACATGTGCTCATACATAATCTTGTTTTTTCCGTGTGGCAAAGTATTTGTATGTTGGCATTGTGTCCATGTTCTGTGAAACCCATTAGATTGTAATGAATATTGTACTGTACTGTACAGCAACTGTTGTGTAGGCTCATCAGACCACCTTAAGAGCGCATTATGACCCTCAGGTCTTCAATCCACGGTAATAGTCAGCAACATATTCATTTGTTGTCATTAAATGTTTTAGAATGTTAGATGATACTTTGCCACATTTTAAAATATTTTGAATAAATAATAAAAGGCGATACATTTCTATTTTTGACTGGTACATTAAGTTCTTCTTGCATTATGTTTCTACTTTAGGTCTGATTATATCAGTATCTGACCAAGTTGTTGCCTAGTGAATTTGCATTGCCAATTGATCAGATGAACTATAACATCCAGGCTCTATCACTCCCTTTGTCATTGTATGTCCCAGGGGCTGATTTTGTTGCACACAATCCCTCACAAACCTAGAATATTACTTAGCAAAACCAAGGAATGAAAATCCTAATACCTTCTCCCCCCCATCTCCTACATGAGACCAACTCTACTGGGCCTCTAAGCCCTGTCCCGCTCTTTCACCTCACCTCACCCTCCTATATACCACTTTCTCTCTTCCTCTGAAATTATGTTTCTCAGTTTACCTTACTGGTCAACCATATACTTACCTGTTGTTTTCTAGTGAGTCGAGATTACTCTTGATGGTTTTGGTTCTGTGTAAAGCATGCTCCTTTTATCTATCTCCTCCCTCACCCTCGCTCCTGCTTTCTCTTCGGTGTTCTGTATGGTCTGGAGTTTATGGAACAGAGACTTGTTAATCCCAGCATAGAGGGCGCTTCCGTAGTCCAGTCTGCTGGTTATGAGTGCATAGGTGATGGTCCTCTTTGATTGCGGGGATCCATTTGAAGTTCTTTCGGAGGATGCGGAGGGTGTTGAAGCAGCTGGAGGCAACAGCGTTGACCAGTCAGGTTATGGAGAGGGAGGAGTCGAGTACGAGGTTTCGGGCATGCTCCATGGGGGTGGGAGGGCTACTGAGGAAGAGGACCTCTGTCTTCTCCGAGTTGAGCTTCAGGCAGCTGCTACTCATCCAGGATGCAACATCCTTCATACCTTCCTGGAAGTTTATTCTGGTGGTGATGGTTCCTTCGTGAGGGAGAGGATGAGCTGAGTGTCAGCGGCGTAGGATTCTATGCTGAGTACGTGCTGTCTGACAATGGCGGCGAAGGGGGCCATGTAGATGTTGACCAGCATAGGGCTGAGTGACGATCCTTGAGGTACTCTGCCACTGATTTCCTTGGGTTCGGAGAGGAAGGATGGCAGTCTGATTCTTTGGGTTCTGCCGGTGAGGAAGGAGTGGATCCAGTCGAGGGCGGTTCCCTGTATGCTGGTATCGTGGAGTCTGGTGATGAGTGTGCAGTGGGAGATGGCTACTCCGCCTGCTCCCCGAACAAGCAACACTTGTCCCGCTGCCCACGGGAGCCATCTACTCTTCTACCCTGCTAACTCCTGAGGGCAATGTGCTGGGTTTTATGGTGGCTGCGCAGAAGCAGAGCAGGTCTACCACGGTTGGGGAGAGTGCTAAGGAACTCCCCCTTCCTTCACTGCCTATCTTGGACTCGGAGTTGCGACCCAAGGCCCTACCTCCTTCTTTTTTCCTGCATGGGAGAAGGGTGCGGCACTCCCCCATCATTGTCCTCATAGCGGGCCCAGAGTTGGTGTCCTCGACCATAAACCGGCCTGGGGTTTGGGGACCCCAGGTCCTCTTGATGCAGTGGAGGGGGCCCACACACACCAGTCCCAGCAAGTAAACAAATGAAGGATTCTCTAGGCGGAGATTCCTGGGCCCTGGGCAACCTCGAGTGGGAAGGGGTTTAGGAACTGGGCGGCTGAGCTCCATGCACTCCATGATTGCTAGGGGTGAAAGGTCAAATCATTTTCTGGCTGATATCTCAGGCCTGTTGGGCTGTTTTGAATGTTCATGAACTCATTTTGCTCCTGGTGGCGAGCCCTAGACACCTGGAGCACCTTCCTTGGGCCTTCTGGTCTCTAAGGTGGCAAACTTTGCAAGGAGCTGGTCTCAATGACTCTCTGCACCAGTCTTTCTCCTGTTTCTCCTCTGTGGCTTCTCTTGGTGCAGAAGCCCAGTCTTTCCCCCAATTAGTCCTTAGGAGGTGTGTGGGGACCAGCTTCCCTGGTCCTGGGAAGAGCCGTTCTGGTCCTCGAGTCAACTGATGTTAGAGTCCTTAGTCCAGATGGGCATCAGAGTGTTCCTCCTTCCAATTTTCCATGGCTGCTGCCTCCAGTCCCAGTGTCCAGCAGAAAGTCACAGCCAAGAGACAGCTCCCCTCATTGCACAAGACTTTTTAAGTGGGGGCGGAAGGTTCCAGAAGTGTGGCACCTCTGGCCAGTCCTGGTGTGTCACATCACCTTTCTGCCCGTCCCAAAAGCTCCTGCAAAACCTGCTGGGAAAAGTCCAAAATGGCATCACCCAGGAGTCACTAGCCATACCTGCTCTGGGGGTCTCATGTCTGCCCTTCTCTGAAATCATTGCAAGGGCCTTTCCCACCAAATCTTCAAAGGGAGCCCACTTCTGTGTTGGCTCCATAGGACTGGGCTCCCTCCTTTGTTCCGGTGGCTTGGGCAGGCCCATCCTTGGTACAGTGTGACAGCTGATTGATCGATGCAGATCTTTCTGCCTCACCCCTTTCCTCCTCATGAGCTGAGTGAAGCACTGTTATTTGCTCCCTTTTTGTGGGGAGCCCTTTGTTCTTGCTGCTGGAGAGACATGTTATTAACTTTGCACAATTGGGTGACAGCTGATCCTGAACTGAGCCAGAGAGTTATGACAATCCTGGTTGACCCATAAGCTGATCAGATATCTGTTTTAAACTTGCAGATTTTACCCCACAGGTTACACCCCAATTTGATATGTCACTGGTCTCAGCATTAAGTATGGAGGATGTGACTTTGAATGAATTTAGAAAAGCTAAAAACTTCTCATTAAAATAAAAATATAAATATTTTAAATTTGTTCTGAAGTGAAAAAAATATTTTGTCAATTGTGTTTTGTTTGTTGTGTATTTTTTTGCAGTACAAATCATTGAAAATAATTTGGCTGGGGTCCCCGGCATCAAGTATTAACTCAGAAGGGGTCCCCTGATTCCAATAATGATTCAGTGGGGGTCCCTGGGTACTAGTAATGATTGGTGGGGGTCCACAGACGTTAAAAGGTTAAGAACAACTGTTTAAGCATGTTGATGATACTTAAAATAAACTGAAATAACATACCTTTCACAAGGAAAGACTGAAGAAATACTGTACATTGTAATTATTATGTCATAACAACCCCAGCTCTTGATATTTAAATACATATCTGAAGTACAGCCCCTAACTAAAACAGATTATGGATGTACAATTCAAAGAATATAACAAACATAGCATGTTGCACACCTCGATGTTGGAGTTCTGGGCACACAGTTATGTGCAGAGACTTGGAGATCCTGCACTGGAATGCAAGGTCAAGCAAAAGAATCATAACAGCTGTGATGTAGAATAAGGCAGGTGCATTATAGACCTTCCTGCCCCTTTAAGGTAAGAGTCTGATCCACAAAACGATTGCAAGTCTTTTACAATTTAAATGAGTATGGGCAACAGAGCATTGCTAAAGTTTGGAGTTGTGCAAAGCCACAGGGATCACAGGGCACATGAGCTAATGTTGAGGGTCATCTGTTAAGAAAAGTTGTTTGGCTTAGACCTTCAACAGGACAAAAGGCCTCCGACCCCACTACCTTGACAATAGCAATCACATTTCTACTGAGCTGGGCTTCTTGGCTGCTGGTCTCAGGAAATATTTCATTTTGTAGTTGTTTCCTGTTGATGACAATTTCCCGAAAGTCTGAAAACCAGCAAGGATTTACTCCTTTTTAATCTTTTTGCCAAGAAAAATGTTTAGGTAAAAAGAGTCAGGCAATCCTTAACTCTCTTCTTGAGAGACAGACTTGGAATTTAATTTGAGTAATCTAATCAGTACGCAATGTTTCTTTATTTTTTGTTTTGTCTCTACAATAGATCATCTGAAAAAGAAAATGAGAAAAAAAGGGGGCAGAGAAAGAATGAAAGAAAGAGAGAGAAAGAGTGAGAGAGTGAGAGAGAGTACTCTTAAATATAGAAATATATTGAAAAAAGATCATAACTAATACTTAATGAATTCATCAATATCCATATAATACTTTGTTAGGTCTAACATGCATGGCACATCACACGCACAAAAACAGTTCAAAACACAAATAGCATGCCCAATTTAACTACTAGTATCTCTAAAAAGTGGCATGTAATCCAGTGTAACAAAGGGAAGATAAATTATCTCCTACTGTAATACAGTTTTGGCATTGAATCAGAAGGAAATTCTTTACTAACACCAAGAGATGGGCACCATTTCATTTAAAACCACATAAGAGGCATTCTTTGGCAACTATACATTATTGTTATTTCTCATTTAAGGGCCGGATTCACAAAGTTAAACTTACACTTTTGCGTAAGTATAACCTTTTTCAGTGTTCACAAACTACAATCTAATATTCACTTTACAACTGCGGAGACTCCACCGTCGAGGCAGAGAACTTCACACATAAAAAGATAGGCTTATCCTGAATAATTCCCTTATTCTGTGTATTCTGGTGATCAGTGTAAATGAAAGGGTGCTTTGTGTCTAGAAAGGAAAAAGGTATAAGAAATAAAGTGTTCCTTGTACAAGAGTAGTGAATAAGAAAAATGTAAAAGAAAAAATGTACAGAAACCCATCTAAAAACATGTAGTGACTGACTAGAGTTATTCCGACATAAGGTTCTCAATTACACTATTTAATTCACTGTACAACATTCACCTTAGCTTCAGGTGGACCTAACAATATTCCTTATTTTTTCAGGAATCTACAGGACTATTAAAGAAAATCAGCAGCTAGAGCAGACCTCCATAAACTTGGAGCCCATGTCAGATAAGTAATGAAATGAATCAAAATATAAATAGTGAAGTAAGCGCTAAAGCGCTGTTACGGTATATGAAATCATGCAGCTTTTCTCTGTTTTGTCTTGTTGGATTCAGGTATAAACTCCCCAGGGGACTGGAGTCTACAGCTGATTGTAACTGGGACCCAGATTTGTCGTGAGAAGCCAGGCAAAGGTACGCCAGTCCAGGAGATGCTGACTCGACGAAAAGGACGCCGACAGACGACGACCCGTAAGTGCAGGTAAGTGACCCAGAAACGAAGCAGAAACGTCAATCGTCTCTGTTCGGGATAAAAGAGTATTTGAGCTCCTCGGCTGGTTCTCGCACCTGCGCACTAGCTAGAGCCAGCAATATTTGTAGTTCGCGACCGGCAAGCACTACACTCTAAAGAAGTATAATTTTCTTCTGCTAGGCTCTTTTCCTCATTTTTTTCAAAGACAACTTTTTGAAGGACAGTCACGCCAATAATTTCTTTTATCTCGAATTCATGTTTCAATCAATCAATAAATAGCTTTCGTCGGAAATATAATAACATGCATAAAAGCACTTACAATATTACATCAAGAATATAATTCATAAAATAAAGATCAAACAAGATTAAAAAAAATAAAACAACAATATATGTTACAATAATTTTAAGACAACATAGACCTACGAGCTCGCACTGCACATTTTAACAAAGCCCCAACATACAAAACTATTTCAGCATTAGGTAGGGTCACTAAAGGTCTGAGGGTGGGCCTACATTGACCAATATTTTAGGAATTCTTTTTTAAAACCGGAATTAAAAACAATCTCATATACCTTACATAGGATTTACAGAAAAAGGTCAAATGGAGCATCGATTGACATGAAGCATTATCGTAGGGACAGTGTACAGCCTCTAAATTATGAACAACACCCTAGAGGAAGCACAACAGGTATTTCAACGTATCTGATCTAAAGCAGAATAACAAAGTTCATTCCCATCTACTCCGAGAATACCAAATATAATCAGGAGGACAGTCAGGTTCACATAATCCTATATATGCAGACACATTTGGCTTTGCCACCATATCCCTTAAACGTAGTGCTTGTGCTACTATCTTTTTATTTTTGTCAATACAAGATGATGGCTTAGTGAAAACAGATTCCATTTTAATTTTACAATATTCAGCTTTCACATAGACCAGTCAGGGAATAAGTAAATCCTTATCCAAAGAGAGGCAGTTGAAAATAATGTCTTGTGTTAGACTGACCTCAACATTCCTCAATGACTTCATGTTTAACTGATGTGGTTTAATTCACATTTTAGCATCACATGTCACAGTGGATGCAAATGTATGATCACACAAAATATGTTTTTCTCTGTTGGTATTAGTTTCAGTTAGTACTAATATGATTGAATGCTTAATTTCAAATCTCGCTATCTCATAGCTTAGCAGGAAAGGACCTGAAAATCAAATTATGTTTACATTCTCTGTATTTCACCTGATTAACTAGACATTTTGTTAATTCTTTGAGTCATATAATAAATTAGAAGAACATATAAAATTGCTGTCTCTTACCTTAAAGCAAACGCAAGGAGATGATGGACGGAGCGCTGAAACTTTTCAAACACTCACCCCCAGTCACAGATCTGGCTTGAATCCATCATCGTTCTTTAGTTCACTTCGCCACCTCAGTTCAGACCCAGCTATATGTTAATCAGTTTTGACCCTGTGCCTCATGGGGAGAGTTCAGCATGAGCTGCCAAGCCAGGTCTTCCCTGAACCGGAAACAAGCATCATGGGACAGGTTTTGGGTAACGCCCCTCATCAGTCAGGCTAGCTTGAATCCAGTGGCAAAGTGAGCAGAGTACCCACGTCTGGGCATACCCTGCCAACATAAGGCGAACAAAGCAAACACAAGAAGATGATGGACGGAGTGCTGAAACTTTTCAGACACTCACCCCCAGTCACAGATCTGGGTTGAATCCATTATCGTTCTTTAGCTCACTTCGCCACCTCAGTTCAGACCCAGCTATAGGCAAATCAGTCTTGACCCTGTTCTTCATGGGAACAGTCCAGCCTGAACTGCCAAGCCAGGTCTTCTCTGGACCAGACACAAGCATCCTGGGACCAGTTTCTGGGTAACACCACTCATCAGCCAGGCTAGATTGACTCCAGTGGCAAAGTGAGCAAGGGACCCACGTCTGGACATACCCTACCCAACTTAGGGCAAACAAAGCAAAAACAAAGATGAGGAATGACGGAGCGCTGAAACTTTTCAGACGCTCACCCCAAGTCACAGATCTGGGTTGAATTCTTCATCGTTTTTTAGCCCCCTTCACCCCCGAGTTCAGACCCAGCCATATGCAAATCAGTCTAGACACTGTTCCTCATGGAAACAGTCCAACCCGAACTGCCAAGCCAAGTAGGTCCTCCCTGGATCGAAAACAAGCATTCTGGTACCAGTTTCAGGGGGAAACCTCTCATCAGCCAGGCTAGCTTGAATACAGTGGCAAAGTGAGCAAGGGACCCGTGTGTGGGCATACCCTGCCAACTAAGGGCGAACAAAGCAAACACAAGGAGACAATGAACAGAGCACTGTAACTTTCCAGACATTCACCCCCAGTCTCAGATCTTTCATTGAATCCATATGTTTTTTGACTGTAGTAAACTGAATAGTTTAAAGGCAGGCATTGAACGTTTTCTATGTCAAAACCTGGGGCAACCAATACCACTAACTCCAACTATGATGATACTGGGTTTTGACGAAAGCTTACAGTTAAACCACAGTTCAACTTACTTTTGCTTTATGGTCACTGCCATCTATCGGTTACTTATTTCTACCAGGTGGAAGGACATAGATCCCCCAAATTACCAGGCTTGGTATGCTAGACTCTATCACATTTATAACCTGGAGAGGGTATTATATGAATGCAAAGGCAGGAAAGGCATGGCTAAGGCACGAAAGATCTGGGGGCCACTGATGGAATAAATAATAGCTATTGGTGGAGAATCTTTGACATGTATGTGGGATTATGGCTGTCGTGACTCTACGCCCCTGCTATTACTATTATGGTTACGTGATGCCGCCTATGTCTTCTATCCCCTGTATTTTATGTATGTATTGCATTGTCCAATTTGATTTTGTTGACTTGGAACTTGATCTAGCTGCTGGCTGGTACCTCAGGAAACCTGTTATTGTAATACTGCTGTCTGGTTAAAAAATAAAATTAAAAAATAAAAAAATAAAAAAGAATCCATCATCGTTCTTTAGCTCACTTCGCCATCCTAGTACAGACCCAGCCATTTGCAAATCAGACTTGACCCTGCTCCTCATGGGAACAGTCCAGCCCGAACTGCCAAGCCAGGTGTTCCCTGGACCCGAAAGAAGCATCTTGGGACCTGTTTTGCGGTAACACTCCTCATCAGCCAGATTAGCTTGAATCCAGTAGCAAAAAAAGAACAAAACAGCTGACCAAGGTCAAGCACTTAAAGTTCCATTAAGTGACAATATATACATTCGAGTGCAACAACTCCCAGTATCTGCTGTTTACCGATACTTGTCTTACAAGGAGTCCATAAAGAAAAAAAGGAAGGTGCACTCCATCATAAGTCTTTATAAAAGCAACACCAATATTTGGAAATAATTTTCTTCCTTTATTCGTAGTCTTCAATAAGAAAATAGGCACACAGCCAACGCGTTTCGTTCCATCATGCCTTGGGAACTTCGTCAGGGCTGCAACAATTTATAAAAACAACCACATAAATATACATATAAAATACATATATAAGTGACAATATAAGACAATAAACCTAAATGACAATAATAAAGTATCTATAAAACATGACAATTCAAACAGTAAAAAGAACAGAAAACATCACAGACTCAGAATTAGCACATTACAAACAATGACAAAATACCAATCATGAACAAAGTATGATTTTGAAGTCAACCAACACGTACAATATGTGACATCCAGAGAATGGAGAAAATACGAAAAGGGTGAAAAGAACAACAAAAATTTAAATAAAATAAAATAAATTCAAGACCAAGAAAGAGAAAAAGATCAGCAGAGATTGCCAGGAGAAATAAGTCCAAACACACGTATCCTGTCTTGTCTATATTCAATGTCTTTAATAAGCCACACTAGAATGTGGAAGTTCAGCGTCAGAGCATCAAGATACCAAAATTAAAAACCGTCAAACAAAGAAAGAATATATAGGATCAAAATCAAAAATTAAAAAATACCAGAAAACACCTCAAAAAGTGGTGGGTGCAGAATAATAGAAACACCCCCATACTGAAAATAATAATAGCAAGTGAGCTCGTGAAATAGAAGCATCACCCAGGGCAACAAAGAGTATACAATAAAGGTCAATTATAAATCTTCCTTACCTTCCTATAGATGTCAGAAAAAGTCAATATAACCCAAATACGGATAGTATCATCAATGAGAGATCAAGAGTCTAAAATTGTTGCTCAAGAACACCAATGTATACGGGTTCTAAAGAGGAAGATTTAAGAAATAGAGGAAAAAGTAAACACCCAATTTCTAGGAAAGCACAAATGACTAGTGTAGTAACACAGGCATTGCAAACACAGGTAATTATTACCCCAAGGCGCCAGAAATTCATCATAAATCACAATAGTGCACCCAAATTACAAACATAATCAACAGTCAATAACTGTACAATATATTAAGCGCTGTCCAGAAATACGTTCGTACCAATAAGCAGATCGAAGGCAAAGGTTACAATATTTGAACAGTATCGTTATTTGGTAGATCGACATGGTGCAGCAATATTAAATAATACAAAGGTTTTACTTGTATATCAAGAAACCACGTAAGAGATGCTAAAATCTATTTGCATATTGAAATAGATGCGGATACAACAAATATACGGGCCCCTGCATTTGCGCTACGCAAAAATAAAAATGAAAATGAAATAACATCCTAAAAAGGTTTCTCACCTTAAATAATATATGAAGGTTATACCTCCAATAAGGCACTACTTCAAAGTTATAACCTTGAACACAATCGAAAAGTCTCCAAAGGTATCTGTTAACAGAAAATATAAAATCTAACCAAAAACAAAAAAGTGAATTAGATATAGACCACAACAACGATACACAGAGCCCTACAGTATGCCTGTATATATATAAGGATATTCACAGGGCAGCAAATACCTGAATAGTTTTCTCTAACAAAGGCGCAGTATGATAGCTGTTAACCTCAAAATCGGCAAAAGAGGCCATAGGTCTTACTTCCGCGTTTAAAAGACCCATTGACAAGTCACGTGACCGCATTCGTCATCGTGAACGTTTAAGCAAACACAAAGAAAGGTAAATTCCAGACATACAACAATAAAAAGACCCCAAAGGTGTATGAAACCACCATATATTAAAGTTCAAATTAATACGCAAGAAAGAATGAAAGAACAATAGTATGTATAATGATAATGACTTGCCCAAAAAGAAAACAGACGGTTAACATAGCCGAAAGTGACCAGCCAGATCCGACTATCCTATGAAAAGAGAAGAGAATAATTTATATGTATAAACATAAACATATATAATAATGAACTCATAAATAGTGACAAAACCATAAATTAAGTAGCCACTATCACCACAAAACATTAGGGTGACGATTCCGATCCTGTAAAACCCGGGTACGAATGGTCGTACGGAGCGTTTTCTCCGTACGACTCGTACCCGCGAATTCCACCTTACAAACCAGCAAGTACGATTCGTACAGAAATACCATTTCCATACGAATCGTAAAAAACACTGTACGACTAAAAAATACATACAATTCTGATCCTGGACAGCGTGTCCCAGCAACCCCGTCCATCTTGACCGGTAATATCACTCTATAATTACACATCCGGCATTATGGCATGCTCTTCAGCGCACCTCGGGCTGATTTCAGCTTATTAAGCACATATTGTTCCTTACCAACAGCTTAAAGTTACACTGCTTAGAAATTCATGACGTGTTTTACAGTTTACTTTGATTCTCTCCTATACGCCTTACCTTGCACATAATTCATAGTCCAATTGCCTTAACGTCTTGTATATGTCCCAGGTTGCCAGCCTTTACCTCTCCTCCGTGAATTTTTATTGCCATTTTGTATATGAAATACAGGTTTTCAGTTGTTGCCCCTCTGAAATCTTTCTTTTTTATGTCCTAACCTTATTATCTTCTCCCTCTCTCTTCCCCTTCTTCCCTAAGGTCATTCAGGTTATACCTTACAGGCATTATTGTCCTTGTCCTGATGATGATCCTTGCAATTTCTTTATAGGATCGAAACGCCGTCGACACCTACAAATATCCTATATGTTGTAAATATCAATTGTGAGACATAAGGGTATTGGTTGAATTGTTTGTTTCTCCAATTTTCAGTTACTTATAACAAACCTTGCTTCGTGCCTGAACCTTTTGTTGTTTGTTTTGTGTGCTTTGATGTATGTATTGTATGAAAGAAGTGGTCCCAGCATACAAATCATTCAAAACAAAACATTGAAAAACAGTTAACCAAAAAACTCAAAGAAGTTCAAATGCCATTTAATCACATTGAACAGTCATAAACGTTTTACTGAGGTCCATAATTAAGGCAACAATTTTGAAGTCATAAAAGTGCCCAGAAAAGGAGGAGTAGAGGGGTGAGTGATTGAGTGTGGGATTTGGAAGGAAGTGAACACAATGATAGATCCACTTAGAATACAATCAAATTGATCGACATAATTAAATCACTGCCGCGTATTACATACAGATCAAATCATGATTACAATATCAACAGTTCTGAGGAATGCCATATATGTAGAAGATCACAGTGTATCCTGTACTGGTGATAATATTGGCAATGGTGTTATGTCGACGTTTCGACCCCTTGTGTGTTGTAGGTACTCATTGCAACCTTACGAGATGGGGTCTTCATCAGGACTGGGGTACGTGTGGAAGGGGGGTGGGCACCTAAAAAAACAAAATTAAATGAGTGTAAGGCTAATCAGTCTCTATTCAGGGGGACGGAATAAATAAATTAAGAATATTAACGGAAGTTACCCTATCTGTCAAAGGACAGGCCTCTAAGACGTCGCAAAATCGTCAAAGAGAGAGGGGTTCAACCTCCTAGATGGTAACGGCAAGGGCGAAGAGAGTGGTAGCCACCTAAACTCAAATAAGGTAAATCAGTGGACAAAATAGAAATGTATTAACAAAAAAAGGGCGCTCCAAAAATAAGCGCGTGATTTACTCTACCGCAGAAAGACTTTTCTGTCGAGTTAGGTCCTGAAGCTCTTAACAATCAGCACTACCGGAGCCGTGTTCAAAATATTTATGACGGATTGACTGCTCGGGATTAGTCACCGCTAGTTCACCGTCGGGGAATCAATCTAAAAAAGGGGGAGAGAGGAGAATAGGTAATCGGAAGACAGGGGGGGAAACTGCAAATGTATTGTCAAAGAGCATGAATGAATTAAAAGGGATCACAGGTAATGCCCAAATGTGTTAAGCTAAGGGAAACTAAGTCTTAGAAGTATTCTGAGAAACATCTCTGTGCCTGTCACATGCGTGAGTCCAGTAGGATCACGATGGCATTAGACTGAGGGGCATTCAATCATAGATGCGTGTCCGAGGACACCGCGGCACTTAGGGGAAAAAACAGTCCAGGCGCATGAGGCACTTAATGAGAGACCACACGGAACAATGAAAGGATTCACGGACAATTGTCAAAAGTACATAGTTAGTAGGGAGCTACAAGGATATGCTTACCCTGGATCTCTACTCCCGCTTCACAAGTAAATAGAGAAACGCGCCGAATGCTCGTAGTTTAAGTCGGGAAACGCGAGGTCATCACGTGATCTCAGTTACCGTGCTGGCGCTAGATACCGGTTGTTTAACGTAATGGAGAAAAGACTATGGTTGTGTAGTTAACGGAAAATGTGGGGTGCGGGGTAAACAATGTCTCGTGGTTTTGCAGTTCCTCTGTATGATAAATACTAAATTATTAAATTGAAGCAAGCATTGGCCGAGTACAACTGGAGTGTTCCCACTCTGGCGCTTGCTGATGTTAATTTATATGTAAATTTGACTGTCAGAGCCCAGCACACGGCATAGATAACATTCATGTCAGAAAAATCAAACGGTATAAGTTGTCATTAAGCAGCGTATACATATCTATGACACTAGTCAAATGTTAACAAATGTCGGTTTAAGGTTACAATTAGTCATACCACATTTCAAAATAGTTTAGTGCGAGAAATTATGAAATTACATGAATAGAAATCCGCAGGTTGCTATTGTTGAAACTTGTCAATTTAAATGGGTTCACACAGGAAGCAAAATTCTACAATTGTATGCACATACACCACATTTATGTTAGAGGAAGGGATAAGTGCACGTCCTAGCATGAGAACTATTAAAATGAGGCACAGCTTGACACTAGAAATCAGTGCACATTAGTGTATATTGGCAAACAATGAATTTGCAAGAGATTAAATCCTGGAACTAGGGGGGGGGGGAAAAGTGTACCATATACGGAAGGAATACATAAAGGTTAAATTCGAAGGACCGCTAATTGGGCGTTGCTGCCATCGAGTTCATTCAGCCCATTAGCTACCGTGTCCATCCGTGTCATCCATTTAGATTCTCTCACATTAAGAATAGCTGACAAATTACCACCTCTGGGACCCACTTTCACCTTTTCCAGTACCAGCCATTTGAGATCATCCGGCTTGTGATTTTTTGAAACACAATGTTCAACGAGGGGGGCACCAACAACATTACACCGGATTCGGCTGTGGTGTTGCAGAATTCTGGACTTGACCTTCTGTTGTGTCTGTCCAATGTAGAGTAACCCACAGGGGCAACTAATACCATAGATTACATTCACAGAGTTACAATTAGTGAATGAACTAAGAGTGATCGAATGTTCTCTATAGGAAAAAAAAATTGTCGTGTCAGTAGTTTCACAGGCCTTACAATGACCACACTTGAAATGTCCAATCACTGGTGGCAAATTCCAAAGTTCTTGGATGGTCGGTGTTGTTGCTGTTTCCAGGAAAGAGTGGACTACATAATCCTTCACGCTTCTGGCTTTCTTGAAGGAGTGCATCGGCGGGTTGGGTTGGTCGATGTCATCAGCCACCAGTTTCCAATGTTGATTAATCACTTTCTTAATTGCATTGCTTCGTGTAGAGAAGGTGGTGACACAAATCATTCTCTGCAATGCCACGTCTTGTTTGTTTTGCGTGTTAAAAGGGTTTCTCTGGGATTAAACCATGCCCTCTTTCGTGCTTTCTTGACCAATCTCCTCGGGTACCCCCTTATTAGTAGTCGGTTGCTGAGATCCTCAGATTCGACAAGGTAGTCATCTTTTTTAGTGCAGTTTCTGCGGATCCTCAAAAACTGGCCAAAAGGTAAGTTATCCCTTAGGCCACGTGGATGGTGGCTATTGTATCTGAGTAAAGAATTGCGTTCAGCAGGTTTCCGATACAGTGTTGTATGCAATTTGTTGTCCTCACTGTAGATCTTGATGTCCAGGAAAGCAAGTTCTTTGGCATCAGAGTGTATTGTGAACTGAATGTTGTCATTGCATTGATTAAGCCATTCATGGAAGACCGCCAATTCCGTGGCGTCGCCATTCCAAATCAAGAGTATATCGTCGATGTAGCGTCTCCATAAATTGATCTTGCCAGAAAATGGATTATTGTTAAATCAATCAATCAATCAATATGAACTTTATTCGGATAAAAACAACATTTCCATAAAAGTGCAGTTAAAAAACATTATTTACAATTGGACATAGAAGAAATTAGTCCGAAATCATAGAGTTACGAAAACGTACAGCCATTTTTAAAAAGGATCCAACTCGGAAACATAATTCATCATTATCAATTGCAAGCATCAACTCATAGGCTATTTTATAATCAGTTACGCATCGGGATTTTAAATACGGAATCAGAAATTTTTCCGTGAGCGGTAAATAAAAGGAACAAAAAAATGAGAAATGTAACATTGATTGTTTCAGATTGTGGGTACATGGACAGGGGGTGTGATCAAGGTTCAGAGAATAGCCAGTTGGAAAAGACAGTAAGTATTTCATGGTGTCGGTCCTTAGCCTGAAGAATAGACCCCGTTCCCAACAGCCAACCGGTTTTAAGAGATATGTAGGCATTACTGTGGATACATGCTCTATTCGCATATATCTAGCAACGGAGGTTTTATTGCCTTCAGCTGCTAGCCTAGTTTCTTTATACGATGCATAGAGTAGTTTTTCCACAGTTTTAATGCTTGGAGGGTTTTCGGCTAAAGGGTTTATAAAAAGGTGTTCCAAATTCAGGCTAATTAAGCTTTTGTGGACTCCGGCCAACCATGATATGACCATCCCTCTGTCACATTTTAAACAATCCAGGATAATTTCCCTAGTCAGTTGTGCAGCCGGGTTTTTCCAAATCCTAAGCCAGAATAATGTCGGGCGTGCCTTAATAAAATCCTCTATATAGGATAAATGAAGCTCGCCGTGGCAAGCATATGTAGATGAGGAAAATGGGGCACCCAATATTTTGCGACAAAACCTGTTCTCTTCTCGTTGGATAGGTGAGCTGGCAGTGTTCCCCCATACCTCTGCGCCGTACGTAACGGTTGGAATGCATTGTTGTCTGTAAATTTTGACAATAGCAGGCACTACCTCTATGTTTTTGGGTTTGGGTAGCCTGAGAATTGTATTAATGGAATTAATAAATTTCCTATTGCAATGGGCAATGTGATCATTCCACAAACCGTTAGATGCAAAAACCTGGCCCAGATACGGAAAAGTGCTGGTGCTAGACAATCTGGTAGAGTTAGATACAATAGAAAGGTTAAAATACTTCTTAGTCCCACATGACATTAAAAATGATTTCTTAAAATTAGTACACAGATCTAATGTTGCCATAAATTCCACAAAACCGTTGACCAAAGCTCTCAGGGCATTAGGGGTACGCCCCATTAGCACAGCATCATCTGCATAAAGCAGCGCGGGGATTTTATTCCCGTCGATGCTAGGGACGTCCTCAGTTAGGGGCAGTAGAGATTTAGATAGGTCATTGATGTATAAAATGAATAGGAGGGGGCCAAGACACAGCCCTGTCTGACCCCCCTACCAATTTCAATTGGCTTAGAGACCTCACCGTTCCTTCCAATGCGAACCCTGGCTTTCAGGTCTCTGTGTATATATGCTAAAAAGGAGACTAATGAGTCGTCAAGGCCGAGAATTAAAAGGGTTTTCCACAGCTGGGATCTGTTTACAAAATCAAAGGCTGAGGTAAGGTCCATGAATGCCAGATACATTGGTGTTTTCTTAGCTACGGTGTATTTACTGACAATCAGGTGAAGATTCAGGCATTGTTCAACAGTGCCGACCCTACTCCTAAAACCCAATTGAGACCGATGCAGGACCTTGTTATCCTCAGCCCATGAATTAATTCTGTTAAATAACACCCGTCCCAGGATTTTTAGGGTGTTATCAATCAATGAGATTGGCCTATAACAGCTCGGGTTGGATCGGTCTCCTTTCTTAAAAATTGGGACAATAGTGCTAACTGACCAAGTGTCTGGGATAGATGAGTTGGTGAGATTGTTAAAAACATTCGTAAGAAGTGGCGCCCAAAAATCAAGTTTACTTTTAATAAGGTCGATAGGGAGACCGTCTGGTCCGGGGGCTTTGCCCCCCAGGCTTTGAGTTATTGCTTCTTCGACCTCATATAGTTCAATCAATATCCCACCAGTGTATATGTATTCTTTTTTGGGATTATTGGAAATTGGGGCAGCATAAATCTTACTAAAATGATCTTCCCAAGATTCACTCATAATGTTACATGCAATTGGTGTGGGGATATTGCCCATAGATTTCATATCCTTAACTGCCTTCCAAAAATTCTTGCTGTTTTTTAACACATTAGCCTGCACAAGATTTGCCCAGTTGTTATTAGTAAGCTCTTCCTTTCTGCGTTTTATAACTTTTTTATAGTTTGCCCTGAGTGATGATATAACGGACGCCACTCTGGGTTTGCTTACAAGGGCCTTTCTTAATGCTCTATTAGCCGCAGAGCATTCAGCATTAGACCAACCAAGCTCATAATTCGTCTCCCTTATTGGTTTAGACAGTATATTTTTAATGCCAGAGCATAGCCCTGAAAAGGCGTTAACTACCTTTATATTATAAAGGCAGGGCGTTAAACAAATATCCACCAGATTTGAGTGGTGTTTAATAATTTTTTCAAATAAAGTGTTGTTGTCAATGTTGCGCCAAACTACTCTGAGTTTGTCATCTGATGCCACCAAATCACGTGCACCGAGCGCCAAATCATGCGCAGGGCGACGTGAAAAGCTTAGAGTAGTACTAATCGGATTATGGTCGCTTTGCATAGTTTGAATCACCTCTGCCTTTAACACATAACTTTCTAAAGAGGCGGTTACAAATATATAGTCAATAATAGAAGTGGAGCCTCTGCTTCTATAGGTAGGAATTGCACTACTGTCAGGGGGGGAGGGATCGGCAATCTGCAGAACATTCCGGAAATTATGGGAACTTAAAAGATTCACTAGTTGTTCCCCTCGTTGGCTCAGAGGAACTTGTGTGTCAAGTCGAATAGCAGAAAAAATGTCTTTGTGAATCTTAACATTAAAATCACCGCCCAAACATATACCCATAATTTGGTCATCGCACGTACTAGATTGTAATTGTAAAACAAAATTAAACAGAGATGAAAAGTTCATATTGGGCACAGTTTTAAAATCATCATTGTAAAAATTTATCAAATAAATTGAAACTCCCCTAGTATAAAGAACTGCATGAAATTTGTCACTGTTCGTAGGTATAATTCTGAAACGACCACCTGCCTTAATATTAATCCAAATTGACAGACCTCCAGCAGGTCTGCCTGATGTGGGGGTGGGGGACAAGATATTAAAACATTCAAACCCCTCCATATACAAATCCTGGGTTGCCCAAGTCTCCTGGAACATAACAACATCCTGCTGATAAATTAATGCTTGCCAATCTACTAAATTTAGCTTGGATGACAAACCAGCTATATTCCAATTTAAGATTTTAAGTGTCTGATTATTTTCCCTGGTGTCTAATATATCCAATATGGGAACATGGGGACTATCTTGGGTTGGTACTAGGATTGTAGCGTTAGTTCTTGGAGCATTCACTGACTGAGTACGCAGTCAATCTTGACAGTCCAAGCCCGACAACGGGGTAAATCTGTTATAAGTTGAAGTGTAATCATGTATATTACGGGGTGGCACTTCAAGTACAGGTTTATAGAAATAACCTAGAGGTAGGGCCCAGATATTAGTATCTTGACCCATCTGTTCCATCTGGGGTGTCAAAATAGTTTTAGCCACTGATTGTCGTCGAAAATTGATGATAATGCAGTCACCATCGATATCTTTGGGTGAAGTCCCCAACCAGCCTACTCGTCGTACCATAATTATGTTCCCGATCAATGAGGGCCTGAATCTCTTATGTTTGGTAAGCCAATCCACGCACTTACAGCGTAGTTGCTCCCAGGACTCAAACTGATCTTCTCTTAAGGGGGGAACACCTGCTAAAATTACGACGTATGGGCATGCCTCAGGGGGCAGGTTTAACACCTCCTTATTGCCCACAAGATTAGTTATTGGCTTTGGGTTAATATCGGCCTCTTGTATGATTATTGTTAAAAATGAATAACCGTTCAAAATGGTCCATGTAGATTATTGCTAGATCTGGAGCAAAGGCTGCTCCCATGGCTACACCTTTAGTCTGAACGTAGTAATCTCTTTGGAAGACAAAGAAGTTTTTCTTCATGGCAATCGTCAAAAGTGAGATTATAAACTCTGTTGGAACTCTCATTGGTGATGGTCGGGTATCAAGAACTTCACTCATCACTGACAAGGCAGGTATCTGGGGAATGCTGGTGTATAAGGACACGATGTCACAGGTCACAAGTAGCTGGCCACTGGGATCAAAGGGTAATTGGTCAACCAGGTTGATCGTCTGCATCGTATCCCTTAAATAAGCTTCCGTTTTCTCCGCCAGTGGTTTCAGAAAGAAATCCACATACTTGCATAATGGTTCCAGTAGGGAGCCACATCCTGACACAATGGGGCGTCCCGGTGGTTTGTGGAAATCTTTATGAATTTTAGGCAAAGTATATATGGTAGGCAATCGAGGATATTTCTGGTTGAGATAGTCAAACTCAAGTTTACTCAGAATGCCTTGTCCATAAGCTTCGGAGGTAACTTGCAGGATTTCCTCTGCGAGGTCATTAGTTGGATCAGATCGTAATTTAGAGTAACTCACCCCATCTTGGAGCTGTCTCAAAATCTCATCCTTGTATGCTGTTGTATCCTGGATGACGATGGCACCGCCTTTATCGGCAGTCTTTATAACAATATCTTTGTTGTTCTTCAATTTAGTTAAAGCCATCCTTTCCAATTTACTAGTGTTGGGGATGGTGTGTTTGTGAGTTGCCAATAATTTCGTCACGTCGGTTAATACAATGTTTTCATATGCCAAGATCTTGCTGGTCATTGCATTGGTGGGCGGGACAAAGGTGGAGGGGACCCTCAATCCTGTAATCGAGTGTGATAAATCAGACACAGAATGTTTAAAGAAGTATCTCAAGCGGATCTTCCTGAAGAAGGCATGTAATTCAACCCTTGTGTCAAAGTTATTTGGATGAGATGTGGGTATGAAAGAAAGCCCCTTAGATAGAATGCGTTCCTCATCTTCAGTCAGTGTATATGATGAAATATTCACCACTGGGTTGTCCTTTTCTACCATCTGTACACCTTTCGTCTTGTTGATATTTCTCCATGGTTCTCCGTCTGGAAACGCACCTGCTTCCCTGCAGATGCCCTGCCCCTCTCCTAGTTCGTTGTATTGGATTGGCGACCTCTCTGCGGTCCCCTCTGCCAGGTGCCTCGTCCTCTGGGGGGTCTCCATTGGCCCTCGTCTAAAAAAGAAGGGTAGTAGCCTTGTGGAGGATACCAATTGTCACGGTAACTCTGGTCAGAGCTGGTGGATGGTTGCTCGTTGTCACTTCCAGAGCTGAATGAAGAGTCTGAAAAAGTGGTAAAATTCCTTCTACCTCTATAGGAGCCTCTCCCCCTACCAGTGAATCTCCCTTGGGTATCCTGCTTATAATAATCCTCGTTTAGGTAGGGGTAAGTGTTCTTTTTCTCGTAGAAGCGAATATCCTTTGCAAGTTTATCCAACTTCTTGCTCTGAGTTGTGAGCTCAAAGTCTTTTAAGGATTTGGTCAAGTTAGCCAAGGCCTCCTTTGCATTAGTTAGGGTGGAATCCCCTGCAATCTCCTGTTTTAGGGAAGCAATTTCTCTGGATAGTGTTTGTACCTGCTCGGCTGCAGTTTCAACTCCCAGCACCATCCAGTGACGTGAGGCGTTATTAGCAACAAAACTAAAGCCTTCTTTAAATTTGGGTATGTCAACAAAAATAGCTGGTTCATTCTTAATCTGGAGTCCCACTGGTATCACATTAGCCTGAAGGTATTTGGTGAGTAAATGACCATGAAGGCGGGTGCGTATTAGCTTTTTTTCAAGACGTTCTAAACGTGCCACCTTATCATTCAGAGTAAAATCAATATTGGGAGTATCTGAAGATAGGAATTGGTTAGCAGGGTCCTGTAACAACCGATTAATATAATCCTCTGTGTAAGAAAGAGTCACACTCTCTGCCATCTTTTTTACGGTGATAAATCACCAAGAAAGACCTCGCAGGTATGCACCTGCTCTGAAGTAGTTAAAGAAAGGGTAAACCCATACGAAGTCACTGGGACCTGGGTAGAGAACAGTATGAAAGAAGTGGTCCCAGCATACAAATCATTCAAAACAAAACATTGAAAAACAGTTAACCAAAAAACTCAAAGAAGTTCAAATGCCATTTAATCACATTGAACAGTCATAAACGTTTTACTGAGGTCCATAATTAAGGCAACAATTTTGAAGTCATAAAAGTGCCCAGAAAAGGAGGAGTAGGGGGGTGAGTGATTGAGTGTGGGATTTGGAAGGAAGTGAACCCCTAGTATCTGTAGTAGACTTTTGCACTTACTATCATTCTTATGTGAGTTTAGAGTTTCTGTTTGTATCTTTTCCTTTAGTGAATTTGCAACTTGTATATATGCAACTCTAACCACTAGTATCTGTAGTAGACTTTTGTACTTACTACCATTCTTATGTGAATTTAGAGTTTTCCTGTTTGTATCTTTTATGTAACTCATGTACTCTGAAGTCCTTATGTAATGTAACTGGTCCTTTTATAAAGCGCTCTGACACCTTCGGGTAAAGTTCACACTATATAAAATCGCAATACATAAATAAATTCAATCAATGACGTTTGGGCCCATGCCGTAAATGCATTTGTGGGCAATGCAGCTTGCACTAAATAAGCAGCATCTGGCCATGAACAGCCAATGAAATGATTGTATAGCTGGGTAACATGGTCATGCAAGTGAAGATGCACTGGCTATCTGGCTGCTTCATTTTTGATTCATTTGAATTAATACACTTGAAATAAAAAGTGAATCGAACTTTGCAGCCCTCAAATGGCAAAATTGAAATAAAAAGTGAATTGGACTTTGCAGCCCTCAAATGGCAAAACACCCAAAAATTAACCTCATTTAACTTACATCATTTAAAGAGTTTATATGCATTTTTCTTGCAGCAGAGCAACACTTCCTCTCTCATTCAAGGCTCATACCTTTCTCCCTTGACCTTTGGTAATATATATTCAGGGCAGAATTTCTTAGATGTGTTACCTACATAGACTGGACAATCTGGTAGAAAGTTCTGGGAGTAATGAAGAAGAATTTGAAGGTCACGCTGACTGCTGATGGAAGTCAGTGTGTCTCTTAGGGGATGACAATATATTGGAAATTGACTGTCTAAGTCCCTGGCTTTGGTGTGAAGTGCATTATTTAGGGTCTTTGGGCCCGATTCACAGAACTAACTTAAGACAAAATTCTAAACTCACTACTTTTGGTATTCACAGAAGGCATTTAGTTGCAGTAAAGTTAGGATTTTGTCTTAAGTCTGTCTGAAATCTGTCTTAAGTCTGTCCTAAGTTTGCCTTAAGTCTGTCTTAAGTCTGTCTTAAGTCTGTCTTAAGTCTGTCCTAAGTTTGTCTTAAGTTTGTCTTAAGACTGTCTTAGGTCTGTCTTAAGTCTGTCTTAAGCATGACTTAAGTCTGTCCTAAGTTTGTCTTAAGTTTGTCTTAAGACTGTCTTAAGTCTGTCTTAAGTCTGTCTTAAGTCTGTCTTAAGTCAAACTTAAGATACAATCCTAACTTTACTACTACTAAAGGCCTTCTGCGAACACCAAAAGTAGTAGGACAGACTTAAGACAGACTTAAGACAGACTTAAGACAGACTTAAGACAAACTTAAGACAGACTTAAGACAGACTTAAGACAAACTTAAGACAAACTTAGGACAGACTTAAGACAGATTTAAGACAAAATCCTAACTTTGATACTACTAAATGCCTTCTGTGAATACCAAAAGTAGTAAGTGTAGGATTTTGTCTTAAGTTAGTTCTGTAAATCAAGTCCTTTGTTTATTTAAGAGGAAAGTAGTTTGCTCTTCCTGTTGTCAAATCTTACTATGGTACATGTTAATAGGGTAGTCTTGAATACAGGATTAGATGGCTATGCCCAGGAGAGTAAATTTGTGGCCTTATGTTATGACATAGATACTTGTAAAGTACACTGTCAAAAAAAGCTTCTTGGCGCAAAATCTGAAAAGTATTATAGTTAAAAGGAAAATGAGTTATTGATGTAACAAAGGGTTTTTAGCTGCTTCCTGAATACTGCCAGAGTCGGTTGAGACTGAAGGTTCAACTGAAGAAAATTCCAAAGCCTTGCAGCTGCAACTGAAAATCCTCTGTTGCCACAAAGTTCTCTGCAGGAGAAATTGATTTGCAGAATGTGGGGAGTGGGAGGAAGCATACCACGTACATTTTGAGGCTGGAAAGAGAGGAGTTTAGGATTACATTTTTCTATTACAATGGTTAGAGATTTTAAGCACTATATCACCACAGTGGAGCCTGTGCAAACGGCTGAGGACAGGATAACTGTTTTCCCATTTTTGGTACACAGTAAGCAGTCTGGAGTCACATTACCCACAGAGCCCTGCACTCCTCCTCACCCTCCTACCTAAGCAAGGCACTGAAAATTTCCAGAGCAAACAGGGGTTCCAGAAATGCCCAATACCTGCTACTGCAACCTCCCACCTTCAGCTGAGAACGCTACATGAATCCAGACTTTCTCTGGAATGGCCACTAAAATCTGGAACTTTTTGACTCCCTCACTCCGTCTAACCACCTGCCTAGCAACCTTCAAAAAGTACCTCAAGCGCCTCCTTTTTGACACACATCTTGGTTAATTTACCCTCAAACAGACTTATGTACTCACTCCACGGTGTTCTGACCTGCCTTCGTTATTTGACCCCACCATCTAAACTGATGCTGTAAATGTGTGTTTCCTCTGACTCATTGCTATAGCTGTTTCTTGCGGTTACTCCGGCACACATCCACTGAAGTAATCGTTTGAGTTTAAATACTAGTAATGTAACCTGCTGCAACCCTTATATCCCGCTTGTTGTAAAGCGCTTTGATGCCTTCTGGCCATGTGTGCGCTATATAAAATTGCAGATAAATAAAAATAATTAAATTCTACTCAAAACACCAACATTTCTGGGGATTACAAAAGGCAAATGTGCCTTCTCTGTACCAGCCACAAAGAAATGGAATGTCTAGACCTAACTATTTGAGAACCACCATAAATGTCATTCTTTTCAGGCAAGATTTTACCACCTGACTATTCTAACTACCCTTCCCTTTGTAATTTCTTTCTCTTCTGTTTTTTAGCAGTTTATCACCGCGCCAAGAAACCCTTCTTAGTTTACCTATGCTATACAAAAGGGAAAAATGCATAAATACATATAAAATGTGATGTGATATAAATCCAAACCTGTTATGCGGTTCGTTCATTAATTCCTTAAAAATACAGTTTCCAAAGACTCCACCTAGGCATTTATCCTCATGTTTTCGTAATCTTTGTTTTGGGTTTCATTTAAGTACAATACACCCAGAAAATGCTGTCCATTGTGTTGCAGTGGATAGTCCAAGCGCAGATGGTGTTCCGTGCCACAAATCTGGCTTAATCCAGTTACCAGTGAAGATTCCAAACAAGCTCTAGTCTAAGTTTAGAGGCTTTTCGTGCTGTTGTTAAAGGGTTCGTTTTATGGCATTTCCTAAGCTCTGACAAGCGCACATATCCTAGAGAGGAAAAAGGAAAGAGTCTGATCCTGCCATGTCTTTCCGTCTGCGTGTGATTCCACCTCAAATGCCCTTTGTTTACTTAAAATTAGACCTCAGGGGCGTTCTTGGGAAAGCGGGAGAGGACATTGTCCAGGAGTCTCTAGGGAGCTCACAGTTTAGCGAGCAGGAGCCTGAAACGCAGCGAGTCAGTCTGTCACCTGGCAGACTTTCCCTGGCAGTTTGTCGTGAGTGTTAGTGGAAACTTCTCAAGACGTGTGCCCCCCTGGGGGTTGGTGGGTGGAAGTTTCAAAGCGCCCGTTCCCATTTCTTTTCGGCCAGTGACGGAGTCTACCTCCAGACAACCTACCCCGGACAGTCATTACGGGGTTCCACGCCACTGGCTGTGACCTCACTGTCATTGTTCGCCCAAGGGCAGGATTTGAACAAGACACTGAGGCGGAAGTTGTGTTCTGCAGTGCAGACTTCCTCTCCATGGCGCCAGGGCCGTTTCTAGGTGTTTTGCCACCCTAGGCGAGAATTGAAAAATGCCGCCCCCTCCCTTTTACTACCATCACTCTCTCCCCCTGTCATCCAGGCTAGAGAGGCACACCCTCTACTGCCAAACCCTTCTATGTTACTCGCATTTACTATCAGGAAACATGATCACAGCAGTCAGTCCTGCAAATGGCCTAAACAAAAGGCCCGACCAGACCGTTACGGTAGCCATACACTCACAGAACTATGTACACAGATGCCCAATAGAGCCTTGTGTTTAAATACCACAGAGGCATCAGTGCACCTCGTTTTCAAAACCAGAAACAACAAAATTAGTAACTTGCACCATCTTCCAAGGCCAGACCTGGTGGTTTTGCCAACGCTTGTTTTTTTCTCTCACTGAGGCACCTGAAATAGTTATCATCTCCATTGCATCCATTTAATAGAGGCTGATCACAACAATTAAAAGATTTCCACGTCAGGGAGATTATACTTCATGATGCTCAAATCTGCGCTATTCAGATACTATGGCAAGACGTTAATAAAGTTTGGCATACAACACAGAATGAACTGCTTCTTGGCGCTGTGAATAGAAGTTATTGACAAGCTTGTGCATGTTACCACTATGAGAGTAATCCTGACCAGAATTTGAGCCGGTGCAAGGCAGTATGCACACTTCACCATAGTTGAGAAGTGGTTCCATGTTGTGGAACACCTTCAACCAGTCCTGGGTTTGCGGCCACCTGTGTGTTGCATTCTGGGATTTGTAGTCTTACTTTTAACAGGGTAAGCACTGGCTCAAAAATCCCAGAGTGGACATTGACGTTGGCCTAAACAGTCACTACCGGATGACGGTATCAGACATGGCACTAGACTAGTGGTTCAATTCTTTTTTTTTACGGAGTTTTATATAGAGCGATCTTGACCCGAAAGTATCTGGTATCAGAGCGCTTTACACGAACACAAGTTGCGTTACATCATGAGGACACATTCATTTTTGTTAGAGACGAACAGCCTATTATTATTACAACATGCGCAAAGTCATATTGAAGATGAAGCCAACTTAAGTGCAAATCTCTAATCATTCAGTTGTTAAGCCATTAACCAGTTACCAGTAACGAAATTCGTAAAGGTTATATGTGATACTTACAGGATAAGAGGCAACCGCCATGCAGTTACTCTGCTCAACCTTCCAAGAATGTCTTCATAAAGGTACCGAGCGGTAAAAAAAATATGATTTTTTTATGAGGGTCAAATGAGACAAAATTTGCCTTTTTATTGAAAAACATGAGCGACATTGGGGTCTAGCCCTCCATTTGTAAGTCTGTTGACATCCATTCTCGTTGTGCGTCTCATGTGTTGTGTTGACATTTGCCGGGAAGTGAGCACTGCCACTGCTATTGCAGCCTTGGGCAATTTTGCATCTTCGGGTGTGCATTATGCCAACAGGAATCATATGAAGGGTATTTGATTCTATGATGAGAAATAACTAAACACGGTCTGGAGGGTCTGTTCAGCTCTGTGCACGGTGTGCAGACTGCGCGCAGGTGGTCTGTGGCTGGTGCTGAAGACGCACAGCCCTGGAGTGGGGGTGCCTTGAAGTAGCAGAGGATGGCCCCCTTTCAAGTAGAGGGCTATCCGATACCATCCTGGGTTACGTTGCATATTATTTGTACAGCGCCTGTGACGTCATAAGGGCGCCTCAAAGCACTGAAATCAGTTCTCACTACACCCGTCTCTATGAGCTCTCAGTGTTTAGGAAAGCCGTGGTGAGCGGTTTAAAACAGTCTACATTCCCTGCACTGCCAGCCCCTTCTCTTGTACAGGCCGAGACTCTGCTTGTTTGGGATTCCAGCACCTTTCGCGCGCATTAGAAAGAGACGAAAGGCCCGGGGTGGGGATTTGGCACGAGTTGCCCTCTCTGGCTGGATCCGGCGAGAGACAGTCTGTGCCCCCTGAAGGGTCCTCAAAATCGAGGCCATTTCTATTAGGCAAGACTAGGCAGCTGCCTAGCTTTACGTTCGTAGGATCAAATAAAAAAACGAAAATCCCCCTTTTGCCGCCCTAGCTCTTTTGACGCCCTAGGCGGCCGCCTAGTCTTGCCTAATGGTAGAAACGGCCCTGCATGGCGCTGTCTTTCCTTTTACTAAAGAATTTTCGGGACACAACCTCAGTGGCTCCCTCTGAAGAAAGAATGGGTCATTGTATGTTTTTCTCTGATATGGCTATTTTGAAGCTTTTGGGAAATGATTCTCCAGTATTAAAAGGCAACATTGACGACACTGTATTAATAGGTGTTTGTGGTGTTGTCTTGCCAGCCACAGTCACGTTAGTACGAGATATCTCACTGGATCTCGAGTCAAGGGTCTAAAGTGAAAGTCAACACACATATAGTTATAGCGCATGTAATAACAAGCCAAAGACGTCACATGCTCAACAATTGCTAGTTGAGCTGAAGAGCAGTGGACATTAAGCGAGTGAGTGGATGGAAGTGCGTTCTTGGTGGGATTCCCGTCGTCCCTCCATGGCGTCGGTTACAAGGACTCCATTGAACTGATGGAGTCCCGCTTGCTGTATTTAGATGTGGGCTGACTGAACCGCCGTCCGCATCGACAGACTGTTTACCGCAGCGAAGTGGCACCCCTCTGTCGACACGGTGGACTCCGTTGCTGGTTAACAATACTACTTGGCCTTCAAACCGGCAGGTTTGCGTCGAGCCGATTTAGATTTCCCCATTGAGCTGGTGTTGTCCTAACAGCGGTTACCTGACAGAGTGGGTCCTCGGTGTAGTGGATACTGGTTAAGTACCACTTTTATAATGTGTCCGTACACATTTAGGTTGTGTTTGGTTTAAAAAATATATGTAGGTAATGTGTCATGCCCCTTTTTGTGCATATAGAATAGTACACATACAACATATACACACTATTGAATGTACACCCACATGCACCACAAACACAACACCCACAACCACCACAACAATAAAAAAAATAATTGCAAAACAGGTGAGTTCAATTTGAAATGATACGTTGTAAAATGTATAATAATGGAATACACTTAAGAATAAAATTGCATGTAAGAGCAATACAAAAATAAATGAGGCTAAAAGAAATGTAAACACATGATTCATAGTAAGACGTGTACAAACTTACCTTTGATCCCGCCAACAATGGAGTTGATTAGTGTTGTGGTCAAGTTGTAGCAGCAAAGAACAGACCTCGACAATGGGCTTCAAGATGGAAAACAAAGTGAGAAACAGTAAAAAAGATACATTTTTACCTCATTTAATTTGAATTTGCAAAATCAAGTATGAAGGTATCCCTGCCACAGTGCTCCCAATGGAAAGGCACTTCGTGATTAAGTTGGCAGTAATCCTGGCTGGGCTCCCTCCGACAGCCGCTTTTGCCTATGGCGCCATCGACTATGGAGGGAAATCCTGGTGGAGTCGTCGGCACTCCGACGGTTTTTCGTTCATGATCCGCCAACATCTAAATCGAGCTGGCAGACCACCAAGTAGACGGGTGGTGAAACCGTTGAAAAAAGTGACGCAGGACCAGACCTGCCAGGATCTAAATCAGGGCCTGTTTCAGCAAACTCCGTACTGGCTCTCCATTCAAGACAAACTCAATATATATTTGTCAAATCCCATAGGTCTTTGCATGATCGGAATTCAGGCTTCAGCTCACCCGAGCTACCAAGATTATTACTTGAAACCTTTGCTACAGGTTTGACCTTGGTCAGGTATAAACATCATCACCACATCTCTGTGGGTCTGAACTCAGTAACTTCTAGGCAAAGGAGATATACAAAATAATCATCTTGATCTTTTAATGACACATGGATTTAGCACCAATGCACCGAGGGGCAGATCTACAAGAAACTAACGCAGCGCGGAGCCGCAAGTCGTTTTGCTGCGCCATGCTGCGCCGTGTTGCGTTAGTTTCAAAGCACAGGGATGCAACATATTTACAACAATATGTCGCATCTCTGTGCTTCCCCCGTGTTGGCGCACAAACTGTTGCTATACGCCGGTGCAGGCACCCTTGCACGATGGTGCAAGGATGCCTGCTTTGGGAGATTGTATTTGTGCAGGAATGGGCACCTTCCTGCACAAAAACAATCAATTGAGGTGATTTCCACTTCCAATGTGTGCTGTAGAATGCAGCACGCATTGAAAGAGGAAAAAAACAAGGAGAAATGAAAACATTTCTCCTCGTTGCACCTCGCTAGGGTGGCGTAGCATTCTGACGCATTTCCAGATTTACGATTTCTCACCCACAGCAACACCCATGTCACTCCCCTAACACGCAAAGTGTTGTGTGAACAGGGTCGATATTTACAAGCACAGGTTAAGTCACGCAGGGTGACTTTACCTATGTTTGTAAATATCACTCAGCAGGTCGCTCCACCGGTGCGCCAAGCAACGTGATGCACCAGTGGCGCAAGGGGCTTGTAAATCTGCCCCCTGCCTTTTAAGTTTTGTTTTTCTTATTGACCCCTTCATGCCCCCTTTCCTAATTGGTGTACAGCAACTACATCGATGCACAGGTAGTTCTTAAAGTATGATGAAGCTACAGCATAGATTCAATTCGCCACCTTCATTTCATCAATGGTGCAATCCCAGCTGAGACACCAGTCTTCTGGTTCAGCCTGAATGAGTCCAAAACTAAACTGTCGATACGTTCGGCTGCACATACATTTTCCAGTGCCAAAAAACCCTGCACTGAATGTTGCCATGTTCAACGTTACCACAGAAAAAAACAAAAACTGTGGAAGTCTATCATAAAACTAGTGGATGGTGAATATGTAATTGATTTCGTCTACCGACTCCCTGAGTCTTTTTTGGAGAATTAACTCACTCTTGGCACAGGGCCACCTTTAAATGATAGCCAATGTTAACGTAGGCACTGGAATAGGAAAACAAGTTCAATTGTGTAAAAAATGGAGCTCCCCAATTCAAAATATGCGATTCACAACCCAACACTCCCCTTCTGGACTGATGTAATGGGTACTACTCCAAGGCCTGTCAGAGAAGCCTACAACCTGGGCAGATATCTTCACACTGCCCTGCCCTCAGAGCAACGTATATCCAACATCTCCTTTTTTGGCAACTACAAAATATAGACTGCAAGCCCTGGTACTGTCCAACGTAGATTATGGTAATGTCTATTACGTGGTTTTTCCAGAGAAAGAACACACATGCCTTCAATAGGTTCAAATTGCATCTGCTCGGTTCATTACCGGGAGCCCCTGACAGTGTGATTCTCGCCCATCCTCAGACAACTGCTCTGGCTTCTCATTAGGAAGCAAATCCTCTTTAAGGCTATGTTAATCCTGTATTGTCTGTTCAACAACGCATTTGCTTTCCATCCAACTTTCTCAGTATGAATTGACCAGCCTCTAAAGACCCAGAGGTCAGTTTGTACCTCAAATCCCAAACATCTCCTATTAAAGCCTTCGGAATAGAGACCCTTCAGTCCCCGCTGTCATTGAATGGAAGTAGCTTCCCAATGATACCTGGCTTCCACATCACAACTGCTCTTTCCAAAGCTACTGAAAACTTACCTTCTCAGGGGCATATTAACAAGGGCTTTATCTCCGCTTTTTTGGCTTTAAAAGCCAAAGAAGCGGAGATAAAAATATCGCCCTATCAACAACAGGGTGCTAACATGCAAAATCGCATGTTAGCACCCTTTTTCACTACGCTTTCCTTTGCATCTCTAATGAGATGCAAAGTGGGCGTTCCAGAGCAAAATAATAGGAGAAATGTCGCTAAGCGACATTTCTCCTATTATCAAGCTTCACGCTAACCCAGTTAGAGACAAATAAAACAGCGCTAACCACGGTTAACGCTGCTTTTTTACGTCTGCTAATTTTCAGATTTAGCCATGTAATCCAATGGGAGGTGGATTACATGGCTAAATCCACCATGGGCTATCAACAGGGATATCCCTATCCTTGTAGTTTTATCGCTGCATTACCAGCGATAACCTCCCAAAATGCCGCTATCGCTGGATTTTTTATCGCCTAGGCGGTTAGCGTTGTTAATAACACGATAACCAGGCAATATTAGCCAGCGATAGCAGGCGTTAAAAAAAGTAACGCTAAGCGCCCTTAGCGTTAATTTTCCCTGTTCCTTGTTAATATGCCCCAGAGTCTGCAAACCCTCTCCTCATTTGTATCCACATAGTTCACATAATGTTGGCTATAATTGTCAAGAAGTTTCAGTATATATTTGCTTTACAAAATAAATACAATACAATATTCTCCACAGGAGATGGTTTATTGTAAAATTTACAGTAATGTGCTTATTATTTGCGGCCATTGCATATGACTTCTTAGACTTAGACAATTATTTTTGTTCACAAACCATACCAATCCTCAGGCATGAATTTATTTTATACCACCACAATGGGATTACAACAGTTGTTTAATTCATGAAAGATGTAATTTACTATTCCAAATTAATATCGCCTAATGTACCATTCTCATACAAAGATTATTTGCATTACGTTAGAAAGAAACCAAAATGAAGCAGCCATTTAAATTAAAAAGTATCTGTATCTGTATCGGTTTTGTGAACACATACATACTATTTGTTGTATATGTTGCGGTGCAAAGTATTAATGAAGCAGTCCTATTTTAGTTATTTTAGTTTTATGTTCCAGCTCATCCATTATATACATATGTTATCCTTGTTTTTTCTTTGAACGAGTGCCTCAAATGTTGTTGAAGCATATCAGCCTCCAAGACTTATTTTAATGGGCCTTTCTTAGGACAGAAGCAAAAGGACCCCTAACATCCAGTATTATAGTAGACAGATGATAGTGGTATTGCTGGCTCCTGTTTGAGCTCCCTCTCCTTCAGCAATGCAACCAGTGCTACAGTCTCTGCCACCAGTCTGAGGTCACCAAATTCGCACCTATTGTGGCGGCAACATTTAATGGTATCCTGGGAGGATTTTGGGGAGTTCCTACTGTTTTGTTGTATTTTTTGTCAGTTGGGTGCAGTAGGTCAAGACACATCTTGGACCGGCAACTGAGAGCATTTCTGGTTTCTAGAATAGGCACAGTCATCCCTGCAAATGACAGTCCCACGGGAGCTGGTGATCTCCCCAACACTGTCCTTGCAGGCTTGCCTTGCAGAGCGCCAATGTCCACTCAATGTACTCCTTCGTTACCAGGTAGGTTGGGGAGGTTGACAGAGTTACAATAACCATCCTCCTCCACCTCAGACTAGGAGCTGGATGCCCTGCTGCAACTCCATGGATTAAGTCATTGCACCTTCTTCTCATGGGGATGGAGTAAGGTGTTTGGGGGTGCATTGCATTTAAAGAGTAGGGCATGTAACTTAAGTTTTACATGTCCTGGCGGTGAAAACCTCTTTAAGTTGTTTTTCACTGTTGTACGATTTGACTAATACTGGGTTACCTTATTTCATGTAATAAGTGCTAATTTTGGATTAGGATTAGGTAGTGATTATCTGTTTAAAATCAAATGAATTGTAATTTAAAATCCTTTTTGTTGGTAATGTCTGATTTTAGGTCACATGGAGACCAGGACCTTGATAACCGCATGGTTAAGCGTTGAGAAAGTCATCATTCGACAAAACACGTGTCGACTGTGTGCTCCACCTGAATTGTGAACAATTAAAGGACTTAAAAAGTGCTTTTCTTTGTATACTTATTGATGTATACTGCTGGACACAACTGATAAGGAACCATGAAGAACATGGACCTTGCTACTGATATATAGTGGTGGTGCTCTGGACACACTTTGCTTAGAACTAGGTGTAAATATGTGACATTCAGGGCCTCTCCTCACAACCTTCCTGGACCTGTGCAAGTTCAGGAGAAGGACTCTCATGTTGCCACAGAACTGCCTTGCTCCGTGAAGGACGGCCTTGCTGATGGAGAAGTAATATTGGACCTACTTGACTTCATCCCAGCCTACACAGAGTGACGCCAAAGGTCAGTTAGCTGACCACCTGTTTGAGCTGCAGGCTACAGAGACACAAAAAGCTTCAGAGGCTGCCCTGCAACTGCCCAGCTGACCTGCTTCAACTGGACCTGTAACACAAAGGCTGACAGCAAGTATTAATATTGGACCATCAAAACATAGAGTGTCCCTCTGGCTAATGCCTAACTTGTTGTACTTAACAAAGGTTTGGGCTTCGTACCAACAGCACATGTGAACAAGTTCAGGATGAGATGCAAGTTGGGAAAATTCTTTTGAAAAATTCATGTGAAAGTGTTTTTTTCAAAATGCTCCTGCCGAATAGATAGATAATGGATATACCAGCCTGCAGAAGAAATTCAACTTTACCCACCCCTGTCCACGATACCACCTGAAGTATGGTCCTTCGAGGAAGCAGTGATAAAGAAGTGGAACAAATTAATCCCAGAAGAGATGCCTATCAGAATGCCACCAGAGGCAAGAGGAATGCACTGGAGTCACTCAGTAAAGAATGACACGTTGTCATCAAACCCACTGTTAAAGGGGGTGAGATCGTCATCCACACCAAAGAAGATTACAGGGAGGCATGCCTCACCCTAATATAGGATGAAAGGAACTATGGGGTACTTTAGGAAGACCCCACTAAACGCCTACAAAACATCATCCAGAGCCTTGTGGAAGAAGCTTTTGACATTACTCGATCGCAAAGACAGCTGCGGCCACTGCAGGTAAGAGGGCAGGGGCGGTGAGGCAAGGGTTTAAATCCCTTAATCTAGGGCTTTGACATCTTATTATTTTAAGATGCTGTTACACCTAGATTTCTACTGACTAGCTTTCTTAAAGGCTATAGTACACTAATAGTGTTGACCACAACCACCTCCATATAGTGTGCATATCCCCAGACCTACATATAGGGTGCATATACCCATCAGAGGTGGACATCTCTGTGGTCCAGCTCAATCCAAAACAGGAGATGTCAGCACCACTGTCATTTCAGGGGTACCACCATTTATTTATCTTTATTTTTTTACATGAAACTTTTTTTCTGCCATTTGCCAATAACCCAGACAACCACATGCTAGTATTTTTTATATGTTTTGCTTTCATACTTTAGGGACTGATAAATGTGCCAAATCTTTGTTCAATGTTACGAACTCAACTTTATGGGTCATTCCGTCTAATTTTATTATTAGTTTTATGGTCCATACACGTGTATTTGGAATTGCTATGATATGTGCGGGGACCTGAGAACTTCATTTTACAGAGTTCCCGGTCCTTCAATGTCACGTTAATGAGTGCTGATGCGGCCACGCATTGAACTTAGTTGCACACATGCAAATTAAAGGAGTTTTGTCTCTCCTGTGTCACCTGTCAAGCCAGTAGCAAGACAAGGGTGCAACCAAAGGCTCCCTTTGAGAGGGCATGAATTGACATTGTTGGCCCACTTGACCCACAGACTGCATCTCGAAACGGATTCATTCTAGTGGTAGTGGACCATGCCACTTGGTGCCCAGAGGAAATTCCTCTCAGGACTGCCACTGCCCCTGCAAGGGTGGAGGTCTATTGTGTACTTGGGCCTCCTTGTAGGTGGAAGCCAAGTCCAACCACTCCGACCCATAATCCACACCATTCTGGAGTGGAAGCTCCAAAACCCAGACCCAAGTCAGGGATTTCCTTGGTTTGAATGGGTACTACAGGAGGTTTGTGAAGGGGTATGGGACCATCGTTGTACCATTCACTGAACGTACCTCCAAAAAGCTGCCTAAGAAGGTAATCTGGACCACAGGATGCCACCAGGCTTTGACACCCTGAAGGAGGCTGTGTGCTCAGCACCAGTCCTGAAGGCACCAGACTAGGGAAAGGATTTAATTGCCCAAATAGATGCTTCTGAACATGGGATTGGGGCACTGTTGTCACAAACAAATGATGAGGGCCAATATCAACCAGTTGCCAATATCAGCAGATGACTCCTCCTTAGAGAGCAGGGTTGAAGTGCCATTGAGAGGGAAGCCTTTATTGTGGTTTGGTCCCTGAAGAAGATGAGACCGTACTTGCTGGGACTCACTTCCAGGTTCAAACCAACCACCGGCCTCTGAGATGGCTGATGCAGATGAGAGGAGAGAACCCCGAATTGTTGAGGTGGTTCATTTCCCTACAGGGTATGGACTTTTCAGTGGAACACAGACCAGAGACTGACCATGCCAATGATGATGGCCTTTTCATGTTTTTTCACTTTGACGATGAGAACTACTAGGGGGATTGGTTACCCATAACCTTTTGTCTGGGAGTATTTAGGTAAGTGTCCTTTTTATGGTCAAGCCCACCACTTTTTGATCCAATGTTTATGGTTATGACTCTGAAAGTGCATCGGAGTCTGCTGCTCAGGCCCAGGTCTGGGGCTCTCTCTCTAACTGAAACTGATATGTGTGAATTGGTGACCCCAATTAGCAAGAACGTTAACCTCCTTATACATCCCTAATATATAGTACCAGTGGTACCTAGGGCATGGTTATTAAAGAGGTCATCAGGACCTGAAGCACAGTTTGCGCAACCCTGTGTGACCCAAGTAAAATACTGACAGCAGGCCTTCCATTGCAGACTGCAAGTGCAGTTCTGATTGCTTTAACTCAACTTTGCCCTCACCATGTGTATCAAAATCAATGCAATAGTTTTAATATATGCCACCCACCCCTAAGAATCCCCTTCAGCCCCCTGGTTCTCGGATGATCTTAGGAGGGAAAAAAGTCGATGTATAGGATTGGAAAGGCCAGAGGAGAGCAGGGGGACGGTGGTTCACGTGGCGGTAACATCCCATCTGGACTATGCTAATGGTTTATTCATAGGACTGCCCAGTTATCTGATTCACAGACTTCAGATGATACAGAATGGGCTGTGAGGCTTACTCACAGAGTGCATTTCCGCCAGCACATCTTCCCTCACATCAGGCGCCTCCATTGGCTCCCGGTTGTAAAACGCATTGAATTTAAGGCCTTGACTTTAGGTTTTCGGGCAATCCACAATATAGGACCTATTTACCTCAGAAAGAGACTGATCCCATACCAATTGACTCGCACTCTGAGATCTAACTCTAAGCTCCTGCTGTGTGTTCCCCGGTTTGTCAAGGCCAGGAAGGGAGGCAGGGCTTTTTCGGTAAACACAGCTATGCTATGGAATGCTCTGCCTCTGCATCTCCGCATGCTGGGTACTGAAGTTGAGTTCCAAAAGCAGCTGAAGACATGGCTCTTTGACTAGATCAACTAATGTCCTTGACTGTTCCGGACTTCCGCTAAGCGCTGGGACGCCTCTGTTTGAGGTAGCTGTTTGTGCTATACCAAGTATCATTATTATTATTATTATTTTTATTATTAAATGCGAGCTTATATGTCCCTATTGTGGCCTTTACCATTAAAGGCTATTATAAATAATCTGCGGTCCAGAGGATAACAGGGGCTGGAATCCGGCAAATCCAAGGTTGGCAGCTCTATTATGGTACCACCAAAATGTCATGTTTGGTATCAAACAAAGTGCCTCATCCCTTTTGACATGAATCTCGTGTCAAGGACGAAGTGGCATGCTTTCTTAGAGGCTGCCCACCTAGTTGCCCCAGTATTTATTGTGCTCTACCTGCCAGCCCACAGATGCTGCCACCAAGACAGGAATCTGCCCCCCTGCCAGGAGGTGTGAACTCTCCCAGAAGTCAGAAACAATGGCCTGGATGGAAAGGAAGTCACACCTCCCTCCCTGACAGGATGGCTAGTGAAGTGGGTCATGAAGGCAGTGAGCTTTAAAGGCTTCACCACCTGTGATATGCAACCAGGCTACCTCCCAAAGGAGGAAACAGCCTCCCCCTGCCAACAGGTGCATTCACATCCAGGCAGGTGGGAAAATTAGGTGTTCAGGAGGTGTACACCCTCTGAAGGCTCGCCACACCTCTAGGGTGTGCTACCTGGTCAGTGAAGCTAAAGAAGACTTCTGCCACTTTTAAAAGTGGTGGAATGAAGGGTTCTGGTTAGAAACCTCAGTTCTTATCTAACTTGCAACAAAGGACACAAGAAGAGACCGAGTCTGCGACAACAGGGGGGATCAACCAAAAGTAGATGGTCAAGTGCATTGTGGAAACATAGTCCTAACCTCCACTAAGTTTCAAGAGGCTACTATTTTCCCCAGGACCTCTGGACATTGAAATATTTTCTGCTGACCTTACCGCTGCCAAGGAATGCGCATGCACAGGTGAGCATGCATGCGCAGTTTTCACAATCATCACCCAACTTAGGAGAGAGACGGTGAGGAAGAGGAGGAGGGCAGCCCGGGGAAGCCGCAGTACAGTTAAGTGTTTATTTTTGTTTTAATTTATGTCTAATACATTTTTAATAGGGGGGTGGAGGCGGGTGGGGGAACGGAGTTCCACAGAGTTTGTTCCCAACTCCGTGGACCTCTGCGTAGTCCCGCTCTGCCAGCTCTGCCCAGGGTTAGAGTTATATACTCAGATTATGTCACCTGTTTTTAACTTAATGTTCATATGTTTCTTGAAACCTCTCTACTGCATGTATGAAACTGGGGAGCATATTTATGCCAGATTGAGCCACATTTGCACGACGCAACGTGGTACATGCGCCACACAAACCTTAAGTGAGATCTATGAAGCCACACAAGGCCACTTTGCGTGGGCCTGAGTGGTTCCATAAATCTGTGGTAAAGCAACGCTGTGCAAATCGTTGCATTGCATTGCCTTACTCTGGCTAGGGAAGGCATTCCATGGGTGGTGCACGCAACACCCATGGTTTCTGATGCATTCTCAGATTTCCATGTCTTCAGGGTTCAGTGAGGCAAAGGGTGCAGAAGAGCTAAATTGCCTATAGCAATAACTGTAGAAGTTCATCCTGAATTTGAGGTAGAAGCTATTTTGGACTACTGATATAGACCTGGCTGCCGATCACGATCCGGTAAAAAATGTCCCCGTACGACTCGTATCGGGTCTTTTTACCGTACGAATCGTACAAGTGCCGTACGAACTGGCAATCACGATTCGCATGGTAAAAAGTCCATACGAACCGCACTGGGAATCATTCCCCACACGTCCTCGGGTCGGAAAATGTGTCCGACACGTCCTCGGACGATTTACCTTACAAACGTGAAAAGCCAAGTCCGACCGAGGAATCACGATCCATCCCGTGCATCCGAGCGTACAACCGTATGGAAAAAACACCGTCCGCACCGAACTCCAATAGCAACCATGGAGACATGTGCCCGCATACGCGCCCAACACTCCCCCCAGCCCCCATACGTCCGACACGTACCCCCCGTGTATGTATACCCCCACCCGCCTAGGTACACCCCAGTACGTTCAAGTCGTACCCCCACCCCAGTACGTGTCGTACCACCGTCTATGTACACCCCAGTACGTTCGAGCCCCACCCCCACCCCAGTACGTGTCATACCCCCGTGTACCTACACCCCAGTACGTTCCAGTCGTACCCCCACCCCAGTACGTGTCGAACCACCGTCAATGTACACCCCAGTACGTTCCAGTCGTACCCCCACCCCAGTACGTGTCGTACCACCGTCTATGTACACCCCAGTACGTTCCAGTCGTACCCCCACCCCAGTACGTGTCATACCCCCGTGTACCTACACCCCAGTACGTTCCAGTCGTACCCCCACCCCAGTACGTGTCGTACCACCGTCTATGTACACCCCAGTACGTTCGAGCCCCACCCCCACCCCAGTACGTGTCATACCCCCCGTGTACCTACACCCCAGTACGTTCCAGTCGTACCCCCACCCCAGTACGTGTCGTACCACCGTCAATGTACACCCCCCCACCCCAGTACGTGTCATACCCCCGTGTACCTACACCCCAGTACGTTCCAGTCGTACCCCCACCCCAGTACGTGTCGTACCACCGTCAATGTACACCCCCCCACCCCTGTACGTGTCGTACCACCGTCAATGTACACCCCTGTACGTTCGAGTCGTACCCCCACCCCTGTACGTGTCGTACCACCGTCCATGTACCCCCCCACCCCTGTACGTGTCGTACCACCGTCAATGTACACCCCCCCACCCCTGTACGTGTCGTACCACCGTCTATGTACACCCCCCCACCCCTGTACGTGTCGTACCACCGTCAATGTACACCCCTGTACGTTCGAGTCGTACCCCCACCCCCGTACGTGTCACACCACCGTCCATGTACCCCCCCACCCCTGTACGTGTCGTACCACCGTCCATGTACCCCCCCACCCCTGTACGTGTCGTACCACCGTCAATGTACACCCCTGTACGTTCGAGTCGTACCCCCACCCCCGTACGTGTCACACCACCGTCCATGTACCCCCCCCCACCCCTGTACGTGTCGTACCACCGTCAATGTACACCCCTGTACGTTCGAGTCGTACCCCCACCCCTGTACGTGTCGTACCACCGTCCATGTACCCCCCCCACCCCTGTACGTGTCGTACCACCGTCAATGTACACCCCCCCACCCCTGTACGTGTCGTACCACCGTCAATGTACACCCCTGTACGTTCGAGTCGTACCCCCACCCCCGTACGTGTCACACCACCGTCCATGTACCCCCCCCACCCCTGTACGTGTCGTACCACCGTCAATGTACACCCCTGTACGTTCGAGTCGTACCCCCACCCCCGTACGTGTCACACCACCGTCCATGTACCCCCCCCCACCCCTGTACGTGTCGTACCACCGTCAATGTACTCCCCTGTACGTTCGAGTCGTACCCCCACCCCTGTACGTGTCGTACCACCGTCCATGTACCCCCCCCACCCCTGTACGTGTCGTACCACCGTCTATGTACACCCCAGTAGTTCCTGGCGCACCCCCAACACAACCTCCTAAGTACGGAGCGCACCCCATGCCCCAACATCACAACCGCATGTACGAGTCGTACAAAGCCACACACAAGGACATCACCGTACAACCAAATGGCCCATGTACACACCGTACACACGCTCAAAATGCACGTACACATGGGGGGAACTGCAACCACAACCAAAATCACTAACAGGCACGCAACCACCACAAGCCATCGCATGACTCAACCACACCCCATGAGCAGGCACATGCCACTGCTGCCACCATGCCCCATGCACCCAGCTGGACAATGTCAAGTCACAGGCCACAGAAGACAACAACACATGACACGGTAACCCGGATGGCGGGAGGCTGGGCACCAAAAATCACATAGTGCGACTCCAAAGCAGACAACAATGCCCTCTGCCCATATGGCCTAGGTCACAGCCAGACAAACAGTGTGTCCCAACACAGGAATGACTTGCCAGCAAATGCCGGACGCCTTGCATCAACACATGGGGGTGAAGGCACTGGTTTTCACATGACGGCAGCTAATGAACAGCCAACATTGTGAAAGAGTGGCAGCACACACCACCACAGCAGCAGCGCACAGACACACATCACACCAAATGGGTGCCTGGAGATCAGAAACAAACTCACATCAACAAGCCAAGGGCCACTCAAAGATCTGCTAACAGTGTGTGCCCAGGAAGCTGGGCCGAGGTGACAGAGGGTGACACACGGAGGGAGGGAGAGGGGGACACAGAGGGAGGGAGAGGGGGACTGAGAGGGAGGGAGAGGGGGACAGAGATGGAGGGAGAGGGGGACAGAGATGGAGGGAGACGGACAGAGGGAGGAGGCTGACACACGGAGGGAGGGAGAGGGGGACACAGAGGGAGGGAGAGGGGGACAGAGAGGGAGGGAGAGGGGGACTGAGAGGGAGGGAGAGGGGGACAGAGATGGAGGGAGAGGGGGACAGAGATGGAGGGAGACGGACAGAGGGAGGAGGCCGACACACGGAGGGAGGGAGAGAGGGACACAGAGGGAGGGAGAAGGGGACAGAGAGGGAGGGAGAGGGGGACAGAAATGGAGGGAGAGGGGGACAGAGATGGAGCGAGACACAGGGAGAGCAAATCAGCCGTGTGGCGTGTGCGAATGGCTGCTCGTCAGCAGGTAGACTGCGTGCATGTAGACAAGGGTGGCCAGTGCCAGAACCCCCCCTCTTCACCATGCCAAAACGCAGGGCCATGTCACAACCTGTACACGAGCACAAGGACAGCTACCTGGATCATATAAGTGTGTGGATCCACTCCATGTGCACATGTACAGTGCTACAAGGAAGGCGCAAATGCATGGCTCGCCACACCTGCACACTCCACTGCTGACTGCAGTCACACTTGACGCAGCAAGCAAGACTGTGCCACACATAGTTAAAGGGGCCAAAGTGGTGGCCAAGGGACACACCCATGCACAAGTGCACTGTGAGTGGAATGCAAGACAGATCCTAATTCCAAGAGGAAATGTGTCAACTTTGAAAATGATGAAACATGGATGTTGCATGGACCAAAATTAACATTGTCTCTCTCACACACAGGTCAACGTCGTGGTGCACCCCCCAACACTGGGGGGGAACACTCACAGGACCTGGATCTGCAGGAGCCCGATCCCACCGGCAGCGACCACTCTCACCACTCTGCGGACGACCCCGACCGACCTGGCCCCTCTGGTGTCCAACCACCTGCAGCACCTGCGTCAGGTACAACTGTGCCAACCACCACCCCCACTCCTGCCACATCCCAGGAGACACCCAGGATCCCTGCCCCAACACCACAATGCAGCCAGGCTCGCCAGGAGGGACACGGTGTCCCGGGCACCCAGGAGGAGGCAGGCGACAACGCCAATGCCACCCCTCAGGGGTCCCGGAGACCCCATGTGCCCACAAGGGCAGGCCAGGCGCAAGTGGGCAGGGGTGGTGGGAGTGGAGGACGGCGGAGGCGCGAGCCTGACCAGTTGGCTGGGGATCCGGCATTGTCCCATGTCCGTAACATCCTGGACACATACCGGGAGGACACCACGGGCATGGCCCAGGTTGTGTCCGTCCTCGAGGGGATCAAGGCACAGCAGGCCCAGCAACATGCCTGTCTACTGGAACACCAACGGAGGATGGAGGACAGACAGGCTGAGCAAGTGACGGCATTCGAGGGGATTCACGCTACACTCCGTCGGATGGCCGACATCATGGCCGACCCTCCCTGTGCCAGAAGGCGGAGAACATCACCACCCACAGGGAGGGTCCAGGAGGAGGAGGAGGAAACATCCGACGGAGCATCCCAGACGTCGTCACGGGCTGCTGCTGAGGTTCCCTGCAGGAGGCCGGGTCGTCCATGGAAAGGACCGTGAGGGTCGGCGCTACATCACCATCTCCCAGGACACCTGGCCTGGCACCTGGCCCACTGGAGCAACAGCATCACAGCATGAAGAGACATTCTCTGCCACATGGCCCTGCTGGTCACTGGCTGACCAATGTTGACAAAGACTGTGGCATGGACTCTGAGGATTTCCAATGGCACGGACACCAACTCCCCTACTGAACTTTGGATTCCCTAATCCCGGAAAGCCCCTCACTTTGTCCCCCCCCCCCCCAATAATAAATCACACTATTAAGAGTAGATGCCTGCTGGTCGCATTATTACCTAACATGTGTGTTGTAAAGTCTAAACATGCCTGAGTCATCTTTTCTCTTCAACCATCCACACCCTGGGGCCTGAGTCTGGCACAGGACACATGGGTCACAGTTTATTAGGCAAGACAGACATGGAGCACCATACACACCCATGATGGGCACAACCAGCTGAGGGGGTGGCCGAACAACCGTGCTGACACACACATTGAGTACACCAACAGTCATGCGCACAGGTCAGGGATCCAGTCCAGTGTCCTGGGGGGCACCCAGGTATGTCTAGACAGGTGGCAGAACCATGTCCTGCAAGCTTGAGTCCGGTGGATGCAGAGAATGGGGGCCTGGCCAACGTTGGATGCATGGGGATGGCACATGTCACAATACCCACGCAGTCATGGACATCATGCCCAATACACAGTCTCAGGCCACACACACAGCGTGCATCTTGCCACTCGACACATTGACACATAGCCACAATCAGGGAATACCATGCCAGACATGCAGGATGCACCGTGCCAACACACCAGCATTGACTGAGAAGAGGCACCTTGGAGGCATAGGGACACCTTTATTAGTCATGTATTCGGGTTTGCAGAGCCAACTCGAAGTACAGATGAACACATCATGTGGAGTGACATGTGGGTCCAACACTGGCACCCCCCTTCTGCAGCACAAATGCGTGATAGCCATGGTACTGGCACACAAGCGTCGGCTAACAGCTAAATACCCACAGCTGCACACGGAGAGCCTGCCATACACCATAGATCCGCTGATGTGGAAGTCCCACGCCATGTCAAGCCAATGCTAACCGTATGTGTCCGAGGGCAGTGTCACACACATTGATGCCATCATCACAATCCACTATCCCATCACTGATGACTGTCAACCAGGCAGACCATCTATTCAGGTGTACCCAGCTGCATGTCGTGTCCCATGGGGATGCGACATGTCTGCAGATGAACCAAACCCCGACAGGGGCAGTGTGCACACATCGTGAACAACTGCCACACCCAATACACCCCAGATGCATCCCTTACCCCATGGAGACTTCCAAACGTGTCCGTGCCTGTAACGCTGAGTCAGCCCACGATGCCATGTCCATGAGGAATAGCAGTGCCACAACAATGCAACCAGCAGATGGCATGCGCAGGTACCTGGGGAAGAGAGACACACAAGAAGTCAGCCACAAAAAGCACAGCCACTTGCATGTGCATTTACTCGACACATGTATGGATGACAACATGCTAGGTCACAATTATGACTGGGGAAATACTACCATCACTGCCACCATCACTCCAGTGACACACCCACACACACCTCTGACTCACGTGCCATACATGCAGGTGGAGACACACATCACAACACATGCCACACGGGAACCAAGGCGTGCACACTCAGACACTGGTACTCACCACTAAGCAAAGAAGTCGCGTATGAGCCGAGTCCGGATGTCCTCTTGCGGCTCCACATCCTCCACATCACTAGCCCCATTGCCAAGCCCTTCGTCCTCCACGGGTGGATGGTCCTCGTCATGTTGATTCAGGATGAGTGGCACAGCTCTTTCAACTGCCATGTTGTGCAGCATGCAGCAGACCATGAAGATCTTGCAAACCTTCGCCGGGGCATATGGGAGTGCGCCGCCGGTCTTGTGGAGGCACTGGAATCGGCTCTTCAGCATGCCAAACGTCCTCTCTATCACTCGCCTTGTCCGGCCATGGGCGGTGTTGTAGCGGAGCTGGGCCGGCGTGATGGGGTTGCGGAGAGGTGTGAGCAGCCAAGGCATGTTGGGATAGCCAGCGTCCCCTACATGGAATGCACATGGATATCGTTAGAACTGGCGAAGCGGTCGTGCTGGTCGGCTATACAGAATACAGGACAGACAGACTGTACCCACCAACAACACATGCCCGTTCGTTGCGCAGCTGCATCATCATATCAGGCATCCCGCTACGCCTCATGATGTAGGCATCGTGTGCTGATCCTGGGAAACGAGCACAGACATGTGAAATCACCATGTTGGACAGACACACCACAAGGGCATTGATGGAGTGGTAGTGCTTCCGATTGCGGTACGCCACCTCCCGTGCGTGTGGTGGTACCAAACCTACATGTGTCCCATCTATGGACCCAATGACATGGGGCATCCCTCCCAGGGCATAGAATCCACGCTTGACCTCAGTCATCTGTTCAGGGGTTGGGAACTTTATGAAGTCATCCAGGTGAATCAACATGGCCTCCAAGAAATCATGCAGCACACCACTGAACATGCTCTGGGACATGCCACCAACATGAGCTATGGTATTTTGGAAGGTACCCGTGGCAAGAAAATGTAGGGCAGCCATTACCTTCAGCTGTGGTGTCAGTGCCGTAGGATACCTGTGCTGCGGTTGCAGGTGTGGTGCCTGTCTCGCCGTCAGCTCCAGAATCAACGGTTGGGTGAAGCGGTAGAGCCGGATCCTGTCATTCTCCTGCATGGCAGCCAAGTCTGGAATTATTCGGGCAAGAGGCGGCGCTCTGCAGTAATTTGGAAGTGACAAGGAAGAGTGAGTGCACTACGACAACAACTCATGTCTACTGAGCACATGTAAATCTGGCAAAACACACATGCCACATAGGGAGTCAGGTATGTGCTACATGCCCAGGACACGCATGGCTGCCAGGTGACCCTCCTACCAAGACCCAGCTACACACGGAGATTGAGAACCTCCCCATGCCACGCCATGGGAATAGCTGTGTCCCAGTGCAATTGAACAGCCAGACGCAAGACAGGAGTGACATACGCCCACACATTAGCAGCAGTAGGATGCCGATTGCAGAGACTGGTAGCGGAACACTGGAGCCACAGGTCACATGACATAACACTAGTCCAGCCCACACACCTTGCCATGAAGGAGCACATGTCATGACTCACCACACATTCCTTGTGAGGATGCTGACATGGCCTTGTCACGCTACTCCGTGTCCCATGCATACATGTGCACCTCACATCCGATAACACATGTGGCATGGTGTGCGGAACAGTGTGCAATGACAATCTACACACAGACACATGTTGGTTGCTGCAACGGCTGCAGCTTTTGAGGGTGCTACAACATCAACCTGATGAAAATCCCGGACACATAAATGACATAGTCACATTGTGCACTGTGGGTAGTGACAAGTCATGTGTCATGACCCCTGTACCGGGCATCATGGGACACTTCCGTGTGTTGGTGTCCGTGCCATGCCAGTGACGCTCACCCCAAGTGCGCAGTATGACATGCACACATGTCAAAGGAGTCAAGGGCATGCCTGGCACACATTGCACCGTCACACAGTACACCTATACACATCTCATCATACATCTGGTGCCTTCTCCACTCAGGAGTCATGTTCCACATCACAGCCTGTCACACCCGTGCCCCACACATGTAGTAATGCACAGACGATGCCTTGATGTCCATTCCTGGACAAGTATGTCCATCCATGGACAAGTATGTCCATCCATGGACAAGTATGTCCGCCCTATTCCTACCTGTGTGTCGCCTATCACCACTGTGATGTGTAAAAACCGCCGTACTGCTGCTAAGAGGGCCTGTGTATGTTCCCAAATCACTGTGGGAGTGCTGCCGTATGTGTACCCATCGTGATGGCGAGCGTACAGGCATTTGTACGGTCTGTACCACTACGGGTACGCATACGCGTGCAGACCCATAGTGATAGTGAGCGTAGATGCGTGTGTACGGCCCTATCACTATGGGTCTGCACGCGTATGCGTACCCGTAGTGGTACGGACCGTACACACGCATCTACGCTCACTATCACTATGGGTCTGCACGCGTATGCGTACCCGTAGTGGTACGGACCGTACATATGCCTGTACGCTCACTATCACTATGGGTCTGCACGCGTATGCGTACCCGTAGTGGTACGGACCGTACACACGCATCTACGCTCACTATCACTATGGGTCTGCACGCGTATGCGTACCCGTAGTGGTACGGACCGTACATATGCCTGTACGCTCACTATCACTATGGGTCTGCACGCGTATGCGTACCCGTAGTGGTACGGACCGTACACACGCATCTACGCTCACTATCACTATGGGTCTGCACGCGTATGCGTACCCGTAGTGGTACGGACCGTACATATGCCTGTACGCTCACTATCACTATGGGTCTGCACGCGTATGCGTACCCGTAGTGGTACGGACCGTACACACGCATCTACGCTCACTATCACTATGGGTCTGCACGCGTATGCGTACCTGTAGTGGTACGGACCGTACATATGCCTGTACGCTCACTATCACTATGGGTCTGCACCCGTATGCGTACCCGTAGTGGTACGGACCGTACATATGCCTGTACGCTCACTATCACTATGGGTCTGCACGCGTATGCGTACCCGTAGTGGTACGGACCGTACACACGCATCTACGCTCACTATCACTATGGGTCTGCACGCGTATGCGTACTCGTAGTGATAGTGAGCGTGCATGCGAGTGTACGGCCCGTACCACTACGAGTACGCATACGCGTGCAGACCCATAGTGATTGTGAACGTAGGCATGCATGTACGGGCCGTTGCCATGCATTTGGGGTGCCCTAGGGCCCCGAAACGCACCGTACCTGTGTGTGATGCTCCAAATTACATAGGGGACAAGTATTAAGGCCTACATGCATGCTGGTTGTCATGGAGACCACGTTCAAATTTCGAATTTGTTCTGGAAGGTGCACAGCAGAAGTCAGTTGGAATTCTTCTACTTTGTTGCAATGTGTTTGTGGGGCTGACATCATGCAGGAGAATGAAACCGATAGAGAACCCACAGACTGCTAGGTTTGAAGGGATTGGTGGAAACATAGGATGCAAATGTGAGTGACCAATCACTCTGTACTCCTGTGCATGAGACTGGGCAGAAGGGCACATATAAGGCAGCCAGGTCCCATGAGGGAGTACTTGCCTGCACATCTTTGCATTCGTCGACCCAGCTGCTGCAACTGATTCCCTGGAACCATGTCAAGGGCTGTGGAGAGGACACAGCCATTCACCCTGGAGGAGAACATGGCTCTGCTGGATGTGATCCTCCCACAGTACTCCATGCTGTATGGCCGACCAGGGTATCAGGTGAGTGCATAGGCCACTGCCACAGACTCTCCCTATGTTGTGACTGTGACTTCAGGCATTGTGTCCTGGTGTGACACACATGCCATGTACTGTCGGGGGGGTACCAGGGGGGGGGTGCCTGATGTCTCCCAGCAGTGCCCTGAGACAGGAGGGGTGGGGCCCTATCACTCACAGCAGTGCCCTGAGACAGGAGGGGTGGGGGCCTATCACTCACAGCAGTGCCCTGAGACAGGAGGGGTGGGGGCCTATCACTAACAGCAGTGCCCTGAGACAGGAGGGGTGGGTGTGATGCACAGTGTGAGCCTTGATCATTGATTGTGACATTGCCATCATTCCACCTGTGTACCCACTATGGCACGTACTGCTTTTTCCCTCACCAGGGCATGATGTCCCTATGACAAAGGTGCAATGCGTTGACTGCATGACATGCCTTGTTGTATCCAGCTAATTTGTACTCATATGTCTCTCTGTGACATGTGGCTGGTGTATTGATGTGGTGTCACTTGTTCTTCCTCACAGGTAGGCGCCACTGCCAAGGAGCAGATCTGGCTGACCGCCGTCAGTGCCGTGAGGGGTGTGGATGGTCGGAGGCGGAGCCTGTCCCAGGTGAGGAAACGCTGGCAGGATATCCGGTGCTGGACGCGGAGGATTGCACGGCTCCTGCTGGGGGACTCACCTGAGAGCCACAAGAACCGCGGCCGCCGCCGTCTGAACCACCTCCACAGGCGTGTGCTGCCGGTGGTCTTTCCAGACCTGGAGAGGCGCCTACAGGCGAAGCAGCAGCCGGAAGGGGGTAGGTACATGTGTGTTTGTTGTGTGTCACCGGCATTTGTAAGGGCACAGTAGCATGAATTCACTGGCAGGGTTTAAAGGTGCTGTGCAGATTCTGTTTGCCCCAGTATAGCGCTGCGCCCCTGCCACCCTTCCCCTCCTTGCAATGTGTTCCCTGGTCTGTGTGTAGTCACTCCTTCACAAGGTAATGTAGGCTGGCGCTTGGTCCACGAGAACAATGACTGTAGCATCATGTCTGGGGGTGGTGTGTAACAGGTTGTGGGACCTTGCCTGTGCACTGTCAAGTTCACTGCATGTGGGTTCCATGTCAGTTGGCACTGAGGCTGACTCCAGACATGGGAGTTGGTCTCTCATGTGTCATGCCTTACAGCGCGCATGTCCTATGTAGTGGCCTGTGACATGATGTGCATGAGTGTGCGATACGCATAGTGCAGGGATGGTGACGTGTGTTGCAGTCATTACCATTCAGTAGCATGTAGTTGCGTGCCCACTACTGTCCCCTGGGGCACCTTTTCCTCAGTGTTGTATGTGTCATCATAAACGTGGACACTCTCACTGTCTACAGCGTAGCTTGTGCTCTGTGCCATTGTCCCCTGTCACCATGTATATTGACGTGCTATTATGTACAGGTGTCCACTGTGCAGCCTGACCTGATTGTCCTTCTTCATACTCACAGTTGCCAGTGCCTGTGTGTCTTGTTATACTCATCTGAGGATGGGCACTGGTACCTCATTATTTGTACAGGCGCACCTTGGCTGTTTGGCGTCCAATCTTGCTTTTTGCCTGCCCCTGTGTTTATCACCCAGACTATGAGATGTTGGTGCCACCTGTGTCTCAACAATTTGCCTCGTGTAGGGGTTTGTTGGGGCGGGCAATGCCTATGTGTCAAATCCGGATTTCTACTTGCTGGGTCTGGGCAGTGTGTGATGTTTCTGGACACACACGCAAGGTGCAGTGACCGAGTCATGTTGGGCATGTTTGCAGCATTACCTATGCAGCATGTGTCTCAAGTTCATGGATATGGTCCCTGGTCATCGGTATTTTCGCCAACGCTGTGTGGTGCAGATGCAGTGCTGGATTGTCCCCAGGGCCTGGGTGCTATGTCAGACTCCGTTTCCTGTCTTTAGCTATTGTCTCATGCTCTCCATGGTATTTCAGTGGCATGGTGGCTCAACCAACTGTGTGTTTCATGCCTTACATCGGTACCTTGTTTTGAAGATGTTAGGGATCTTCCTTTTCAGGCTATGCAATGTTACCTATGTCGATTGGACTCATGTGACTGATGTGTACAGCTGTCTGATTAATTTATGTCTCTCCACCCTGCCCACAGCATCGTCGGGGGACACAGAGGGAGACATGGACACAGGCAAGGCGGAGGGACCGAGCACCAGTGCCAGCCGTGACATCGGGGCTGGTACATCGAGTGGGACAGAGGTGGAGGATAGTGCTGCCGAGGACCTGTCGACTGGCACGTCAGAATACGAAGCTGACAGGTCCGAGGAGGAGTTCTCCGAGTGGGCGGTGGCTGCACCAGCAGCTGACAGCGGAACAACACCTTGCACCGCCCCCTCGGTTCCCATCAGCCGCCTCCCACTTGCTCGTGTCCCTTCCCAGCGTGCCCGGTCACCGCATGTCTCCTTCCGGCCAGGCACCGCACCCCCTGCCCCTGTCTCCACTGCTGCCGCCAATGCTGAGTCTGTGGACATCCAGCGGCAACTGCAGGTTGGTCAGGCTGCGATCCTTAATGTCCTCCATGCCCACGGGAAAACCCTCACCAACATCGAGGCATTCTTGGAGGGCATTCATTCTTCGCAGGCTGACCAACGCAACTTGCTCAGGTCCATAGACTCCACACTGACTGCAGCAGTGGGTCTCCTGCAGCGTGACCTCCCCCCACCTACCCCTGCCCCATCCACACTTCCCACTTCCATGCCTGTCCCACGTACACCCAGACGTCGGCATGCACCCACCACAACAGACACAGGCACCACACCAGCAGGAAAGGTCCACCGCACTCCTCCTGACACGCACACACAGGGTGAGGTAGGCACACCCACTGGGTCGGGGGGCAAACGTGTGACACGCAGCCAGAGTGGGAGTCCGCATTCCACACAATCCACTCCCTCCAAATCCCCTCCCCTCAGCTCTCCTGGCCACATCTCCCCCAAGGACTCCTTCATGGCCGCTCTGTCCCTGAGCCCCACAGTTCCACCACCACGCAAGCGGTCAAGGAAGTCCTCGGTCAGGGTGGTTGAGTCTCCCCCCCTGTCTCCACCCTCCCCCGGTGGCGCTGCAACCCATCCCTCTGACCCCCCCCCCCTCCTTGGGGCCTGAGGTCACTTCGGGTGCAGGGAAGTCCCTGGAGGACCTTGCTAAGGTGTGTAGTGCCATCCTGGCCTCCGCCTTTGGCCATGACACACCCCCTGTGGTTGAGTCCTCCATCCCTGCACCCACAACGCCGCCCCTTTGCCCTGATGTCCCTGCGGTGCCTGTTGCTTCCCCCCCCCCGATGCCCTCACCAGTATGGAAGACGATGCCATTTGACTGTGCAGGCAAGGTAGGGGACACACATCCCACTGTGTCCCCCATCCAGCTGGGAATCATTGACTGCCCTATGGGCTTTGTTAAAATTGAACTGCCTGCGATCCACGGACATTGTGCTCATGCTGAATAAAGCTTAATTTTGTTTTCCTTATCACACTACTGCTATGGTGGTATTGGTGTTGGTGGGGCTGCTACATGGTTTTGGGTGGTGTTTAAGGCTTTGGGTGTGTGGGATTTGTAGTAGTGTTCTGCTCATTGGGGGGACCCTGGGATCTGTGTGCCATCACAAGGTGTTGGCTAACTTCCTTAGGTCATGTCAGCAGTTACTGCATGGTGCAATTGTCCCAGGGTGTATTCCTTCCTCTGTGTACCCAGATTTCTTCCCTGCAGGGTGTTCCCAATGTTTAGCGCAGAGCAGTGTCTACATGGGCTGTGTGTGTGACGGAGCCCTTCTGCTTTGGCCATGCATGCATGGCCATGTCTCCACCTGCAACAATCGTGGCATCCTTGGTGATCACTGTACTTGTGTGTGGAGTCTGTTGACATGAGTTCATGGGGACATGTTCCCTTGTAGGCAGTATTTATGTGGGTAATTCCGGCCTCACACACATGTGTTACACCCCTCCTGTCTCTGGGCACTGCTGGGGAGGACTCTGCACCCACCCCTCCTGTCTCTGGGCACTGCTGGGAGGACTCTGCACACACCCCTCCTGTCTCAGGGCACTGCTGGGAGGGCTCTGCACCCACCCCTCCTGTCTCAGGGCACTGCTGTGAGTGATAGGGCCCCACCCCTCCTGTCTCAGGGCACTGCTGTTAGTGATAGGCCCCCACCCCTCCTGTCTCAGGGCACTGCTGTGAGTGATAGGCCCCCACCCCTCCTGTCTCAGGGCACTGCTGTGAGTGATAGGGCCCCACACCTCCTGTCTCAGGGCACTGCTGGGAGGACTCCACACCCACCCCTCCTGTCTCAGGGCACTGCTGGGTGGACTCTGCACACACACCTCCTGTCTCAGGGCACTGCTGGGAGGGCTCTGCACCCACCCCTCCTGTCTCAGGGCACTGCTGGGAGTGATAGGCACCCACCCCTCCTGTCTCAGGGCACTGCTGTGAGTGATAGGGCCCCACACCTCCTGTCTCAGGGCACTGCTGGGAGGACTCCACACCCACCCCTCCTGTCTCAGGGCACTGCTGTTAGTGATGGGCCCCCACCCCTCCTGTCTCAGGGCACTGCTGTGAGTGATAGGCCCCCACCCCTCCTGTCTCTGGGCACTGCTGGGAGGACTCTGCACACACACCTCCTATTTCTGGATATGTACGCTTGGAACATACACGGTGTGGGTGCGCTCCATGCATTCGAGGTGAGTGTACGGGTCTAGTTACACTGGTGTGGTGGGGGTACGGTCCGTGAGTCCGCGGTTGGGGGTACGGGTCGCACTTACACTGTTGGGGTGGGGAGTACGCTCCTTGCATACGCGGGTGGGGGTACGGGTCGTACTTACACTGTTGGGGTGGGGGGTACGCTCCTTGCATACGCGGGTGGGGGTACGGGTCGTACTTACACTGTTGGGGTGGGGGGTACGCTCCTTGCATACGCGGGTGGGGGTATGGGTCGTACTTACACTGTTGGGGTGGGGGGTGCGCTCCTTGCATACGCGGGTGGGGGTACGGGTCGTACTTACACTCTTGGGGTGAGGGTACGCTCCATGCATACGGGGTGGGGGTAGGGTCCGTACATATCCGTCCCCACGCTATGTGATGCTTGTGCGGGCCGTACCCAGGCCTTTGCCACGTGGGTACGATCCGTCCCGCCATTGTTGGGGTGACGTGTGTGTGGGCGTGGTACGACTCGTACCCACGCTCTTCAGGCGTGGGTACGGGACGTACCTGTCTGGTTGTGTTGCCGGTTCGCGTGGTGACGGACTTCCGTTGTGGCGGTCGCTGGCTTATCAGGACACGCCCCCACCCCCTCGTGGTGACCAGGGCATGGGAGTCAGGTATGTCCAGGCCATGTGTGGTGTGTGACTTATGTGGTTGTTTTGTGGCCTGCCCTGGTCGTGCCACCCCCACCCCACCCCACTTTCCCCCCTCCCTTAGTTATTCTGACCTTCTGCGGCGTCTGCGTCGTAACCTGTAGAGGAGGTGTACTGCTATGAGGGCAGGGATGACTCGTAGGTTCGGGTCCATGTCTGTCCGTCGCGTACTGGTACTCCTTGATCGCGTCGTCCTGTCGCGTACGGGTCCTCCTTGTCCCGTCGTCCTGGTGCGTACGGGTCCTCCTTGGTCGCGTCGTCCTGTGTGTCCGTCACGTACTGGTCCTCCTTGTTCGCGTCGTCGTCTGTCCGTCGCGTACTGGTGGTCCTTGTTCGCGTCGTCCTGATTTCCCGGCAGTTTTTGGCTGCCGCAAAATATTCACCGTGCGGGGTGACGTCGGTGCGAATCGTGATTCCTGGGTCGTGAATGGCTGGCTGCGAGCGTCCCGACGTCAGGTCGGCGCTTTCCCGGATCGCATTGGTAGGTGTTTTTTTGTTCGGTCGGGCTTTTTTACGATTCGTACGGTAATGGTGTACCCGTGCGAATCGTAATTCCTTGTTTGTAAAAATTGACGACCGGGTACGCGTCGGACGGAGATTATGCTCCGTCCGACGGTTCGTACCCGGTTTTTGCCGGATCGTGATCGGCACCCTGGTGTATTACAGTACCTGATTGCCTGAAAGGGGTACGATGCAGCAGATAGATAATGGGAACCATCTTCCTTTTTGCACGCACGTCGATTGGCAAAACAGGTTCATGCAAAGTTCCAGCAGCAGACCTCACCTAAGATGGCGCAGAGAAGCTTGCTGGGGATGCACTCTCAGGACTACCGGTATAAGTGGCATGAGACCAACAGGTGTAGAAACCAGGCATGGCAGGGAGTAAATAGGAAAAAGTGAGATAGGAGGATTTTAACAGCTGGTCCAATGGCGTAACATTATCCCCGCAGCCACAGTAATGCGGGGGACCCCAAGCTACCTCTGCCACTGTGCACTGGTGGCAGGCCCCTGGCCTGAGAGCTCCTGAGTGTGTCCGGGTGGGAGCACTCCATGTACTTTGCAGGGGGGCCCCCTCAAGTTTCGTTACGCCACTGGAGTGGTCAGTGGCAGTTGAGGCACAAAGGTATCAGGTGGTCCTTCCAGATGGTTCACTGATAGAATAATGATGACAAAAATATTGATATTCAAAATATCGAGAAAAAAATATAGAGTCCAAAAATATCGACTCCCATACATACACAGGTAAGTACAAAAATAGTGAATCAAAAATATTGATGTAAAAATTATAGATGTAAAAAATATTGATTTAAATATATATAACATAAAATAATATATATTAAATATTAATATCAATCTTAACAAAATACATGTTATTTAATATACATCTTAACAAAATATAACAAATAAACTTAATTAAAAAAAGATAAACACACAAACATAATAATTTATACATAGATATATATTTATATACTTTAAAATAAACTATTATCTTTAATTTATTTTCAAAATTAAAATTATATAAAAATAAAATATATATATCAATAATTTAAAATATAAAAAAAATCTATAGCAAATTAAAACATTAAATTAAAAAATATTTAAACTTACATTTCCCAATACAATCAGCGCAACTGTAGGGAAAGTGTTTGATAGCAAAATATTTTAATTTACTATTCCAACTCCAGTGAGTGCAACAGTAGAGAAAGTGTTGGACAGTGCAGGGTTAAAAGTTACTATTCCCACTCCAGTGACAGAAACAGTAGGGAAAGTGTTGGATAGCAGAGGGGAAAAAAATACTATCCCCACTCCAAAGAATGCAACAGAAGGGAAAGTGTTGGATAGCGGAGGAGTAACAATTATTATTCCCACTCCAAAGAGTGCAACAGTAAGAAAAGTGTTGGATAGCCGTGGGGTAAAAATTACTATTCCCACTCCAAAGAGTGCAACAGTAGGGAAAGTGTTGGATAGCGGAGGGGTAAAAATGACTATTCCTTCACCACTGAATGTAACAGTAGAATAACTGTTGGATAGTGGAGGGGTCAACATTTGTATTCCCACTCCAGTGAATGCAACAGTAGGGAAAGTATTGGTTAGCGGAGAGGTAAAAATGACTACACCTACTCCAGTGAGTGCAAGAGTGAAGAAAGTGTTGAATAGTTGAGGGGTAAAAATTAGTATTCGCACTCCTGTGAGTGAAACAGTAGAGAAAGTGTGAAATAGTGGAGGTATAAAAATTACTATTCACACTCCAAAGAATGCAACAGTAGGGATAGTGTTGGATAGCGAAGGAGTAACCATTACTATTCCCACTCCAAAGAGTGCAACAGTAGGGAAAGTGTTGGATGGCGGAGGTGTAAAAATTTCTGTTCCCACTCCACTGAATGCAACAGTAGAATAACTGTTGGATAGTGGAGGGGATTTTTTTTTTATTTCCACTCAAGTGAATGCAACAGTAGGGAATGTGTTGGATAGCGGAGAGGTGGAAATTACTATTCCCACTCCACTGAATGCAACAGTAGAATAAGTGTTGGATAGTGGAGGGGTAAAAAATACTATTCCAACTCCAGTGTGTGCAACAGTAGAGAAAGCTTTGGATAGCGGAGGGGTAAAAATTATAATTCCAACTCCAGTGAGTGCAACAGTAGAGAAAGTGTTGGATAGCAGAAGGGTGAAAATTACTACTCCGACTCCAGTGAGTGCAACAGTAGGGAACGTGCTGGATAGTGGAGATGCAAAATAACCATTTCCAGTCCAGTGAGTGCAATTTTAGGGAAAGTGTTGGATAGCGGAGAGACAAAAATTTCTATTCATACTCAAACAGTTCAAACAAAAATAAAAAATATTAAAAAGTATTTAAATAAATCAAAAAAATAAATAAACAATATTTAAAAATGAAAAATCAAATGTATTAAAATATATAAAAAGAAAATATATTATAATATTAACTACATATAAAAAATCTACAATTAATATATATTATAAAATAATAAATACATTTATAAAAAAAATATTTTCAACTAGAAAATATTTAGAAACAAATACATTAATTGATATATAAATGCATTCATTGTATTTCCTACTTTATAAAACCACACCAATAACAAAACACTTCAACATTTTTAATTATTTTTTTGCTCCAAAATAAGTCAATTAATAATCAATTTAAAAATGATTATTAAGAAAAAGAACGAATAAACATTAACTGACTACACACACTTTAACACTATGATATCCACAACACACACCTAAATTGAACGCTAAAATAATAAAACACAATTAAAACGTATTTCTAAATTAAAAACTATTTTTATTAACAATTAATAATAAAGTAATTCAAATGTTTTAATTACCCACCCTTTACCCCTTTAAAAGTAAAAACAACAGAGAAAAATAAACAATTACCCAAAATACATATCTAATAATTAACATTAATTAGCAACTATATATTAATTAACTAAATACAAATTACTTCCCACCCTTTACTCCTATAAACAATAAAACACAGACCTAAAATTAATTACATAATTACCATAATTAATTATCAATTGATTAATTAAAATTAATCAAGATCCAATCATTAATTCATCAATTAAAAATAGATTACGTCCCACCCTTTACACCTATAAACACAACAGCACATACCTCAAATTAATTACTCAATTACAATAATTAATTACCAGTTAATTAATTAAACTTAATTAACATTCAATTAATAATTCATTATTTAAAAATATATTACTGCCCACCCTTAACACCAATAAACACCACAACACACCCCTAAAATTTATTACACAATTAGCATAATTAATTACCAATTAATTAATCAAAATTAATTAACAGCCAAACATTTATTCATCAATTAAAAAGACATTTCTTCCCTCCCTTAACACCTATAAACACAACAGCACATACCTCAAATTAATTACTCAATTACAATAATTAATTACCAGTTAATTAATTAAACTTAATTAACATTCAATTAATAATTCATTATTTAAAAATATATTACTGCCCACCCTTAACACCAATAAACACCACAACACACACCTAAAATTAATTACACAATTACCATAATTAATTACCAATATATTAATTTGAATGAATTAACAACCAATTATTAATTAATTAATTAATTAATGCTAAATTACTTTACACATTTAGTACTATAACATCTCAATTAAGCAAATATTAATAAATATAAAAATCAATACATTAAGGTGCCGATCACGATCCGGTAAAAACCGGGTACGAACCGTCGGTCGGAGCGTTTTCCCCGTCCGACTCGTACCCGGTCGTAAAACTTTACAAACATGGAATTACGATTCGCACGGAAACACCATTTCGAAACATACATACGAATGTGATCCGGGAATGCTGCGACGTGACGTCGGGACGCTTTCAGGCAGCGTTTCACGACCCAGGAATTACGATTCGAACCGACAGCAGTCCGGACGGCAATATTTTCACGGCACCCAAAAAGTGCCAGAAAAGCGAAGTACGGCGCGAATCGACCAGAGTAGGTGGCCTGGTACGCACCGTACCCCCCCCAGCCCCCGTACGTACGCGCCGACCCCCCCAGCCCCCGTATGTACGCGCCGACCCCCCCAGCCCCCGTACGTACGCGCCGACCCCCCCCCAGCCCCCGTATGTACGCGCCGACCCCCCCCAGCCCCCGTACGTACGCGCCGACCCCCCCAGCCCCCGTACGTACGCGCTGACCCCCCCAGCCCCCGTACGTACGCGCCGACCCCCCCCCAGCCCCCGTATGTACGCGCCGACCCCCCCAGTCCCCGTACGTACGCGCCGACCCCCCCAGCCCCCGTATGTACGCGCCGACCCCCCGTGTATGTACACCCGTGTACGTTCGAGTCGAACCCCCCGTGTACGTTCGAGTCGAACCCCCCTGTATGTACACCCGTGTACGTTCGAGTCGAACCCCCCCGTGCTACGCGCTGGGGGTACGTACCGTACATACACGGGTGGGGGTACGACTCGAACGTACACGGGTGTACATACAGGGGGGTTCGACTCGAACGTACACGGGGGGGTACGACTCGAACGTACACGGGGGGTTCGACTCGAACGTACACGGGGGGGTTCGACTCGAACGTACACGGGTGTACATACACGGGGGGGTCGGCGCGTACATACGGGGGCTGGGGGGGTCGGCGCGTACGTACGGGGGCTGGGGGGGTACGGCACGTACCGGGCACCTGTTTGGACGTCTCCATGGTTGTTATAGGAGTTCGGTGCGGACGGTCTTTTAACCATACGGTTGTACATTCGGACGCCCGGGACGGATCGTGATTCCCCGGTCGGACTTCGCTTTTCACGTTTGTACGGTAAATCGTACGAGGACGTGTCGGACACTTTTTCCGACCCGAGGACGTGTGGGGAATTATTCCCAATGCGATTCGTATGGTCTTTTTCCCATGCGAATCATGATTGCCAGTTCGTACGGCACTTGTACGATTCGTACGGTAAAAAGACCGGATACGAGTCGCACGGGGAAATTTTTTACCGGATCGTAATCGGCACCTAAATATAATTAAATTACTTCCCACCCTATTCCCTTGTAAACCCACGACCCGCTTTGAAACTAGAAATGCAAAATTCAAATAAAAAAATAATAACTACTAAAAATGTAACACATATGTTAAAAATACAAACAATTCTTATTAAAGAAAATACAACACACATATAAAATATATGCTAAAATACATACTATTAATAAACAAATAATATTTTTAACAACTATATTTTTGCAAACGATATTAAACACTTCAATATATTTAAAATTGATATTACTTACCTTAAGTCGATATTTCTGATCCACGATATTTAAAAATCGATATTTGTGCAACTCAATATTTTTGACTCGATATTGTGTCCCTGCACCTTTCCTGGTGAAGGACACTGAGAGACCAAATAGAGTGAAGCTCTGGGGGAATGGGAGAGGTTACAGGGAAATTTAAGAACTATAAGAAACAGTGGCCGGTTGCCTCACAAGTGCTTAGTTGTATCTCTCTCCGATTCATAGTTTCACCCACCCTTTACTACTTGACTTCAGATTTGCTGTTTTCCCCCTCCTTTTCTTGTTTTCTTCCCTTTTGCAATTGTCTGTATGTTTGGCTTACTTGTCCTCCATTTGCTGTCTAACTGTACCAGTTATGGTCTGAACCTATCTTTCTGTCATGTTCCTCTGGTGCTTCCTCCCAAAACAATCCCCTGGCTTTATAGCTGCCGCACCTCGACTTGTTCACTTCCCAGTCCCCAGGTCCTAGAGGTTCCCAGAGGTTTACAAGAACTCTTGGCCAGTTACTGGCACTTCCTTACTAACAACCTGGTAGGTCCTGGACTGGAGTGAGGTTTGTGGCTGGAGTTGGTTCTGCCCTGTATTAACTTTCGCCTCTTTCCTGTCTCTAGGTGGTACTGGGGGGATATATTCAAACAGATGAACCTCTGAAGAATTATCAATACATGCAAAGCTGGTATCGAACCACTGAAGCTGCCTCCGGTGCTTCTTTAACCCTTATCCCCATTTCCCCCCAGTCGAGAATACGTGATCTGATGTCCTTTCACTTAGAACTGCTTCGCACTCTAATGGGTGAGTCTTGTGCAGTAGATCAAAATCCACCCAATGTATCCTTTTAAGTCTCAAACCACACAAGATAGGAGAACAAGCTAAAGACACTGTCAGTGAATCATATTTGGGACTTGAGAGTGTGGATGAGGGTATGGCGATTAACGCTGTTGAATGGAGCTGTGTTTATATTTATTTGTAGTAAGGACAGTGTTGTCTATGATTTTTAAAGTAGCCATCTCAGTGCTGAACCATGATCTGAGCCGGATTGGTAGTCTTACAGGAGGTGGTTGGCACTGATGTGATTTTGGCACTGTACGTAGACGGCTTCTTCGATCATCTTGCCCATAAAAAGTAGTTGAGCGATGGACTCATAGTTGGCATGGTCGTCAGGGGCTTGCATGGGTTATTTCAGGAATAGGAGGATCTATCACATCTTGAGTACTTCTGGGGAGGAGTCCTTAGTGAGAAAGGCATTGACTATAGTGTGTAGGGCTGAGAGAGCTTCTTCAAAGAAGGCTTTGATGAAGGACAAGGGTAAGACATAATCTTGATAGAATGTGGTCTAAAGGGAATTGGGGAGATCAGTGAGGTCTGCAAGAGTTAAGGGTTAGAAGAAGGAACATTATGGGATGCAGCACAGAGAGGTGTGCATTAAAGGGGAAGCAGTCTTGGTGTTATCACTGTGCTGTGAGATCTTCTATATATTTTCAGGAATGAGGAAGTGTATGTTTCTATTAGCGAATGTATAACTTTATTCGACAATAAGTCATAAAAGTATCACAAGAATACATAAAACATTATACAAGTCATAAAAAACAATTTGATAAATAATTAAAATTGATAAAAAACAATTAAACTCACATAATTAGTGTTGAATAGATTTCTTAAAAAGGGGATGTACATAAGGTGACCGTAGTTCAATAATTAGTAACTAGAGCGAATCTCCATCTTAAAATTTTTCGGATTTCATATACCTAGCAATCTTCGATGGCTCTTATTACCCATGCCCATTTCAAGAATTTTGCCATAGCCAATGCAATTGTTTCTATTAGCACTTCAGTGAGTGTATTTGTATAGTTGTTGACTTTGGCTGATTAGGTATGTTGTATGCATGTGGCACAGATGGTATTCAGTAGTGTGAAGTCATCAGGGGTTTTGGTTTTACCCTTTTCCTATCCTCTGTTGACAACAATGAAATTGGGGTTTTAGTTTTATTTTTGCTTATGGTTCTACAAGTGTTCAATATACTTGCACATCTGCTCTTTGATTAATCAGGAATGGTTTTTGTTTTTCACTGCAAAGGTCTAAGTTACAGAATGACAAATACAATTTTAAAACACTAAACTGTAGGGAAAGTGAAAAGGATTAAAGATGGAAGGTGCTGAATAAATTAAGATAAGTTTTCTAAACAATACTAAATTGTTTAAGTTTGTGAGCATCATTGTGAATTAAATACTAAGGCATGCCGGTATGCATTCGCAGTATTATTTGCTTTGAATCTTTTTTCTGGAGTAGTTTGGTATTCAGTTAAACTCGTTGAAATGTTGTTGAAAAAGAGAACTACATATGATAGCAAGAGATCATGCTCACATACGTACTAGTCTTGAAGGGGTCATTGAAGTGTCCCACAGCGAAGCAAAGTTTGAGTTCTGTTGTAGCTTATCAGCAGTAGTAGATGAATCATCTGCTTTGTTTCCTATTCTTGCTAAAATTACAAAAATAAACCATCGTTGTTATTCATTACTTCATATGGGTGGCAAATATGGTACCAAACCATGAAATCTGGCATCACACGAAAATCATAAACTGTAATGCATAACTTTCTGTCACTACTTTTCTGTCATACATTATTATTTAGGATTTAGACAACCTCCAAAAGAAATAGGAGACTTGATGGCAAAATGATAAGTGCTTTGCTGTGTTTTGCCCCAAACTTACAATTTAAAAAATTGCAGAAAGCGGGGATAAGGCTCTTTAAAGCCATCCCATTATCAGCAAAGGAGTAAATGTCGCATGAAAATCAAAGGGTCAAATCACACAGGGCACTCCTGTCTCTGATATAAAAAAAAACAAATACCAATGAAATGGGTAATAATTATAACTGTCATCAGCGTCTAGATACCATTCACTTCAAAGAAAAAGTCCAAACAAAGCCCATATGAAACACATTGTGGTCACTCAAAATACCCTATGCATTGATTAGAAGATAAAAATGTATCTTGATTAAAAAGTGTGGATTGGGGGGCGTGGTCTCGCGCCGCAAGAAGATGGCGGCTTGTCATTAAGCTTCGCTCGAACGTGGAGCTTCCCTCAGGATTACAGCCTGCTTTCTGCCCACGAAGGTGTACTGATGCCGGAATCTTGTTGATGAAGGGTCGGAGCGACGATTGAGGTCGTTCCGACCACGCTCGCTACATTCTCTGAGCCAGCGGCGGTGATTTCCTTTCATCGAGATGTGAGCGGCGGTCGCCATTTTGTACCGGCCGCTTGCATATTTCAACCAGCTGTGAGGTAATCCAGCGTTTTTATATTATAAACGCGCGGCAACGTTTTTCACTATCTACATGAAGTATGGCAAAAGACTCTCAAATCTCTACCTGCATTATAATTGCTGACTACAATATGCCCTGCAACATGCTTTATTTCTCCTCACCTCAACCTCAAGTTCAACATGTACACTTTAATATAAATATGGATATTATTTAAAGGTGCTGATATTTGCATTATTTTTTTCCTTTCTATGATCCTCTGACTTTTATATTCAGCAAGTGTCTGCTTTAATCTTTTTATCACATTCCTGACACACTTCCTAGCCTCTTGATAACTTGGTATTTGACTTAATATTGTCACGTCGTTTTCTCATGGATGCCTGTCAACTACTATCAGAGTGCTAACGGAGGGTGACGCTCTTTTTTTTTTTTTTTTTTACTGCACATGCTTTCTTTTTTGGTATCTTTTTCTCTGGAGCCTCGTTGATTAGTGATGTGTTTTAATTAGGCATATGGGCAGACTGAAATCTTTATTAAATCACTTCTCGACCTCCACATCATTTCAAGATGGCTAATGAAGCTCCAATTTCGGTCAGAGCCTCGTCTTCAGCTACCAAACCCAAGAGAGCCAAAAATGACCCTCCCTCACCCATATTATCCTCTCAAAACCCTGTTCTTGACACTATTTTGGATGAGGTAAGGGGTCTTAAATCTTTTATGACCACGACTAACGAGAAGCTTCAACAAATTGAGGATAGATGGATTAATATGGAAGCTAAGGTGTTAGATATGGAGCAACACATCAGTGATGTACATGATGTAGCTACTAAAATCCCGATTTTGGAACAGGAAATTCAACGTTTCAAGCTTCACACTGAGGACCTTGAAAATCGTAAATGACGCAACAACCTACGTCTTTCTGGTCTGCCAGATAATCTTGAAGGTCCAGATATGCTTCTCTTTCTAAAGAATTTTTTGCCAGAACTTTTAGACCTTTCACCTGAACCTTCATTAAATATTCAACGAGCTCATAGACTTGGTCGTATTCAACCTCATGCTTCCAAACCTAGAGGAATCATCATGTTGTTTTTGGAATTTACTGATTTAATGCGAGTCCTTTCTGCAGCCAATGCAAAACATCTCCTTAAATGGTCGGGTCAAAACATCTTCATATCACAAGATTTGTCTAACGCTACTAATGCAAGAAGGAAGGAATTTCTGGCTCTTCGTCCACAAATGAGACAATTGAATATTCGTTATGGTATCCTCCATCCTTCTCTGTGTAAAATTACTCACGAAGGCTCCACACGTTCTTTTGATGACCCTCTTAAACTGAAGTCTTTTCTCCAGAACCTTTCTACAACTTCTGCAACTGGTTCTTCCTATCGTCCTTAATGTTCTTGTTTCTTTTAGTTACCTTATTTATTATGGCTGTTTATAACTTTTCTATTTTTATCTTTCTCTCTGTCGTTTCATCTCTCGTCGGTGCTGTTACGCCCCATGCATCTGTTATTGTTGCTTACTTTTAGATCTGGATATCTTTGGTTGATCTATCTTCTTTTTTTTCTTTTACTATTCCCTTTTTCTTTTTTCGCTTTTTCGTTTTTTCCTTTTATATGTTTCTTCTACTCGATAATGTTCTACTCGTTGCATGTGTCCATTAGTATTGTTTGTTGTTGTATAGCATATTTTTTCTACTCATCTTATTTTTGGCGTCTTTTTCTTTTTAGCTGTATCCCTGAAGTGTATCATCTCTTTACATGTATTGCCCCTCCGTCCCTCCATCATGTGTAATTTTGTCGAACCCCACCCGCACCTGCTCAGCCGTCTTCCTCTGGGCCTTCAGCACATGGCGTTGGAAGGCAATGGGTTGTTTCTGGGGGTCTTGGGAGACTGGCGGGCCATGGGTGCCTCCTGCTGGGTGGTTTGGGTGGTGGGTGGGGTCTCCTCGATGCAGATGGTCAGCACTGATCCAGGAGGTGAGTCACAGATGATGTCAATGATGTCTAGGAGGGCTGGGGTGTCGATGCTGGGGTTGTCCTCCTTGTCATCAGTGAAGAGTGGCTGGGACTGCTCTGCAGGGGGTGTTGACGCTGGCCCAGCAATATGATGGGGAGATGGTGTATTGCAATGTGTCCACATGTATGTAGCCGCATGGGACAAGTTGACATTCAGACAGCATGGCATTGTACATTGTGACAGTCTATGGATCTGTGCGATGACCCAGAGTCATTGAGGGTGTGCACTGTTCTCTGCTTGATTGTGCATGTGTGCCATCTCCACCCATCCCCCCAGTACCTGGTGGTCCCTCACCCTGTTGCGGTTGTGTTGTGTCCTGTTGAGCAGGGTCTGGTTCCTTGACTCCGGCCACAGTGTCCACACTGATGACTGTGGATACCAGCTCCTCCATGTCATCCAGCTCGAGCTGTGGCACTGGGCCCCCACCTCAAGTCTGCATTGCTGCCTTCTGGTTGGCTGCGAGTTTCTCCTTGGTCCTCCGCTTGATGACATTCCATCGCCTCTTGACCTCGTCCACTGTCCTCTTGTGCTCTCCGACGGCATTCACCTTGTCCACGATGTCCCACCATATTCCTGTTTTGGTGCCCAATGACACGTTGAAGGTGACGAACAGTTGTTGATAGTGTTCCATCACCTCCGTGACTATGATCCTGTTCGCCTGCGGACTGAACTTCGTCTTCTTCTTGTACTTGCCCTTCCCTGTCCCCGAGGTCCCGGGCTGGTCATTCGGGGTGCTTGTGGGGTTGCGCTCATCCTCTGCGCCTGCTCCGGCTGCCTCCATGGTGCTTGGGTGTTGGTCAGTTTGTATTTGGGTGTTTTTTCTACTTTTATGGTGATTTTTCCCGCCGGCCAGGTGTGTGTTGCAGGCCTGGCGCTGCTTATCGCTGATTTCCTCATCGCGCTTTTGCCCATTGCAGGTTGTTTGGTGTTATGGTTTGTGTTTTTATCTCCATCGAGGTTGTGATATCGCAGACATTGTCCACGGTTTCGGAAGACTATCGCATGGTACCGCCTTGTTGTGAATTCCACGTTGACACAGGGTTATTTTCCCGCGATAGGCTGTGATGTGTAAAGTTGCGTTAAAAGTTTTTGGTGATCTGTAGCACACGTTCTGGTGAATATACCCCTAAATCTTTAGTTACTTATGGAAAAATACTTTGACTATCGAAAGCAGTCGGGATATGTTTATTCAAACACATGTTGAACACAGTTTAATAAGGGTCTACACTATTGTTGAAATTATATCTTTATGAGATGCGAAATCATTTGCGTTTGTTGCTCAGTGAACTTTACTGTAATGCATAGATAGAGGTGCAGGCTGCAAATGTGAATAAGAACAAACCATGGAAAGGGAAAAAATTACTAATTCAAGGCTGCCTATTAGCTTCACTACTGTTCTTTCAGTAAGTGATGGATGTGTTCTTATTCTTTTAAAAAAAACTGTTTCTTCTTACCATGCTTGAAAACAATGAATAACATGTATTTGTACATACAGATGACCTCATCTTGTTTGAATTTACCCAACTTGCCTGCAAAAGAAACACATCCAGGATAAAGGTGTGGATTAAGATAATATACAATTAATTTGCGTGTAAGCAACATTATGATATTTAAAAAGAGAGCCAAGCATGTACTGTGAAGATGGTTTCTTGGTGGCATACCATTACATTTCATGAAAAGAGTACTTCCATAGGGAACATTGTTGTCCTTTGATTCTGCTTCTCCTCTGTCTTGGAAGTGCCTAAAAATGAAGGTGCCTTGGACATTGATTTGTTAATTGGTCTTCTCACTATCCTTACAAGAATAGGAAACCAAAACATGCCTGCCCTCGGGATGATATGTGAATAAAAAACAACCGTAATCCTGCTGTTTGGTTCTGAATTGTTCCCCAGGAGAGGCGTAATGAGGAGAAATATCTTTATTTCTCGTCGTTTTTTCATCTTACTATGCGCGCTGCATTTTGTAGAACATTTAGAAAGAGGAAAATGTTTCTCAGGATTGTTTTGTGCAGGAAGATGGTACCCCTTCCCGCACAAAAACAATCCTACATGCAACGCAGGCAACCTTGCATTATGATGCAAGGGTGCCTGCATTATATAAAAACAAATACAATAACATTAAGATAAACACAATTGTACATACAATACTACAAAAAGAAAACATAAATTAGCATTTGCCAAACAAGGATTTAACTGATAAAAAAAATTCAAATGATACTAAACCAACCAATAAAATAACACTATAAACAGCTTTCACCAATAAAATACTTAAGAAATTGAACAAAAAATATAAAAGACCCACTAATTTCAATAAATAACTATTCCCGAAATGACAAACACTGCAAGAGGAGGAAATTCTGCCATAATCTCACAATAAACAATTATATATAAAAAAAATACGCCTCTACAACTACATATTCAAGTAAGTAAAACTTATATTTACACACAAAATTAAATTTTACCAAACAACAAAAATGATTAATTAAAAAGTAAACAGTAACTCACTCTGTAACTTTTCTCATTTTACTCCGACTACCTAATAGAAAAAAAAAACCAACAGACTCCTAGAACTTCTGCGGTATAACAAAGCACCAAAAACATATAATAAAGTAAGTATAAATAATGAAGAAATAAGAAAACTCCAATCTGAAAAAAGTTGGGGAAGGTGAAAATTACCTTTCCCATTCAAACATAAACCAACTCAGGGAAGGTGTTGGACACTAAAGGAGTTACATGTACTATTCACACACCAATTAAAAAAAATTGGAGAAGGTGCTGAACAATAAAAGTGTGAAACTTACTATTTCCACTCCAATATAAATGAATTTAGGGAAGGTGTTGGACATCTAAGGGGTGACATTAACTATTCCCACTCTAATCTAAACAAACTTGGGGAAGGTGTTGACCACTCAAGGGGTAACATTTACTATTCCCACTTCAATCTAAACCAGCTTGGGGAAGGTGTTGGACACCAAAGGGGTGAAATTTACTATTCCCACTCCAATGTAAACCATTTTTGGGAAGGTGTTGAACACAAAGGGCCTCATTAGCACTTTGGTGGTATTGCTGCTGAACTCTCGCCGTGACAGTCTGAGGAAGACCGCCAATCCATCGGCATTCCCGCCCGCCGCATTACACAGGCTATATCATGCAACTATCCTGCATTATAGAGTTCAGACCAGGGGCGTAATGCATGGATCACAACCCTCCAAGGGGGGCTGCATTCTTTCCAAGAAAAACTCATCTATGTGAGACATGAGAGACTCAGGCCTACCCCCCCATCACATTCTGCAGGGATGGCCCAACATTTTGCGTTAAACTATTGGTTCGGACATAGTCCGATAACAAATCCAAGAAAAGAAAGGCCCCTGAAGAGAGATATCTTAAGGGTGCAAGAAACTGTGGCATGGAGTTGGACATCAACAATTACTGGTATTACATCTTAAACTGCCTCCCATACCCACCAAACCTGATAATCGTGAATAGAGAAATCACTGACTCAGCAAGGTATGTAATCCCAATTTGTCAGTAAAAACCATTCTCTCTACACTGTCCCAAGGACATATTTTGTGAGGGTATTCTGTATGGAATCAAAGATGGAAAAAATATGTAGGAGTCTAGAGGAGATATAGAAAGCTAACCAATTTACTCCCTAATACTTGAAATGATGTCCCCATCGACCAACATAGGAAAACGATCCCCTTTCAACAAACCCAGTGGCACATCCAAGCCAGCAGGATAGCATAGATTTTAAGTTAAGACAAAGGAGCATTGCTCTTTCTTACATTGGAAGAGATAGTACAGTGATTTTATCTGCCAGGTATTAACGACATGCTCGAGATGGTACAGCATGCTAACAAAAGGTCAGAGCAGACTATTTACCCATTACCGCCCTCATGCCTTTCGGCACTCCACAGCAGCATTGGGAAAATGGGAATGCCTTATGGTAGGTGCCACACTCCAAGGGCGGACGAGCGTCCAGGGGATCCCTTAAGCCACTCTTAACTGTCAAAATTCTTCAAGGCAAAAGCTAGTTTAAATGTGGGCTGGATGGCCTTGCAGCTTGAGCTCCTTAACACTGTTCTGGAACACAGAGTCAGCATTGTAAATGCTAGGCCTTTTGGATGCCTTTTTTACTGGGATAGAACTATGTAGAGCGCATCCCTGGGCAAAACAGGCCAATATACCCACATCAGGACCCCACAGGTACCGGCTACCCACTAGTTTTCAGGCGGAAAAGTGTCAGTGCTCTGGTTGACACAGATTTTGCCCTGGCAAGAGCCATCTCCCTGCACTGGCTAGTACCACATATTATGACAGTAACTTCACCCAGTGGTAGGGTGAGGTTCAAGATTACATACAGTATAGCCTACTAATAAAAAGGTAATTTAGGGTCTTATTGGAGGAGATAGGAAGCCCTGTGTGATAGTCATCAATTTTGAGCCTTGCGGTGTGCAGATTTATGTTGAAAGGAAGACCGAGTATCTCAGTTTTCAGAAGCAGTGAGTGGTTCAGATCCGAAATAGCAGATAGGGCATCAAACAATCAGATATCTTTTTACTCAATGTCTCAACCTTTTGAAATATTGTTGGCTGATCAAATTTGCAGATACTGAATGAAGATCTCTCATCTGGGCAAAAATAAATACCAATGACTAAGAGTAATGAATGGATGTCCATGAATTACTTTTTCTCTTTACATATTTAGCCGTATGATGTCTCCTTGCTTTGCCATTTGGTGACTTTCGACCAATAAATAATAGCAAGTAATCCGGACAGTTCCTCTTCTTCCCCTAAGGAAAGACAAATGACACCCTCCAAATTACCACATTATGGGGCATATTTACAAGCCCCTATCGCCAACACAGCATGCCTTTTTGGGATGTTGTGGTGGCGATAGGGACTTCACCTTACTTACAGGGCATGTTAAATCACTTAACGTGGCTTAAGGCTGCCTTCGAAATAAGGCCCCCTTTCACGCTATACTTAAAGTGAAAGGGGGTGAGCAATGGGTGTGGCAGTGGGCGTTCCACCGCTGCACCCATTGATTTTGACGCTGCCCCATACCTATAATGGCAGGGTAAATATGGGGCAGTGTGTGGTGTCGTTTAAATGAAGATAATGAACAGGTAAGTGGACTTTATTATAATTACACCTCACCCAACGGCAGTGGCAGTACAACTGCCAGATCACAGAATCCTCTCACACAAGAGTTCTCAGAGAATTCCAACAGTGACCTCATTAGCAAATGAGGTAATACGCCACACATCTTCCTTCCACACAAAAAGTAACACTGAGAAAACAATTTGAGAAGAAAACAAATCATACAAAATAATCTTTGAGATCAGCGGTTTTCTTGATAACTCTGATACTCCTCCTATGTGTTGAAGAAACATTACTAGGCAAACCATGCAGCTCAGAACTACAGGACCCGCTTACCACGGTATAGGTTTCAACACCGAATGGTCAAAAGAATTAATTTTACATGTGATAACAACACGGCTTTTGTTCCATATGCGACCATCATGTGTCTTAACAGCATTTTTCAAACATTTGATAACTTGAAGTTCTCTGGTGAACTTGGACCACTCTGCACACCCTTTAGGAGCCTTTACTTTGACAAAATCACCCACATTTACTTTCACATCTTTCACACCTTTTTAAAAAAAAAACCCTCTTTTCTTTTGTGCTGAGAAGCTATTTCTTTTTCTCTCCACAAACCAGGAGAATTATCAACACACCCTTTGTTCCATTTCATCCAACTCAGACAAACAAGAGTGGATGCTGTTCTACCTTTGAATAGTTCAAATGGAATCTTTCCTGTGGCAGCTTCCTCAGACCATCACGGCCTCCACGACACAGGCCCGCTTTATACCTTTCTCGTTGACGTACTCTACTGCTGCATCCGGCCTACACTACGGTCAAGTAGGTCACACATTTGGAACTGAGTCTTGATTACACAATGGTAGAGTACATATGTTCATTGCAAATTTTACATCAGTGTACTCCCTTCGATGTGGTGCCACCAACTCTGTGCATGGCATTCTTACGACACCTGTCTGTTGTCCCCTGTGGACTACTGCCTTCGGCCTACACTACGGACAAGTAGGTCACACATTTGGAACTGAGTCTTGATTATGCAATGGCAGAATACACAATTCATGGCTGATTTTATGCCACTGTACTCCCTTTGATCAGGTGGCAGGAACGATGTGCATAGCATCCCAATGACACGTGGCTGTGGACCCTTGATGACCGCTGCCTCAGGCCTACACTGCGGTCGAGTAGGTCACACACAATTTGAATTCAGCCTTGATTTATTTATGGCAGACTTGATGTCATTGAACAGGCCTCAACGCAGACTGCATCCCCTTTCAGCCATGGTGCCACTAAGTCTGTTCCCCGAGACCCATGGACACTTTCTGGTTGGATGTTGGTGGCGAATGAGTCCATGGACTTGGGGTTTTCGTCCCCATCATGTCGGTGATAATGACTTTGTGGTGAAAACGATACCGTGGCATTCCACTCCTCCATTTGCTGCTTCCAGACAGCTTACACCCTCTGCATCATGCCCTGTAGGACACCTTCCACTGTGCCCCGCAACCCTACGCCACATACACCACGGACATTGGTGAGGACCCGTTCCGCTCGTGTAGCCCATCTGACTGCACCGCAAGTCACCGTCCCATGGCGGGGCGCCTGTGCCAGCTGCAGTGCATCCGGGGCCACTAACTCTGTGCTGGTCAGGGACCCCTTCTTCTGAGATATTGGATGGCCTCTGAGGCAATGGCCTTGGGGTCATCAACGCCATGTGTCTGTGGCCCTGTGCTGTCCGCAGCATTCGGCCTCAACTTCGGCCCACCAGGGCTCACACATCAAATCGAGTCCTGACCGGCCCGGACGTCGCATCACCGCAGGAGGCACACGCCACCACTGCCAGGACCAACTCCAACCATCAACTGCCAGTGTTGAAACGGTCGTACTGGGAGACTGACGGAGTTGCTCGCACCAGTCGTGGATGCCATCTTCTGCCTGATCCTCTGCTCAGCACTCCAGGTGCCACTAACTAAGTGCACCATGAATCATCGTACATTACTGTTTTGATTATGTGCTGTGGTGACTTCATGCAGCGAGGAAATGCACAGCCCCTTGGCAAGTTCCAAATGAACACCCCACACACCTCAACTCTACAACCATGCAACTCACAATTCTGGCAATGCACACGTGACAAAATCACAACCAACGTGCAAAACAACATGCCCACCGACCAGACACGACAGAACAACTTACAATGGTAACCTGGGCAAACCGTGAACATGAGCCATCAATGGCATGGCACCTCAGCCACACAATAGCGGAATGTGGGAAGAGGTGGGAACCAGGCATGTGTGAAGGAGGCAGGAGAACCATGATTGGGAAAGTACACAATGCCAAGAGTGGCGGAGATGTGCTGGACAGACCGCAGTATGCAGAACACACCCATAACCATGGCGACATACACCGCTGGTGTATGGAGTGTAGTAGACAGTGGACGCAACCATGTCACCCCAGCCAGTGGGGGAGTTGGCGGAAATGTTGTCAGTTACGTCCCCCCATAAGCATGAGAGGAGTGGGATGGCCCAGCGTACGCCAAGCCAGCCTAGGGGTGTGAATAAAAAGCACGTAGCCATGGGTGTGGTCCTCTTCCACCCAACATGAATGCCCAACATCTCTGCCAGGGCGGCACCTCTCACCCTGCCATGAGGCCGACGCCGTCCTCGTGAGCGGAGTTGCATGTGATCCTGTGCGCCTGACGTACCCCGGCCCGCTGGACCCCGAACCCTTAGGGTCCGCCCCTGCGCAGCCAGGCCACACTGATCACCTGCCGACACCGGCGTGTGTCAAGGAGGGCCCACCACGTGCCGGCGCAAGCTTCAAGCCCGAGGCCCGCGACCTTGGCAGCTTCCTCAGACCATCACGGCCTCCACGACACAGGCCCGCTTTATACCTTTCTCGTTGACGTACTCTACTGCTGCATCCGGCCTACACTACGGTCAAGTAGGTCACACATTTGGAACTGAGTCTTGATTACACAATGGTAGAGTACATATGTTCATTGCAAATTTTACATCAGTGTACTCCCTTCGATGTGGTGCCACCAACTCTGTGCATGGCATTCTTACGACACCTGTCTGTTGTCCCCTGTGGACTACTGCCTTCGGCCTACACTACGGACAAGTAGGTCACACATTTGGAACTGAGTCTTGATTATGCAATGGCAGAATACACAATTCATGGCTGATTTTATGCCACTGTACTCCCTTTGATCAGGTGGCAGGAACGATGTGCATAGCATCCCAATGACACGTGGCTGTGGACCCTTGATGACCGCTGCCTCAGGCCTACACTGCGGTCGAGTAGGTCACACACAATTTGAATTCAGCCTTGATTTATTTATGGCAGACTTGATGTCATTGAACAGGCCTCAACGCAGACTGCATCCCCTTTCAGCCATGGTGCCACTAAGTCTGTTCCCCGAGACCCATGGACACTTTCTGGTTGGATGTTGGTGGCGAATGAGTCCATGGACTTGGGGTTTTCGTCCCCATCATGTCGGTGATAATGACTTTGTGGTGAAAACGATACCGTGGCATTCCACTCCTCCATTTGCTGCTTCCAGACAGCTTACACCCTCTGCATCATGCCCTGTAGGACACCTTCCACTGTGCCCCGCAACCCTACGCCACATACACCACGGACATTGGTGAGGACCCGTTCCGCTCGTGTAGCCCATCTGACTGCACCGCAAGTCACCGTCCCATGGCGGGGCGCCTGTGCCAGCTGCAGTGCATCCGGGGCCACTAACTCTGTGCTGGTCAGGGACCCCTTCTTCTGAGATATTGGATGGCCTCTGAGGCAATGGCCTTGGGGTCATCAACGCCATGTGTCTGTGGCCCTGTGCTGTCCGCAGCATTCGGCCTCAACTTCGGCCCACCAGGGCTCACACATCAAATCGAGTCCTGACCGGCCCGGACGTCGCATCACCGCAGGAGGCACACGCCACCACTGCCAGGACCAACTCCAACCATCAACTGCCAGTGTTGAAACGGTCGTACTGGGAGACTGACGGAGTTGCTCGCACCAGTCGTGGATGCCATCTTCTGCCTGATCCTCTGCTCAGCACTCCAGGTGCCACTAACTAAGTGCACCATGAATCATCGTACATTACTGTTTTGGTTATGTGCTGTGGTGACTTCATGCAGCGATGTCACCTCAGGCAGTGTGGGAGACCTGGGATGACGATGTGGAAGATGATGCAGGTGTGACACCCCCCCACTGCAGCTGCATCAGGAATGTCATGAAGGGACACATTCCTAGACATTTTATTCACATGAGCACGCTCGACTCTGGGGCACCATCCGCAGCGTACTGAAACTCATAGACACTTCTGTTTGTATGTTGGGTAACCTCTGTACTTGCTCCGGCTCCCTCCATGTTGCTCAGCAGTTGACTCTGTTATGCAGGTGTTTTCTGTTTCCATTGCACTGCTGTCCACTGTTCAAGTTGTTGCCAGCACCAAGCACTCCGTGAGGGCTGCCTCATATTCACCCCACACACATCCAGCACAGGCGTCACTATACATGTGGCCCTGCCAATAAAGGGGACAGGCGCACGTGCCTGTAGCCAGTTCAACATGATATCTGCGTGTGTCCCTGTCATCTTGTTGTATGCATGAAGGCCCTGGGCACTAACACATTACATTGTGCTGTGTACAGCGGACGCAGACATGTTACCGCAAGCAGCAGGTTAGAGCTTGGACATGTCACTTTGTTGTCACCAACTCAAATCGTAAGGGGAGTAGACCAGTCCGTCATACGCAGAGCCAACGTGGGTGTGTGACTGATGTGTGCGTGCCCCTGGGCGTGGTTCTGTACTGGGAATGTGCATCTGCATGTGTCTCTATGGCAGTGTGGGTCTCCTTTGTGGGCTGTAGGTGGTCCCTGAAGGGTAATGGACACCCATGTATGTGTACTAGTTCACGTTCCATGGGTTGGGACCACACCCGCACCTGTTGGGCCACCTCCTTTTGGCGTTCTGACACCTGGCATTGGGGTGCCATGTGTGGGTCGGTGAGGTGTTGTGAGGCAGCCATGGTTGCAGGTGCTTCCTGCTGTGTGGTCTGTGCAGGGGCTGGGGTCTCCTCTATGTAGCTTGTCTGCCCTGGTCCTGGTGGTGGGTTGCGTGGGATGTCCATGGGCTGTTGTTGGGCATCGATGTTGAAGTTGTGGTGGTTGTCTCAGGCATCACTGATGGGTTGCCTGGTCTGCCTTGCTGCAGGAGGTGTTTGTCACTCTGCAGTGTGAAGGGAAGATGCATGTTGACATTGTGTTGACATTTGTGTTGGCGCATTGTTCTTATAGACACTCAGACTGTGTGGCAATGTACATTGTGCCTGTTTGGGCAGTGCTGGCAATTCGAGGGGGGACAGTGGAGAAGTGTGGCTCACTGGTTAGAGTAGGCAGACCTGGAAGCAGAGGTCAGCCTGGGACCAGGGTTCAATTCCCGGCTCGGCTGGGTCTTGAGTCCATAAATTGTCCATGGACTCGATAATTCTCGCTCCAGTGCATACTCGATTCATGGGTTCACACTCTGCGACTCTGGGCAATAGCTTGCTTAATCTCCACAATGGCCCCTCGCGGCGGGATGCCTGGCTTTCACCTTGTGCCCTGCTGTGTTATCTCACAGGGGAATACCAGGACGGGTTCCCTAAGCAAGCGCTTAGAGACCGGTTGGTGATTTGCGCTATATAAATATCTGCACATTTACATTTACATTTACAGTGGACATTTGGACTACATGACTGATGTGAGGTTGTAGCCCTACATATGCATCTCACAGTTCCCTGCTCTGTCAAATGTGATTGGCCTGTTTCTGCGCATGCACGGACCCAGTTGTGTCCCCTGTTCTGCATTGTCGGTGTTGTACTTTGTATCTATGGATGCACTCCCAAATCCTTGGGGTGTGTCCCCCGGGCACAGGGATGGTCCTTGTCATAGGATTCAATAGCTTGTGTTGAGTTTAATAAAACAAGTGTAATCCGTCGATGTTAATGTTGTTTAATATTGTTATACCATCACAATATTATTAACAGACTTCAAATCCCAGAATGCATTGGTTCCGGAAGAATTGTTTCGTAGTATCCAACGTCTAATCATACATTTTTCAAACCCAATGCATTTCGGCTATTTCGCCTTTGTCTGGGGATTATCTGTAAATGAATATAATTGGCTTTAGATCTATGCCATACTAGGAGAATGCCTAGTAATTATAAGTGCTCCCCAGGTTTACATGCGTGTTTGTTGTAGGTGAAGGATTTAAACGTGCACCTTATGTTTACGAAGTTACTACATAGTGAGTTAATGTGGTAGTGAAACTAGCGACATTTGTGGCCATATGCGAAAAAGGTAAACAAGCGGATAGTTTTAAAGCACCCGAGATGTTAAACATTAGTAACTCACTATGTAATAACCTCGTAAGCATAAGGTGCACGTTTAAATCCTTCACCTACAACAACCACGCATGTAAACCTGGGGAGCACTTATAATTACTAGGCATTCTCCTAGTATGGCGTAGATCTAAAGCCAATTATATTAAATTGCAGTTAATCCCCAGACGGAGGCTAAATAGCCGAATTGCATTGGGTTTGAAAAATGTATGATTAGACGTTGGATACAACAAAACAATTCTTCCGGAAACAATGCTTTCTGGGATTTGAAGTCTGGTAATAATATTGTGATGGTATAACAATATTAAACAACATTAACATCGACGGATTACACTTGTTTTATTAAACTCAACAGAAGCTATTGAATCCTGTGACAAGGACCATCCCTGTGCCCGGGGGACACACCCCAAGGATTTGGGGGTGCATCCATCGATATATTCAGAACACCCAGTTCAGAGAGTGATACCCTGGAGCACGGAACAACGATATAAACCTCTATTAAATTAGGTGGTGCATTGGCTGAATCTCTATTCATTGGGTGTTGCACTTTGTGCCACTTCGTCATGGGATGTGCTGTGATTGATATGTGTGTGTGCGGCAGTGTGCCACGGGGATGAGGGATATGACCCTGGGTAATAGTGTGTGTGCAGTGTGCTACACATCGTTGTGCATGTGTGCCCTTGTGCCCACCTCCCCCCGTACCCCCAGTCCCTGTTCGTTACTCACCCTGTTGTTGTTGTGTCAGGTACTCTCGAGCTGTGTCCATACTCCCACCTCCTTGCACCGTCTCAACACTGATGACTGGCCTCCTTTTCCTCCTGCTCTTCCTGCGGTGCAGAACTCCCACCTCCTGTTGCCGTTGCTGCCTTCCTGTTGGTGGCGTCTTGGTGCCTGGTTTAGGTTTTCACATCATGCCAGCGCCTCTTGTCCTCCTCCATTGGCCTCCTCGTTACTCCAGCTGCATTCAAGGTGGTCTGATTGTGGGTCAGTTGCTGGTAGTGTTCTGTCACCTCTGTGACGCTGGTCTTGTTTTCCTGCAGACAGCACCCATCTTCCCCTCCCTCTTCTCCTTGGCCTTCCCTGACCCCGTTGGTCCTTGCTGGTGGTCTGTGGGGCTTGTGGGGTTTGCGTTGGCCTCTGCGCTGGGTCAGGGTGCATCCATGTTGCTACGCACTTTGGATTGTTTCTGGTGTGTTGTTTGTTGTTGCTTTTATAGTGCATTTTCCCGCCAGACCCATGGGATTTGCAGGACTGCCGCTGGTTTTCGCTGCTTTTTGTATCGCAGTTGGCCTCATCGCAGCTTTTTTGGCATTTGTGTTTCACATTTTTGCGGCGTGGCGTTGATTTTAACATGGCCATTTGAAACGTTATCTGGTGACTATCGCATGGTACCGCCGTGTTGTGAATACTTGGTGAACATGGCGTAAAATTCCAGCGATCGACTGCTATGTTGTAGGTTGCGTTAAGTAACTTTTGCGATGGTTATCACACGTTCTTGAGAATATACCCCAGAGTATTTTCGAACAAAACGTGTGACTTTATTTTACTGAACGAGTGAAAGATAGTCGCTGGGGTGTCTGTTGCTTCTTCACAGTGATGCATTCTTTCAATTGTTTTTAAAGTCTAAATTCTTTATTTTCTTATTTTAAAAATGTCTGCTTTGTTTCCACGCTTGATCTGAATCCGTGGGGCTATTACAAAGTATTTGGGCTTCCTTAGTTGGTGCATGAAGATGTTATTGCAGTCGACAGGGCTGTCGTGTAGCATACACGATTACCTTACCTTTTTTAATTCTTCTTTAAGCCATTTGTCTTCAGATGCTGATGTCTATTTCACCTTATTCAGTGTCTGATCTAATGGTATTCTGCTACAAGTAAATGCCTCACTTCTAGCCTTCTGACCTGTGACCCATCTGAAAAGGTCGGTTGAGTGATTATTCAATTGGGTTCTTTCAGCACCACTGTATTCTCTCCTCTTACACAATCTCTTAGAGCTATAAGTGTGAGCATGTGTTCTCCTAATCTCAGAGGGGCATATTTACAAGCCCCTTGCAACACTTTTGTGCCACTGTTGCGTCACTTTTGTGCGTAAAGAATGCGGTCAATTTACAACGTGACTCATCTAGGGAGATGCGTCACCTTGCAAAGCCCTGCCTCACATTATACCTGTGTCAGGTATAATGTATGCAGGGTGGGTGTTCCCACGCAGGAAAGCCTCCTAGAAGCGATGCAGTGAAATCTACAAGATTTCATGGGGCCACTTCTAGGACGCCACTGCGTCAAAACCCTACGACTTCTTGAAGTAGGCATAAGGAGTGATGTAGTGTATTGAGAATAGGCCTCCCTGTGCATTGCTGGAGTTGCATTGTGCTTGCGACACGACTCCAGCAATGCGTGACTTTTGCGCCAATAGATGCGTCAGAATTTCTGACGCATCTGTCAATCCTTGCGCCATGGTGGCGCAAGGGTTTCATAGGCTGGCACAGTGAAACTGACGCATCTGTACAGATGCGTCAGTTTCTTGTAAATCTGCCCCAGAGTGAGTAAAACCCTCTCATACATCAGGCAGGGCCTTTAATCCTCAGGAATTTGTTTCAGTTTTATTGTTACCATGTTATTAAGGAAATGCAATAATACATTCTTACACTTGAGCATTCACCTTTAAGCTAGAGATGGAAGGAATAGAAAATAATGCCTACACCCATGTTTTCACAGCACATGGACTCTGCCATTTAGAGACAAGCATGATCCAATGACTCACCAAAGATAACTTTGGCCCCTCTATATGATAGTTAGGTCAAGTGGAAGACTTAAACCTATAAGACAAGATAGGGTATTCAATATACAATGCAAACCCAAAGAGATGATGGACGGAGCAGTGATACCTTTCAGACACTCACCCCAGTCTCAGATCTGGGTTGAATCCATTATCCTTCTTTGGCTCACTTCTTCACCTCAGTTCAGACCCAGCTATATGCAAACCAGTCCGACCCTGTGCCTTATGGGAACAGTCCAGCCTGAACTGCCAAGCCAGGTCTTCCCTGAATTGGATACAAGCATCCTGGGACCGGTTTTGGGGTAGCATGCCTCATCAGCCAGATTAGCTTGAGTCCAGTGGCAAAGTGAGAAAGAGACCCACGTCTGGGCATAACCTGCCAACTTTGGGCGATCAAAGCAAACAGAAGGAGATGATGGACAGTGCGCTGAAACTTTTCAGACACTCACCCCCAGTCACAGATGTGGGTTGAATCTATCATCGTACTTGAGATCACTTCACCACCTTGGTTCAGACACAGCTTTATGCAAATCAGACTTGACCCTGTGCCTCGTGGGAACAGTCTATCCTGAACTGCCAAGCCAGGCCTTCCCTGAACAGGAGACAAGCATCCTAGGACCGGTTTCGGGGTAACACCCCTCATCAGCCAACCTAGCTTGAGTCCAGTAGCAAAGTGAGCAAGAGACCCACATCTGGGCATACCCTGCCAATTTAGAGTGTACAAAGCAAACACAATGAGATGATGGACGGAGCGCTGAAACTTTTCAGACACTCACCCCCAGTCACAGATTTGGGTTGAATCCATCATCGTTCTTTAGCTCACTTCGCCACCTCAGTTCAGACACAGCAATTTGCAAATCAGTCTTGAACATGTGCCTCATGGGAACAGTCCAGTCCGAACTGCCAAGCCAGGTTTTCTTTAAACTGGAGACAAGTATCCTGGGACCAGTTTCAGGGTAACAACCCTCATTAGCCAGGCTAGCTTGAGTCCAGTGGCAAAGTGAGCAAGGGACCCACATCTGGGCATACCCTGTCAACTTAGGACGAACAAAGCAAACACAAGAAGATGCGATGGACAGAGTGCTGAAACTTTTCAGACACTCACCCCAGTCACAGATCTGGGTTGAATCCATCATCATCCTTTAGCTCACTTTGCCAGCCCAGTTCAGACCCAGCTATATGCAAATCAGTCTTGACCCTGTGCCTCATGGGAACAGTCCAGCCCGAACTGCCAAGCAAGGTCTTCCCTGAACCAGTGACAAGCGTCCTGGGTTGGTTTCGGGGTAACACCCCTCATCAGCCAGTCTAGCTTGATTCCTGTGGCAAAGTGAGCAAGGGACCCACGTATGGGCCTACCCTGCCACCTTAGGGCGAACGATGATGGATTCAACCCAGATCTGTGACTGGGGGTTATGTTTTTTAAAGTTTCAGCATTCCGTCCATCATCTATTTGTGTTTTCTTTATTCATTATACAACACCACAGCAATGTCCAGAAAATTTAAATTACAAAAAGAAAAAACAATGGCTTAATTGGAAACTGCTCAAGGTAAAAGATAGTCAATTGTGTCTCAGTTTGGATAAAATATTAATTATTATCTATTATGGATTTGAAGTTAGATTAAGGATTAAAAAAGCATGTATTAGGGGCTTAAAGAACAGTCAGAAAAGAGTGGGTTCATGTCTTTATTATTATCTGGTTGATACTGAGCTAAGATTGGATCGCTTGTCTTCGGGGTACGGAAACACAGTCAAGCTTATAGCTGGTATTTGCAGGATGGAGAATGTGCCACAGGCCAAAAGATTTCTGGATTGGTCACGGGTCTACGACAGAAGACTTTCAACTAGGCTGATGGATGTACAACGGCACCACAAGCTAGCACCTCGCCACCTGTCCTCCCACACCTCCTAACACCTCTCTGCAATGAGCATCTCTCTGCAGCCAGGATATGAAACCCCTCTTTTTACCCTGTGTCAAATTTACGTCTAATGATGGTAGATCTTTTCAGTCCAAGGCTCAGGTAAATATGGAACTCATTACGAGGGCGCTTGGGACTCTCAACCCACTTCCCAGGATGTATTAAAGGGCTTATGTGCATCAAGCAAGTGAAGAATAGGCAGACCTTCCCGAAGAGACCCCGGCAGCTGCGGCCCGGTTGTGGGAGGGGAGAATTGACAGACTACCACAAAATCTAAAAAGTAATACATTTTTCCTTGTCTGTCAAAATTAACCCCCATCCAGCCCCACCGCCCCACAGGGCCAGACTGGTAATGCAAACCGGCTCTAGCAATTGAGTTGGGCCGGCTGCAGGTGGGTGGGGGGTAGGTGCACCTGCAAAACACTGCAGCTGCTTTTATTACAAGGGGCCAATATTGCTCCCTGGTAACAAAAACGCCCCCCCAGGGGTCCAAAACCAGCCCCCACCCTGGCGCCCACTGGGGAAACCGCCCGGCGCCTGCTGCGGCCAATGCGGCCTTGTCGCACCACAGCTCTTACCTGCACGGGTCGCGGCTGGGCCCCTGGGTAGTTTGTGTTATTTTAAGGTGATGATGACTAGCTATATCAAGATCTTGGTAGGCCTCCACAGCAAAGTATTTTGACTCGAGGTCATTATCCTCAAAAAGTATATTTGCAAACGGTCCTCAGTTATTCTGCTCTACCTGGCCTGTTTTATGGGATAGAAGTGTTGCTTAACCGTGCATGTGCTGTTGTCAGTGTTGAGGATGGGGCTGCATTTCTATGGAGGCGAAGCGGGTTAATTGCTACAGAAAATTAACAAAGTTAGCCTGCTAAAAGGAGCATGACACGAAAATGTCGTTTAAAAAATATATATATATATTGTCCTTGTGTAAAATATTCTGGGGCATATTATCAAGCCCATAATCGCTGCTTTAGCGGCCGTTTTGGGCTGAAAAGCCGCGATAACGGTATCGCATTATTGACAAGGGCACGCTAGCTCATGTTTCCAAGTCTTAGCGCACGTCTTCATCATGCATCCCTTCGCATCGCTAATGAGATGCAAAGTAGGCGTGCCTGACAAAACTTCACGGGAAAATATCGCTAACGCAGGTTCGTGATATTAACAACGAGGTCCTGTCTGGCGTAGCGATAAACATAACCACGCTAACGCGCCATTAACGCTGGATTCTAACGTCTGCTAAAATCATGGCTTACGCATACCTAACATGGGAGGTGGATTATGGTATTACGACCACAAGGTGTTATCAATAAGCTTTTCGCTGATTTTCAGTAAACATCGCTGATTTTCCAGCAATGTTGGCCCATTTCCCCGCTATTGCTGGAATGCTTTTCACCATTGCACTAAGCGTTGTTAATAGAGCGCTAGCATGGCGATGAATTCCAGCGATAGCCAGCAATAGTGAAAAACGTGCTAAGCGCGTTCAGCGATAATTATCGCTGCTGCTTGATAATATGTCCCTCTATGTTCTAGTGATTAACGTGGATATATCAGTGACTTGTTCATGGTGTGATCGGGCAAGAGGGTAGGGAAGATGAGGCACAGCTGTGGCTCGCCAAGCGGCCTCCAAAGTTTATTTACATGATATAGATTCCATACATTGATTTATGCAGGGCCAGAAAAGGGATTGGAGGTCAATCTATCAGAGAATAGCTGGCTTGGACATATCTTTTATGAAGTGCACATGCATTGCTCTGTGAGAGGGAGACGCCAAGGGTAGGCAGGAATGCCCTAAATGTTTATTAATTGAAAGGTGTGTGAAGAAAGGCTGAGGCAGGCATACACAGTATATGAAGAATGGAGCGGGTGTAGGAGGAGAAGTAATATAGAGGCGCATTAATCTATAGAATGTAGCTCTAAGTTTATGCACTAAAAGGTGATTGGGGAGTCAAGCGTGCTAAATAAAACAAAATCTTATTTCACTGCATATAATAGAAAGTTGTATTTACTACACATTTTTCGAAGATGAAGACCCATTGACTCACATCTAACACTTTCTTTTACTCCTACGAGTTCTCGTTGATGCAAACTGCAGCTTTTAACAAGTGAACATGGCTTCTAAAACTAAAGGATTAAGTATCGAAACCAGGAATGTTATGAGGCTTTTATGCTATATTGTGTATAATATTTTTTGATTAATTGTATTCTTTGCTTTCACTGTTCACTAATGGAGGAACGAAGGGAAACCTCTCCCATATAAAACAAGGGATATTTCAGCCCTGCTGAAAACTAACAGAAACAAGCTAGAATGTATGTCTTTGCCTAGTTTGAAAACTTGGCACGTTAGTGTAATCAAAATAAAAGAGGGTCATAACCTCACATTCATAGGTATCAAGTGATTTTTTTAAAGAAGTAGAAAGAGGTGAAAAAATACAGAATTGAAGTACTCTCACACCTGGAGTTATGAATGATATCATAAACAACTCAAACCTTATCTCTCGTTATCTATTTTGAGTCATACACAACCCCTCTTGGTGAAGAATAGAAAAATCCCTGTCATTCGCAGTCAAAGATCTATTTCTATATAATATTTATTACATTAGGTTCACCAATGGTACAGATGAGAAAGGAAAATAATCATTTGTTCTCTACATCTGTTTGAGGCAAGTGAAACATTTAATAGATTAATATTATTTGATGTAGGAGGTGATTTATGGGCTGATAACATTGCAGGTGTTAATGCCGTAATTGTAAGATTGGTAAAGCATCTTTTACCTTTGAGATGGGCAAACTGAATTTCGACACCATTTTGTGCTAAGCACAGTCGATTTCCAGTAAAGAGTATTTCTGCTGATTCCAATAATGATTAATTTATGCTGCATACTGTTTTCAAAAAGATGTCATTCATTTGTGATTTTCTTGTGTGATATATTAATATTTGAAAGAAAATCACTATGCAGACATACCAATATTTAGAGCAATGCGACTCAGATAACTTGCTGTGCTTCTCAAATAAAGAGAGAAGGAATGTGCCATATTTACTAATATATGGCGCAATCCTGCTCTCTCTTTGCACTGGCTCGCATAGTGCAGCCTAGCGCCAGCCTAGGCACCCTTGCGTCATGGTGCAAGGGTCACTCTAGTCAGGGCAAGGAAGGTACACGCAAAAGATAACCCCTGCTCACCCCCTTGGTAGCTTGGCACGAGCAGTCAGGCTTATCTCTGAGGCGATGTGTAAAGCGTTTGCGCGCGCACCCAGCAACAACACCCAAGGCCCACCACAAAGGAAACTCCACACAAGGTATTCTATAAAAATAACCTTTGTATTATACACAACACATTAGATAAAAACACACACTTTACAATGTGCCAACAGGCACGGGCAGAATTTACAAGGGATTATATATACAGGAGACAGGGCCACATGGACCACTGTCAGGAATTAGCACTTTGTAGAAATAGCACTTAGAACGTAGGAATAATATTTTAGAACATAGCACACAATAACATATATAACACACAATCAGTAACTCCTGATAACCAGAAAGCACCACCTACGCAACCCTAACCACCTTAGGAAAATACTGCGCAGGGAATCAGGACCTCACCAGTACCACCTGTACTAGGAGAAAAACAACCACCTAAGTATCCCTCTACCTGTAGGGGTCTAAGCACATAAACACATGCTGCATAAAATACATTGAGGTGTAAACACAATTCAGGAAAGAAAATATCATTAAGGCATTGCGCAGGCGCAAAAAGTACATGTATGAAAATCGCCAAGCGCCCTAGGGGAGGGCACAACACAAGATAACTGTCCCCAGGCCAACTGGCCTCTCAGGGGTGCAGAAATCACCAATAGCCAAAAATGTCAGGGCGTGACTGCGCAGGCTGCGCAAGCCAGGCGCACAATGTACAACCTAAACGTTGCAGCTGCCCACTAAGTGCTGGGCAGCTGTAGAAGTGAGCGAGGGCACCACTGTGCCTTTTACAACAAATGTGGCATACCTTGGGGCCTCTCTGGGCTCTGCCAACAAGAATGCCCCCAAACGTTGGAGCCTGGTGGGCTCAATAAACAAATGTGCCCCGTTAGAGCCTCTGTGACTCTGTAAACAAATGTGCCCCGTTGGAGCCTCTGTGGCTCTGAAAACAAATATGCCCCAACCGTTGGAGCCTTTTAGACTCTTGAACACACAATGCCCAGTCGTTGGAGTCCTCTAGACTCTAAACAAATATGCCCCCAAAGCAATGTGGGAGCCTCGTGGGCTCCTTAACAAATCTTGGCCCCGAATGCTGGAGCGGCCCGCTGTCAGTTACGGGGCCGCTCTGGTATCACTACGAGAGCCCCCCTCCACTCACCGGGTTCCAAGGGAGGACTCCAGGCTCTTCGTAGCGCGGAGGGGCAGGCACCGACAATGTGCCTCGCGCCCCCTCCGCTCCCGCTCCGGCCGCACTCCTCCCGTCAGGATCCAGCGCGGGGTGGGCTCCCGCCTGGATGCATCGGCACTTCAGGACTTTGGCTGCAACCGCGCGGGGCTCCCTCAGCTCACGGGAGCCCTGGTCATCTCTACGTCGTTCCGCTCCTCTCGGGGAAGCACGGGGTAGGCTCCCGTCTGCTTCCTGTGTTAGGCCACGCCCCTGTCCCTTCCGAGGCTGCCTGACTTCCTGGTTCGCCGCGTTCGTGGCTCGGGCCGGCGGCGGTGAAGCGGGGACAACGAGGGGTAGGCTCCCTCTTACTTGAGGTGAATAAACGGAGTGGGCACCCGATAACTAAATAATTAAATAAGCGGGGTGGGCACCCGCCAACGACCACCACAATGCGGGGTGGGCACCCGCTTCGATCTTGGCAACCCGAGGGGGAATCCCTACGCCGGGGATTCCCTCTTCCAGGAGGAGCAGCTCGGCACCGCTGCAGACACGACACGGAGCGCTCTAGAAGCGCTGGGGCCACAGAGAGAGCGCTCCTAGCGCTGTAAGGCAGAGAAAAGTGCTCCCAGGCGCTTAGGGGTGCCAGTAAACACAAAAGTCCAGCAAAGTTATTCAAAAGGCAGGGGGGCAAGGCTGGACCCAGAGCCAGCTCACTGGGCCTCCAGGCAGGGAGGTAATCCAAGTGGCGGTCCTCTGGTCCAGCAGCAGCAGCAGCCCCCCTCAGGTAAGATCCTGGCAGAGAACAGTTTCTGTGGGGACACAGCCCCATTTTTATACATGCAAACCCTTTGTTCTGGGGTCAGGGTGAGGGGGAAAACCAGTCGCAGCTGGTTGGGGAGCACCCTTGATGTGCTCAGCCCCTCACTCTATTCACTGGAAGGGCTAGGGTCGTCAGTCGCACCACAGGGGGCGGGGCCAGCATTGTGTTTGGAAAACCCTGTCCTATTCAGGACCCAGGTGGACTCCTCCCACCCATCTAGCTGCTGATCTCCCCATTCACCACTGGGTGACTCATCCTGACACTGGGGAATCCCTAGCCCGTCACATGACACGACCAGCCAATCACGCGACAGACACACTGCACACAGAAGTGCCCACTTCTAGAAGTGGCACTTCCACACTAGGTACATGCACGCCGCACACATCATCGCGCAGCATTCACTCCCCCGAGTCCGCACATACCAAAACTCGGGCCTGCACACCCCACGCATCAGGAACTACTAGGGACACATACATTCCCCATGCATTCCTATGGGAGGGCAGGCCTATCTCACCACATGCACTCAGAGCACGCACGCACTTTACCCTGTGACACAGGGAAAGTGCGCAGAGACCAAACAATCACCATACCAAGTCACCAATAAAAAGCCAAAAAGTCCAGGGGTGAACCTGCCAGAAGGGCCAAGTCCAACACCCCTCATTCTATTTGTGCTGTAGAATGCAGCACACTTAGAAAGAGGAAATAGCAAGGAGAAATAAAGCGATTTCTCCTTGTTGTGCCTCCCCCAGGATGGCATATCTTTTTGAAGATTTCCCGGGATTACCAGTATTAGTAAATCTGGCAATGTGCCAAAATCTATGGGCGGATGAGTGGGGACACACATGCTCCATTCATAGAACAGCTTTTTCAGTAGGCTTGACCTTGCTGCTTTTGAGCCAAACCCTTCCGTTGGTATCCCATTCATAGAACAGCTTCACAAGGCAAAGTAAGGCAAGGCAGCGACTTGTGAAGCGTTACTCCGGATTAACTATGCCATGCACAGCCACACATGGAGACTCTGCTTAGAATAGTAAATCTCACTTAAGGCTTGGATTTGCCCGTGCCTCACTTTGTGTGATGCAAGGGTAGTGCAATCCTTTGCATTTTGCAGCACACATAGAAAGAGGAAAAAGCCTCTAAGGATTTTTTTTGTGCAGGAAGGTGGTACCCCTTTCTGCAGAAAACCAATCCTACATGCAACGCAGGAACCCTTGCACTGTGGTGTAAGGGTGCCTGTCATGGCTCTAGGCAGCCCATTGTGGTCTAGTGCAGGGGGAAAAGTCAGGAATGCACCGTATACCTGCCTTTTGGGCTTAAGTGTTTATTTGCAAAACGTCTTCAGTACTAGTCCTGCTTCATTCCAAAGGTTTTGAACTTGAAGGAATTAGGGGCACATTATTATGCCCTGGGACCACAACTGACAGGCTGTTGTTGGCGGTCCTACCAACAGACAGCCCTTTGGGCCGACCGCCACCTTACGATGCAGGCGGTCAGACTCTCGATAGTCGGGGGACAGACCACCTCCTCCGACAGGATCTACTGATCTCAACTGGGCAATGCTCAGAATCGTGATCCTGAATGGAATCGGTGCCTGCTCAGGCACCGCCGTCAGGATCACGATATCCCTTTCTGACTACCTGTTCATGATGGTCCCACCACCATGAAAAGGTAGCCAGAGAGGGACTTTGGAGGCCCCAAGCAGAGCCCCAATCCCCCGCGGGCCACTGCTTAGTTGCCCTGGGGGCACATGTGGTGCTCCCCCACACATTCAAGTATCGTGTGCCAGGCACCACATGGTGCCTGGCACACGGTGCATGGATGTGCACAAAATGCTTTTTTCTAGTGCGACTTGTGCTGCAGCACATTTCCTGGGCCGCAGCACAATCCGCACTAGAAAAAAGCATTTTATGACCACTTGCATGTGAGTCGTATCATGATAGGCCGGGCGGGACCGCCGACTCATTGTCGGACGGTCACCTGCCCGCAGCAATAGCGGACGCTCGTCCGACCGCCATTGTAATGAGCCCCTTATTTCTGGCAGCCTTCCAGCGTGCTGACTGAAATATATAAATTCAGTTTAATTTCATTTTATCATATTTACATAGTACAGAGAAATTAGAAAAAAATATTACCCATGGAGTTACATAGGAATAGCAACCTACTGAGAAAAATAGTGCCTACCTAACTGGGCAGGACAGATTTGTGGAAACATGAAAAGTACCACAAAGGATGATCTTAAGAATGTTAAGTAGTGCCCCCCAAGAGTAGAAGAATACGTGTTTAAATGATCTTGTAAGAGCATGGGACCAGAGCCATGAACCACATGAAGTGCAAGATACAAGGCCTTGAAATGTATCAGCTTCACAACAAGAATAAAATGAAGTTTACACATTTGTGGGACAACTAAAGTAGTGTGAAAAGGGCAGATTACCATTGGTGCGGTAGCATTCTAAACTACCCACACTCAAGAGACCATCCATTTGACTAATCCTAAATCACGCCATTCCATGACACAAATATAATGAAAATACCGCTAGTCCCACAGTTAGTTTACCCTTCTATAGTAAAAAAGGAAGGATCTATTTTAAAGTATTCAGGAGAAGAAAAGAGTATGTTGCTAAACTGTTCACTTTAGGAACAAAGAATGGAATTTAATTGAATCAAAACATCCTGTTACGAACATTTGTAGCTGGAATGGAGGGCTACCTAGGACTTTTGGAGAAGATGCAGGGGTCCATGCATGGCCACCCAGATTTCAAGCCTCAGTTTTCTCTAAATCAAAATTGAAGGTGTTGTCTGACATCAAAGAGGTGGATTGGTGTTGTCTGACATCAACGAGGTGGATCACTGACATAACATGGATCCAACAAATAATGAGAAAAACAACTATCATAAATGAAATATCAAGACCAAAATATTACCTTTGTATACATAACTATAAGAATCACCAATTTTGAGCACACAAATATTGTTAAAAGTACAGATTTTGACATATAACGCTAACAAAAATATTGGGAACACAGATATTGTCACCTATAAATAAACTTGTACCTGGACAAAGTTATTGATTACCACAATATTGACTACAAAATTATTGTCCAAATACAATACTAATAGTAAAAAAACTCAGGACCATATGTACAAAGAAGTGGCAGAGTGGGGCGTTTGCCATCATGGCTTAAAGCCCCACTCCGCCACTTCAGAAACACAAGGCTGCACCACATTTACAAGAATATGCTGCATTTCCCCTTGTACTGGTGCTAAGTTTAGCAGTTTGGCGCCAATGCAGGCACCCTTGCACCATAGTGCAAAGGAGTTTGCGTGCAGGGGAAAATTGTTTATATGTAGGAAGGTGTCCCTTCTTGCACATAAACAATCTTTAAATACCGTTTTGTCACTTCTATTTGTCCTGCTTAATGCGGCACACATGAAAGATACAAAAGTCATTTTTTCTCAAGATTGTTTATATACATGAAGGGTCTCCTTCCTACATATAAACAATCCAAGGCCTTTTGCTTTTTACATGTGTGCTGCGCAAGGCAGCACACTTGGAAAGAGCAAAAACAAGGATAAATAAGGCATTTCTACTAATTCGTCCAAGTTAAGACCAGGTTTTCCCTATTCTTAATTTTGGCGCTGCCTCCAATTTACGCCACCCTTATAAGTAGGGGGCAGCGTCAAAATCAGTGGGTGTTGCCCACCAGAACACCCACTGCCCACCCCTTTCACGCTAAGCATAGCATGAAAGAGGGCCTTATTTACAACGTAGCGATAAGCCACATTAAGTGGCTTAACGCTGCCTTGTAAATAGGGCAAAGTCCCTATTGCCACAGGAACATCGGAAAAAGTGACGTTCCCATGGCGATAGGGGCTTGTACATATGCCCCTCAGTTTTTACAGAAACCAATTACTTCAAATAATCCTAAACCTATAATAAACATCTATAATTAAATCAAAATATATCACATCACCTAAAAATTCAACATTTGCCCAAAAAACATAGCACACCTGAAAATATACAATAAATACACCAAACACATTATTATTAACTATAATCATTTAAATACAAACAATAATATAAAATATTATACAAAACAAATACATTCATATTTAAATAAAAATATATATGATACTACAAAAAGAAAATATAAATTAGCGTTTACTAAACAAGGATTTAACTGATCAAAAAATGTCAAATGATACTAAACCAACCAATAAAATAGCACAATAAACAAATGTAACCAAATAATTTCTAGTCCAATTAAATGAAAAATACTAAAGACACACTAATTATAGCAAATAATTGCTCAAAAAATGACAAACACTGCAAGAGGAGGAAAAAATGCCGTAATCTCGCAACAAACGATTATACATGAAAATATACATCTCTACAGCTACGTATTCAAGTAAGTAAAAGTTATATTTACCCAAAAAATTAAATGTTACCAAACGAACAAATTATTAATTAACAAGTAAATAGTAACTCAATCAATAAATGTTCTCGTTTTAAACAGGCTACCAAAAAGAAAAAAAGAACTTTCAAACCAACAGACTGATAGAAAATCTTAGCTATAATAAATCACCAAAAATATATAATAAAGTAAGTATAAATAAATAAGAAATAAAAAAAAATCCAAGCTAAACCAATTTGGGGAAGGTGTTGACATTACAAGAATTAAACTTACCCTCCCCACTCCTACATAAACCAAATCATGTAAGGTGTTGGACACTAAAGGGGTGACATTAACTATTCCCAATCCAATCTAAATGAATTTGGGGAAGATGTAGGGCACTAAAGGGGTGAGATGTACTATTCCCACTCCAATTTAAACCAATTTGCCATTCTGCAGCACACATAGAAAGAGGAAAACACTTCTTATGTTTGTTTTTGTGCAGGAAGGTGTCCCTTCCTGCACAAAAATAATCACCCCTACAACACAGACACGCTTGACCATGGCGCAAGGGTGCCTATGTTGGCGCATGGCAGCCCATTGTGCTCCATCATAGGGGAAAAAGACAGGAATGCGCTGTATCTCATAGGTATGGTGCATTCCTTCCCTTTTCTTTTGACACAGGCTATCTCAGAAAGATTACTTATGGTGCTGCCCTGCTCCGAAACCTTGTAAATTAGGCCTTTAAAGGGTGATGTTTACTATACCCACTCCAATCTAAACCCAACTCAGGGAAAGTGTTGGACTCCATAGGGGTGACATTTACTATTCCCACTCCAATCTAAACCAACTTGGGGAAGGTGTTGGACGAGGGATGACATTTACAATTCCCAAGCCAATCTAAACAAACTTGGGGAAGGCATAAAAAACCTAAAAATGCAAATGTATTAAATTCAATTAAAAATACAACTGTTTATGAAGAACATTATATTTAAAAAAAAACACAATTAGTATTATACATTATCACACTCAGTAATTTATAAAATTGTCAAAATTATTCTATCACACTAATCTAAACTACTATAATTTATATACAAATGTAACTTAAAAAAATAAAACATATAACTAGCAATAGGATTTCCAAAATTTTAATTAATATTTGTCGGTATTTATAAATGTTAAAAAAACTACAATTACATTTGTTTCAAGTAACCAACATTTCTAAATAATAATTCAAAAATTATTTAAATTTTTTACATTATAACAATTTATAAACTATTTCCTTCATTCCAAATATTATTATTGTAGTTTCTTTTGTACAATTATAAAAATGTAATACAAGGAATTTAGGTGCCGATTCCGATCCGGGAAAAAAAAATTGCGTACGACTCGTATCCGTATATTTTCACGTACGAATTATACAAGTAACGTACAAACTGCGAAGTACGATTCGTACGTGAAAAATACATACGAATTGCGTCGGGAAAATGGTCCGAGAGGGAGCCGTAAATTTTTACGTCTGAATAGCGTCGGGAAAAGTGTCCGATAGGGAGCCGGACATTTTTACGTGCAAATCGTAAAACAGAAGTCCGAGCGCGCAAGTACGATCCGTAACGCCCGTCCGAATACACAACGCATGTAAAAGGTCCCGTACGGAGCGAACGCTGTAGCCTACATGTACACGGGTAAACTTGTGCCCGGATATGAGTCGTACAGCCCCCCTCACCCCGCACATGTCAGCACCGTACCCCCGTATGTCAGCACCGTACCCCCCCTCCGCACTGTACCCCAACACCGTAGCACAGCCCCGCACCTGTACGCGCCGCACCCCAGGCCCGTCTCCCAGCCCCGCACCTGTACGCCCCGTACCCCAGGACCGTACCCCAGCCCCCCACCTGAACGCGCCGCACCCCAGGCCCTTCTCCCAGCCCCGCACCTGTACGCCCCGTACCCCAGGACCATACCCCAGCCGCCTACCTGTATGCGCTGCACCCCAGGCCCGTCTCCCAGCCCTGTACCTGTACGCACCGTACCCCAACACCGTAGCCCAGCCCCGTACCTGTACGCACCGTACCCCAACACCGTAGCACAGCCCCGCACCTGTACGCACTGTACCCCAACACCCTAGCACATCCCCGCACCTTACCTACGCGAAAAAGACTCATACAGAACCAGGACACTGTAAAACAGCACAAGGAGGGTCAATTCGACTCGCACAACACCACAAAACACGTCAACCAGACAAAATACATCTCTATGACTGACCTGGCACATCCAAACAGGCAAACAGAGGCCCTAAATCACAACCACCTCTTATAACACACCCACCACAAATTCAAACCCAGCCACACCCACAAATGGACCAATAAAAAGGGCCCACACACACAACCCATGAGCCTTTGCAACAGACCCACTGCTGACAGACCCCACAGACAAACAACTGCACCTTACTTTCACCTTAACTACACCTTAACTTACACACCTTCACACAACCTCATTCACAAACACACCCTCTTCACATTCACACACACACCGTCACATTCACACCCACACACCCACAACCATCCACACCCACACCTCACACCATGCCCACAGACAAGAATCCAAATTTCACAAGGGCGGAGCTGGACCTCCTCATCAACGAAGTCATCAGAGTCGAGCCACAGCTGTTTGGAACATTGGTCAGACAGACCAGCATAGCTCAAAAAACAAGCCTGTGGCAGAGGATCGTAGATAAGGTGAATGCTGTTGCGTCCATCCAAAGGACCAGGCATGAATGCCAAGCCAGGTGGTACGATCTGCGCAGGGCAGTCAAGAGGAAAATGAACGAGGAATACGCCCAGAGTAACATCACTGGAGGCGGGCTGCCCCGCAGACCCGTACATTACCATCCCTGGGAGGAGAAGGTGATGGCCATGCTTCCGCCGGTGGGAGTACACGGAGTTGAAGGAGTCGCAGAGCCTGGTGAGTACACAAACAACTCACGTAACATGAGGGGAATGCCATCCACACCACAAATACACCAAATGCACGCAACTTCCCCCAAGCCCTCACCGCACACAACCACACACTAAAACCACGCTCATGCCATTAACGTCTCCATGCCCCATTCACAAATAAAGGCAATGCCATGTCCCAGGCCACACCAACCACAAACCCAAGACTGGATGTCCGGGATGCTGGGAGGGTGGGGCTCACACAACACATTGTGCAACTCCGAAGCAGACACCAATGCCCTCAGCCCCTATGGCCTAGGTACATACCCATGCACCATGCCCAATGCACAGGGACTGGCAAAGTACTGACAAGGTAGCTGACACTTGGCCCTGCTGTATGCAGCACAAGGCCCTTCTGTGACCACTGTACACTCAAACACCAACTACACAAGCTCAGATATCTAGCACAGGCACTCAAACTCACTGTCATGCCAGAATGCACCATGAGGGGACAGACACATCACCTGGGAGACCCAATGACAAATCACACTACACCCAACAGCAGGCCCGGTCACACCCCCCTCACACAAGCACACACCCCCGGGGCAGGCAACGGATTTACCCACTCTCACAACGGACATGTGACACACAAGACCAATCCATCGCCAAATAAGCATTCGAGCCAAAATTCTACTGGTCAAACACTCAGGAGAACATACCCAAACTGTCCCCCGCAACATACCCATCCCCAATTGGACATTGAGAGGAATGCTAGGCACATCCAACTACCTGGAGGATCTGCGACAACTTGAATATGTATGAAACATGGATGTGGCATGAAACAGCATTAACATTGTCTCTCTCTCACACACAGGGCAACGTCATCAACCTCCCCCCAACAATGGGGGGAACAATCACAGTCCCAGGCTCAGAGTGAAGATGATCCCACCGGCAGCAACAACTCTCACCACTCCGTGGATGACCCCGACCAACCTGCCCCTCTGGTGCCCAAGCTCCTGCAGCACCTGCATCAGGTACATCTGTGCCAACCACCACCCCCATTCCTGCACATCCCAGGAGACACCCAGGAGCCCTGCTCGTACTGAACAACACAGCCAGTCTGACCAGGAGGGACAAGGTTCTCCGGGCACCCAGGAGGAGGCAGACAACCCCGCAAATGCCATCCCTCAGGGTTCCCGTAGACCCGATGTGCCCACAATGGCAGGCCAGGCTCGTGTGGGCAGGGGTGGTGGGAGTGGAGGCAGGCGGAGGCGCGAACCTGACCAGCCAGCTGAGGGAACTGGTATGTCACACATACGCCACATCCTGGACACATACTGGCGTGACACCAGGGGCATCAGCCAGGTGGTGTCGAGCCTCACAGAGATGAAGGGGACCCTTGACGAGATGAAGAACCTGCAGGCCGAGCAACATGCCAGTCAACAACAACACCAAGGACGGATGGAGGCAAGACTGGCTGAGCTCCTGGCGGTGCAAACGGACATGAGCCGTTCACTCCGTCGGATCGCCGACAACATCGGCAACCCTCCCTGTGCCACCAAGCGAAGACCAGCACCAGCCACAGGGAGGGAGGAGGAGGAGGATTCGTCCGACGGAGCATCACAGACATCGTCAAGGCCTGCATCTGAGGGTCCCCGGAGGAAGGTGGGTCGTCCACGGAAAAGACCGTGAGAGTCAGCGGACCATCCACATCTCCCAGGTCACCTGGCCTGGCACCTGGCCCTCTGGCGCAACAGCACCACCTCACCCAATGACATTCTCTGCCACATGGACTTGCTGGTCACAGTCTGACCAATGATGACCAACACTGTGGTCTGGACTCTGATGACTCCAACTGACAAGGATGCTAACTCCCCCTGTGAACTTTGGATTCTATGCACCCGGTAGAGCACCTTACTTCATCTACCAAAAGACTTACCCCACCAAAAATAAATACTTTATTTTGTCATGAGATGTTGCTGTCATTTGGCATTATTCCCCAACATATGTGTGTGTAAATGTCAAACTATGCCTGAGTGTTGAACTAACTCCACACATCCATACCCTGGGATCGGAGTCTGGTACAGGACACACATGGGTCACAATGTATCATTCAATGCAGACATGGAGCACAATACTCACCTGTGATGGCCTCAACCTGCTGAGGGGGTGCATGCAATTCTGTGCCAACAGACCTATTTGGAAGAGTATCATTAAGGCGTAGAGGTCATGCCTCATTCGGAGGTTCCCGGGGAGGGAGTCCCAGGTATGTGTTCCCAGGTGGGAGAACTATGTCCTGCATGCAGGAGTACGTTGGATCTGAAGAATGGTGGCCAGGTCAAGGTTGGATGCACGGAGATGGCACTACGGGTTCTCGGATGACAGTGGTACAAGGTTGGTGTTGGGTCGGGGTTGTGGCCTGCCTCCTGAGTGTGGGTCGGGAGTCTGAAGGTCATCCTGCAGCACACAGTGATCCATTGCAGCTATCTCTGCTGGACGGTGATGTGACTGGGGTGGGAGATGTTGCAGCTGAGGTGTGCAGATGCAGCCTGGATGTGGACAAGTGTCCTGGGAGTTTGGATGTGGCTGCCCCGTAGAGGGCAGGGCAGTATTTGACACAGATGTTGTCGTGGACCTGGGGGATGGTCCGTCTTTCCTTGGAGTGGATCTATCTGGAGATCATGTGCATAATGCAGAGGGTGTTGCAGTCTGAGGCACAGATGCTGGTGATTACCATGGCAAATGTGAGCAAGCAATCCATGATGCACACCATCTTGTGTGCTTGGACACTGGGAGCTTGTGCGGGGCTTCTGCGGGTGGGACACAAGCAGTTGACCCAGCTGTAAGGGGACAATCCTCAGTTGTTGACCTCAGTCCTGTACAAGTCCAGCCTCAGGTGGCTGCTGTTCTGCCATTCATCAATGGATCTCATGCAATCTAGAATATTGGAACTGGCAATGTCTGTGTCCTTGGTGAGGGTGAGGAGCACCTGGCTGTCAATGGCATACGAGTTGATGATGAGGTTGTGTGCGCATGTGATGGTGGAGAGGGGGGTCCTGGACACATTGTAGATTGACACGCTAAGAGATGATACCTGTGCCATGTGCCTCACAACGACAGCATACTACATGCAGAAGCCTTGAGTCCCACTCCCATGGCCTTGCCGGGGTACAGAGCCGGTGGGGAGTAGGAGGGACATGACCTGGTGGGTGTGACATGGCCTGGAAGGCGTGGCAGCGCTGTATCGGCAGTCGGAGTTGCACACTCATCATGCAAAGGTGTTGTGTGTGCGTTTAGTGTATGCCTGAGAGCTGGCGGCAGATGTGTGGATGGACATTGCTTGGAGGGTGGCTGCAACATCAGACTGTAGTGTGATGTGGGTCATGCAAGGACATGAGGCCCGTGCAATGTGCACATTACATGAGCAGGTGGTCCAGCCTTTGGGACGGCGTGGCCGCAACTGTGGCACAGACAAGCTGATGACAGCCAAATGATTGGGTTGATGGAGGAAGGGAGGAGCATCTTTGATGTGTGTGTGTTGCCAAATCAGGAAACTTCGTGTGCCCTTGCTGCAGTGGCTGCAACAGCAGGCGGCATGTCCTGGGAACTATGCCACAATTTCCACACAAAGACTAGGATGTCAGAAAGGACTACTGCAACAGGTGTATGTCAAGGAAGGAGTGACCGGTTTTCAATGGCACACCCAGAGACAAAGGATGCACAATCCCCAAAGATGACTGACACCGGATCATGAAACTGAACGCCAAGCTGCGCACAGGAAACACACCCCAGAAGGTGTTGACGGCCCGTTGTGGGGACCAACATACCAAAACACAAACACAGCCATGGACGTCATGCACAATAGAGAATCAAATACATGTAGAACAGCATGCAGGTTGCTAATCTACACATAGACTCATATGCACAATCCTTGACAACCATGCCAGAGATGGCACATGCACAGTGGCAAGAGACCTGCATTGACAGAGATGAGGCACCTTGGAGGCTGAGGAACACCTTTATTACTCAGGCTCACACCTATGGAAATGCATCAATATTAACAGACTCACATGGTCTTTTGGATTAACATGTGGGACCTACACTGGACACCCCCTTCGCACCACAGATGCTGTCAATCCATGGGAATGGCACACAAATGAAGGGGGTGAGCCAAACATCCCCTGCTGCACACGGAGAGGCTGCAATTCCCCATTGAGCCTCTTATGGGGATGTCCCGCAATATGTCCACCCGTAGCACACATTGCATTACTCATGAGGAATAGCAGGAGCACGACGATGCCACGAGCAGACAGCATGCGCAAATACCTGGGGATGAGAGACACACAAGAAGTCAGGAAAAACATAGTCATCCGCATGCATGGTCATATGCTCTACATGAATAAGGTTGACACCATGCTAGTTGTCAATTGAGTGTGTCAGTTAAAATGTGTGGAATGACATCAGCACACACCTCAAAGTCACTTAGCATACAGTCAGCTGGACACACACATTGCAACACATGCCACACAAGGCTCCAAGCGTGCACACTCAGACCCAGTGACTCACCATTATGAGAAGAAGTTGCGTATGAGCTGACCTCCTCCTCCTCCTCCTCCTCACTTGCCTCGTGACCAAGGCCGTCACCCTCCACGGGTGGATGTTCCTGCTCATCGGGATCCAGGATGAGTGGCACAGCTTTCTCCACTGCCATGTTGTGCAGCATGCAGCACATGAGGAAGATTTTGCAGACCTTCACCGGTGCATATGGGAGGGACCTGCCGGTCTTGTGGAGGCAACGGAATCGGCTCTTCAGGAGGCCAAACGTCCTCTCAATCACTCGCCTGGTCTGCCCATGGGCGTTGTTGTAACAGTGATCTGCAGCTGTTCTCGGGTTGCGGAGAGGCGTCACCAGCCATGGCATGTTGGGATAGCCAGAGTCCCCTACATGGAAACATCATGTAAAGAAGTGGGTCAGGAGATGCCGTCACATACTAAGATACCGCTGAATACTGGACAAATAGAGTCTACCCACCAACAAGACATGCTCGTTCGTTGTGCAGCTACAGCATCATTTCTGGCACCCTGCTACGCCTCATGATGTAGGCATCGTGTGCTGACCCTGGAAAACGTGGACAGACATGGGAAATCATCATGTTAGCAAGACACACCACAAGGGCATTAATGGAGTGGTAATGTTTACGGTTACGAAAGGCTACCTCCTGTGCCTGTGGTGGTACCAAAGCCACATGTGTCCCATCAATGGACCCAATTACATGGGGCATCCCTCCCAGGGCATAGAACTCACCCTTGATACCTGTCAACTGCTCAGGAGTTGGAAAATGGATGAATTCATCCAGGTGCTCCAACATGGCTTCTAAAACATCATGCAGGACACGGCTGAACATGGTCTGGGACATGCCACCCACATCAGCTATGGTCAATTGAAACGTACCGGTGGCAAAGAAATGTAGGGCTGACATCACCTTCATCTTGGGGATCAGCGCAGTCGGATAACTGTGTCGCGGTTGGAGGTGTGGGGCCAGCCTGTTTTTCAGGTCCACAATTAACTGTTGGGGGAATCTGTAGCGGCGTATGCAGTCACGTTCCCTCATGGCAGCCAAGTCTGGCATTGGTCGGGGGAGAGGCGGTGCCCTGCAGAAATTTGGAAGGAATAACGAAGATTGAGTACATTACTACACCAATGTCAATGAACTGAGCACATGTTCAACAGCTAATACACATATGCTACATACAGAGTCTGGTCTGTGCAATACATCCTGCACACGTATGCCAGCCAGGTGATACTCCTACCAAGAGCCAGCTACAAACGTGGATTGTCAAGGTCTACATGACATGCCATGAAAGTAGCTGTGGGCCAGTGTGACTGAACAGCCAGGCACATTACAAGAGTGACATACATCCACATATGTGCATTTGAAGAATGTTATCTCATACAGACAGCTGCCGGCAAGCTAGATGCACAGGTCACATGTCATGGAAAAAGGACAGACCACACACCTTGCCATGAAGGGGTACATGTCAAAAATGATCACACAGACATTGAGACTACGCAGATATGTCCTAAGCTCGCAAGTCCCTGTTCGATGCATACAGACACACGTTACGTGTTATTCCACATGTGTCCTGGTGTGCGTAATAGTGTGACATGGGCATCTATACACAGACACATGTTGGATGCAGCTACAGCATATGCCGTTGACGGAACACCAACGGCAAGATCATGGGAACACATGACACACACATGACAAAGTCACATCGGGGCACGCTGGTAGTGAGATGTCAGGTGTCATCATCCGTGTACCTGGCATCAGGGGACAGTTGCGGGTGTTGGTGACTGTGCCATGCCAGTGATTCAGTGCTTGACAAGTTTGAACTACATGCACACATGTAAAAGGTGTGAAGGGGAAGTGCGCCACATAGTGCCCCATCACACATGACATGTGTACACAGGTCATCACACAACTATTGGGTTAAAACATGAGGAGACATGTGCCAGCTCACTGCCTGACACACCTAGGCCCTACACATGAAGCACTGCACTGACAATGACTTGATGTCCATCCTTGTGCAACACTACCATAGGGATAGGACCAGTGTGTACACGTACGTGTGTACGGTCCGTACACACACGCGTACTCCTACCCAAACCCCATATAGTGATACGACCGTACCCACGCCCTCAGAGCGTGTGTACGGCGCGTTTCACAGCTTACACTGGTGATAGGAGGTGCACAGGAAAGGAATGGAGGTGTCTGACTCGCACAAGGATGGACATCAAGTCATTGTCAGTGCAACACTACCATAGTGCTACGGGCCGTACAAACACGTGTATGGCCTGTAGCACTAGAGTAGTGGTGCCCTAGGGGTACGTGTGAAACACACCTTACCTGTGTGGGGATTTGAAATTTACAATGGGGACACATAAGGGACAAGTATTAGGGCCTACATGCATGCTGGTTGTCATGGATACCCAGTTTGAAGTTCACATTTTTCCATCATGTGGCCTGGAAAAAGCAGTTGGCCACAATATACATTGTTGCAAAGTGGTTGTTGACTTGACATGATGCTGCAAATTTGAAAAAATGCTAATGCTGTCACTGGTGTATGTTTAAAGGGATTGGAGGAAACGTAGGATGCAAAGGAGTCTGACCAATCACTCTGCACTCCTGTTACTGAAATAGGCCAGCAAGGCAGATATAAGTCAGGCAGAACCCATGAGAGGGCACTTGCCTGCACAACCTTTGATTCGACACCACTGCTGCTGCTTGTGATTCCTCTGGCACCATATCACGGTCTGTGGAGAGGGCCCAGCCATTCACACAGGAAGAGAATGAGGCGTTGCTGGACGTCATCCTCCCACAGTTCCCCAGCCTGTATTGCAGACCAGGGGTGCAGGTGAGTGCTGACTCCGCTACCTTTGACTGTGCCCCTTCTTTTTGTGACTGGCACTTCTGGCATTGTGTCCAGGTGTGACAGACATGAAATGTTGTTTAGAGTGGGTCCCAGGGGGGAGGGAATGGCTCATGTCTGTCATGCAGAGCATGATGTGGTTCATGTGTGCACTCCTCACTTGCATTGTGCTTACTGTGACATTCACTGCATGCTGCATGGCACATTCAGCATAGCTAATCCTCTTGGCCCTTCTTGTTCTATAGTCCTGAGGTGATTCAGCGTTCCCCCCGTGTGACAGGTGACTGTACCCATAGATGTGTGTGAGTTGAGTGGAGCTGTGGTGAGAGTGTCCAAATGATCTGGACATTGATGTGTGTGAATGTTCCTTGTCATGTGGGTGAGTGTCTATGTGGAGTGTTGCACCACAGCTGCATGGAGGAGGCAACAGCTCGACCCATCTGATGTGAGAAGTGATCCGTGCTGTGTGTCTGACTTGCTGGGCTAGCCCCACGCCTGTGACACCCCCCAGGCAAGTGGCACATGTGCAGAGTGAGGTTTGTATCGGCTGTTGCCACTGGCAGGTGAATGATCTGTGCCTGTGTGTGTCTGTTTAGTCTGCTGTTGTTGGGTCAGTGGCCTGGGGCATGTGACTGCTTGGAGGTGCTGGCCATCAGCATTGTGTTGCTTGTGATGTCCAGTGTGTGCCATGATCAGGGAGTGTGTCGCACCCCTCATGCCACCTGTGTACTTTCAATGCCATGTAGTGCATTGGGGCTTCCACTGAGCCTAATGTCCCTATGACAAAGGTGCTATTCGTTGGCAGCATACTATGCCCTGTTCAACATATCAAAGATGTTCAAATGTGTGTCTGTGACATGGAGCAGGTGTAGTGATGTTGTCTCACTTTGTCATCCTCACAGGTAACCACCTACGAGAAGGGGGAGATATGGAAGCGGGCCGTCAGGACCGTGAGATCTGTGGAGGGTCGCAGTCGGTGCCTGGCACAGGTGAGGAAACGCTGGCAGGACATTCGGTGCTGGACCAGGAGGATCGCCCGGGTCCTGCTGGGAGACTCACCAATGAAGAGTGTCCTGGCGGTGGTCTTCCCTGACATGGATGGGCGGTTACAGGCGATGCAGCAGCAGCAAGGGGATAGGTACATGTGTGTTTGTTGTGTGTCACCAGCTTTGGGAAGTGCCCAGTCGCATGGATACACTGGCAGGGTTAATATGTGCATTGCATTTCCTGTTCCCCAAAGTCATCCGCTGCTGTTCTTCCTCCTTTCCCCTCCTTGACATGTGTTCCCTGGTCTGTGTGTAATCACTATTGCACATGGTCATCTAGGCTGGTGGTTAATCCAAGTGCACATTGCTGTCTGCATCATGTGGGGGTGGGGTCGGAGACATGTGTTGTTACCTTGCCTGTGCCCTGTCCTGTTCAGTCATTTGGGGGTCCACATCAGTTGGCACTGATGCTGAGTCTCAACATAGGAGTGTGAGTGTTCAAATGAACAGACTTGCAGCATGCATGACCAATGTTGTGGCCTCAGACATGATGTGCATGAGTGGGAGATATGCATAGTGCCAGGATGGTAGCTCATGTTACAGACAGGTAATTCCAGGCCCATGGAGCAGTGTGCCCACTTCAGTACCCTAAGACACCCTTGCCTCGGTATCATGTGTGTCACCCAACACTGTGCCCATTCTCAATTTGTTCAGCATAGTTTTCCCTCTGTGGCATTGTTCCCTGGCCTCATTTGTATTTATCTAAAGTGTGCTACATGTGCACATTGTACAGGCTGACCCCATTTTGCTTCTGCATCCTCACACTGGCCAGTGCCTGTGTGTCTATGTCCAACAATCTGTTGAGGTTTTGTGTCACAAATATGTGTTGGCAGCCTCACGAGGTGATGTGGAGTAAATTTAGGATTTCCTGATGCACTTTTTAGTAAACCCAGATTGAGAGGTGTCACTTTTTGAGCTGTCTCAATCACATTGTCTCGGGTATGGGTTGTTTTTGCGGGCAAGGACTACATGTCCATACCTTATGTCTCCTTGCCAGGTCTGACCAGTGTGTGATGATTGTCTGGACAGGCATTCTACATGCAGTGACCCAGGCATGTTGTGCAGGGTGTCATGTTTGTGCGTTGTGCTTTGCAGCATGTGTCACAAGTTAAAAAACATGTTTCCTGCTCATCCATTATTGGCACGGGTGTGTGCTCCAGATGCTATGTGGTTTGGTCTGTGTGTGCTGACATCTGTGTGGACATTCTTCGTTCACATCAGGGTGTCTCTTCAGTGCAGGTGCTCCTTATTCCAACACAGTTTCAGGGCCATTTGCTAATGAATTGTCCTGTGTCTGGACATGTGTGCCACTCCACATGACTGGTTGTGTGTCAGATGTGTTGCCAACTGTGTCATCATGGTACGGATGGCCATGTGACAGGTGGCATGTTTTAAGTTGTTATACAAGAAGGCATGTGCCCTGGCACTCACTACACTTGTCAACATGTCCCAATAGTTTATATGCTTCACTCTGATTTTTGTGAAGGACAATGATGTGCCTGCATGACAGAGGTCTCCCAAGGGAGTGCACAAGTACCACTTTTACACTTTTGTGGAACACGCTGGCACAATTAGAACATGGGCATATTTCAGGCCAAAAGTTGTTTAGGATTTATACATATCCATGTTCCCACAGTGTGTTAGCATTTGGGTTAGTCCTTGGTTGTTGCTGAAGGCAACTTACCGGTGTCAAGTCATCCCGACCACCATGGTGCCATGTATGTGTACTTCCTGATACCACATTTCTTCTTAACATTGGCTTCTTGCCATTAGGCGGGTAGCTCAGACTATGACTGTGTAAATGTAGTTTTGTGTGCACCTCCTTGTGTGTCTACTGATATTCATGCACATGTGTGTTCTGTTCCACAGGTGGGACATTCAGACATTCCAAATATGTCAATTGTGTAAAATGTTGTGCTTCCCAATGGATCAGATAGTATTACATTTGCTTTTCTACAGTACTCACAGGTCTATGAGTGTGGGGCCCCTTCAGCATTGGCGTCTGTTATTTGGCATTGGGTGCACCAATACTATTTCGTTCACAGTGACCAGGAGGTGGCATGCCGTCATGGTCTGCCTGTGCTCCACTGTTCACAGACACTAGCTTCTCTGTTTAATTGGATATCCAGTTATTTGCTGTGGTGTCCTGATTTTCATTATTTCACGTGGCATGTTGGATCAACCAACTGGGGAGTGCAGGGCTTACATATGTGCTGGGTATTCTAGATGTTCCTCATGATGCTTTTCATGATATGCACTGTGACCTATTTAGTTTGGACTCATGTGTCAGATGTACACAGGTGACTGATTATTTCCTGTCTCTTCACCTTGCCCACAGCATCATTGAGGGACACCGAGGGAGACACCTGCACGGACGTGGAGGAGGAATCCAGCACCAGTGCCACCACACCTGGCGAGTTGGCAGCATCAAGTGGCACGGAGGGTGAGGGGAGTGCGGCGGAGGACCTGGGTAGTACCACCACTGACTACGACGCAGACGGGTCCGAGGCTGAACTCCCTGAGGGGGCGGAGGCTGCTCCAACAGCTGGCAGCAGCACTGCAACCGTCACCGCCCCCTCCACTCCCATCACCGCCCTCCCACTTGCTCGGGTCCCTTCTGTCCGTGTAGGGCAACAACATGTCTCCTTCGTGCCAGGCACTGCACCCCCTGCCCCTGTCTTCCCTGCTGCCCTCACTGCCGAATCTGTGGACATTCAGCGGCAGTTGCAGGTTGGGCAGACATCGATCCTGGCTGTCCTCCATGGCCACATCAGACTGCTCATAGTGATCCACCCATAAGTATACGTGTATGCCAGGATCTCCCAGAACAAAGTATAAGACCCCACAGTGGTGGAGAGTATACACTAGTTGTTAAAATACCCCTCACACACCAAAAGGGCCCTTGGTGTCATGCTTCATCATAGGGGTCTTCCCGCCCCTCTACGGGACGGGGCGTGCTACGACCTACGTGTGCGCGGGAGCACTGTTGTTATGAGACAACTATGTGTAGTGTAGGGGTGAGAGGAAGGGTCTGGAGTGAATGGAAATAGTGAGATAAAAAATACCTGGCTCGTCGGTCTAGAAAACTTTAATATACCTATGAGCTGGTATTATTAAAAGGTGGGGGGGAGGAGGTGTATGTGCCTCAATGAGCTGTGCCTCCTATGTCTGCCGACATGTTTCGATCGGCTCCGTTGGATCGGGGAGGTTGCGTCAAACAGGGCAGTGTACCCGGGAGTCATAGCCTATCAGTAGGCTGTCCGGAATTCGGTTTCAACCGAATATTACCGACAGTACACTACCGGACGAAAATCAGCGGACTCGGTTTAAACCGAGTGTCACTGATTTTCGTTGCCGTTGCACCACTTGGCCACTTGATGGAGCCAAAGCGTTAGAGCCAAAGCCCCAATTTAGGCCCGAGAACAGAGCAGTTTACCATTAACCTTTAAACGGACAAGGACACTCCATCTGCAAGATGATTGACATGAATCTGCGGGAGGACGCGGTGCGGGAGGTCAAGCTGCTGTGTAAGGGGCGGGGGGGGTGGAGGGGGCGAGTCGGGCGGTTTTAAAAAGACCTACTTTCAGTGCTGCAGGAGTGAGGGCTGGAAAGCAGGGGCGCAACGGAATTGGGCTCAAAGAGCTGTCTGTGTGTGTGCGCGCCCGGGCTGAGACAGCTTCCCACACACACAGACAGCTTTGAGATTATCGCAGCCGCACCCGGGTATTTCACAGGTCTTTACAAGACCATTTACATGTTAACGAGGCTTTGTTTATTTTTTCTCCCCTTCATCTCCACATGGCGAAAGGGACAAATCTTTTGTTTGGCACTGGATAGCAGACCCTACTCTCCTACAACTCTCTATAGTCGGACACACTACAGATAGTGCAAAGTCTTCTCTTCAGTCAGTTTATGAATTCACAAGTACTGCTAAAATAATATTTCCCATCAATCCAAATGTATTCGAAATTTGTATGTTCTTTTACTCTCTTTTGTGCTTTATTCATTTGTTCCTAATTTACTGTACTCTCATCTTCATTATCATCTCTGCTATGAATCCATAAAAATTATTCTACGTACCCCAAAGCATTTCACGCTGTATACACTTCATCAGGAGAATGTTTCTCAGTGGTAGTTCTGGCACCTACTCTTAAATCCTAAAGTTGTTTCCCCACACCAAACCCTCTTAAAATATATTGCCCACTAGTATGGATGACGTGATTCATACACCTTGTAATCCTCATTGGCTTATGTGACATTCCCTGTAGACTGATTTACATACTTGTATGACTCATTGTCTCTGCACCGACAACTCCCGACAACTCCCTGACCACCGCCGAACACCTGCATTTCCAGATCCACACCAACCCGAACACCACCCTCAGAGGCACCCTGATCTACCGACCCCCTGGACCACGCACACAATTCAGCGAGGACATCGCCGACTTCGTCAGCCCGCATGCCCTCCCCTCCGCTGACTACATCCTCCTGGGAGACCTCAACTTCCATCTGGAGAACAACAACGACCGCAACACCAGCACCCTGCTCGACAACCTCGCCAACCTGGGACTCAAGCAACTGGTGTCCACCCCCACCCACCTCGCCGGACACACACTCGACGCTGTCTTCTCATCCAGCAAGGACATCGACTTCAGCCACGCCACAGAGCTTCAATGGACGGACCACAGCTGCGTCCACTTCACCTTCAAGAAAACAACTACCCACCACCACCAGCAACAGGCCGCCCGCAGAAGCTGGAACAAGATCACAGCAGACCAGCTCGCCACCTCCCTGAGCCAGCACCCTCCTGCCAGCTCAGCGAACCCCAGCCAGGCCGCCGACAACCTCACGAAGTGGATCAGCAACTGCGCGGACGAACTCGCCCCACTGAGGACCCCGCCCAGCAGACCCGGCAGCAAGAAAGCCCCATGGTTCACCGACGAACTCAAGAGCTCCAAGAAGAACTGCCGAGCCCTCGAGAAAGTCTGGAGAAGGGAACCGACACCGGACAACAGGACCTCCTTCAAACTTGCCACCCGGAAACACCACCAGCTGATCCGCGCCGCCAAGAAAACAGCATTCAAGGACCGGTTGGACAACAACGCACACAACTGCAAGGAACTCTTCAACATCGTCAAAGAGCTTTCCAACCCCAGCGCAGGAAACAACGACATCACCCCATCGCAAGACCTCTGCAACTCCCTGGCTTCATACTTCCACAACAAGATCACGGACATACACAACAGCTTCAACAACCAACCAACGCACACCATGACCGAACAACCACCCCCCACCACCACCCTCCACGCCTGGACCCCGATCAGCACCGAAGACACCATCCGCACGATGAACTCCATCCACTCCGGATCACCGACCGACCCCTGCCCTCACCACGTCTTCAACAAGGCCGACGCTGTCATCGCACCCCACCTGCGTGACATCATCAACACATCCTTCGACACCACCATCTTCCCCGAGAGCTGGAAACACGCCGAACTCAGCGCTCTACTCAAGAAACCAACAGCGGACCCCACCGACCTCAAGAATTACCGCCCCATCTCGCTCCTCCCGTTTCCAGCCAAAGTCATCGAGAAGACCGTCAACAAGCAGATGGCCGCTTTCCTCGAGACGAACGGATCCCTCGACCCCTCACAGTCCGGCTTCCGAGCCAACCACAGCACCGAGACCGCCCTCATCGCCGCCACCGATGACATCCGAGCCCTGATGGACAACGGAGAAACAGCGGCCCTCATCCTCCTGGACCTCTCCGCGGCATTCGACACGGTCTGCCACCGCACCCTAGTACGGCGCCTCAGCAACGTCGGAATCCAGGACAAGGCGCTGGAATGGATCATCTCCTTCCTCGACGGGAGAACACAGAGAGTCCGCCTACCACCGTACAAGTCAGAGGCCACCGAAGTCATCTGCGGCGTCCCCCAAGGATCATCTCTGAGCCCCACCCTCTTCAACGTCTACATGAGCCCCCTCGCGGCCATCGTACGCAAACACAACCTCAGCACAATCTCCTACGCCGACGACACCCAGCTGATCCTCTCCCTGACCAACGACCCCGCCGCCGCCAGAGCCAACCTGCACGAAGGGATGAAAGAGGTAGCCGAGTGGATGACGACCAGCCGCCTGAAACTGAACTCGGACAAGACGGAGGTCCTCATCCTGGGCTCCTCTCCCTCCGCCTGGGACGACTCCTGGTGGCCTCCCGCCCTGGGCACCGCACCCAAACCGACAGACCATGCACGCAACCTGGGCTTCATCCTGGACTCCTCCCTCTCCATGACCAGGCAAGTCAACAACGTCTCCTCGGCATGCTTCAACATCCTACGCATGATACGGAAGATCTTCTGGTGGATCCCCACCGAGACTAGGAAGACCGTCACCCAGGCCCTCGTCACCAGCCGACTGGACTACGGCAACGCCCTCTACGCCGGTACCACCGCCAAACTCCAGAAGAGACTCCAGCGGATCCAGAACGCCTCAGCCAGACTCATCCTCGACATCCCACGAACCAGCCACATCTCCGGACATCTGAGAGACCTTCACTGGCTCCCCGTCAACAAAAGAATCACCTTCCACCTCCTCACCCACGCACACAAAGCCCTACACGACCAAGGCCCGAGCTACCTCAACAGCCGGATCAACTTCTACGCTCCCAAACGCCACCTCCGATCAGCCAACCACGCCCTCGCCGCCGTCCCCCGCATCCGAAGAGCGACTACAGGAGGAAGGTCCTTCTCCTACCTGGCCGCCAAGACCTGGAACTCCCTCCCGACCGACCTGCGCCTGACCCAAGACCACCTCTCCTTCAGGAAGAAGCTGAAGACCTGGCTGTTCGAGCAGTAGCGGCTCCCCCCCCCCAGCGCCTTGAGACCCTACGGGTATGTAGCGCGCTTTATAAGTGTCACTGATTGATTGATTGATTGATTATAATGTGTGCGTGGTGTAAAGTACTGACACACTACACTGACATGAGTAGCGCTGTACAACAAATGAAATGCATATGAGAGAGGGGCTACGTAAAGATGAGGGGCACTGTTGGAGGGTGGCAGTGAGGGAATCTCAGGAGGAGGTAGTGGGAGGGGCTATGGAGCGATGAGGGGCACTGTTGGAGGGCGGCAGTGAGGGAATCCGAGGAAGAGGTCATGGGGTGGAGGGGGGGAGCTAGGGAGAGACAAGCCGCACTGGTGGAGGGTGGTAGAGAGGGAATCCGAGGAGGAGGTCACGAGAAGGAGGGGCTATGGGGAGATCAGGGGCACTTGTGGAGTGTGGCAGTGAGGGAATCCGAGGAAGAGGTCAATAGGGGGGGGCATGGAGGGATGAGGGGCACTGTTGGAAGGTGGTAGTAAAGGTATTTACGGAGAAAGAGGTTATTGGTGTGGCGCCAAGAAAGACTTTCGCATCAGCGCTAAACCCGGCCCTGTCATGGCCTTTCTGTTTTTGTTTAATTAGCAGTCTGGTCATACAGGCTACTGTGGAACATACTTTCAAGTGCGTGCTAATTATATTTACTGCTTTATTCAATGTTTTAAGTTTGAAGGTGATTTTACTATTGTTTTTACCGGGAAAAATAAAAGTGGAGCCCGATGGTGCCTGATATAGGGCTGGGGCCCAAGGTCAGCTGTGAGATAAGGTGCACTGGAGAGGAGTAGTGGATAATCAAAAAATATTTAACAAATTAGATTTTGCTTCGGGGTTGTGCAAAAAAATTATGCAACCCTGATGCAAAATCAGGGCCTTAACAGACAAGAGAATGGGGAGCCGAGGTGTGAATGGCCAAAGGGCCAGAGCAACACCAGGCCCCCTGCCTGGCTCACATGGGGGGGAGAGGAGCTATTGTGTTCTGCCATCTGTCTTACTACAGCCGCACCTGAGTACTTCACAGGTCTGATTTTTTGCTTAGTGATGATGCAAAAGGCAAGAAATGTGAGGATCTTCGGGGGCATATTGATAGTGATGTCAAAAAAAGTACATTGTACTGCATTCTTAGATTCCTACAGGAAAACATGACTGTTGTAGTGGACATAATCAAAAAACTCGAGTCAGAAAACACCCTGGTCTACCAAGTGTTCAGCATAATTGGTGTAGATGTCAAACATCTCCTCGAGAGTAGGCTTGGCAACACTTTTAGTGACTTTGGCACTGCAACATGTTCCCTGTTAGAATGCTTGCCACTTGGTAAGCAGAGAAGTGTTGAGGACCAATTCAGGAAATTTTATTTTACAGTGCATGAGAAATGGCTAGCTATGATGCATAGAAATGTCCCTTCACCAACCATGGCGTTTGAAGCCAATGAAGCCTCACTTTGGTACTCTGCGCAAGTGTTAGATCCCTTCCGTAAAGGGGAATTTTCTCCAGACTTTGCGAAGTACAGCTTCATTTTTGACCGCTTTAACACCTCTGAGGGCATATGCACCCAGTTCAACGCATATGTCGCAGAACCTGGCCCAGAGAATGTCAACCTTGAGGTGCGCCAGTATTGGCATGGAAAGCTACGTCAGTGGCCAGAGTTGGCAAATTGTGTACTGTCTGTCTTAGCGTTGCCAGTCTCAAGTGCCAATGTCGAGAGGGCCTTTTCCCAAATAAAAGTGTACATGGGTAGGAAAGAGAGAGCGCGAATGACCAACGATTCACTGAAAAAATATTGTATGGTGTACTACAATAAATTCGACTTGTAAAAATGTATTTTAACCTCATATACACTGTACATAGACTGTCTATATTCCATGCACCAATTAAGAAAGCAAACAATAAAAAAAGCAAAGCGTCCCATAAACACCGGTAAAACACCGTTTCAGTTGTTTTTTTTGGGGCGAAAATGAGTAACCACTGAAAAGCACTGTTTTTTCGAGGTTTTGAAATCACTGGAAAACACTGAAAAAACACCACCAGAATTCACCAAAAATAGAAACTGAAAACAGGAAAGCCTACCTATCAGGCACTCCAACCACCCGATCAACAGGCTCATGACGCTTTCTATTTTGCGAAGTTCAAGTATATTGACAATAAGGACCCATTGAGGCATCATATACTTTATATTTTCTAGTAACTAGTCCTTCACGTTATCACACGCCACTGTGAGTTTAGGGAGGGATCCTTAAGGTCCTGAAGAAGAAGCCTGGGGAGCTCCGAAACATGTCGGCAGACATAGGAGGCACAGCTCATTGAGGCACATACACCTCCTCCCCCCCACCTTTTAATAATACCAGCTCATAGGTATATTAAAGTTTTCTAGACCGACGAGCCAGGTATTTTTTATCTCACTATTTCCATTCACTCCAGACCCTTCCTCTCACCCCTACACTACACATAGTTGTCTCATAACAACAGTGCTCCCACGCACACGTAGGTCGTAGCACGCCCCGTCCCGTAGAGGGGCGGGAAGACCCCTATGATGAAGCATGACACCAAGGGCCCGTTTGGTGTGTGAGGGGTATTTTAACAACTAGTGTATACTCTCCACCACTGTGGGGTCTTATACTTTGTTCTGGGAGATCCTGGCGTACACGTATACTTATGGGTGGATCACTATGTTTATTGACTAAAGCTTGGGAGGACGTATCCACCTCCACCACTCATGCTGAGTGGTACCTCTCTACTCCCCCCTTTTGTTCTTTTTTTTTTTTCACATCAGACTGCTGACACAGATGGTGTCGTACATGGAGGGCATGTCATCAGCGATGTCTGACAAACGGATGTTGCTGAGGTCCATGGACTCGTCACTGACGGCAGCAGTGAGTCTCCTGCAGCGCTTCGTCCCCCCACCTACCCCTGCACCATCCACACTTCCCACTCCCATTCCTATCCCAAGCACACACACACCTTCCCAGGCAGGCACCACACCAGACACAGGCAGCACACCAACAGGGAAGGGCAAGCGCACACCTCCTGTCACGCACACTCAGGGGGAAGAAGGCACACCCACTGGGTCTAGGGCACACAGGCGGACACGCAGCCACAGTAGGGGTCCGCATGCCTCACTCTCCAGTCCCTCCGATGTCACTCCCCTCGGCTCCCCTGCCCCACAGTCTGAGAAGGAGACCTACTTGGCTGTGCTGGGCCTCAGCCCCACTGTTTCACCTGCGCGCAAACAGGCAAGGCACTCCACGGGTAGGGGAGTAGAGTTCCCCCCCTGTCCACCACCTCCCCCAGTAGCGCTGCAACCCATCCCTCCGACCCCCCCCTCCTTGGGGCCTGTGGTTCCTTCGGGTGCAGGGGAGACGCTGCAAGATCTTGCGGACGTGTCCAGCGCAGTACTGACCTCCACCTTTGGCGCTGCCCCACCCCCTGTGGTGGAGTCGTCCGTCCCTGCACCCCCAACACCTGCCCTACCCCCTCCTGTCCCTGCGGTGCCTGGTCCTTCCCCACATGATGCCCCCACCCCAGACGATCAACCAGAGGTATCTGATGTGCAGGCAAGCTAGGGGAGACGCATGGCCATGTGTCCTCCCCCAGGACTTCGTGTCTGGACTGGCCTATGGCCTTTGTAAATAGTGTCCTTTTCTACTTTTTGTTTTCATGCTGAATAAAGCATTTTGTTTTTCCTTTGCACACAATTGCTTTTCAGGTACTGATGTTGGTGCTGATGCTCCATGAGTTGGGGTGGTGATCATGTGTTGGGTATCTGGGAAATGTAGTAGTCTGCTGCTCATGGGGTGGACCCTAGTATCTGCGTGGCATCACAAGGTCTCTGCAATGATTCTTTGGTCGTGTATGCTCTTTGTGTTTTGAGACATTGTCCCAAGGAGTGTTCCTTCCTCTGTGGCACCTGACATCTTCCCTGCAGGGAGTTGCACCATTGTTATGCTGACCTGTGTCTACATTCCCTTGGTGGCTGATGGATCCCTTCAACTATGTCCATGCCTGGGGGGAGGAGCCAAGATGGCGACCGGGACGGCAGCGTAGATTCCCGGCTCCGTGAACCTCCGCATCCCGCACGGCTATCCTGCATGAGATCCTTACTCTGCGCTACGAAATCGTGTTCGTGAACGAAAGTGGCGACCGATCGTGTGACTCCGAGGTTTCTGACTGCCGTACAACCGGAGTAATCAGCGGTTGAACTTTGCGGCCCGTGCGGTCCCGAAGCCGGGACCTCGAGTGGACGCCTTCGCCGGGTGGCAGTTGAACAACAGCGGCCTGTGGTGACTGGGTGGAGTCGGTCCACCGAAGCGAAGCTCCCCTCGGCCTGTGTGCTGTTGCGGACTGATGACATGCCCGGGTGTACAATTCTCGGATTCTGTGGCGTTTGCCCCTGCCTTGGACGGTGAGCTGCCCGGACGCCGTCCCTGGCCCGCCCTGATCCTTGGGGGCTGCTCCCGGCTTTCTGCGGGAGCTGGTCCGTGGCGGAGACGACTGTCGCCCGTGCCCGCGCAACGGCGGAATCTGTGCCTGTCCCAGGATCCCTGTCTTCAGCGACGTGGACCTTGAGGCGTTGTTCCCGGGGTCCGGGCCTTCCCAGCGGCCATTTTGTCACGATGCAGCCTACCATCCTCTCCGCTGGGACGCAGCGAGACAGGGGGTGTGTGCCTTTCGGGAGTGTGGCGGAGCGATCGGAGGGAGCTGCTCTGGGGTACGGCGACCTCCTGGAGGCCCTTGGTGCCCTTCATTACTCCTTGGCTCATGGCGCCGGGATCCTGGGGGGGAAGCTGGATGATGTGGTGACAGCGTTGGGACAGTGGCGGCATGCTGGTCCACAGGTACACAGTGGCTTTTTACACTGCACACAAGAGGAAGATGTTGCGGCCCCCCCCGCGATTAGTGTACAGCCGGACACTCCGGACGATATGCTACCGGGTGGTCGGCTAACTGTGGACTTGATCTGTTCCGGAGGTATTGGACCTGAGCGGAAGATGGTGGCCTTGTCCCGTGCGCGGTCTCCGGCGGCCCGGGGACAATTCCGGCAACGTGTGTCTCATTTGGCTGATTCAGCCTGTCTGGACCTTGTGTGCAGCGCAGATCCTGGGGCGGCACTGGAAAAGACACCCCTCCATGAAGCGGTCTGTGCGGATGCTCAGAGACTTCCACCCCACCCGTGTGCGGCGCTTCCTGACTGTTTTTGGACACTCCTATACCTTGGGACATCGGACATGGTGCTGGGTCGAGGGGCAGGCATGGGCAGAATCGCAAAAAGTGGTCAAGGCTGAGGCCGATCCTTCGGGGGTGGTCACCTAGTAGACAGGCGGACTCATGGTTGCGCGCTCTCGTGGTTATTCGCATAATTGGTGTATAATGCTCCCCATCCCCCCCCCCCCCCCCCTTTTTTTTTTGATATGTCGACTTGGTGCTGCTAATTGCTTGCTGGGGGGAGATTTCACCGTGCGGGAGGGAGAAGCCGGGGGTATGTTTTTTAAGGCCCTTCTCCAGTTTATTATTTTCTTTCCGCCCCCCCGTCTGGGGGGGCTCTTTCTCACTCTCTTTTTTCCCTGTCTCTTCTATATTTCGGGTCTAGTTCCAGGGCGACAGGCACACTGCTGGGGGGTGGGGCCATACTCATTCGCAGAGGTGCAGGGTGGGGGGATGGGGGAGGGGACTCTTTAGTCTTTATCTCTTTTTCCATGGCCTCCTCTTTTTTCTCTGTTCCTTTTTGCTTATTTTTCTGGGATCAGTGTGATACCCTACCCTGATTGTGAATCGTTTGCTCTTCATGTGTGCCACAGTTTCCGGGGGGTTCGCTGGGCTTTAGGTGCGGGGACCTGCAGGCGCAATTATTTTTGATATTTCTCCACATCCGTACTTTTCGCGCCTGCGCCATTGTTTCAATGTATTGCTGCTTATTGTTTACGTCTCTTATCCTTGCCCCTTCTCGCTGTTGGGAAATTGTTTGGCACCTGATCCTACTGTTTTGTCTTATCATAAAATGAAAAACCTTTTCTCTCCTGGTGTCCTACCTGCGCGGCTCATTGGCCGGACTACATTGGATTGAAGACTTTACTCTCCGAGGTGCCGCCTGTGTTGACATTTGCTTTTATTATCCTGCTTACTTAGCGGCCGGCCCCGGGGGGTTGTAGGCCCATACGTGTAAATGATTGAAACATTAATAAAGGTTTTTCAAAAAAAAAAAAAAAAAAAACTATGTCCATGCCTGCTCAGCAATATGTCCGGCTGCATCGTCTGTGCGATCCTTGGTAGTCACTGTACTTGTGTATAGAGTGTGTTGCCATGCCTCCATGGGGAAATGGTCCCTTTTCCGCACTATGCATGTGTGTACTCCCAGCCTAGCACACATATGGTACTTGTTCTGCAGGGTATTTGGTCACCTGAGTGACAATTGTGGGCATTGTATCTGTGGGAAGTCCACCCTACTCCTTCCATGGGAGACAACAACTTGGTGGCTGTGCCAGCACCTGTACATTCCTATCAGTCCTGGAATGTGCGTGACAGTGTGTGTTCCCTTTGGCTCTCAATACAGTCTTGTGACATGATCTCAGTGTGTGTATTGTGCAGCCTCTGCAAGGGGTGGGTATGCATGTGTCATTTGTCATCGCACCCACATGTGGTGTGTCATGCAGTGGGGGAATGACATCCATCCTCATGGGAGTGGGACACTGCTGTCAGTGATGTGTTGATATGGCACTCTCAACATAGTCGCACATTGAGGATGCATTCATGGACCCATGGGTTTGTGGTCATCTGAGGATGATGCACCCACCCCTCATATGTCTGGGCACTGCTGGGAGTGATATGCACCCACCCCTCATATGTCTGGGCACTGCTGGGAGTGATATACACCCACCCCTCATATGTCTGGGCACTGCTGGAAGGCCTCTGCACCCACTCCTCATATGTCTGGGCACTGCTGGGAGTCCTCTGCACCCACCCCTCATATGTCTGGGCACTGCTGGGAGTGATATGCACCCACCCCTCATATGTCTGGGCACTGCTGGGAGTGATATGCATCCACCCCTCATATGTCTGGACACTGCTGGGAGTGATATGCACCCACCACTCATATGTCTGGGCACTGCTGGGAGTCCTCTGCACCCACCCCTCATATGTCTGGGCACTGCTGGGAGTGATATGCACCTACCCCTCATATGTCTGGGCACTGCAGGGAGTCCTCTGCACCCACCCCTCATATGTCTGGGCACTGCTGGGAGTGATATGCACCCACCCCTCATATGTCTGGGCACTGCTGGGAGTGATATGCACCCACCCCTCATATATCTGGGCACTGCTGGGAGGCCTCTGCACCCACCCCTCATATGTCTGGGCACTGCTGGGAGTGATATGCACCCACCCCTCATATGTCTGGGCACTGCTGAGAGTGATATGCACCCACCCCTCATATGTCTGGGCACTGCTGGGAGTGATATGAACCCACCCCTCATATGTCTGGGCACTGCTGGGAGTGATATGCACCCACCCCTCATATGTCTGGGCACTGCTGGAAGGCCTCTGCACCCACCCCTCATATGTCTGGGCACTGCTGGGAGTGACATGCACCCACCCCTCATATGTCTGGGCACTGCTGGGAGTGATATGCACCCTCCCCCATGTCTCTGTCCACTGCTGGGAGACCTCTGCAGCCACCCACCCACCTACCCGCCCCCTTGGTACAGTACACTGCTGTCCTGTGCATACACACACATCAATATACTGCTTATATGCTGCAACAGGCCCTATGCCAACATTTGTGGCGTGTGTAAGCCTTGTATCCATTCTGTACTGGTGCCGTAGGGGTACAGGTGGGACGGACCCTAACCCCGCATTCATAGGGTGTACGCGCCGTACCCACACTGTGGGGGCATGGGTACGGCCCGTACCACCAGTGGAGTGGTGATGGAGGAGTATGCGCCGTACCCATGCCCTCACAGCGTGGGTACGGCGCGTACCCCTCCATCACCACAACAATGGTGGTACGGGCCGTACCCACGCCCCCACAGCGTGGGTATGGCGCGTACACCTCCATCATCACCCCAATGGTGGTACGACCCGTACCCACGCCCTCACAGCGTGAGTACGGCGCGTACACCTCCATCACCACTCCAATGGTGGTACGGGCCGTACCCAAGCTCTGGGGGGCGTGGGTACGGCCCGTACCTCCAGTGGAGTGGTGATGGAGGGGTACGCGCCGTACCCACGCTGTGAGGGTGTGGGTACGGCGCGTACCCCTCCATCACCACTCCACTGGTGGTACGGGCCGTACCCACGCCCCCACAGCGTGGCTACGGCGCGTACACCTCCATCACCACTACAATGGTGGTACGCCCGTACCCACGCCCTCACAGCGTGGGTATGGCGCGTACACCTCCATCACCACTCCAATGGTGGTACGGGCCGTACCCACGCTCTGGGGGGCGTGGGTACGGGCCATACCACCAGTGGAGTGGTGATGGAGGGGTACGCGCCGTACCCACGCTGTGTGGGCGTGGGTACGGCGCATACTCCTCCATCACCACTCCACTGGTGGTACGGGCCGTACCCACGCCCCCACAGCGTGGGTACGGCACATACACCTCCATCACCACTACAATGGTGGTACGGCCCGTACCCACGCCCCCAGAGCGTGGGTACAGCCCGTACCACCATTGTAGTGGTGACGGGTACGCGTCCACAACCACTTCCGTTGTGGCGGTACGTGGGATTGGTTGACACGCCCCCCGAAGTGACCAGACCATGGGGGTAAGTTATGTGCAGGATATATATGTTTTGACTTGGGGGGGTTATGTTTCTTGCCCCTCGCCCCCCCACCCCTCCCACCCCTTTGCCCCTGGGTGTTGTTCTGACCTTCTGCGGCCTCTGCGTCTGTTTCGGTGCACCAGGTCGTAGGCTAGGAGGGCCGGGATGACACGTAGGATGGGGTCCATGGCTGTCCGTCGCGTATCGGTGCTCCTTGTTCGCGTCGTCCTCAATTTCCCGGCAGTTTTTGGCTCCCGTAAAAAATTCTACGTGCGGAGTGACGTAGGCACGAATCGTACTTGCTGGTCCGTAAAACACTGCCTGACTCCGTCCGGACGTCACGTACGCGATGTCCCGGATCGGAATTGTGGGTATTTTTTCGCCGCCCGTAGTGTTGTACGATTCGTACGGAAACGGTATTTCTGTACGAATCGTACTTGCTGCTTTGTAAGGTGGATTTCCCGGGTACGAGTCGTATGGAGAATAAGCTCCGTACGACCATTTGTACCCGGGTTTTACAGGATCGGAATCGGCACCTTAATGGTAAATATCTAAACAATTACAACTATAATACTTTATAAAGATAATTCAAAACTATGTAATATTTTATTTTAAGCCAACATCACAATATATCTTATTTCACATTAAATTTTAAAATAAAATAAAAATGAGAAATAATAAACTTAATTTTACAATTGTAAAAAAGTGCATGTCTTAAAATTATACATGTAAAATGATAAAATAAAATGCAAATGTTTTTAATAAGCGCCCCACCCTTATCCCCTATTAACCCAAAATTCCACTGCAATTTCTTTAATTGAAAAAAAAATAAAGCAGAAAACATGACTAATTATAAAAATTTCATAAATAAATTGTTTTTCTAAAATTAAAACATATTAAACAAAATATAAACACATAGAATAACAAAAGACAATACATTACATAACATTTAACGCTAAAAAACGATATTATATTCAGTGATAATATTTTTTTCAATCAATAATAAAAATAAAACTTAAAATGATACTTTTATCTTTGATATTCCTTTCAACTAATATTTGTAATCCCGATATTCTTGACACGCTCTTTCTGCAACACAATATTTGTGATCCAATATTTTGTCCAAACATCCATGAGACAACAGGTATCATGTAACTTTGGAAATGAATGATACAATTTGCTTTATTCAACAGGATAAAAAACTGAGTGTCGCTAGCATTAAAAAAGTAATGTGAACTTAAAGGAATGTATCAACACTGCCACTGGAACCACATAACCAATTAAAAAAACATAGATCAAAGAATATTCCTATTGTTGTCGTCCTTTCTAATGGCTCTATCAAACTTCCTACCATATATGTATACCCTCCCACAGCTGTAATCTCTTTCATCGCTCAGGAATTTAATTCTCTTTTTTTAATTTTTAATGATTTCTTATGCCATTCTTTATTTATATGCTTCGATGAGTCAGTTAATAGAGCACTACAGCCAACATGTGTTTCATGCACACCTGTGCTTCTTCAGAACTGTCAAACATAGAAATTACAAATCAGTGTTTTATATACAAAAATCCAAAACAGACACATATTACAATACAGACAATGTTTCCCTAAAACATAAAAGCATCTATTTCACAGGTGTGAAATTGTATAACCTAAAACACTTGCATTCCAATGCATTTTCATGCATTCTAAAATGAAATACAAGGGGCCTCATTTATGAGAAGTGACACATTGCTGCGTGAAAGCAGCGATGCGTCACTTCTCAGTGCGTCCTCCTTGCGACATGATGGATGCGTCATTTTTACTGTATGACGCATCATGTTGCAAGGAGTTACAGATACGTCGGTATTTCTGACGTATCTGTAGGCACAAAAGTGACGCATTGCTGGAGTGTGTCACAAAAGTGACGCAACTCCAGCAATGTGTCCTTTCACATGGGGAAAGGGCCTGCGTCAGTCTTAAGCCTGCTGTGAGGCAGGCGTAAGATATTGACATATTTCCACCCTAGAAGTGGCACAGTGAAATCTCATAGATTTCACTGCGTCACTTCTACGAGGCTTACCTACTTGGGAACGCCCACCCTGCATACATTATACCTGACGCAGGTATAATGTAGCGCTGGAGTTTACAAAGTGATGCATTTGCCTAGATGTGTCACTTTGTAAATAGGGCGCAACAGGAGGCATGTTTTACGCCGCCGATGCGTCACAATAAGTGACGCAACTGAAGCTCAAAACTGTCGCAAGACCTCATAAATAAGGCCCAAATTATTTATCAAAATCATATTGCACAACAATAAGTAAATACAAAACAAATTCTTGGGTTCTATAGTATTAGCTGTTAGACTTGGCATCTTTGGCGTGGTTCCCCTGACTTTTTGCCTCTACCTCCTGTAATTTTGATGCTGTGCTGAATTTCGTTTTTGCTGGCTTAGATGCTTTGGGCACCCGGCCAATGCTGATGTGTGTCAAAGTGCAAGTGCTCCCCATGTAAATTGTTGTTACAATTGGTTCTCCTTGTTTGGCATATTTGAATTACTGGTAAGTCACTAGTAAATTGCACTGATGTGTGCCAGGGCCTTTAAATCAAATGCTAATAGTGGGCCTGAAGTACAGATTATGCCACCCACATGAGTAGCCCAGGGTGAAGTGTATGTGAAAGGTAGGACATGTACTGGTGTGTGTGACGTCCTGAAAGGGAAATACTGCCAATTACATTTTTCCCTATTGAAAGGCTATCTTGCCCCATAGGATAGAATAGGAAATGCTTTGTAACATCTTACAAGTATAACTTCCCATTGGGACAAGATAGAGAAATAACGTTTAGGCTCTCTGAACTCAGAATTTAATAACACATATTTTAGTAAAGACGGTTTTTAAATTGTGTGTTTGAAAATGCCACTTTTAGAAAGTAGACATTTTCTTGTTTAACCATTCTATGTGCTTCTGACTGTGTATTGACTGTCTAGTTTTGGAGTGACAGGGGCTGGAGATGTGCATTCACTGTAGACAGCCACTGGGGGGTGGGTGAGGTGTGCCTGGCCCTTCCTGGATGACTCAGAGCTTAGCTAATGGGGCTTGGCTGCATATAGAGTAGTGGGGGGAGATTTCCTTGCACCTGAATAGTGCCTGTCTCCCTTGCACAATACTGTATCCACCCCCTGTGGTCACAGTGAGGACAGGACTTGTTTGGACTGGGCTCAGAAACCTTTGCACAAAGAGAACAAATACATTTTAGGGTATACGTATTAGACCTAAAACCCCAGGGATTTAGATCACTTCCATACTCAAGTGGAACCTTTTTCAAGGAGAAGAGTTGAAACCTGTGAGGAGGAGTTCTACCTCTTTGTTGTGTGCTGTGTGGGGTTGGCCTACACTTGCTGTTTCTGCCTAAGAGAGGACAAAGACTGGAACTTTGCTTTTAACCTCCCTGAAGAAGATCTTCAAGGCCTGTGTGTGCTGGCCTCCTGTTCTGAAGTCTCAGGGGCACAAAGACTTCACCCCCCCAGCTCCTCTGAACTCTGCTGCTGAGAGCTCTGACCTACCAGGAGGTGCCTTTTCCAGTTCTGGGCCTCTGGAGGTTTTGCTTGCTGCTGAGAGCCGGAAGAATCCCAGAGAACTGAAGAAATTGATGCATCGCTCTTCCTGCGGCTGTTTTCCCGATGCAGCACCGCTGTGCAAGAAGAATCTCCACCTATCACCGGCTGCTGCCAAAAATGACACAGCGCCTGTCACTGCTGCACGAACCGACGCATCGAGGGATCGTAGCTGAAGAAACCAATGCAGCGCCCCTTGATGCTGCCACATTGATTGCCAACGCATCCCGGATTTCTACACATCGTACCCATGCGGCGAGTTTTCCAGATGCAATCCCTGCGGACCAGAACCATATTGGAATCAATGGATCACTCCCCCTACAGACCGGATTCGACGTATCACTTCTCCTCCTTGCAGCAAAGCTGTCGCATCGTCTCCCCATGGTCTCAGGAACTGTTTGGCCTTGTGAATTTTGAAGCATCTACAGGTACTTTGCGAGAAATCCCGCATCCATAGTTTTCTATGGACCCCTTTGTTTGAAGCTTTGGAAAAGTCATATTCTTATTACATGTATGTTGGATTTTTGTTGTTTTGGTCTTGTTGAGTTTAAGTAAAGATACTTTATATTTCTAAACTGGTGTGCCGTGCATTTGCTGTGTTATCACTGTATTACTCTGTGTTTTGAGTACAAATATTTTACACATTGCCTTTGGTATAAGTCTGGCTGCTCATGCAAAGTTACCCAGGGGATGAGCACGGATTATCCAAAGTGTGTATCCCCCCCTTACCCTGACTAGAAGCAAGGGTCCCTTTTTGGAAAGAGGTACCTACCTCTTCCAACTACAAAGCCCCATTTCTAAAATTAGCTATGCACACGTTTGTATTCCAAAGCCCAAGGATGTCTCAAACAGGCCCTCCAATTACCCTGTTTGCTCTTCTCCTTCAGGTTTTAGAAGTGAATACAAGTAGAGAGCTTTGCATATTCCATCCTATTTTATTCAAATTATTTAATTCTCAGCGATTTTCCTCTGTGGTTAATATTCATCGTTTAACAAGCTGAATCTTGCAAATTGAGTCAATCTTCAATCTGATGTATCTACTTTAGTGTCACCCTCTGCAATTGGTAAAGAATATTATGACTTTAGTTTAATATATTCATACAATGTTAACTGTAAGAGTTCTTTCTATATGTACGTGCTTACTTACACTGTCAAGGAGGTGATTACTCAGCACTTCTCCACTAAGTCCTATTTATGTGTCACAACTGCACCTTCCACATGATCCTCATAATGATAGTATGTAGTTGTCTATAGAAAACATGAAAACACCCTTATTAAGTGTCCTTTAATTTAATTTTTCCCCTTTTCATGATTCCTCTTTATAATTCATTTTACGTCAGATTCCAGCATCAATCTAGTCTGTTACCCAGAAGCTTTAATTATATATATATGGCTGGTGTTGAAGGAGCTGAATAAACTTCCACTTTTTGCACTACAACGTGGTCTGTGCTCCGTTACCTAAACTGGTGGCAACAGGGATGCAAGCGGCGTGCTCCTGCCAGACTAACAAAACATGAAGACTCGATCAAAGAGAGAAAGGCGACGAAATTCCAACGAGATAGGAATGATTACATGCAAGGGAGAGTGTACACGTTTTCTAAAAAATTTGACAATATACGAAGACAGCAACTATCAAATACTGCTGGAATGTTACAAAAGGGTACAGATCCTAGCGCGTCAGAACTGAGCTCGGAAGTGGAATCGGAAACGGAACAACTCAACGATATGGCTCAAAGACGAAAACCGCCGACAGTAATCCAAGAATTGGGTTCTTTACGCTTAGAGAGGCTCACAAGCCTGCGCCCGCGGCCCCCACGCCAGGATCAACAAAAAGACACATCCCGGGTACATCAAAGGGAAGAAAGAGAAAAAATAGACGCTGGGGGAAACAGTGCACAAACACAACAACAACAGAAAACAAACAAACAGCAATACAGAAGAAACAAGTGCAGATAAAAGAAAAAGAAAAAGACAAAGCAAACGGAGATATAGAAAACACAGTCATAAATCTTACCAAAATGGATCTTACTAAAAACGAACAGAAAATTCTCGCATTAGGACTCTGTTTTTGTGAAAGAACCAATTTTGACTATTCGCAAACGCGGATAGACCTTTTCCAGTATGTAAGGAAACTAAAGCTACAAAAATACTTTGCGAACAGTGTTAACAAAGACCCTCTCCAACCCACTTGTGATGACATACACAACGGATTGTCAAAGGCAGATGAGAACCTAATACAGGATCTACTATCCATGCAACACGAAAATCAAGAAACAACGAATGTTGGGATAAACAATGAAATACAAGAAACTCGAGGCCCCGAACACACACCATTCAAACCCAAGTCCATATTCACACCGATGATGCCCAGAGATGGTTTGGATATTTTTGCAGAGAATGTGGTCAAAGACCTTAAGAATTTGGCACTCAAAAGTGATAAAGAATTTACCAAGTCACGCAACATGAACAGGACGAATTACAACAAAGTCATGAGCAAAATGAAAGAACATCAGGATGTTGTAGTTAGATGGTCAGACAAAGGGGGCAATGTGGTCCTGTGGCCCCTGGAGGACTATAACATGGAGGCAATGAAACAACTCAACGACAAGGATTGCTACTGCAGGATTGCCCCTACTGTTATAGTAGGTATAAAGGAAAAATACCATAAATCACTGTATGAATGGAAAAGTGCCAATTTGATCACTAAATCAGAATTTGACTATTTAAAAATAGAGTATCCAGTAACACCTCAATTGTATCTAATCCCAAAAATTCACAAAAATGCCAGAAACCCACCTGGAAGGCCCATCATTGCAGCTATTGAGAGTCTATTTGAAAATACCTCTCAGTTTATTGACTTCTTCCTACAACCACTGGTCTGTGAACTTCCATCTCACATCAAAGACACTGGTGATTTTCTCACTAAGATATACGATGTCAACTGGAATGAGGATTATGTTTTAATGACCCTAGCCGTCAACTCGTTATATACGAGTATAAGACACAAGGATGCTCTAAAACATTACTTAAACACGAGACCAGCTAATATGGAAGAACATTCTCTGATGCTGCTGTGTATGGCAGAATGGTGCCTTGAAAATAATGTGTTTATTTTTGATAAATTGTCCTATAAACAGCTACAGGGCACTGCCATGGGTACTTGCTTCGCCCCCCAGCTATGCTAACTTGCATATGGGCTGGTGGGAGGAGCAAGTACTCATGAAGGACTTAAAAACAGTAATGACTAAAAATGTGGATATTTATGTACGTTACATAGATGACATAGTCATTCTGTGGCACGGCACTTTGGATAGTGCTAAAACCTTTGCAGAGGAACTGAATAGCAACAGCCTCAATCTGTCATTCACCAGTCACACCAGCAAAACCAGCATTCAGTTTTTAGACATTGAAATATATATTGAGAATAACTTTATATAGACCAGAATATACAGGAAAGACACCGCAGGAAATGCAATACTGCACGCAGATAGTTTTCACCACAACAGTGTCAAGGAAGGCATCCCATATGCGGAGTGTCTCAGAATGAGACGCAACTGCAGTACAGAAGAAGGTCTCAGGAAATCTACTAATGAACTTTTTGGTAGATTACAGAGAAGAGGGTACAAAACCGAAACCCTTGATAAAGCAAAAACCAGAAGTGAGCTGCAAACAAGGGAAGACCTCTTGTTCAAGAATAAAGAACAAACTGCAAGTAGGGTAGCTGGTACACCCAGATTGATTACAGGATTCAATGTGTACCACACTACACTCAGAAAAATACTACACAGACACTGGCAGACAGTCCGCAATGATCCGGTTGTGGGACATACTTGTCCCAAAACCCCAGCTATTAGCTTTAGAAGAGCTAAATCAATGTGTCAAGAATTGGTACGTAACTCTCCAACGATTGTGAAAACTTGGAATTGGCTCCAATCACCAAAAGGCTTCCTCAAGTGTAGTAGATGTAAGGCCTGCAGACATGGTACTAACACGAAGTCTGTCACCATGCCTTTCAGACATTCACCATACCTTATTCGAGGTAGCTTCAACTGTAAAACAGACTATGTTGTTTATGTGTTGCACTGCACATGTCCAAAAATCTATGTAGGCAGCACTATCCATCAGGTTCATATTCGCATCCTGCAACATCTGAGGGCCATGGCGAATGAGGACCAAACATATCCTGTGGCACGTCATATTAATGCGTGACATGGTGGCAAGTCCCAGGATCTCTCCTATTTTGTCATTGACAGCGTTCCTAAAAACCCTAGGGGAGGGAACCGTCAACTGGGACTGCGGAGATTGAAATCTAGATACATTATCCTTCTAAACTCCAAAATCCCACAAGGGATGAATGCCGATGAAGCGCTTAATGTCCATCTCTGATCTCTGAATTAGGGACATGCGCCCCTCCGTTAACAAACATTCCTCGTAGTATGTATGTTCTATTACCGATACTACAGAATCTTACTGCACCCTTATCTGGAATACCGCTCGTTACCCAGTCCCCTTACTACCTATGTGTACGACATACACTTCACCTTTGTATCCTGTCACTATTTAAAAATCTAATTGGAGAGTTTCAGCCGACAGTGTATTTTTCTCTTCCACCATATATCTTGTAAATATTTCATTCAGCCCACTTGGGCAGGATATTTGCATGAGCCATGTTTTTCAGATCCCAAATGATGGTTGCAGAAATTAAGCAGGATTGGCCATTTTACTTGAGTTTAACTTTACTCTCATTTTGAATCACAATCCGCGATTAGAGGAAGAGTAAACACACGTTTATACACGATTGATATTTATATCAGTGATTATTCTCATGCACACCCTCCATACGTGAACACGATCCCCTTTGGTAGTGAGGACAATTCACGGTAGACACATGTTTAGTTATCTCATGTCCGCTCAAGCGGTATTCCTCTCGTTTATTATTTGAGTGGTTGTTTAACTCATTTTATTTTCAGGAACCAGTCACATATGTTAGCTGCTAATATTTAAGCTACATTTGTATGTTTTCACTTTTTTCATATTGTATCCAAGCTAATGCATCACAATTACGGTGAAAAACTTCTATGTCTATGACGTTGTTGGTTTCTATGGCAACCAATGGTAAATAGTGGTGGTATTTGTATGGTTGACACTGACAGAACAGATCATGCAGTGAACAAGGCGGTTTTGCCGCCGAAACGCGTCTGACCAAGTTTTGAAATAAATAGTTCTCTGTGCCAGAATTATTCACGGAGTTGGTGCCTGTTTGTTGAAGAGACGCTCAGGTTGTTAATATATATATATATATATATATATATATATATATATATATATATATATATATATATATATATATATTCCAAACTTTTGTTGGCTGTTCCCCAGCCACTTGTACGGCGGGCACTCGGCAGGGGTAGCCACCCCCAACAAATCCACTCGATACCGCTGCGTCTCACTTTCCCCTCACGGGACGAAAGAACACTGGAGCCGAGGCCACAATAGAATGCGTGTTTATTAACACCAGGTCCGACGCGTTTCGGAGTTACAAATCACTCCTTTTTCACGGGCAACAGACTGTGTTGTTTTTTTGTATTTAAAACGCAAGTGCCGGTCACGTGCCATAGACATAGATAACATACTTAAATTTTTTCCATTCATTGCATTTTAAACGTTACAATTATAATCATGTGGCAATTGATTCAAGCGATATCCCATCATCAAACAAATAATTATACGCATGGAACTTAAAGCAACTTCATCTTTTTGCATAGCGTAATTCAACATACAAGAAACTTTATCGAGGCGCAAGTGCGCACACGAACAAAACGGGAAGCTTCAGACTTTCATGGTACCGCTTCATTGAAAACAATAATCATCGCCCCAGTGGGCACCGATTTCAATAAACCACTAGGAACCAAGTTGATCATTACTATGCCACCAATGAGTATTACCTGTTGAATTCACAATGATACTCAATAGGTTACGTACATCAAGTGCACTAAACCAATGTGTAGCACTCAGTATTGTCTATACACACAGTCTTGCCCCAGTGGGCATGAATTTACACACTGTTAGTCAATATCCTGACCATAAGTACATCAAGTTATGTGAAAACACGTTTACAGTAAGTGGTTTTCTCCAATGCAGTTGAAAGTTTTTATGCAGTAATCCCCGTTATTGTCACAGTTCCATAGGCCACCTGCAAGATGAATAGAAAAACATTGACACAACTAAAACAAGTGCATTGACCAAATAGTTTTAACACAAAAAGTTAAAAACACATAGAGATCAGTACCAAAACCCGCTGATAGTGACAATTATAAGTGTACTGAAAGTTCCTCATCAAGGTTGAGGCCTTCTGGGGCCATGGTGTTATACTTTATAATTATCTTGGACTCAAGTCTTCTAAGCTCCCTCGTCCTGTTACCACCCCTGCGTCTCGCTGGGATATGGTCCAGGACAACAAACCTCAGAAGATTCGGATTCTGTCCATGGAATTCAAAGAAATGTCTTGCGATGGGGTAAGTTTTATCATTCTTGGTGATCGCTCTGCGGTGTTCTAATATTCTGACCTTGCATTTGTGGATGGTACTGCCCACATAAAACTTATCGCAGGGACATCTAAGTGCATACACTGCAAACTCTGTGTTGCAGTTCAGATGTTTCTGAATAATCATGGGTGATTGATCTTTGGAGAGTTTGATGGACTTACAATTATTACTGAATTTACATGCCTTGCACTTATTGCAAGTGAAAAATCCTTTTATGTCACTTTTTTTAACATCAATCAACATGCTTCTGCAAAGTGTGTCACATAATGATTTTGGTTTCTTAAATGTGAGGGCAGGATATTCACCTACATGTTCACATAAGTCTTCGTCATTGCGTAAGATTCCCCAAAACTTTTTGAGACTTTTTCTCATTTCCCAGGCTTGAGTGTTGTAAGTTGTTATGAACCTGATAGGTTCATTCACTTCTTCATCTTTGCCATTAACAATTGGGAATAATAATTCCTGCCTATTCAGCTTGTCCACTTTCTCAGCTGCTTGATTCACTAAAGTGGCATCATAACCTCTAGACAAAAATCTTTCAATCATAATTTTTTTCTCAGTGAGGTAATTGTCATCCTCGCTACAATTCCTGCGGGCTCTTAAAAGTTCTCCATAGGGGATGCTACGTATTAGTTTTTTGGGGTGACAACTGTTAGCATGCAGTAAGCTATTGCCCGAAGTTGCCTTCCTGAACAGCTTAGTGCACAATTTGTTGTTTTTAATCATGACTAGCAGATCAAGGAATTCGAGTTCTCTAGCATTGATGGTACTAGTAAATGAAAGATTAAACTCATTTACGTTCAAGGCCTTGACAAACTCTTCAGCTTCCTCCTCTGTACCATTCCAGATACAGAAGATATCATCAATGTATCTTAGCCAGAGGACGACGTGGGTTTTGAATAATCCGATTTTATTGATTACCTGCTCCTCCCACCAGCCGAGGTACAAGCCTGCAAAGCTGGGGGCGAAGCAGGTACCCATCGCCGTCCCCTGTATTTGTCTGTACATACAATTGTCAAAGATGAAGAAATTTTTGCTCAAACACAACTGAATCATATCAAGTACCATTTCAGTGTGAAAGAGAAAGGACAGTGATCTTTGTTTTAAGAAAGACCTGCATGCCTGGATCCCTAAAGCCTGAGGGATGCAGGTATACAGACTGCTGACATCCAAGCTCATTAAAAGGTAATCTGCCTTCCAAGTGATGCTCCCAATTAACCTTAAAAAATCACTGGTATCCTTGACATACGAAGGAAGGGATTGGACCAGGGGTTGTAGAAAATAATCTACATATTTGGATGTGTTTTCCAAAAGACTCTCACGTGAAGACACAATGGGTCTCCCTGGTGGATGTGTGGCATTTTTGTGTATCTTCGGGAGGAGGTAAAGAACCGGGATTTTAGGATTTTTGCAATGCAAAAATTTGTATTCTTCGTTATTAATCAGTTTTTTCTCTCTCCACAGTGACAATTTCTTTCCAACTTCTCTGACTGCTTCATCATATTCAGTTTTGTTGGATTGGCTGTATCTTGTGCCATCCGACAATTGTGATTTACCTTCCTCAAGGTACATGGAACGGGGCCAAATTACCACGTTACCCCCTTTGTCAGATTTTTTTATGACAATATCAGTGTTTGCTTCAAGCTCCTGTATGGCTAGCCTTTGTTTAGTGGTTAAATTGGACTTGTTGGCAGTTTTACGTTTAGAAAGTTTTTTCAATTCACCAATCATTCCTTTTTCAAAACAAAAAATAGCCTCGCTAATGACTTGAGGTACAAATGTGGATTTTGCTTTAAAATTAGTTTCGCCACCCCTTTCAACATTAAGATCGGTGTTCCCCAAATTAATGCACGGGTCTTCAGAAAAACCAGCCACCTCGGCAAGCTCATGCACTGTCTGTAAAGTTTCGACATCATCTATATTGAGGTCAAGAGCCCTCTCGGGTAGTGTGACTTTCTTGCTATTCTTGTTGATAGAAAACCATTTTTTCAATTTTAACTTTCTAATGAAGAAAAACAAATCAATACGTGCCTCAGTGTAATTAAAACCAGCCGTGGGACAGAAAGATAACCCCAGCGATAATACATCAAGTTGATCTTGAGTCAAAATAAAATCAGAGAGATTTACCACTGTCATGTTGTTCATTGTTTTTTTGCAAATCGTCCCCTTGTTCTTGTTCCCACTGGGCTGTCCGTTGGATTTACGAATTTTGATCTGTTTCCTCCTCTGCCGCCTCGCCCACGATTTCCTCTTGGGCTGCCACTGTGTGCCTGAACATGTGTTCTTTCTTTGGCCATCAGTGTGTACTCCTTTAAAAAGCGTGCTTTTGCTGAATCAGGTTCCTGTTGTGCTGTGGTTTCTCTCATTTCTGTCTCGGTTTCTTCTGCAGTATCAGTGGTCGGTGTTTCAATATTCTCAAAGATCGGTGTAACGACTGGCTTGGGGTGTCTTGTTGAAGGAGTGGTATTCTCGTTAGTATCATTCCATAGTTGTTCGAATTTTTTACCAAAAGTCAAGATCTGTCCTTTGTTGTAATCAATTTCGTCTCTTTCAAATTTACTTAATTTCTTCATTTTAATTTCCTCTTCAATTTTACTCAATTTGGTCTCCATTTTGGCCATCTCGCTGTTGAACTCGTCATTTGTATATAACTCCTTGAGTTTAAGGATGATTGTTTCACTTTCAGCGGTAAGATCACGACTCTCCTTTTCAGCATATTTAATTAATATTCTTAGCATGTTCATAGAACAATTGTGGTTATTTGCAGTCCATTCCTCAATCATGTTAGGGTCAGGTAGTTGTAACGTGGGGGTTATAAATATTCGTAACCCTCTCGGAATCCTGTCGCAGTCAACGTACTGTTGCAACGCTGTTGCTTCCCACCATTTAGATTGTTCTTTTTTAAGAACCTTCCATAACTTGTCCCAAAGCTTTTTCTTTTCAGTCACAGTGCTAGAGGTGAATTGCAGCACACTCGAATTATCCTGGGTAACTGGTACTTTGGTGAACAGCTTGTTAGCTGCATCACGTCTCCTAGTGTCTCTGGTGTTGGACATATCAATGTCGACGACTCACTTAAAGAAGCGACAGACAGCTGCCCTTCAGCTGTATAGAAACACAATATCCGCAATGACACCGAACTTACTAAATACTTGTAAGTTCAGATCTCCGTATTGCTCCTCTTCACCACACGAAGTATCTGCACCCCCCACGTAAAACCCGGCTTACCTCGGTAGAACGCGTGTCACGGATCAGAAGGCTCCGTCCTCCGACCGTCCCTTCCTCCGCCACTCTCGCTCACCAAAAGCAGTTCCGGGTTGTCGGGGCAAAAGTAATCAATCAATGCTTCTTCGTGGTGCGGAGCGGGCAGGGGATTTTGACGTTAATTCCAAACTTTTGTTGGCTGTTCCCCAGCCACTTGTACGGCGGGCACTCGGCAGGGGTAGCCACCCCCAACAAATCCACTCGATACCGCTGCGTCTCACTTTCCCCTCACGGGACGAAAGAACACTGGAGCCGAGGCCACAATAGAATGCGTGTTTATTAACACCAGGTCCGACGCGTTTCGGAGTTACAAATCACTCCTTTTTCACGGGCAACAGACTGTGTTGTTTTTTTGTATTTAAAACGCAAGTGCCGGTCACGTGCCATAGACATAGATAACATACTTAAATTTTTTCCATTCATTGCATTTTAAACGTTACAATTATAATCATGTGGCAATTGATTCAAGCGATATCCCATCATCAAACAAATAATTATACGCATGGAACTTAAAGCAACTTCATCTTTTTGCATAGCGTAATTCAACATACAAGAAACTTTATCGAGGCGCAAGTGCGCACACGAACAAAACGGGAAGCTTCAGACTTTCATGGTACCGCTTCATTGAAAACAATAATCATCGCCCCAGTGGGCACCGATTTCAATAAACCACTAGGAACCAAGTTGATCATTACTATGCCACCAATGAGTATTACCTGTTGAATTCACAATGATACTCAATAGGTTACGTACATCAAGTGCACTAAACCAATGTGTAGCACTCAGTATTGTCTATACACACAAGAATTTAAAAAGTATACGTACCATGTACGAGAAGAAAAAAGAAAAAAGAAAAGAAACGAGCAAGGAGTGCCAACAGGAAAAGAAGAAAGAATGATACATTAAAGACACACAAATGTGCAAGTATTTACAAAAATAGTGTCATTATGGAAAGACGCAAAATACAGACGAACTTGTGCAGGCAGAAATTTCCAAAGCCCGGTAGGAACATTACTGTCCACTTAACCCATAGATATTTGATCACAGGGGGGTGAGCTCAAAAGAAGGGGACAGATAACCAAATTGAGGGAAAGACAGGGTCAGACTCAGAATTACTAACCTTTTTTCAAATACGAGATGCAAAGCTTAAATGTCATAAGGTCATCACCAGATTCTCAAAGATTAGATATTCGGATCCATATCCATATTACCCAAGGTCCTAGGAATTGAGAATTTTAGTCAGAGAAGCGATACAGAGTAACTTGATCAATCTTCTTTAAAGACTTATAGAAAAAAGAGACGAAAAAGGAACTGCCAATAATAATTACTTCTAATTTATCAAAGCGGGCCTTAGTGATAATGAGACCTAGGAAGTAACACGGCCTTCTCTGGAGCGATCCTAGGAACGTGTTTATATCACCCTCCTGATATGTGAACATGGAAGAAGAGAATACAACATCCGGGATTGTTCAGGATTTTTACCAAGTGCTATAAGTATGTCGCCATATGACTTACTAGATAAATGCATGGAGACTTTTCATTCATCATTCTCCTGGCTATGTCGTGGTTATTTCGAAAACAAACTTCGTCCCCAAGAAATCTCGCGTCTGGATGAGCCCACTCCTCAAAATGTCAAAAATCTGAAACATAAGCCCAATAAGCTTATTTGTATATATAGACTGGATTCACAGGTCTATTGTATTTGGTCCTAATGTAACTTACTTATAATAGTTGTGATGGGGATATCCAAAACTAAATGGGTCCCAAATTTTGGGCTGTGATATGCCCCTAAAAGGTCAAAACAGACAAGACAGTATAAATGATCACCAATAAAACAAGTATCAACCAACGAATAAGCAACCTTATAATACTGTTTTTCTTACTATATAAGAACATTACATATGAGTGCCGGGGTACGTGTATTGTTCAAAGTTTCTTGTATGTTGAATTACGCTATGCAAAAAGATGAAGTTGCTTTAAGTTCCATGCGTATAATTATTTGTTTGATGATGGGATATCGCTTGAATCAATTGCCACATGATTATAATTGTAACGTTTAAAATGCAATGAATGGAAAAAATTTAAGTATGTTATCTATGTCTATGGCACGTGACCGGCACTTGCGTTTTAAATTCAAAAAAACAACACAGTCTGTTGCCCGTGAAAAAGGAGTGATTTGTAACTCCGAAACGCGTCGGACCTGGTGTTAATAAACACGCATTCTATTGTGGCCTCGGCTCCAGTGTTCTTTCGTCCCGTGAGGGGAAAGTGAGACGCAGCGGTATCGAGTGGATTTGTTGGGGGTGGCTACCCCTGCCGAGTGCCCGCCGTACAAGTGGCTGGGGAACAGCCAACAAAAGTTTGGAATTAACGTCAAAATCCCCTGCCCGCTCCGCACCACGAAGAAGCATTGATTGATTACTTTTGCCCCGACAACCCGGAACTGCTTTTGGTGAGCGAGAGTGGCGGAGGAAGGGACGGTCGGAGGACGGAGCCTTCTGATCCGTGACACGCGTTCTACCGAGGTAAGCCGGGTTTTACGTGGGGGGTGCAGATACTTCGTGTGGTGAAGAGGAGCAATACGGAGATCTGAACTTACAAGTATTTAGTAAGTTCGGTGTCATTGCGGATATTGTGTTTCTATACAGCTGAAGGGCAGCTGTCTGTCGCTTCTTTAAGTGAGTCGTCGACATTGATATGTCCAACACCAGAGACACTAGGAGACGTGATGCAGCTAACAAGCTGTTCACCAAAGTACCAGTTACCCAGGATAATTCGAGTGTGCTGCAATTCACCTCTAGCACTGTGACTGAAAAGAAAAAGCTTTGGGACAAGTTATGGAAGGTTCTTAAAAAAGAACAATCTAAATGGTGGGAAGCAACAGCGTTGCAACAGTACGTTGACTGCGACAGGATTCCGAGAGGGTTACGAATATTTATAACCCCCACGTTACAACTACCTGACCCTAACATGATTGAGGAATGGACTGCAAATAACCACAATTGTTCTATGAACATGCTAAGAATATTAATTAAATATGCTGAAAAGGAGAGTCGTGATCTTACCGCTGAAAGTGAAACAATCATCCTTAAACTCAAGGAGTTATATACAAATGACGAGTTCAACAGCGAGATGGCCAAAATGGAGACCAAATTGAGTAAAATTGAAGAGGAAATTAAAATGAAGAAATTAAGTAAATTTGAAAGAGACGAAATTGATTACAACAAAGGACAGATCTTGACTTTTGGTAAAAAATTCGAACAACTATGGAATGATACTAACGAGAATACCACTCCTTCAACAAGACACCCCAAGCCAGTCGTTACACCGATCTTTGAGAATATTGAAACACCGACCACTGATACTGCAGAAGAAACCGAGACAGAAATGAGAGAAACCACAGCACAACAGGAACCTGATTCAGCAAAAGCACGCTTTTTAAAGGAGTACACACTGATGGCCAAAGAAAGAACACATGTTCAGGCACACAGTGGCAGCCCAAGAGGAAATCGTGGGCGAGGCGGCAGAGGAGGAAACAGATCAAAATTCGTAAATCCAACGGACAGCCCAGTGGGAACAAGAACAAGGGGACGATTTGCAAAAAAACAATGAACAACATGACAGTGGTAAATCTCTCTGATTTTATTTTGACTCAAGATCAACTTGATGTATTATCGCTGGGGTTATCTTTCTGTCCCACGGCTGGTTTTAATTACACTGAGGCACGTATTGATTTGTTTTTCTTCATTAGAAAGTTAAAATTGAAAAAATGGTTTTCTATCAACAAGAATAGCAAGAAAGTCACACTACCCGAGAGGGCTCTTGACCTCAATATAGATGATGTCGAAACTTTACAGACAGTGCATGAGCTTGCCGAGGTGGCTGGTTTTTCTGAAGACCCGTGCATTAATTTGGGGAACACCGATCTTAATGTTGAAAGGGGTGGCGAAACTAATTTTAAAGCAAAATCCACATTTGTACCTCAAGTCATTAGCGAGGCTATTTTTTGTTTTGAAAAAGGAATGATTGGTGAATTGAAAAAACTTTCTAAACGTAAAACTGCCAACAAGTCCAATTTAACCACTAAACAAAGGCTAGCCATACAGGAGCTTGAAGCAAACACTGATATTGTCATAAAAAAATCTGACAAAGGGGGTAACGTGGTAATTTGGCCCCGTTCCATGTACCTTGAGGAAGGTAAATCACAATTGTCGGATGGCACAAGATACAGCCAATCCAACAAAACTGAATATGATGAAGCAGTCAGAGAAGTTGGAAAGAAATTGTCACTGTGGAGAGAGAAAAAAGTGATTAATAACGAAGAATACAAATTTTTGCATTGCAAAAATCCTAAAATCCCGGTTCTTTACCTCCTCCCGAAGATACACAAAAATGCCACACATCCACCAGGGAGACCCATTGTGTCTTCACGTGAGAGTCTTTTGGAAAACACATCCAAATATGTAGATTATTTTCTACAACCCCTGGTCCAATCCCTTCCTTCGTATGTCAAGGATACCAGTGATTTTTTAAGGTTAATTGGGAGCATCACTTGGAAGGCAGATTACCTTTTAATGAGCTTGGATGTCAGCAGTCTGTATACCTGCATCCCTCAGGCTTTAGGGATCCAGGCATGCAGGTCTTTCTTAAAACAAAGATCACTGTCCTTTCTCTTTCACACTGAAATGGTACTTGATATGATTCAGTTGTGTTTGAGCAAAAATGTCTTCATCTTTGACAATTGTATGTACAGACAAATACAGGGGACGGCGATGGGTACCTGCTTCGCCCCCAGCTTTGCAGGCTTGTACCTCGGCTGGTGGGAGGAGCAGGTAATCAATAAAATCGGATTATTCAAAACCCACGTCGTCCTCTGCCTAAGATACATTGATGATATCTTCTGTATCTGGAATGGTACAGAGGAGGAAGCTGAAGAGTTTGTCAAGGCCTTGAACGTAAATGAGTTTAATCTTTCATTTACTAGTACCATCAATGCTAGAGAACTCGAATTCCTTGATCTGCTAGTCATGATTAAAAACAACAAATTGTGCACTAAGCTGTTCAGGAAGGCAACTTCGGGCAATAGCTTACTGCATGCTAACAGTTGTCACCCCAAAAAACTAATACGTAGCATCCCCTATGGAGAACTTTTAAGAGCCCGCAGGAATTGTAGCGAGGATGACAATTACCTCACTGAGAAAAAAATTATGATTGAAAGATTTTTGTCTAGAGGTTATGATGCCACTTTAGTGAATCAAGCAGCTGAGAAAGTGGACAAGCTGAATAGGCAGGAATTATTATTCCCAATTGTTAATGGCAAAGATGAAGAAGTGAATGAACCTATCAGGTTCATAACAACTTACAACACTCAAGCCTGGGAAATGAGAAAAAGTCTCAAAAAGTTTTGGGGAATCTTACGCAATGACGAAGACTTATGTGAACATGTAGGTGAATATCCTGCCCTCACATTTAAGAAACCAAAATCATTATGTGACACACTTTGCAGAAGCATGTTGATTGATGTTAAAAAAAGTGACATAAAAGGATTTTTCACTTGCAATAAGTGCAAGGCATGTAAATTCAGTAATAATTGTAAGTCCATCAAACTCTCCAAAGATCAATCACCCATGATTATTCAGAAACATCTGAACTGCAACACAGAGTTTGCAGTGTATGCACTTAGATGTCCTTGCGATAAGTTTTATGTGGGCAGTACCATCCACAAATGCAAGGTCAGAATATTAGAACACCGCAGAGCGATCACCAAGAATGATAAAACTTACCCCATCGCAAGACATTTCTTTGAATTCCATGGACAGAATCCGAATCTTCTGAGGTTTGTTGTCCTGGACCATATCCCAGCGAGACGCAGGGGTGGTAACAGGACGAGGGAGCTTAGAAGACTTGAGTCCAAGATAATTATAAAGTATAACACCATGGCCCCAGAAGGCCTCAACCTTGATGAGGAACTTTCAGTACACTTATAATTGTCACTATCAGCGGGTTTTGGTACTGATCTCTATGTGTTTTTAACTTTTTGTGTTAAAACTATTTGGTCAATGCACTTGTTTTAGTTGTGTCAATGTTTTTCTATTCATCTTGCAGGTGGCCTATGGAACTGTGACAATAACGGGGATTACTGCATAAAAACTTTCAACTGCATTGGAGAAAACCACTTACTGTAAACGTGTTTTCACATAACTTGATGTACTTATGGTCAGGATATTGACTAACAGTGTGTAAATTCATGCCCACTGGGGCAAGACTGTGTGTATAGACAATACTGAGTGCTACACATTGGTTTAGTGCACTTGATGTACGTAACCTATTGAGTATCATTGTGAATTCAACAGGTAATACTCATTGGTGGCATAGTAATGATCAACTTGGTTCCTAGTGGTTTATTGAAATCGGTGCCCACTGGGGCGATGATTATTGTTTTCAATGAAGCGGTACCATGAAAGTCTGAAGCTTCCCGTTTTGTTCGTGTGCGCACTTGCGCCTCGATAAAGTTTCTTGTATGTTGAATTACGCTATGCAAAAAGATGAAGTTGCTTTAAGTTCCATGCGTATAATTATTTGTTTGATGATGGGATATCGCTTGAATCAATTGCCACATGATTATAATTGTAACGTTTAAAATGCAATGAATGGAAAAAATTTAAGTATGTTATCTATGTCTATGGCACGTGACCGGCACTTGCGTTTTAAATACAAAAAAACAACACAGTCTGTTGCCCGTGAAAAAGGAGTGATTTGTAACTCCGAAACGCGTCGGACCTGGTGTTAATAAACACGCATTCATTCTATTGTGGCCTCGGCTCCAGTGTTCTTTCGTCCCGTGAGGGGAAAGTGAGACGCAGCGGTATCGAGTGGATATATATATATATATATACATATATATATATATATATATATATATATATTCACTGAAAAAAACATAGGTTTCAGGGGCGTTATAGCTAGCTGGACATTTCACTCGTACAAAACCATTGAAATTCTCCCGTTATAGTTAGTTCAGCTAACTATATAACTTGCGTGCCCACAATGACATCACATATTACATCACTCATGACATGGTCAGTGACATCACTCATGACATCACTGATGACATCTCAAATGACATCACTGATGACATCATCCAGTGAATGTGTGTCTTTCTGAAAATTTAATATTTTTTATATATGTAGATCTCAAGGTCGATGGAAGAATAAATGGGTATATAAGTGTCTAAATGGCTTAATTTTTTTGTTTGTAAAATTGATTGTATAACGGACTGATTAAGTGTATCTTAGTGAATACATGGGTTACTGAGTAATGTTTAAATATGTAAATACCTGTATCAGTCTCTCACTTTGTGTATAAGTGACTGCATGGGTTGGTGAGTAGCTACATGAGTGTCTATATGGGTTGTTACTTGGTTTTTCGAGTATCCGTATGAGTGTCTGAGTGTCTGTATGGTTCAGTGGAGGGTATTACTTAGTGCATAGATGCATGAATGAGTACATCACTGTTTGTATGTGTTGAAGACAATATGTGTGCAGGACTGTATGGGTGGATGAGTGTGTGTATGGGTGTGTTAGTGAGTGAATGACTGTCTCAATAGTGGCTTTATAAGTAACTACATATGTTTTAAACTAGTATATGTGAGTATTGCTGTATACAAGTGAGTATATGTGAGAGTGAGAGATTGGAAGAGTTTCTGTATGAATAAGTATGTGTTTCTTTAAGTGAATTTTTAAAAGAGTAAGTATGTGTAACTTTCTGTAGAAGTAAGTGTGTTGGTGTGTGTATAACTGTATATGCAAGAAAATTGATGTTTGATTCTTTATTAGCATGAGTCACTATGTGTGTGTGTAACTCTATGGATGAGTGGCATTGTGTAACAGGATGTATAGGTGTATGAGTACATATGATGAGTGAGTACATGTATGAGTGACTATATAGGACTGTTGGTGTATGAGTGGATGTGTATGTAATTCTTAGAATTACTGAATAGGTTGTTGTAACTGGTATTGGTATGACCATTGTTTAGAAAATGTTAGTTTCTATTTTTGAGTGTGTGTATCAAAGGGTATATTAGGGTGAGAGGTCTGCCACTCTATCACAAGGATAATGTCATCAGTGATGTCATCAGTGATGTCATTTGAGATGTCATGAGTGATGTCATGAGTGATGTCACTGACCATGTCATGAGTGATGTAATATGTGACATCATCAGCAGTGCATTGCTGGCGTGCGAGTTATAGTTAGCTGAACTAACTATAACGGGGGAATTTAAATGGTTTTGTACGAGTGAAATGTCCAGCTAACTATACCGCCCCTGAAACCTATGGTTTTTTCAGTGAATTTCTAAGGTTTTTTAAATGCTAATTCCTAACTATAACATGTCTGAAACCTATGGTTTTTTCAGTGAATTTCAAAGGTTTTGTAAATGACAATTTTTTAATGTATTAATTGTTATATTTATTTTTTTGACACTGATTTACTACATTTTTTTAACTATTTATTTTTAGATATTTTATTTTTTAAATTACATTATTACATTATACATTACATTACAAAATATACTTTCTCAGAATGAATTACTTTAGTTTAAATACTTTGTAAATAGGCAATAGACTTTTAAGTGCAGTAGTTACAGTTGTTGCAATGGGCAACACAATTTCAAACCCAATGCAACATTGAGCTCAATAGGAATTTCTAGTTAAATGCAATTAGTTACTTTATGGATTACTTTTCTAACCACAGGACTGGATCCTAGATTCAGTCCTGTGACATCTCCTGTAAACAGTTGAGTAAAAGCGTTTTGGTTACACTAGTGATTTCAAGGAATATTTTTGTATTGTGAAAGTTGACACTTAGAAACTTTTCTGGTGAAAAAAAACAATGGATTCCTATGGAAGGAAATACAAGTTACTGGTAAGTACGGTTAGAATTACTTTTCAGGATCAGTACTGGGCTCAAAAATGCAGCACAAAGGTCTCTCCTAATACCAGGTGAGTAAATCGGAATTCGTAGTTCGGCTGATTTTAGAGGAATCTTTAAAAGTTCCAAACTCCACACTTAGAACAATTTCCAAGTGAAACAAATCAATGTTAGCCTATGGAAGGAAATTCAAGTTACTGGTAAGTACAGTTAGAATTACTTTTCAGGATCAGTACTGGGCTCAAAGATGCAGCACTGAGGTCTCTCCTGATAACAGGTGAGTAAATCGGAATTGTAGTTCGGCTGATTTTACTTCGGTCCAGTATATATAGAGCCACTTTCCTACACCATCCCCTCCCTTCACCACTGTGCAAACACGCCCTGTGGCGCTTTTTAAGTTGGGGAATTAATTCCTCTTCAATCCTGAGGGTCCATGGGGACCAACTAGCCCACCAGGTACCTCCAGTAAGCGCCACGGAGCTGTGTTGCAGAGTGTTGTAAAAAGGGGCGTGGCCTCTGAATACCTCTCTGCAATGCAGCTCCCTGGCGCATACTGGAGGTACCTGGTGGGCTAGTTGGCCCTCACGGACCCTCAGTATTGAAAGAGAATTAATTCCCCAACTTAAAACGCGCCACAGGGCGTGTTTGCACACGTCACCTCAGGCCCCTCCCCCTTCCTTCACCATTGTACAAATATTCCTCTAAAATCAGCCGAACTACGAATTCCGATTTACTCACCTGTAATCAGGAGAGAACCCAGTGCTGCATCTTTTAGCCCAGCACTGACCCTGAAAAGTAATTCTAAGCGTACTTACCAGTAACTTGTATTTCCTTCCATAGGAATCCATTGTGTGGTTTTCACCAGAAAATTTTCTAAGTGTCCATTTTTAAAATGTACATATATACATCTAAAATCAGCCGAACTACGAATTCCGATTTACTCACCTGTTATCAGGAGAGAACCCAGGGCTGCATCTTTTAGCCCAGCACTGACCCTGAAAAGTAATTCTAAGCGTACTTACCAGTAACTTGTATTTCCTTCCATAGGAATCCATTGTGTGGTTTTCACCAGAAAATTTTCTGTCTATTTTCACAAACTAAAAATATTCCTAAAAAATCGTCTGTATGAATTAAACACATTATTTCAACTGTTTACAGGAGGTTGGCCAGTGCTGGATCCAGGATCCACCACTGAGTAAGAAAAAGTAACGATAACACTACTTACCTGCTAAGTGAATTTTCTGCCATAGGATAGCATTGGTTATTCTATGGGAAAAAGTTTCTAAGTGTCAACTTTTAAAATACAATAATATTCCTCAAGAATCACTACTGTAACCAAAGCGCTTTTACTCAACTGTTTACAGGAGATGTCCAAGGACTGAATCTAGGATCCAGTCTTGTGGTTAGAAAAGTAATCCATAAAGTAACTAATTGCATTTAACTAGAAATTCACAATGTGCTCAATGTTGCTTTATGTTTGAAATTGTGTTGCCCATTGCAACAACTGTAACTACTGTACTTAAAAGTCTGTTGCCTATTTGCCAAGTATTTAAACTAAAGTAATTCATTCTGAGAAAGTATATTTTGTATTGTAATGTATAATGTAATTAGAATGTAATAAAAAAGTATATCTAAAAATAAATAGTTTAAAAAATGTAGTAAATCAGTATAAAAAAAAATCAGTATAACAATTAATACATTCAAAATTGTCATGTAGAAAACCTTTGAAATTCACTGAAAAAACCATAGGTTTCAGGCTTGATATAGTTAGGAATTAGTATTTAAAAAACCTTTGAAATTCACTGAAAAAAACATAGGTTTCAGGGGCGTTATAGTTAGGAATTGGCATTTAAAAAACCTTAGAAATTCACTGAAAAAACCATAGGTTTCAGGGGCGTTATAGTTAGCTGGACATTTCCCTCGTACAAAACCCTAGAAATTCCCCTGTTATAGTTAGTTCAGCTAACTATAACTCGCGCCCCCGCAATGCACTGCTGACGATGTCACATATTACATCACTCATGACATGGTCAGTGACATCACTGACGACATCACTGATGATATCTGAAATGACATCACTGATGACATCACTGATGACGTCATCCATGTGATAAATTAGTGCATCTTCTCACACCCTTTGATATACTCAATCAAAATTTCGGATGTCCATTCTCAAAACCATAGATACTCCAATACCAATAACTACATACCCACTCATTGACTCTTAGATCTACACACACATCCACTCACTCACCTGTACAGTCACTCATACTTACAGTCACTCAGTACAGGACTATCATATGCATTTATACACCTACATAGACACTCACACACCACCAATCATCCATAGAGGTACTCTCACACCCAGTCAGTCATGCAAATAATTAATCACACTCCCATTTACTCACCTATGCAGTTATACACACACAAGTTCACTTACTCATAAAAATAGTACCACATTCTTACGCTCTTATACAATCACTGATACAAGCACACACTCATCCATACAGCCACTCTCACAATCACACACTCTCACATATACCCACTTGTATACTCTTACACACATATATACTGCCTTTCACATATGTAGTTACTCACACATGTACCACTGAGATATACATTCAATCACTAACACACCCATACATACACTCACCCAACCATACAGTCCATCACAGATGCACTCTTAAAACCATGCACCCATAGAATCACCCACTCACGCATGTATGCACAGAGTCACACACACCCCACCCACACAAACACTCAGGCACCCAAACAGATACTCAGACAACCAATCAATAACCCATAGAGACACTCATATAGGTATTCACAAAACCATGCAGCCGCTTATACACCAACAGATAGACAGATACAAACATTCACACAGTTTAGTCACTAGTCTGCAGTAAGATACGTTTAATGACTCACTTATACAGTCAGTCATGCACCTACTAAATCATCCATTCACACACTTATACACCCACTCATTCTTCCATAGGTTTTTCCCTATATATATATTAAACATATTTAAAATTTACAGAAACACACACTCACTGGATGATGTCATCAGTGATGTCATCAGTGATGTCATTTCAGATGGCATCAGTGATGTCATCAGTGATGTCACTGACCATGTCATGAGTGATGTAATATGTGACGTCATCAGCAGTGCATTGCGGGGGGGTGAATTATAGTTAGCTGAACTAACTATAACAGGGGAATTTCTAGGGTTTTGTATGAGGGAAATGTCCAGCTAACTATAACGCCCCTGAAACCTATGGTTTTTTCAGTGAATATATATATATATATATTAAACACACCTCTATATATTATGTGTATATATATATGTATATATATATACATTTATATAAGTTTGTATGTATCTATAAAAATCATTCGAAATTGAAATAATTTTATTATTTTAACAGCTGCGTTTTTTTTTATTCTCTAGTTCCATTATTTTTTTTCTGAGTTGGTTGCAGTACTGAGTAGTGGCCATGTGTGGTGCTTATACCAAGGCTGGGAAGGAGTACATTTATGCATGTTTTGTGACCTTTTAAGGCTGTAGTAACTTTATCAGTGTAGTTTGTGAACAACAATGGTCTGACACATTTGTGGATGTGTTTGTATCAACATGTCAATCCCTAATCCTCCCCTTTCATTTCCTTAAAAAAACTCCTATTCTTGAGTAACTACTTCCTGTTTGTTCACCACTTCCACTGGCCCCACCCTAATCTAAATCTAATTTCTATACTTATTTGTACATAGATCTCTTCCATGTAGTATATGAGTAGTACTATTGTAGTACTACTTCACATTTTATAAAATGCTGTTTGTTAATAGACCCAACTGTTAATAAAAAATAAGTAATAATACAGTTAAAAATGTTTAGTAAGAAAAAATGTCAATGTGGAGGTATCATCACAGTAGTACATTGCAGCATAAACTTACGTTAATGTAGAGGTCCATGATGTAGTGATCACATTCTAAGGGCATAACAAAATAGTAGTAGGTAAGGTAGTAAGATGCAATGATTGGAGATATGCAAATTCTATTTGATATAGTCAACAAGCTGTGCTCATTGTTGCAGTATTGAACCTCTTCTAAACCTCTTCTAAAAATTGTGTTTCTCATTTTCAGAAATGATGTTATTCCGAACCTAAATTAGAAAACACATATATACTTAGCAAATCAAGTTGGTTTGTAAACCATGAGTTTACTTATCCAAACAGGACAGGACTGTTGTGGAAGTCTTCTTTTTCATAACATTGAATTGATTTATTGGCCATTCACAAAACACATACCCCAGGTGGATTAAAATTGGATTATTGTTTAATTTTGTTTCATCAATGGCTAGTCTCTCTTTCTCATCACACTTCTAACTATAGAAAGGAGAAGCTCGGAGACTGACAAATATGCTGCTTCTGTATCAATCAGACTCTTTATCTCCTCCCCGGTGATCCATTTTAAGGGTGAGCACCAATTCTCCGTCTGTTTTTACTCTCATCCTTGGAGGCTGGCCAAGGATTACCTGCCAAAGCATCATACAATGCGTACTACCTGTGTTGTTAAAATAGCATTCTGTGATGCCATCTCTGAGGCTCTGAATCTGTTGGCCACAACAGAGTGAACTCCTCAGTAATACTATTTGTTCTGAAGGACAAACGTTGTTATTCCTGCAAATCTCAGTGCATATCCAGAGGGCATGTCTGAGTTTCATTAGTGCTTGCGGGAACATTAAAGTTTGGAAGTCCTGGTTTCTTGCCTTATTAGTTTTACAGTGGATGATTCTTTGCTGTCTCCCATAGCTTACTTTAGTTCACTGGCTGGCGAATTGTTGACCCATTTTTGTGTAATTACTATACTATAAAGCAGCTGAGAATATCAATTTCAGCCGATAATCAGTGTTTTTGATCCCTTATTCCATGTGCAGGTTGAAGCCTATGAACCGTTACCTTCTGGTGAACAGTTAACTGTGGAATCAGGTTGAGCTTCACAAATGCAGATAGTCTGGCAGTTATTGCGCTGGCATTTGCTGATATATTGGTGTTCAACCTAGGTCAGGAACGCATCTTGCTCCTTTTTGTGTTGTTGTGCTTCGGAGATCATCAGCACTGCCACATTGAAAACTTTTTCCTCCATTCCTGTCTTCGAGAATGTTGTCATGAATGGAAACCTAGCTGATGTTCTTTCTGGTGCATTTTGTATATCCAAGTGTGTTCTAGAAATGTCGGCACAGGTGTCTTCTTTTTGCAAAGCTGCTTTTATGCCCTCATATAGTTAGGACTCTCCTGAGGAGTAGGAACATGTGGATTTGGCTTGGATGTCTTATGTCCTCATATAGTGGCTCATTACGATGGCAGACAGACATGAGTCCACCCACCATCGTTGCGGTGGTAGGGACCGCCTGCTAGTAATGCGGCGGTCCCACCACACATATTACGATGCGCCCGCCAGTATGGCGGGCGCATCTCAGGCCATTAACATTGCAGACAGTGCTGCTGGATGCAACACCATTCACAATGTCAAAATGGCACTGCATTTCCCTGCACTGCGTGGCAGGCACCTTGCGGTGCATGCCATGCAGTGCAGGGAAACCCAGTGCAGCAACACCTCCCCCTGAGACAAGGGGGGACTGCAACCGGACCCCAAAACCCCATCCCTGCCAGCCTTTCCATGGAAAGCCCTTGTCCACACAACATCCTTATTTGGTGGATGGTGCCTGCTAGGCACCGCCACCATTTTAGTCACCCCGCACCTTCCAACAGGCAATCGGCACGATTGCCTTTGGCGGTGTAGTGGTGGACAGACTTTGCGTCCGCCGCGGAACCCACCGCCATCCTAATTGGGCAGTAGGTACAATGTCTAGTGATGGCTGGAGGACCGCCACCGCCGACCCGATGGTGGCAGTCCTTCCGCCACCCTAATGACCCCCATAGTTAGGACTCTGCTAAGGACTAGGGACATGTGGATTTTGCTTGGATGTCTTATGTCCTCATATAGTTAGGACTCTGCTATGGACTATGGACATGTGGATTTTGCTTCGATGTCTAATGTCCTCATATAGTAAAGACTCTGCAGAGGACTAGGGACATGTGGATTTTGCTTGGATGTCTTATTGCTAATCTTCACAAAAGGCAAAATGAGAAAATCATAAAACTGCTCCTGTTGGGACTTTTCTTAATTTAGAGTGGATTACTGACTTTTTGGGGATTCACAAAGCTTCTCAGTCATACCCCAGGAAATACATGTAAGCTATAGATTACCTGAGTGCTTTAGTTTTAAAAAATGTACATGCGGAAATTAAATTCAAATGTGCATTGGTGCATGGAATAGTTTGTTCTCTCCACAAGGAAAATATTTGAACAATTCTTAAATTGCACTTACATCTGACATTTGTAGGAGAAAATTTAAATGTGTTACCTTCATATAGTTTGGGACTACCCCCACACACATGAGTCAGTGACTATTTATTTATTTAGCTGGGTGTTCCATTCAAACATGTTCAAAATTCCACTCTCACCCTAAACCTGTGAATTTGGTGATTCCACTATATTTCTGTCTTCATATGTGCACCTTTTGACCACAAGTTGCCTCCAACCCTGATTCCTGGAAATAGGATGTGGAATTTATTTTCTGAAGTGCCTAATATGTGGCCCTGTCTTTAGCTAAAGCTGTTGTGACTTAGGTACATTCGATTCTGCAGGTTAGTAGCGGAATCTAAAAAACAAGATCAACAGTATATCCATGGCTCACAAGTATTTCTCTACCTGATAAAGGTGCACCATGAGGAACAACTGGGAGAATCAGGACCAGAATTACTGATTGCTGAAGTAAATCCTTATTTCAATCAGGATCCTCAGGCTCACAAATGCAATACCATGTGACGCCGCCCACTTGGAGTTACTGATGGTTTTAGTAAATTTGCTGGAGGGCGGGTTACTAGGCATGACTCCAGGACTCTCCTAATGAGGCCTAAAAATAGGTATATAAAAAGGAAAAGATGGATTTGGTATAATAGATTTTTAATTACAAGTAATATCAAAGTGAGGTAAAATAATGCAGTGTCTGGTTTGCCTGAAGGTATGTGACCAACAGCAATCCCCTTATGAGGATCTAATTGCACTTAGAAGTGTATGCATCCATAGCTGCCAAGTTTCCCAGGTTGGTGAGTGACTAGCTAGTCCAGTCCTGTTGTCTTCTTGAATTCTGAGACATGTAGTCCTGATTTTATATTGGGTTAAATAAGACTACAAATCACAGAATTCTTCTTTAAAAAAAAACAGGACTGGTCTAAATAATAGCCGAAGGACCTGGACAACTTGGCACCTCTATGCATTTGCATGTGCCTTCTAGCCTCTGCAGATGGAGGGCTCTGTCTAACCTCACAAAGGAAGTGGAGCGGGATGAACCTAGGAAGTAACTGTGATGGGCTCTTTCCCTTGAAGCTCTGCTGAGGCATTGCCTATTCCTGCCCTGCTAGAGTTCCTGGTGGCTGCTCGCTGTCACTGTGTAGAGAGCAGAGGCATCCCGCGATGCCAGGAAACTGACAGGAGGTGAGCTGCACCTTGAAGATAAGGCGCTCATCTATTTGACGGCTGCAGCACTGCATTCCAGAGTGACTGCTCCCCGGTAGGCCTGAACACTGCTGCTTCATGCTGTGCTGCACGTCATAACCATAATGGCCTTCTAATCTGTACCTACGCCCCTCCTGCCATCATGAAGGTCTGGGTCGAGGGCACAGCCTGGCCAAGGACCAAAATAGCCACTTGAGCCTGAAGCTCTGGAGAGGTGCTGATAATATCTGGGCCTAAAACCTACTGAATCAGCATTGGGCCAATCTCTATGGAATGGCAGGCAGTGGGTGACTTGTCCGCTGCCTGCAGCCGTTCAATCCTGCCCGGCCGCACGCTGAATTGAAGATTCATAACATGACGATTGTGGCGTGGCGCAGCCCTTGAAGGCCACACGACGACAGGGGTTGCGGGTGTAGCCTTAGGGAGAGTTCATGACTACTCCCAGCCACACTCCTGAAATCGAGACCCGTTCTTCTGTGGATCCCTTTGCTCCTCGGTGCCCTGTGGAGAGGATTCCCTGTGTGATGGCAAAACAGCTACCTATACCATCCGGGCAGGAGCCACTGAAGGTGGTGAGTCGGTGCATCCACATATGTCCTGCTTTCCACAACGTCGGATGCCCGGCCCGCTGCACATCGATCGTGGCCCCTCTGCCGGTTTGAACATCGGGCACGGTGCTAAAGTTCCAACTGCCCGAGCTTCGCTCATTTTACCAAACAATAGCCGGTTGCCTGGCTTTGCGGAGGTGGCCTGTCCGACGCATGATTTATTGCGCCCATAGGGGAGTGCTTCTCTTGGTGCTACTCGGAGAGTGGCGCATGGCTTGGCGGACTGGCTATAAATGGCGGTGTAATGGATCCATGTTTCTTGCGAGATGAAGTGACCTGAAGGACTGGTCCCAGACGTTTTTCTTCACCAGACGGGTGCAGTGAGTGCTCTTTGGTGGCAGGATTTGGAAACCCCGCTGCATTTATATCTGCATATGTTTGTTATCTCCCTCATTATCAGCTGTTGACAGCTTGATCCTCCTTGGGCAAAAACATCAAAAGGAAAAACGAAAAACTAAAAGGAGGAAAAAAGGAAAGGAGATACTGCTCCTCTCCCTGGTGAAGTCACCTTGACTAGCTATGGACACAATTACTGGGCTCCACTATCCTCCCTACAGAATGTTGCGGTCAGACCCCTGTCAGTGCCCGCTCTCCTTCAAGGCAACCAGAACCCCTCGGCGGGGTGAGGACGAGGGCTCCAGTGGGTCAGCTTCCAACACAGGAGATCCAGACCCTCAGATTCCTGAGGGCACAGCGACAATCATAGCCGAGTTGCGTGCTGGATTTAAATCAGTTGACACCCCGACAAGACTCATTGGCTGCCCAGCTTGATAACATGAACCAAAGAGCCGAGCAACACGAGGCGCGCATCACGGCTGCAGAACTGTGCATATCTGACCTTAAATATACTACTGCTACAACTTCAAAGCAAAAATACTGAAACTCACTGCCGTGAAAGGAGAGGATTTGGAGGCAAGATCACGTAGAACTAATCTCCACATAGCAGGAATTGCTGAGTCCACCAAAACTAGGCGCATGTGCGCATAAGCAGAGACACTCCTCATGGAGCTATTCGGAACAGACGTGCTCTCGTCTACATTCACAGTTGAGAGAGCTGGCCCACGCCCAGCGCAGGATGCACCCACCTGATTGATTATAGCCAAGCTCCTTAATTACTGGGACCGTAATATGGTTCTGCATTTTGCCCGAGAGAAGTCCACATTGCAATACCAGGGCAAGGCCCTATCATTCTTCCCTGACTTTACGCCTATTCTTCAAGAAGCGTGCCAGAAGTTTGCTGATGTAAAGCACTTCCTGCTGAAAGTTAACGTAAAATACTCCATGCTATACCCAACACGGTTACAGGTGCATTTAGATGGTAAAACTCATGCATTCGACACCCCTGCTGATCACTTTCTGCAAACAAAAGAAACCACATTGGATCAACCTCGTCGGCTGGCAATGGCCAATAGTGGCCCTAATAAATCTTGGTCATGCCCTTCAATGTCTTGAGTGAGACATTCTTAGCTTGCTGATCATCATATCCATGATCTGCGCCTATATACCATTATATAAGGGAGACAGCAAGCTGATTGCTGTCACTAATTTAATCCATGCTCTGCCATCAGTGCATTTGCGCTATTGCAAGCTGCAACTAACATAGTGCACTGAGTAGGCCCTACTGTCTGTGACATGTAACTTATTGCATATTGGCACTCTCCACAGGATGACTCCATACGTAAGATTTCTTTATAAGATGTTTATTGTGTTGGTGGGATGCGGGTTCTTAGCTATGTGATGTGGGTGGTGGGAACTGGGAGTTTACACGGTTAATCTGTTTTTAAAAAAGAAGTTTTAAACTTGCTAATTATAGCTCATATTCTAGAGGGGTATGCATACTAATATACAAAACTGTCCCCTTTATCACGTGAGATGTTATCGCTGATTCAGAAGGTCGCTACCTGTTAGTCTCTGGCACATTCGCAAATTTACACCTTATATTAGTGTTAGACCTGGCACCATTGGCGTGAGTCTCCCTTCCATTTTTCGCTGTGTCTCCTCTGTTTTTGCTGGTTATAGATGCTCTGGGCGCTGTGCCACTGCCATTCAGTGCCACAGCGCGAATGCTCCCTTTGTAAAGATGACATGTGAATTGGTACATCCATGATTGGCTTATTTGGTTTACCTGTTAGTCCCTAGTAGCGTGGCCTGTGTGTGCCCAGGGCTGGTAAACCGAATGCTGCTGGTGGACCTGCAGCACTGGTTTGTGCCACCCACAGAAGCAGCTTGTAAAGTGTGTCTCAGACCTGCCACTGCAGTGTCTGCGTGCACTCCAGAACTGCCATCTTGGCTGTGAAGTGCACCCACTTCCCAGCCCCTGAACCTTCCCTTGGCATCGTGTAATCCACCCTTATGATAGGGTGCATTGTATGTGTAAGGTAGGACACGCTCTAATGTGTGTAGCATGTCCTAGTAGTGAATTAGACCCAATTTTGTTTTTCACTACTGTAAGGCTACCTGTTCTCCATAGGCCAGAATGGGAGGTTTTGACTATTACATTCTATAGTCCTAACTGACCCACAGAACATGGTAGAAAAACGAATTTAGTATGCCTGAGCTCAGAATATTAAAATACATCTTTTAGTGAAGGTTATTTTTATATTCTGTGTTTGAAACTACCACTTTTAGAGTATAGGTACTTTCTTGCCTAAGCCTTCCAGTGTGCTCTGCTATTATGTGTATTGGCTGTCTGGTTTTGGAGGGACAGGGCAGGCTGAGTCAGACCTAGGTTGCATAGAGAGATCTGCCTTGGAGTGAGGGGAGGGGTAGCTCCTGCACTTGAATAGGGCTCTCCCTGGCAAGGTGAATGCTGGCTCCACCTCCCACTGTGCGTCTGAAGGCAGACCCCCTCTCTCTGAAAGGAAGGATGCAGCCTGGTAAACAAAGTGCTCCAGGGCTGGGCAGAACTGGTTCTGGCTGGGTTCAGAGACTTGTGACTCCTAAGAACAAAGACTTTGGGGGTATAAATATCTGTGCTGAAATTTGTATTGCTCCTGGACAACAAGAAGAACCTCTGTCCGTGTAACTACAGGAATCTGCAGGAGAAGGACTGTCTTTGTGCTTGTGTGCTGTTTCTTGGACTGGCCTGCAGTGGTTACTACTGGACTTGGAAGAAGAGGAAAAGGACTTTGAAGGAACTTTTATTTTTGGCTACAGCAATCACCCAAGGACTAGAAGAGAGCTAGCCTCCTGCAGGAGTCTCAGGCACATCAGACTCCACCACCAGCCTCCTGTTTCCTCCCAGTGAGGATTTCTATCTGCAGGTGAGGCTCCTGTGAGATCCAGGGCCTCTAGTTCTACTGTTGAGAAAAGAGTGCTGAAAATCGTCGCTAACCCCCGTTAGCGAGCCGCTGCAGCTAGAAAGCGTGAGGAAAATTGTCGCTCTGCTGCTGCCGGGCGCTCGCTACCGGAGATCGTCGCATCACCTGTCGGCGGGCCTGAAAACGCTCGCTAACCCCGAAGATTATCGCATTACCTGTCAGCGGGCCCCAAAGCTCCCGCTAACCCAAGTGCATCGCATCATCTGTCTGCGGGCCTAAGAGTGCTCGCTATCCCGAAGATTACTGCATTGCCTGTCAGCGGGCCTGAAAACGCCCGCTAACCCAAGTACGTCGCATCACCTGTCTGTGGGCCTGAAAACGCCCGCTATCCCGAAGATCATCACAGAGCCTTTCGGCGGGTTCCAAAACGATCGCTAATCCAAGTTATTGTATCGCCGGACTGCGGGCCTGAAAATGCTCGCTAACCCGAAGATTGTCGCATAGTTTGTTAGCGTGCCCGAAAACGCTCACTAACCAAAAATCATTGCACCAAGTTCATCGCAGCGCGGACGCCGTGCGTTCGCCATTTACCCTGCATCGCATCAGGATCGTCGCTCCCTTGCAGAGCACCATTTTCTTTTATCGCAGCAAGATCGCACAAGCAACAGGCTCGGCGCATCATCCTCCCTTAGCGGCAAGGATTTTATCGCATCACCGGCTTAGCGTGCAGAAGTTTGTCGCATTGTCCTGCCCGCAACCCAGCGCGTCATCCTCCCTTGCGGTAAGGATTCAACGCATCGCTGGTTAGCGTGATGAAATTTATCGCTTTGACTATTACACTTCGCTGTATTCATCCCTCTGTAATAATACTGCAGCAGCAATAACATATTATCTGGTGGAGGTAGTCATGGTATGGTTAGATACTGGGCAACAATAATTTCTTGCATGCCCTATCTCCAATGATGTGATTATACAACCTATTGACACCTTAAGCAGTACCTGGGTCCCTGGCCGGGATGGCTTTACTGAAGCTTTCTATAAAGCTTAAAAAACAGAGCTAGCCCCCCACCTACTTGAAGTTTATGCAGAATATCTCATGAGGAGCAGCCTCCCTCCATCAATGCGTGAGGCGGTGATAGCTGTGGTGCTGAAACCAGGTAAGCCCCCAGATAAGTGCACCTCCTACAGGCCAATATCACTACTAAATTATGACAATCAGATATTGGCTAGGATACTTGCCACCCGTCTCTCTTTGCTCATCAGTCAGATAGAATCCCAGATGCAATCAGGATTTATCCCAAATCGCTCCACATCCATAATGTTGTGGACCATATTCACAATTCTCAACCAGATAAACCCAGAACTCTCTGTGGTGGCAGTCCTACTCGAAGCGGTAAACGCGTTTGGCTCGCTTGAATGGCTCTTTTCGCTGCACTGACCAAGTTGGGAATCCCTAACAATTTCCTTTCATTGATCCTCTTAATTTACAGTAACCCATTGGCTCAATTGAACATTAATGGTACTCTAACAGACCAACTCACAGTGTCCCGTGGCACCAGGCAGGTATGCCCCTTATCTCCCCTTCTTTTTATAATCACCATGGACCCCCTTGTCAGACACATGCAAGAGCGTCACTTAATGAGGGGTCTCCAATTTCACCAGGGATCACTCGTGGCCTCTTTATATGCAAACGACATCATGCTATTCGTAAGGAGCCCTGAGACCAATCTTCCGCCTCTCATCCTCAAGGTAGTGCACTTCGGAGCACTCTCTGAGCTAGTAATCAATTGGAGCAAGTCCGAAATCTTTTCTTTAACGGACACCACAGCCGAGTTTGCTTTTGAATTCCCCCTAAAATGGTGCTCGGAGCCAACCCAAATAGCTTGGCATCTATCTTCACCATCAAAGTACTGAAGTCATGGGTTAAACTGTGGTCCACCAATTGAAAAACTAATGACTTTGATAGAGACGTGGATTGCGTTCTTATTATCCATTACAGGCAGAATTACGATTATTAAAATGGTGGTACTGACCCACTTTTTATACTTATTCCTCAATATTCCTACAGCGCTAACCATGGCTTTCTTCGATATGATGCGTAGTGCTCTGACACGTTTGGTATGGGCTGGTAAGCAGCCCAGAATCAACTGGCACACTCTGACCCTGCCATATGCACGTGGAGGATTTTGTGTTCCTCTTTTTATCCTTACGTCTTGGGAGCGCAGGCACACTTCGCACATCATTGGTACCATTATGACGCATGACTCCAATTTTTAAAGCCAGAATGGTCACAAATACACCTCTCTCCTCGCCACACAATTCTTCTATTAGGTATGCCCAGAAACACCAACAAAATACAAACTCTTTCAACCACTTGATGGCCCTGGACCATCCCTCCAAGGTATCTGGGGTATGACTGCTTATACTCTCCGAGCATCCCTCTGGCCGACAACCCTTGGCTACCAATAACCGTAAAAAAACGCACAAAGTGCACTTTGATCGACTGCCGACTGCACAAGCTCAGGGGTCTCTCCACTGATGCTCTTCAGCACTCTCCTGCATCCCTAACAAACGAGTGCAATATGTTACACATGGACCAGTCAGAACATACCTGCTACATGCTACTGCTCGTGCCACAGTCCTGTCTGCCCCAGCTGAACCTCCAGAGTTACCCTTGCTGTCACTAGTCATTACAACCAAGGACACTACACATTTGGTTTCACGACTGTATCATGCGGCTTTTTTGCTGAAGCTACCAGAGAGGGGAGTGCGTGAGGCGTGGGGTGTAGATCTGGGAGGTCCCATACCTGACAAGACATGGCATTTTTGTTGCAAGCAAACCAAGTTAGTCTGAAACAACCATTGTCATAAACTCCCGCATTTTAAATATATTCATCGTGCATACACTACCCCTCAACTGTTAGCCAAGTTTGACCCCACCAGATCCCATAATTGTACTAGATGTGCCATGGACCATGCATGCTTTCTCTATCTCGCATGGAGCTGTGCACAGATAGCTGCTTTTTAGGCCGAGGTTTTCAAGATCTTATCGACAATGGTTGAAGTAGAGATGGCTCTATTCCCCTAATGGCATTACTTGACTATGTTAAGCCCCCTCCTTGTATCGATTAGACGATATGCTGCTATTGCATAATTGTTAGCAAAACTGCAGGTATCCTTACACTGGGGTGCTATATCAGTTCCCACAGGACAGGGGTGGATGAGGGACCTAATTTTTTGCTACAGTCATTGCAGCCCCTCATCTCCAGACCTAAGAATATATGGCATCCAGTGCACCTGTATTTGCTGCTCCGTGCACCTGATGAGGGAGTTGCACCCCAGGCAGGAGGGAGTTCTGACTTACTATAAATATCAGCAGCAGTGGCCCTGGTGTAAGAGGAGTGGCATGTGGGCCCTTGGGGATTGCCCCCCAGCACTGTATGATTACCACACTCAAAGTACCAGCCCTCTCAGTCGTATCATTATATACCCCACTTGTGATGATGCATGGCTCTGATTCACACTGCTTCCCCCAATGACATTACGCAACATGGCACATAATTGTTATTGTATTGCCTTCTTCTGTGTTTGTGTATTGCGAGATTACACAAGCAATTGTCATATTGCATTTATTTGATTCCCTTTTTTTGTCCCCCCTGGATATATATTACGTTAATAGTAATGTGTTTGATGGCTAGTTATGCTTTTTCTGTTGGTATGTTACACTGTTCTTCGAAAAAATCAATAAAGATACTTAAAAAAAAAAAGGTCTGGGCTGTGTGGACATGCTGTGGCCTGGAGTGGAGCAGATGGCGCTACCATAGCACACAATTAAGTCTTCACTCCCTTGTTGAGATCCCCACTGGCCATGTGGGCCCTTTAAATTATGCCAGGTCACTACGCTTTGGCGCTGATGTTCTAGGCTCACACCCATGGCCCACACCCATGGACAACCACCTACTACTGTGCTGTCTCAAGTGGTAGTTACTCCCTTCTACAGAGTGGAAAGCCTATAGGACCTTTGCCCTCCGGGCCCCTTTATGGAGCCTGCGACCACAGGGGTGTTCTCAGGGCCCTGACCAGTTGACCTCTGCCTGCATACCCCTTGGCGGGCATTTAGTAACCTTGATTTCTGTGCATTTACAACTCATGGGGCTCTGGAGTGCCCCATCCCCATTCGTACAGCCCTATGGATAAGGGTTTTCTGCTGACACCTTACTCCGAAAAGGGTGGACAGAGCTACAGGCCTAGTTGGTTGGTACGAGGGACACTGGGTCAGTACGTTTCCATGAATTGAAGCTCTGCCAGCCCATTTCCTCTTCCCTGAAGCTGTATACAGTGTTTACAGGCCCCTGGGGCTGGTCTATGACTGTGATCCCATGAGCCTCTGTACTGGCTCTGAACTTTTCTCTAGTGATTGGGTGGTGTGTAGTAACCACTTTCTCCGGGGATCAGGCATGTGCCTCCTCACCAAATGACATAGCGAAGACCAGCAGTCTGCCACTTCCTGTTCTTGGAGGCAGTTGCATGCCCTAGATCAGCCAACCATGGACTGCTCCTTCCCCAACCACCGCTGAGATGGATATGCTCCTGAAGGAAATCACAGCCAGAGGCACAACTTTGATGACTATGGACTGTAAAATGACATATCTCACCATGGAAGTGAAAACGCTGAGAAGTATCTATGCTGCTCAAACAATTGGACATTGTAGACCTCGATGAGGTAGAGGCACAATATGATGCTCTGCTTGGCTGGGGTAGAGATATTGATTTACTCCACAGAATATCACTTATTTGGGGGATAGATCACAGTGGAACAATTTCCGCATCAATGGTATGCAAGAGGAGACAGAGAGGGGAGATGTGGCCTCCTTCTTAAGAGATCTACTGCTGAAACTCCTTAATCTTGGGTTCTCTGAATCATTGGAGTTTCAAAGGTCCCACCATATTCGGGCAAAAGAACTCTTAAGTCTTGCTCCTCCCCACGGCCAATTATTGCCTGAGTCCTCTGCCAACAACATGCCAAGTAATCCTCCAAGCGGCACGGAAATCCAAGGACCCAACATTATTCAGGGATGCCACATCTCCTTCTTTGCTGACTATTATTCCGCCACTAGCATCAAGCACTGAGCCTTTCTCACACTACGACCATGATTATGACAATAGGATCTCTAAAATGGTCTCATGAACCCAGCACACATGCTGGTTACGATTGATGACAAAGCTATGGGCTTCTCTGACCTGGAAGATCTGGAGTCTTTCATAGATAGGATGGATAACTATGTCACTCAGAATGTTTCTGCATCTCGGCCAAATGCTGGGACACAGGCCCCTCTGCAGCTGCATCTCCAACATCAGAACCATCTGCACTCCTCAATTGGCCTGCGCGAGGAATTTTACAATGAAGGTCTTAAGCATTTGGTGAACTCTCTTCAAAAGGATGGAGACATGGACAAGCCTAGATCCCCCCTCAACACGATGACAATGGACCCAGCATCTGGTGATACCAGACTGACCCCGGAGTGGGTCTCCAGAGTATGTTGGTGTAGGGCTTTGCAGGTTTGTCTACGTTGGAAATATGGTAATGCCCTGTCTCTTGTATCTTCCTACAGACTTAGATAATTCTTGCCATTGCTCCTACACCTTTTGCCCTGACGTATTAGTCTTTCTACATGCCTCTTTTGTGCCTGACACTGGTATGGGTTGACTGGGGGTACTCCTGGGTATTGTCCTGCTCTGGCACCTAAGGTCTTTATTGTTACCTCCCCATCTTCCCTTTTTTTCTCTCTCCTGTGGCCACTTTTGCTGGGATACTTTTAGGGTGTTGGTTGCGGTCCAATTGTATTGTCCCTTTGGCACATTGCCCAGTGTGAACCACTGCAGCGGTATGATGCATGGTCACTTCCCTTGCGATGGTGACACAGCTCTCCTTCTGTTACCGGGGTTTGACACTCACTTCTGTTTTTCGGTGGGGGCCAAAGTTAATGCCCTTCAGTGGTACTGTGCTTTAAGGTCTCTTGGTGGCATATTATCAAGAAACAGCATTAAAATTATCGCCGCTTTAGCGGCAGAAAACTGCTGCTAAAGCGGCGATAATGGGCTTGATAATATGCCGCAGAGAATTCCCATAGAAGCCCATGTTGTGGTGTCAACATGGGCTTCTATTGGAATTCTCTGCGGCATATTATCAAGCCCATTATCGTCACTTTAGCGACAGTTTTCTGCCGCTAAAGCGGCGATAATTTTAACGCCTTGCTTGATAATATGCTCCTGGTTCCTTCCCTTTTTTGCTCTTCCTTTACCTACCCCTCACCTTTGCATACTGGAGACAACCATTCTTGATTGATTTACATCCTCTGACTTAGTGAGGTGTGCACAGACAACCTTAGGTTACCATCCCCCTCTGTTACGTCGGAACAGTTTTCCTCCTTCGTAACTTTCTGCTCGTCTCTCTCAATCCCTTTTCCTCTTCCTTGTGTTCACGTCCTTACCATCTTTGCTGTAAACAGTCTTCAGACCAATTCTTCTACATGTCAAAGCCTCTGTCAATACTGTCTTGGAATGTTAACACTTTGTCTCATTACACTAAGTGAAGGAAGATATTGCATTAATTACAGACACAACATTCAGATCTATCCCTACTCCAAAACATGCAGCTCTCTCAGGCTGAATCCCTTAACGTTAAAAGAGTTGGCCATGGTCATGAGCAGCAGCTGACAGGTATTGGCCATTGGTTACTTGTCCCTATCCTGTAGCTCTTCCAAGAGGTGTGGGGTTGCAATCCATGTAGGATGGAACCTCTCTTGCAAAGTTCTGAGCACCTGGACAGACAATAAGGGCAGATGGGTCTTTGCCAAGCTGCAATTTTGGGAAAGTCAGTGATAGTGGGCTCTATGTATCCCCAACTTCAGGCAGGCAGCCTTTCCTAGCTCGTCTCTCACAGCCTTGGGACACGCAGCTCTGGTTTGTGGAGGGTACTGGAATATGACTTCTGACCCTGTCCAGGCCCAATCTGGCTGCCCTGATGTTTACAATCATGAGGACAGAGCTGTTCTCTTGGTGTTTGCTTCAACTCACAACCTCGGACTATACCTTCTTCTCATACCCACATGGGAAAAAGCCTCATATTTATTATTTCCTAATGCAGGATCAAGTGCTACTGGATGTGGTGCAGTACAATATTCTGTCAGCTGGCATATTGGACCCTAGTCCAGTGTGGTTGGACCAGGATTTCGGGTTGGCTCCGCGCCTGCTGATTGGTTGGAGGATGAGAGATTTTACCTATAGACACGCCGAGCAAAACACACAGGTTCCAAATCAGTCTGCATTTGACTGATATTGAAGATTCTGTGAGCCCCCATAGGATACTGTTGACCTCTGGAAAGGCGACATTGCATGGCATCATGATGCATGACTCAGCCATTCAAAAGCGCAAAGGTTTGTTGAATGTCCGAGTTTTTGATTGATGGATCAAGGCATGTCCAGTTGCCTTATCTTTTCCGGGTGATGTCCCGGTTAGGGCTGGAAGAAGACTTCATAGGTAAAGTCAGACTTCTTAACGACTCCCCCCATGGCAGAGGTTAACTGTGGTGACTTTCTGTCGCGTACCTTCATGATACACCGGGGCACTTGACAAAGATGCCCTCTCTGCTGCTCTTTCTGTTGGCTCCTAGACATCTCTTTATTGCCATTCGCCAGACACCAGAAGTTGAGGGCCTCTGTCTGGGTGAAGGTAAGGTCAAGGCTTTACTGTGCGAAGGTGACATTTTGCTTCTTCTGTCACTTCTGGAGGCCTCTGTCTCAGCTGTAATAGCCATTGTTGACCATTTCTCCCACCTGTATGGGTACAGAATCAACTGGAGGAAATGTTAAACATTCCCTATGTCGAATGCGTTGACTTAATAGGGGTCTGAGGTATTTGGGCATCCGTATGAATGGTGGTCTCTATGGCATGGTCTAGGATAAGGATGTATGACGTTACAACGCACACTTTTACAACGCATGCACTTACAACGCATTTTTTACAACGCATAATCCATTACAACGCACTACACTTACAACGCATGACACTACAACGCATTTTTAAAAACTACCATTACAACGCATACCATTACAACGCATAATATTTAATTGCATTTAAGGTAAGTATTAGATAGTATAGGGGTAAAAATTACTTTTCTAACTCCAGGGGGTGCAACAGTAGGGTAAGTGTTGGATAGTATAGGGGTAAAAATTACTATTCTAACTCCAGGAGGTGCAACAGTAGGGAAAGTGTTGGATAGTATAGGGGTAAAAATTACTATTCTAACTCCAGGGGGTGCAACAGTAGGGTAAGTGTTGGATAGTATAGGGGTAAAAATTGCTATTCTAACTCCAGGGGGTGCAACAGTAGGGTAAGTGTTGGATAGTATAGGGGTAAAAATTGCTATTCTAACTCCAGGGGGTGCAACAGTAGGGTAAGTGTTGGATAGTATAGGGGTAAAAATTACTATTCTAACTCCAGGGGGTGCAACAGTAGGGTAAGTGTTGGATAGTATAGGGGTAAAAATTACTATTCTAACTCCAGGGGGTGCAACAGTAGGGTAAGTGTTGGATAGTATAGGGGTAAAAATTACTATTCTAACTCCAGGGGGTGCAACAGTAGGGTAAGTGTTGGATAGTATAGGGGTAAAAATTACTATTCTAACTCCAGGGGGTGCAACAGTAGGGTAAGTGTTGGATAGTATAGGGGTAAAAATTACTATTCTAACTCCAGGGGGTGCAACAGTAGGGTAAGTGTTGGATAGTATAGGGGTAAAAATTACTATTCTAACTCCAGGGGGTGCAACAGTAGGGTAAGTGTTGGATAGTATAGGGGTAAAAATTACTATTCTAACTCCAGGGGGTGCAACAGTAGGGTAAGTGTTGGATAGTATAGGGGTAAAAATTACTATTCTAACTCCAGGGGGTGCAACAGTAGGGTAAGTGTTGGATAGTGTAGTGTAATATTATGCGTTGTAATGGTAGGCGTTGTAATGGTATGCGTTGTAAATGTATTTTTTAAAAATGCGTTGTAGTGTCATGCGTTGTAAGTGTAGTGCGTTGTAATGGATTATGCGTTGTAAAAAATGCGTTGTAAGTGTAGTGCGTTGTAACAGTTGCGTTGTAAAGGTTGTTCCCCCTAGGATAATTTATTACCCTTAGTGGAGAAATTTAAATGCAACTTCCTCAAATGCTAAAATCTGAACCTGTCATTTTTGGGAAGAGTGCAAACAGTCAATATGACAGTAGCGCCTCTGTATACCTATATGTTAGGGATGCTGCTCGTTTGGGTACCCCCTGCTCTCATTTTGGGGATCGAGCCATATATCCGCCCCTATATCTTGAGTGGGAGTGAGCCCCAACTCTAAGTCCCGCATCTGTGGGCAGATACTACAGCAGGAGGGCAGCGTCTTGTGCATATGACATCCAACTGTCTGGCTTTCCAATTCTCTCAACTCTCTTGCCACTTACTTGACTGAACAGATGTCCCTATGTGGGTGCAATTTGAAGGCCAGATCTTGGGTTGGCCTCACTCAATCCTCCTGGTCTATTTGTTCGACATGCTGGAAAGCCATATACTCAATGCAACCCTAGGGCATGAAATTTGGCAAATAAGCTTTGGGCTATGATTCGAGGATCAAATACTATAAGATGGCATTATGAAATCCTTCTTCCAACTACAGGATGAATTTAGCCTTCCCTAAAGTGAACATTGGAGGTTTCAGCAGATGGTCCACTGCCTTCAGAAAACCCTGGGGATCCCACTGATTGTATTGCCAGTTTCTCCTATCTATCAATATCTGTGGTTCTGGAGCAATTTTAAGGCGAGGGTGTTGGGGCTATAAGGGGTCTTGATCAGTGCCATGCGCTCCAAACCCTCCCTCTCTGCAACCCGGCTGCATTAGCAGGTGCTCTTTGTAAGGTTTATGTGCCCGAGGATTGAGCTACTCTACTTCTATACCATGACAGATTCCCGAGAGAATGCTGACTAAATGTCCTTTACTTTAAGGCCCTCAATGACTGGTATTGGTCTCCACGTATGTTGCACAAATCCCATTTGTTAGCATGTTCGGTTTGCAGGAACTCAATTTATATATATATATATATATATATATTCACTGAAAAAACCATGGGTTTCACACACGTTATAGTTAGGACTTAGCATTTAAAAAACCTTAGAAATTCAGTGAAAAAACCATAGGTTTCACACACGTTATAGTTAGGAATTAGCATTTAAAAAACCTTAGAAATTCAGTGAAAAAAACCATTGAAATTGCCCCGTTATAGTTAGTTCAGCTAATCAGTGATGTCATGAGTGATGTCACTGACCATGTCATGAGTGATGTAATATGTGACGTCATCAGCAGTGCATTGCGGGCGCGCGAGTTATAGTTAGCTGAACTAACTATAACGGGGCAATTTCAATGGTTTTTTACGAGTAAAATGTCCAGCTAACTATAACATGTGTGAAACCTATGGTTTTTTTCACTGAATTTCTAAGGTTTTTTAAATGCTAATTCCTAACTATAACGTGTGTGAAACCTATGGTTTTTTCAGTGAATTTGCAAGGTTTTTTAAATGCTAATTTTTTTTTTTCTTCTATTTTTTCTAACATATTTTTATTTTTATTTTCTTACCTTTTATAAAGACTATGATTAAATTTTAAAAATTCTTTAATATGTTTTTTTTAATATATTTTTTAAAATAAACATGTAAAATTTATTAGCAGTACTTTTTTTCTATTTTTTTTATTATTTTTTTAGTACGCGTACCGTAAGCTCACGGTAAGCATACGGTTCACGTAACGTCCGTAATTTTTCTACGCTGCTTGCGTATAGTTACGCAATTTGCGTAGCCGCGCGTACTCCGCGTGGGACGCGTACGCGTGTACGCTACACGTGCACGTTACGCGGAAGTGTCGGGGAGTGACTGTTATGCGCATGCGCGCAAGCGCGTGTCTTTTTTACGCGCATGCGCACTTTTGCCGTAAGCGTACCGTAAGCGTACCGTAAGCGTACGGTAGGTCATGTGATCATGAAACACAACTTTTGATTGGTTGAAACTACTTTTTTGATTTTCTTAAATGCACATGTCCAAACTGCTTTTTCAGACCACCACCATGTGTAACCTGGGTGGCTGCCTACATTCCAGCAAGGGCAACCAGCCTTAGTGATGCTGAATGTATTTGCATTACTGAGTCCAACCTCAAACCCTTAAACTATTCTTTTTTTTTCCAGTACACCTTAATTTATCGTGAAAACATAGTCCATATTATTTTACATGTTCCTCACATTTAAATTTCTCCCAAAACAGAAAATAATAAACACAACTTCAACAAAAAGAATTGCTTTTCTATTATTCATTTCTTAATTTACCATATACATCCCCTCTCAAACTCTAAACTCACCTTTAAAATTAGTTAGTTGTGAAAGAAATGTGGCACTCAAACAGCAGATTATCAGAGCCAGGATCTCTGTTGTGTTCACCTCTCTCCTCTCAGCAGAACCAGATAATGGCAAACTTTCCCTCTATTTTTCCACACATATACATGTAAGTTTCAAATCTCAGTGCTTCCCCCTTTTTTTCAAATGTAATCACACATTTCTATTGGTTGAAAACCAACCCTTTCCCAAAAGTACCCTGCCCCCAACTTGACTTCTGCCTAGTACCCTTCCCCCAACTTGACTTCTGCCTGCTACCATAGCAACAGCTCATGGAACACTGCTGTGTGGAGTTAGGTCAGAAGTTCGCCACACAATGTTTCAATTCCACAGAGCAAGAGTGCTTGACTTTTCAAACCTAACAGCAAATCCATAGTACTGTTCTTTGGTTACACATTTTTTTGTACCAATACAAAACATGCTTCTATTAATTTACACATACAGCCTAGTTTTTATTCTAGAATGGTATGAAACAGCCAATCAGTTCTTTTTGTTTTGAAAAAAATATGTATGCCTCCATTTCCAAACTGTCTTTCTTTTCATATTGCCATTCTACTGAAAGACACCTCCTGAGTGCATCCAGTTCTCCTTTGAAGATGTTCACAGTGTGGATTGTAGGGCACAGCTATGTCTTCTGGAGTGAAAAGTATGCAGAGAAAACAGATATGGTGAGAGACCTTGCTTTGCCAAATGTAGACATTAAATGGATTGGTCAGAGAGGGTTAAAGTGGCACCAATTGATGCCATTGGTGAAATCCTTCATGCAAATCCAACACCCTGACCTTATAATAGTGCACTGTGGTGGCAATGACCTAGGCACTTTGACTGGGGTAGGTCTGGAAATGCTTATGAAGGACACCTTTACACAACTGTTTTCACTTTTCCCTAAAACTGCCTTTGTGTTTTCCAACATATGCCAAAGGCAAAAATGGAACTGGTCCAATCATTTCTGTCCGCAGATTGACAAAGCAAGAAAGCACGTCAACAAATCTGTTTCTGCTTTCCTCCGTGACTATGGTATGGGTGCCATTTACCACAACAACTTGCGTTATGACATGCAAGACATTTATAGAGGAGATGGTGTGCACTTCAATGATGAAGGGAACAGAGTCTTCCTTTTGAACCTTAGACTCTGCATCGGTACTTACTTGTAGGTACCACTAAAAAAATGACTTCATAAACACAACAGCTCTTTTTAGAGCTCCCTAATATCTAAACTCTTAATTCTGCATTTCATTTTTTTATTTTTATTTTTTTTTACCGTACGCTTACCGTACGCGTACCCCGTGATTTTTTTTAAAATCAATAAATGTTTTTTTTGTACTTTTCTGTCCTTCTTTGACCCCCTTACAAATGTTAGGGGGTCTGTAACTCTTCTCATTGCCCCCTTTTCTTGTTTTCACTCTTTTTTTTCAGAGTAAAATACACAAAATGGCGGCCGCCGCTTCCTGGTTTCGGCCGATTCGAATGTTTACTAAGATCTAAGAGCCAATCAGAATCTCGCTCGCGCACGCCATTTTTCTTCCGTACGCTTACCGTAAGCTCACCGTACGCGTACCCCGTGATTTTTTTTAAAAACAATAAATGTTTTTTTTGTACTTTACAGTCCTTCTTTGACCCCCTCACAAATGTAAGGGGGTCTGTAACTCTCCTCTTTGCCCCCTTTTCTTGTTTTCACTCTTTTTTTCAGAGTGAAATACACAAAATGGCGGCCGCCGCTTCCTGGTTTCGGCCGATTCGAATGTTTACTAAGATCTAAGAGCCAATCAGAATCGCGCTCGCGCACGCCACCGTACGCGTACGGTAAGCGTACGGTAAGCGTACCGTAAGCGGGCTCAGATATATATATTGATTTAAAGGCTATTTTCTCAGAATCTACTGAACAGATTTACACCAAACCTACAAAAGGCACTTCCTTGACCTAGGGACTACCTCTCTGCCAAATTTCGAGTAATTCTGTTCAGCCGTTCGGGCTGTAGCTCGTTCTAAAGGTCCTATGGAAAAATGCATGGGAAAAACGCGTTTTGGGACCCCCCTTTTATCTCAGCCCCCGCTTGACGGATCCCCCCGAGACTTTCAGGGTAGGAGCGGAGCGTAGCGCCCCACCTATTTTGAGAAATTCGCGAGGATTCGTCGACCGGCGCCAAAGTTATTCAAAATAGAATGTTGCGGATTTCCTATGGAAAAGGGGTCCTAACTATAACTACCTACTGGCGACCGCCAGTAGGTAATATATATATATATATATATGTGATCAAGGCTCCACAGAGCCGAAACGCGTCATGGCTGACTTACCTCGAGTTTAAATAAACAAACTTTTGCATCCAGTGGTGGTCCGTGCTCCTTCTCTGTGGATCTACAGGCGCTTTCCAGGATACAGGCGCAGGAGTTCTTTCGATATATATATATATATATATATAAATATATTATCTACAGGCGGTCGCCAGTAGATAGTTATAGTTAGGACCGTGTTTCCATAGGAAATCTCAAAATTCTATTTTGAATAACTTTGGCGCCGGTTGACGAATCTTTGCGAAATTTTCAAAACTAATGGGGCGCTCCGCTCAGCTCCTACCCTGAAAGTCTCGGGGGGATTCATCAAGCGGGGGCCAAGAAAAAAGGGGGGTCCCAAAACGCGTTTTCCCCATGCATTTTCCCATAGGACCTTTAGTCGAAGGTACAGCCCGAACGGCTGAATAGAATTACTTAAAATTTGGCAGAGAGGTAGTCCTCAGGTCAGGGAGGTGCCTTTTGCATATATGGAGTCAATCTGTTCAGTAGTTCCAGAGAAAATTGCAGTAAAAAGCACATGCATATCTATAGCCACGCACCGCCGTGCACCGTGCGCGCACCGTACGCGCATCCTAACGTGCGCGAGCGTAATTCTGATTGGTTGTTACATGTCAGTCAACGTTCGAATCGGTCGAAATCAGGAAGCGTTGGCCGCCATTTTGTTTGTTTTCAGTGCGAGAGTGGAAAAGGAAGGTGGCGAACGTGAAAAGGGGGCAGGGTAGAGAGTTCCTGACCCCCTAGCCTTTGTCAGGGGGCCCTTGAAGGACCCCGAAGGCAGAAAAAAACATTTACATTTTTTTTTTTTTAAATCGCGGGGTGCGCGCACCGTGCGTGCACGGTGAAAAACCATAAAAAAAATTAAAAAAATGTTTTAATACGTAGTTTATTGAAAAATAAGTATATAAAAAAAATAATAATACATACATAACTTAGCATTTAAAAAACCATACAAATTCACTGAAAAAACCATAGGTTTCACACACGTTATAGTTAGGAATTAGCATTTAAAAAACCTTGCAAATTCACTTAAAAAACCATAGGTTTCACACATGTTATAGTTAGGTGGATATTTCACTCGTAAAAAACCAATGAAATTCCCCCGTTATAGTTAGTTGAGATAACTATAACTCGCGCGACCGCCACTCTATCACAAGGATGATGTCATCAGTGATGTCATGAGTGATGCCACTGACCATGTCATGAGTGATGTAATATGTGACGTCATGAGCAGAGGCGCGCGAGTCATAGTTATCTCAACTAACTATAACGGGGGAATTTCATTGGTTTTTTACGAGTGAAATATCCACCTAACTATAACATGTGTGAAACTTATGGTTTTTTAAGTGAATATATATATATATATCAATCATATCTTGTGATTCTGCAGAGCCTAACGCCCTATCAGCATGTATGTGGGCCAGTTTCCACTGAGATAGCTCTCTGACACTGGCTCCCTCATCTTCCCTAGCACTCCTGCATGACATGTTGGATAGCTCAAAAATTGATTTATACAGTCACCGCTGGCTGGTTGTTGCTCTGGAGGTGGCTAAGCTCTGCATTCTTCGCTATTGGCCCCAACCCAGGATCCCCACGGGTAAGGAATGGTTACTATAATTGCAAGGAACAGAGCTCCATGAACAGACTGCATGCATGCTCAATCATAAACTCAAGACATACACGAGGGTCTGGGGCGCTTTTGTCTCCTACGAATAGTATGGTCTGTAGCACCCTGCTCCCTTAAGGTTTTCTTTCCTCTGTAATTCGTTCCATTCACCTCTCCCTCAGTATGAATCAGCAGTGATAGCTTCGTCCTCAAACCCTCTCAAGGGCCTTTGCGGCAATCTCAAGTGAAATTAGTGGCATGCAGTGGCGGCTCCTCCACTAAGGCAGAGGAGCGTTGCCTAATTCTCAATGAGTGAGCAAATACAAATTGAAAAATAAAATGATAATAACAACGTTATTATCATTTTATTTCAATGTACTAGCTCAGTTGTTTGGGAGCGTGGTGGGCTGGGCTGGGTGGAGAATATGCCCAGGGTCCCATTCCCTGTTTGAGCCCGAACCACAGAGTTCGGACCAATCACAACGCTGTATTACAGCATTGTGATTGGCTTAGGGGAGCCAAGGTACTTCCTGCTTCCACTGAAGCCAGGAAGAAACGTAGAGGAGGAAGGAAAGGCGGCAGCTGGCCGCATCCAGGTAGGTGTTTTTTTAGAATGTATTTTTAATTCCCTCCCCACCGCCCGTTCGACAGCAGCCGGTACTGGTGGCATGACTGTAGTTATGTGGGTGCACCATGTGGAGATCCCTGGACGTAGCTCTTGTGCTTCCCCTACTCACAAACCTAGAGGTGCGACTTGCATGTGCTGCCTGCCCCTTGCGGTGCTCTGCCATGCCTTGCTCTGTCTTGATTTGTTTTGTTCTCTATCACCTCTGGATGAGCTCTGGTTGGGGCTAAGACTTAACTGCCTGAACATCGGAACATTAGAATGGTTGACTGTATATCTTAATGTTTTCTGATTGCCAACCTGCCTCACCATGGGTGCTAGGGGGTTTGGAGAGGATGGATTGCGGAATAGTTGATTGACTGTTTCCTGTCCCGCCACTGCGTCCTCTACGCTGCCATGTTGTCACGTGCTCACCCCAGTCAACACATTGCTCAAACCCTCATCCCTCCACCTCCCTTCAGTATCACTGGCTTACACTGGCAGTGGGATAACTTTGGAAAAGTTTTTTCTTACCAATTGTTCATCTGGTCTATGTGTACATACTGATGTTCTGGTAACTTATTATGCAGCCCTACTTGTTAGGCATTGGCAGCTATTATTGCTTTTTTATTTAAATCAATAAATACATGATGAAAAAATTAAAAGGATGGGAGCTGCACAGTTAATTTGTTAAGCATTAGAGATGTCAACCCACACAAGTAGGGCGTGCACATGGATTTCATCCAAATCACCACCCTTTCTCAAGCAAGTTATATCCAGAAAAAGCTGCATTGCACAATAATTAACTCAAATGACCTAACACTATACTGGATGCTCCAAGAGAGCTGAAAGTGGGGCTTGTGAAATGTTTGCAAGATGGCTGTGCACAATTTGGAATCAGTTACAGCCTTATTGTTGTTATTTATGTGGCAACATGCTGCTGCACAATATATCATCAATATATTTATGGCATTATTCATGTACAGAATATGCAGAATAATATACTTTTATCTGCAGAATAAATAGTCACTAAGAAGGCTTATGTCCAAAGTGATGAACAAGGCCAAAGGACAAGGGGCCATATTAGCAAGGACTTGCGATAATCATCGCAAAGCGCGCTTAGAGCTGTATTTTTCATCGCCGGCTATCGCTAAGGAAAATGTCGCTAATAGGCAGGTGAGGATTCAGCCGTAAAATCCACCTCCCATAGAAAACAATGGCTAAGTCAGGATTTTAACAGGTGTTAAAATCCAGCGATAATCGCGGTTAGCGCGAGTTTTTTTATCGCTTCGCGGGCATTGCTAATAGGGAGAAGTTGTGTTAACGACTTCTTCCTATTACTTTTTGTGAGGAACGCCCACTTTGCATGTCATTAGCAATAAATATCGCTGACATGCAAAGTGGTAAAAAAACGGCCGCTATCGCCATTAAGCTGTAGTCAACAGTTGTTAGCGACAGCTTGCTATTAGGGCGATAAAAATATCGCCGCTTTATCAGCAAAAAGTGTTGCTAAAGCGGCAATACTGCCGTTGCTAATATGGCCCAAGCTCTTTTACAAGGTCATGACACATCGTCTATGTACGTATGGTAGGGGGTATTTTATTCCTTATACTAGATGGCAACACCAGCAACTCATTTCCATTCAATAACTAAAAATAAATGTGAAATCAGTAATGTGGAAACTAAAGACATCAATTTGCAATTTCCTGCAAATAGCTATGTTAAGCGTTTTAATGAAAGTTGCGTTAAAAGAAGGCTTTGTCATTTAGAATGTGTATTGAGTAAAATTATTTTTTACTTGTATCTGACAGCAAACACTACAGCATTAGATTTCCAATATAACTGGCCAATGTGGAAATCTGTGCCATGGGGCTTTATTTAGATACAGATCTTGAGACGACTTAAAATATGCTTCAAGTGAAAATATTATTCTGATCAATATTCAAAATACCAATTGCCACAAACAATTAAATCCTCCTATTTACGAAAAGTGCTTAGAAAGGATTACTTTCTATTTTGAAGCTTGGAAACTGCCTTACTATCTCATGTTGTGCAATGTCCGAGTTTAGAAGCATGACTATAAGCTATTTTATATGTACCTTAGATTTAAGGTACAGCTGGAGACAGCTTCTCCTGTTTGGCAACAAAAAACACAAAATACATTTGCGGGCGAGGGGAACAATTTCACCACCTCTCAACCACAGGGAGAGGAGATATTTTTTCGCGTGCATATTCCCACTTCTACAAAGGCATTGGTAGTTCAGGAAGCTCTGTCTCTGTGTTGTATTTGCATTCACATCATTCAACCTCCTGAACCAGTGGTGTGATAGCAGTGGCATCTCTCAACTGCCATATTCCGTGCCTGCTGTGCCAGTGAGGGACAAGAGATCTAGTTCAAGATTGCAGGGGCACAACATTTCCTGGTGTTGCATCATGCCCCACTGGGGAGAGGGCAGGGTAAAAGGAGCAGAAGTGAGGGCTCAATGTGCTACATACTCAGTGCATGAAGTAGTGGTATCTTGTTCTACTAGCACAGTGAGGTACAAGAGCTTGCTGTACTCATGCCTTTGCAGAGGAGATGGGAGTGCAGCATCTAGCAATGAACCACCGTGGTGGCAGTGCAACTCATAGATGCTCGGGCTTGCCCCACTCCCTCCTCTGCGTCCTGCCACCAAGGTGCAGCACTGAAGCTTGCCATTCTCACGCTGCAGCTGCAAAAACAGGACTGTGTGCAAACCACACCTCCCTCTGCAGAAACACTTTATAATGTACCTTGGTCTTCTCCCTTGGGGCACCCTTTTACTTAGTGTATCTATGGAATGTCCAAATGATTGGTTTCCATTAAACGTTTGGAGCCAACTTTGAATCTGAGTGTTAATTTGGTCTGAGTACAACTACTACTGTCATGGATATTAGCTGCCTCTCTTGGCTTACCCAGTGCTCGCTTTTTATTTCAAGGAATGATGCACACCTGTGAACGTAAAGGCTTGGACCACCAGCAAATCTTTGGCTGTCAGTGAGAAGTAAATTCCAACAGCTAAGGCTAAGATGATGTTCGGCAGTATCGGAATAAAGGCGCATTATACAGCATGCTCCTAAGTCCACTGCACTCCAATTGCTTTGATGAGGGATGAGCTTTCTGAAATTGAAGCCTGCGTTAGTTTCTCAGACAGACCAAGGATTTCCCATTCAGAATGACTGTGATTTCAGCAAGAGCGCAGGTGTGCCTCAGCCCTGTTGTCACTCCCATGAAATATGTCCTGTGTGTCAGGACTCCTATGCTATTATTGCAACAAAATTTAGGGGCATATTTATCCAAGTGGTGCATCACCCTTGCACCACACAAGGTAACCCAAGGGCGACGCAAACCTAGATAAGATAAGATTTACCAAGCCATGCAAGGCCACCTTGCTTGGTCCTAGAGTACTTGGTAAATCTGAAGTAAAGCAATGCAGCACAAGTTACTGCCTTCCGTTATTGTGCTTCACGGAGGTGTTCCATGGGTGTAGCGTGGATGTTTCCATGCATCCACCCATGGATTTTGACGCATTCCCCGATTTACCATGAGTGGCAGATCTGGAAATGCATCCAAATTCTATGCCTTCCCAGGAAGGCGTAACAATAAGAAAAACTTTTATTTATCCCTTCCTGCACAAAAACAATCTTGCCTGTAATCTTGCATGCAATGCAGGCACCCTTGCACCATGGTGCCAGGATGCCTGTGTTGGCTCTAGGCAGCCAAAAGTGTGTCAGCTCAAAGAGAGAGCAGGAATGCAACATATCTTGATAGATATGGTGAATTCCCACCCTCTCTCTTTCACACATTGTAGCAAGGTGTCTTGCTGCATTGACGTGTGTGAAAAAATGATAAATATGCTCTCAGTCTTCTGCAATATTGGTGTCCATGTGAGGCCTTTGTGCAAACACCCCTGATTTGGTGTGCACCTGTAGAAAATTGGGTTATCAAATGTGGAGAATGTGAGGTCTGCACAAGAAATATGTCCACGATTTCCCCTTATTGAGAACCAAGCACCCCTTTGTATCTCTTTACTCTCTCAGGGAAGCAAATCAGAGCAGTTCAAGGCCTATTCAGGGGAGGTGGTATGGGCTAGTAATCACCATTTGCTGGTACACAACAATAACACCCAATAAATGATTGTCCAGTCAGTGCTTTTTCTTTAGAAAAAGAAAAGGTACATTTATTTCACACACACACTACTAAATACTACACATTAATTTACAAATATATACATTAGGTAGATTGAAAATACCGTAGATGACATTTTGTGATCACAATTGACCCCTAAAGGGTCATGACCCCCATAATCACAATACCTCCCATATATACCCGATAACACATCACAATATAGGGGGTATTACTTTAGCTAAAATAGGCCTATTAGCTTAATCAAGGGTTCAATTTCAACAAATCACAAGTTAAAAACACCATCATTTTGTGCGTAAGTGCAATAATCAATAATTTCCATGTATAAATGCACTTATTAATGTTAATAAAGCATATCCATCTTGATCATTAATCCCTGGCAGCATTATTAAGTCATTGAAGCATTTAAAAATGAACATAACATGCATCTTGTGCTCTTTATGTACTTTCAAGCCATATGAAATGCAGTCATAAAAACAACTCCTAGAAAGCACTTCTTTCCATGTATCATCCTCATTCACCTTCATGCCTCATTAAAGGTAGCCATAGAACCAAACCCTAGAGAGCCTATGGGGCTTTACAGATTGATTCAGCAGCGTAATATCCCTACTCCTACATATTGGGACATCTCTACCCTGTGCTTAATAATAATCCACATTTGTAAAGCGCGAACAGTCACCCGTAAGGGTCTCTAGGCGCTGGGGGCCGTTGGGAAGATTAAGCAAGCTATTGCCCAGAGTCACATGGTGCTGGGCTGATCTGCCGCCGGCACCGGGGATCGAACCTTGATCCCCAGATTCCAGAGTCAGTCGCCCTGGCCGCAGCGCCACACCTCTTCAATGTTATATGTTGTACGTCTTTAACATATTATGTTTTAAAGGTTTTTACACATGTGGTCACTTGCCTTGCCTGTTGTATGTATGAGCACTTACCACTTGGCGCCGACTTTTTATCGCATCTGAAGCATCTTGTGTCTACCGTTGGGAGGCTTGAGTAAACCGTTTGAAACACTAAGCAGCATCTACCTACATGTGTATTGAACATGTTTTTATAATGTCTTTCTACTCTCTATATTTAGGTTGAAAAATCTTATACCGAGGTACTTACCTATTAGGGGAGTGCCTGGCACTACACATCCCTCTCTAGGTGTAGAGTAGGATCTTTCTGGCCCTGAAGAAATGCCAGGGATTCAGATGGACCAATAGGTGTGAAACATGTCGTACTCACATATGCATTAAGGCTATCTTGGTTCATTGAGCCCTCATGATAGCTCCTTTTCAATTGTTTATATCTCTGTTAGGGGAACCATCATATTAAAACTAATTAGGTATTCATTAGACAGTTTAAATTCACTTGGCACTTTATTTGAATTCACACCATGCCACATATTCCGTATCCTCACACACACCCGCATGATTACGGCAGAATACTAAAAGGATCCCAGATAAAGAGCCCTCTCGTGGGGCCTGTGAGGCATTGCAGTACCGGCCCGATGACGAGCACGCCCTATGGTGATGCATGACATTCATTTGAATGTATGAGGGCATCAAATAATGATCATAAAGATTTCCTTGAATTATACACTTCCAACCTTGTTTTCCTCCCTTTTCCTCTATAGGAACAGTACCTTCTGGAATTATTGTTTGTGATACTGTAATTTCAAAAGCTGCCGACTCTGATTGGGGCCTGACTGTACGGCAAGACGAAAGAAGGGCCCGCTAAAGTGTCAGGTAACGTTTGCCTGTGACAAGGAGGCCTCTTTGAAGTGTGTCCATAGCCCCAGCAGACTTCTCAAGCAGCATATGACATTCAAGCAGGACTTGACACTATAATGTCAAAAATGGACCTTCCAGCCCCATTTCCAAATTCTGTCATGTTCAGAGGGGTCATATCTGCCCATTCAGGCTGACATGTTTTGCTTCTAAGAGAAAGTTAGCACCTCATTCACGTCTATTTAAATGGTAACTACTGGCTGGCTAAACTGGAGAAGAAAAGGCAGATTTCGGTTCTAGGGTCTTCAGGCAGGGCAAGGCTAACATTTTAAAAGTCACTCTTTTGTAGTATTTAGATCTCACAATTAAATTATATTTTTCACAAATATTAACTTTTATTAGTTGTTTAGGTATTTTTTAGCTAGTCACATTCCTGAGATACAGTATTAGTGTTTCATTTTGCATGCCAGAGGTTTGCTGTGTTAAAGTCAAACCTGCTACAGTGAAAATAGCTTTGAGAGCATTTTCACTGTAAGGACATCTTTAACATTAAACATTTATATTTCTACTGTAAATACCATGCACTCTGCCTTTATGAGCAATAAGGGCTACTTAGGGGTAAAATGAATGTTTAAAAATAAGTTTTAGGCCTGTCACAAGGGGGCTATTTTGACAGGTAACATTTTCAGTTAAAACCTGCACAGTCAGGGTACTGGTGGAAGGCCTTTAGTCATGTTTGCATTGCCATTGCAGTGGGTGGAACAATGGGTGCTTCATTCTACTTGTAATCTTTAACTTATCGGCCTTTGGTACATTTTGGCATACTAGGGACTTATCGGTAAGTTAAATATGCCAGTCAAGTGTATACTAATTTCATCATGTTGAAAGGAGGAGCAGAAGTGCTTTACCACTGGTAGGCAGGTGTAAAGTGCACACAGATCTATAGCCCTGAAAAATAGTGTTCAGAAAAAAGGGAAATAAATCCTAGGTCACCCTGTCCAAAGTGCCCATTTCCAACCGTTACCTACTCCTTCCCCTGTTTGTTTCATTATTCTTTGTCACACTTTTAGTTAATCTTTTGTAGACATAATTTAATTTTTATGACCGTTGGGTGGAGTCAGTCCGTTCTATAGATTCAACAGTGTGATGCTTTCAAGTTCATAATTCTGAGAAAAAGGGGGTCTCTACATGGTGTTTCTACATTCTTAAAAGCCACGTATTTTCTCTTTAGGTGGACAGCATAGTTACTTTTCTCGGGGGGGGGTGGGGGGGAGGGGGGGTCGAGGGAGTCTCACTGTCCCTAGCCAGATTTAAGTTATGCTTGAAGTTCAAAGTCGCTCAAATGCATCAGTCAAAGTCTGTAGGAGCATCAGTTTTTATTAACCAAGCAATTGTAGATTCATCTGAACATCTTGTATAAAGAACAGTCCTCCCTTTTAAAGAACACATTCTCTGAAAGCACATTTAGTTGCTCACTTGCTCTGTGACACAAGGAATGGCTATTTGGTTGTGTTGCACTTAGATGTCTTCATTATGCCATCTTCAGATTATGTGATAAACTTATGGTGTATTTATTAAAGCAAACACAAGGAGATGATGGCTGGAGCACTGAAACGTGTCAGACACTCACCCCCAGTCACAGATCTGGGTTGAATCCATCATCACTCTTTAGCTCACTTCACCACCTCAGTTCAGACCCAGCTATATGCAAATTAGTCTTGACCCTGTACCTCATGGGAACAGTCCAGTCTGAACTGCAAAGCCAGGTCTTCCCCGAACCGAAAACAAGCATCCTGTGACCGGTTTCGGGGTAACACCCCTCATCAGCCAGGCTAGCTTGCATCCAATGGCAAAGTGAGCAAGGGACCCACGTCACGGCATACCCTGCCAACTTTGGGCAAACAAAGCAAACACAAGGAGATGATGGATGGAGCGCTGTAACTTTTCAGACACTTACCTGTGAGTGTGTTTACTGCCAGGAACATCTTAAGGATTTTGGAGGCCCTGGTCCAAACCTATTTTGGGGGACCCTGGTCCCTACAGCTTTGAATTTATGATCCATTTTCAGCTAAATCATACCCATTGATCATACCTTAAAAGTTACGCAATAGTAAAAGAAAAAAGACAAATGATAGCAATTGCTTATTTAAAATAAGCACCTGTAACCTTTAACATCCCTCCTTTTCTTGACCTGCCCTTGGACTGCCCCGATTCACATACAGCACAGGGGTTGGCATGGAAGTGACTCATGGGACAGCCCTATATGAGGCTATGGTGTACATGCCTATATTGTATGGCCAAAGGAGGTAGAGGTAGTTATTACAGCTTCAGTATTCTGATAAGTTAATGAAGTGCTCTGTCCTTACCGAATTACAAGGGGTCCCTTGAAAGGTGAAGTCCTGGGCCAGAGCCCACTTTGCCCATGCCTTAAACACCTCTGTTTGCTGCCCAGGAAGCAACTGCTGAATTTTTTTTTTTAACAAGACCTACTTTGAGGAACTCCCTGAAAGTGTCAAGCACATTTCTCCTATTCTGCAACAGTAACGCAGGAAGGCTTAGAACGATCAACACTTTGTGGCAGTACTAGGTCACCAAAACTAACGGAAACTGGCCCAAAGTGCTGATTTATAATTTAGTTTCGATCACAAAATTTGGTTTGCGTTGGAAAGTCACCTAAAAGTAATGCAAAGTGGTTCTTTGCACTATCCAAACTACTACAACCTTTTGCCAGAGAAATGGGGAACTGCTGCAGAATTGGTGTTTCTTCACTGATTTCCACATGTAATTCTGAAGTTATGGGCACTTGTCTGCTGAGCTATTGTGCCCAGCTTTACTTGCCAATATGTGTCATCCTCATAGGTGCGGATTTACTGCATTTCTAGAAACCCTGATTCAGCTGGCAACTCTCACCAGCCAAATCGGCATTTTCCATGCTATAAGAAGCTAGGGCTTTAGAATGCCACAGTCATGGTCTAATTATGCAGTGTACGTCTCACCCTATGGTTTACCACGTTTGGCTCAATGAATGCAAGAGTTGGAATGTACAGCTTTATCTTATACCTCGGTCTCACAGAACAAAGCGTTCTATTGATGTCTTACAAAATGATTCAATGTCAGTTATCAATTTTTTTAAAGGAAAAATATGTATGTCTAGTGGCCAAAGTAGCACCTTGAATCCTACATTTGGGAGATTAGTCTTTGTTAACTAAATAGTCCAGGGCCATCTTTTGTTCTCACGATTAAAACACGCATGCTTTTAACCTGTTGTTGCAGACGGACACAGAGACAGACACACACAGACAGACAGCAGACAGAGATAGATAGATGGATGGATGGATGGATGGATGGATGGATGGATGGATGGATGGATGGATGGATGTGGTTATGTAAAGGGAGAAAGAAAACTAGATGGGGTGTATCACCTCTGACACCAATTTTCCAATATTTTTGTAGACTACTGAAACGAAGAAAAAGATACGCACGAAAACTCTATTCCTTTCCAGTAATAAATAGATGCAAAGGGCCCGATTCACAGAACTAACTTAAGACAAAATTCTAAACTTACTACCATTTTGGTATTCACAGAATGCACTTACTGCTTTTGGTATTCACAGAATGCACTTACTACTTTTGGTATTCACAGAATGGATTTACGACTACTAACTTTACGTCCGCACTCGGGCCGGAAATTCCGGGCCGGAGGCGGAGCTTCCGGGCCGGAGGTGGAGCTTCCGGGCCGGAGGCGGAGCTTCCGGCCTGGAGGCGGAGCTTCCGGGCCGGAGGCGGAGCTTCCGGCCCAGAGGTGGAGATTTTGGCCATGGCTAAATCTCTGCCACTGGCCGGAATCCCCACCTCCGGGCCGGAAGCCCCGCCTTGGGCCCGGATGCCCCGCCCCTGGGCCGGAAGCTCCGCCTCCGGGCTGGAATTTCCGGCCCGAGTGCGGACGTAAAGTTAGTAGTCGTAAATCCATTCTGTGAATACCAAAAGTAGTAAGTGCATTCTGTGAATACCAAAATGGTAGTAAGTTTAGGATTTTGTCTTAAGTTAATTCTGTGAATCGGGCCCTTTTAGTTCAGGTAAATCCTCTGGTGAGCAATAGTGTGTTTAAAATACTGCTGCACCAATGCTCAGCGAGCACCAAGAGCACATACGAATTGTTGCCTTAATCAGACAATGAGTTACTGTGTAGTTATTCCCTCCCCTTATTTGTTTAAGGAAATACGTCAGCTCATGATTCTGACATTTGAAAAATACTTTGGCACCTGCTCTTATAAATTAAGCAAATATTCTGATATTTTTCTGCCTGTTCTCTACTGTATTTACTTTATTTTGCAGAAATACGCAGCGCGTGCTTCTCAGCTCGTGGTACCAAAGAAGCTTTCAGCCATGACAATATAAGGCGACCCCTGCAAGTGTTAATCTAAGGCCTGGGGATACATAGGACTGTATCACAGAAAGAAACCAGTTCCATAGCAAGTGCTACTTAGGAGAAGGGGCAGGATCATAACACATTTTTGACCGCTGCTATTTAATGTTTTTGTTCATAAGGTAGTGTTTGGGGCAAACACTTATTGTCAGCATATTATGAAAGCAGATTTCTCGAGATGGTAACGTGTGCCAAGAATATTTGTGAATGTTTGCTGTGTGGCACTTTGTATTTTGTTGTGGTGGGGATGTGTTCTGTCGTTTTTTGTGCTGTTCTGTTTGTGCTACAGAATTGCAATGTGATGTTATGTCGCATGGTCCTTGTTGTGTTGCATTTTATTTGGATTGTTTTGTAGTGTTACACCTTCTTATGTTTTAATTGTTTTGTTGATTTTGTTTGGTATTGTGTGACTTTCTATTTACTTTAGATGTGTCGACAAATGCTGCTTTATTGGCCAACTCAAAATTCTAACAAAACTTCGAACTGCATCACATGAAGTGAGCACTGCGGGAGCTAAGTTAAGATACGGTCTTTGCAACAGTGTTGGGCCTACTGATGGCTTAAATAATTGACTATCTGGACCAGCGGTAGTTTAGTACCCTTAACAAGGGAAAATATTAGGGGCATATTCACAAGGAGCTATTGCCAAATTAACGGCCCACAGCACCAGTTTACCGGCGATAGCAGCCGCAAAAAACATCGCCACAGAAGCCCCCCACAACTATCGCTAATGAGATGCAGAGTGGGCGCTCCCATGCCAAAAGCCGCGACAACATCACACCTCAACATTCTCAACGACCAGCCAGATCTGCGATGAAAATACAAAACAGGTGATAAGGCGCGTTAGCACCAGGACATCTACACCTGCTCTGACCTGGTGTAAAGTCGGACGGCAACCTACACCACAAAAGGGAGCACAGCCCAGGGCCAGATCCAAAGGGCAATAGATGCCATGGAGCCACCCATCATGCAGCCAGGACACTCAAGAGGGCCACAACACCCACCAACACCACCCCCAGGACCACCCCTCCCTGGCACCCAATGAAATGCCACATCAGCCACACCTAAACATGTACAAAATGATTCGCCTGACGTCGCACAATCACAACTGGTGACATGCATGTGTCGACACAGAAATGAGCAGCACACATTCACTTTTGAAGCAACAAATGAAACTTTATTAAAATTAACACTGAAATGAAATGAGGACACATGGCCGCTCCCCTCAGGACAATCCGTAGGTCCCAGCCTGCAAGACAAAAAAACATGATGAGAAGGTGTGTCCTGCGCACATCAAAGGACAGAGAGAGCGAAGGAGAGAGAGAAGAAGAGAGGGAGAGAGAGAGAGAGAAGAAGAAAGGGAGAGAGAGAGAGAGAGAGAAGAAGAGAGGGAGAGGGAGAGAGAGAGAGAGAGAGAGAGGAAGAGAGGGAGAGAGAGAGACAGAGAGAGAAGAAGAGAGGGAGATAGAGAGAGAGTGCCGCCCCTGCACACCCAGGCCACACTGCTCACCTGCTGCCACCGGTGTTTCTCCAACCACGTGCCGGTATGTATAGCAGGACACCAGGTCACACATCTGAGACAGAGCCGTCAGCTGAAACAGAGTCCAGATACATGACTGGCACAGTACACACAGTTGCACAAGACAACATCACCGGCCTGCCCATACACACCCAGGCAGAGGCACCCCAACCCCTCCCGTTGCCCAACGGAGCATGCCCACCCATGCACACCCAGGCCTCACTGCTCACCTTCTGCCACCGGCGCATAGACAGGAGGTCCCACCACGTGCCGCTGCAAGCCACAAGCCCAGGGCAGGCGGACATGGCACCCTCCACACCATGCAGCCACGCTCCGCAGGCCAACAGGTCTTACGTTTGGTGCTGGGTCTTGATTACTCCATGGCAGAGGACATACCAGTGCACCCGGCACCATCGCAGGCTGCACACCCGCTCAGCCCAATGGGTGCCACTAACTCTGGGATCCCAGAAGTGACGCCACGTGGCGGTAGGCCTGCGCTGCCCACTGGCTCTGGCCTACACTGCGGTCCAGCAGGGCACACTAAAACTGAGCTGTCTGGTCCGCCGGGATCGGGCATTATCGCAAGCTGCACACCTGCTCAGCAGCTTAAGGTGCCATTTACTCAGTGCATGTCCACCAGGCCTCGGATACCACTAACCCTGTGCAACCCCAGTCTGCGCCACGTGGCGGTAGGCCCTTGCCGTCTGCCAGGCCTCAGATGCCACTAACTCTGTACAACCCCAGTCTGCGCCACGTGGATGTAGGCCCGTGCCGTACGCAAGGCCTCGGATGCCACCAACCCTGTGCGCAACAACTCATGGGCCCTTTATGAATGAGAAGCGTGGAGCGGCCGTCATCCTGTCACCACCGGAAGAGGGGAATGTGACGTTGTCTGCCCCTTATGTTGGCGGAGTCACATGGCCAGTGACACCAGTGCCAGATGGGTGTGGTGTGTGTGCAAACCTGCCCTCAGGGAGTGGCTGTGACATGCTGACGACTAGACCTGTGACATGCACACCACCAGTGAGTACGCCTGCGATGGGTAGCAATGATGGCCCCCCGGTGCGTCATCGGAGTGGTCTGGCCTTCCGTACGCTGGACCAGCGCAGGGCTTGCCACAATGACTCGTGGGCTCGGGCGTGGTCCAGTCCATGTCCGGACAAGGAAGTGACTGATGCGTGTGTCCCTGTTGTAGTGTTCTCCGGACCAGGTACACAAAAATCAATGTCGCACCCTCTGAGTCGCATCGCACAGGATGAACATCATTGACGCAAGGGAAGGCACTGTCCTCACATTCATCCTCACATCCATACCTGTATGATGTAAGACATGACACAGCAGTGCGTCACTGGATGTTTATTTGCACATCCAGTGCAGTCATGCAGCTGGAGCGGTACAGGGCAATGCCGAGCACACTACACAATATGGGCCCGTGGAGGGGATGACATGTACAGCGGAAGAGGAAGGGTACAGTCCGCAGTCTGTCTGCCGTGTCATTAGACCTCGAACAGGATGTGGCAGTCCATGTCGCTGTCCAAGGTGAGTGCATCGGAGTGTATCGGGGGTCAGTGGAAGGTTATGAGGCCATGTGCGGCACCAAGCAGAAACAGGCCAGGTGGCAGAAATGAATGCTTGTGCCTCCTGATCACAAACCCATCCACGTCCTGGTCCCTGGATGTGTGCTCTGCCCCACCTGTGGGTGTTGCAGTACCAGCTGCGGCACTGTGTGCCACTGACACATCAGGGGCCGGAGGGGGATTGTCGGCATCACTGTGTGCCACTGACACATCTGGTGCCTGAGTGGATATGCCTGCCGCACTGGGAGGCACTGACACACCAGGGGGCGGGGAAGTTGATGGTGTGGGGGCAGCAGCATTTATCAGCACCATGCCTTGTGGCAGCAATGCCATGATAGAGGTCTGAAGGGCATGATAGATCCCAGCTATATTTTGATGATGTGCAGAGGTGGCTGCCATCCTTTCTGCCTCCAACCGCACAATGTCCTCCATGAGCTTTCACATGTGTGCCAGCTCACATTTGGCATCGCTGGAGCCACTCTGAGCGGACAGCTGTTCGTCTCTCCGCGTCATGACTCCAGCGATGTCAGTCAGGGCTTGTTGGAGACCATGGGTCGGACATAGACTCCTAAGGATGGCGTCCAGTTTGGCAGCCATGAGTTCAAACCCGACCCGCACCTGCTCAGCTGTCTCCCTCTGGCCCACCAGCACACGGCGTTGGAAGGCCATTTGTTTTTCCTGGGGGGGCTTGGGAGGGTGCCGGGGCTGTGATGCCTCCTGCTGGGTGTATTGGGTGGTAGGTGGGGTCTCATTGATGTAGCTGGGCTGCCCTGATCCTGCAGGTGAGTTGCGGATGAGGTCAATGATGTCTTGGATGGTTTGGGTGTCGATGCTGGTGTTGTCCTCCTCATCATCAGTGAAGAGTGGCTGGGACAGCTTTGCAGGACGTGTTGAAGATGCCCCTGCGATGTGAAGGGGAGATGGTGTATTACAATGTGTCCACATGTATGTAGCCGCATGGTACAGGTTGACATTCAGACAGCATGGCTTTGTACATTGTGACAGTCTGTGGGTCTGGGCGAGGAGCCAGGGTCATTGTGGGTGTGTACTGTGCCCTGCTTGATTGTGCATGTGTGCCATCGTGGCCATCTCCACCCGTCCCCCCAGTACCCGGTGGTCACTCACCCTGTTGCAGTTGTGTTGTGTCATGTCGAGCAGTGTCCAGTCCCCCTGACTCCGGCCACAGTATCCACACTGATGATTGTCAACACCAGCTCCTCCATGTCATCCAGCACGAGATGTGGCGCTGGGCCCCCACCTCCCGTCTGCGTTGCTGCCTTCTGGTTGGCAGAGAGTTTCTTCTTGGTTTTCTGCTTGATATAATTCCATCGCCTCTTGACCTCGTCCATTGTCCGCTTGTGCTCTCCGACAGCATTTACCTTGTCGACGATGTCCCGCCATATTCCAGTTCTGGTGCCCAATGACACGTTTTAGGTGGCGAAGAGTTGTTGATGGTGTTCCATCACCTCCGTGACTATGATCCTGTTCGCCTACGGACTGAACTTCGTCTTCCTCATCTTCTTGTCCTTGCCCTTCCCTGTCCCCGATGTCCTGGGCTGGTCATCCGGGTGCTTGTGGGGTTGTGCTCGTCCTAGGCTTTTTAGACTGCTTTCCATCTTGATAGATAATGATTAAGGCAGAGAATAAACTACGAACAAAGAGTGCTTTCTGATTCCTTGATACCACAGCAAATAACCTTCCTATGAATCGGCCTATAAAACTGTTCTGTTGTTCACAGTGTTTTATATTTCCCTTGTGCTTATTCCTGGGCATAATGCAATCACCTATATTTGCTCACCGTAGCACTGTGTTGGCTGCAGTATATTTCATATTAGCTATTTATTAATTAGCTCCTCATTCTTCTACACATTGTTACTTTACATTTAAGATGTTTTCGTTTGGTATTGAATATCTACCATTTAATAGATATGCTATTGATTGCCCGGTAAAATTGCATGAACATTTGCTAAATGTACTCTGAAGGCCCCACTGTGTCATTGTGTTAGATATTACCCAGATTGCTAGGAACAGTAGGGTGCTCAGTTTACATGTATTTATGAATTGATTTTGATAGCAGCAAGATTTCAGAAAGGGTTAGCGGATAGAGTAAAAAGGGATACAAAATCAAATGCTGCACTAAAGGGCTGTGGAATGATACAGTGCTATCGCCTAAGTACCCAGCAAATGCTACTAAGCCTGCCATTTTATAATATTTGAGACTTCTTGCAATAAATACAGCTCAGGGTAAATCAGGCCCTATGACTGTTTATTCTGTCTCCTCTAAATAACTGTATGTATCACCTTATATATGTTGATTCTAATAAGCACTGGACTTTATTGGGTGGTGTCATTGTGTCTTCAAAAACTGACAATGCAGAGGGTCACATATACTTCTGAGATCAGGCCCGATGGGCTGAATGACTTTGTGGCTCCAGGGAGAAATCTTCCAATTGAGTAATCCTCCATGCAGGTGCAGATTAATTTGGGCTTTGTTCTTGCTCCACTACTCCCAAGTCAGCCCAGCAAGAGAGCTCTTCTAGGCCACAGGTGTGCTTCTAATCCAGGGATAAAACAGCAACTTGGGTCAAACCACATCTCTGAATGGGCCTCCAGATTGTATTCTGAATCCCTGGCAAAGAAAAGAAACTGTATCTAGAGGATTTTTTTCTAGCCAATTCTGGTGGGCACTGGTGGGAAATCAGAGCCCATGATCCACCTTCAAAATCCACAACTACCATTGGTCTATTAGAGGGCATGCATTTCCAGGGACATCCACACTACAAGGAGGGAGTAGGCAGCGAATGTGGCAACGAATTTCTAAATTAAAAGAGACTGGCTGAACTTTACTAGTGAGTCTCTCCAGTTTTCAGAGAGATCTCAGCTCTATGCGAAGTTGGAGAATACTGGTCAGCACAAAAATGTACAATATAGTACATATAGACGTCATCTTGAGCAGGATAGACTATCCCTGAGGAGTTCTCGGATCAGAGCTATCCAGCAAGTTAAACCAGTTTTGATAAGTATTTTATTTTCATGTGAGGTTCTGGCTGAATTATACATTGGAGAAGAAACTGCTAAAAGGTTTTCAAGGTGCAGACCCACTGGCTGCTCCAAGGACAGAAAAAAAATGCATTTATTCTGTGCAATGAATGATCATTTTATACTGGATGCCAATGCAATCAGAGAAGACACCATTTATACTGCACATGGTAGCAAAATATGTCATCACAATTGTATAATACTCACTCAGGGGCTCTGATTATGGGAGGCTGAACAGAGTCACACAGAGGGTCAGGAAGCATCTTTTTCAAGTTTACAGATAAAGAGGCATGTGCTATGAATAACCTGTCACCAACCACCAATCTTACTGCAACCTGGAAAGGGGGCTGTAGTCATTCCCAATATAAGTGGAAACACAGTGTGTGTGTTGTGCCTTCCTACAAAAGCCGAACAATCTGTAGGTGAGATGCAAAATCATTATATAAGCTCTCCAAGTGGTAAACCCATGGCGCAATGCTACAGGGCAGAATGAGTATAGTCAATGCCAGAGTGCTGAAAATGGAAGTATGACCTATCAACCATGCCTAGACGTGTATGTACTATAATAATATTTAGAGCCATGTGAAAAATTGAGTTGTTATTTGAATGGAGTAATGATCTATGTTCAAGCAGCAGCCACAGTCACCATCAGGATGAGCCACAAAAGTCACTAAATTAACCTGTACTTAACCCTCTGGTAACTTGGCACGAAAATAGTCAGGCTTAACTTTGAGGCAATGTATGAAGTATTTATGCGGCACAGAAACAGTAATAATGTGAAAACACGACACAAGAAAAATCCTACCTCAATTTAGAAAAATAGAGCACATTTAAATAAATTATTTGACACCAAAATGATAAAACTCCAATTAGCAGAGATATGCAATTTTTAAGATTTAGGTAAAAATAGTGCTTAAAAGCACAAAGCACTAAATGTGGTTATCTGGTTGCGCTTGACCAGGACATGGTCACAGGCCCAGGCAGACTGCGATGGAGTGTGAGCCATATACAGGGACCATTGCAGAGTGCTGTGCAGCAAAGTTCCCAAGAAGCAACGTGTTGTATTTTAGTAGATATATTAATTTTATGTGTTACTATTGTTTATATAAACACTATTTTTTTTAATATAGCATAACATTTTAAGTGATCTACAATTTTGTATTTAATGTTTAATAGTATAGTGTCATAGCAAGTTGTTGTGTTTGTAGGGATAGCGTGAGAAGTTAATTAGGTAATATTTAATTATGAATTATTTAAAACATTTTATTTAATTACATTATTGATATTTTATAGGTAAATTATGTAATATTGATTTATTTTTGTTACATATGATTTGTGGGCTGTTAGGTTTGTAAAGGTTTTGGGTGGGAATTGACTTAAATACTATTAATTGTTAATTAACCGCCAAGCTAAGGGGCGCCAGGACGCCCCTTAGCTGGGGCAGCTGTGCGCAATATAAATGCTCCTAACATAACATAACATAACATAACATTTGATTTAAAATATGTAATTTCTGGAATACTTATTTATTTTACTTACATTATAGTCATAGGCTGCTATGTTTGGAGAGGTCTAGGGTAGTAAGTTTACTGAGAAATATTTAATTAAATATTAATTAATATTCATTATTTAATTGATTCTTAAGTATATAAAATACTGAATACTCATTTATTTTACTTATAATTTTAATTGCCGGATGCTAGGTTTGTAGGGGTATATGGTGGGAAGTTAATTAAATAATTATTGATGAACTATTCATTATTATTTGAAAGTTATTTATTTAATTCAATTGTTAATATGCAAATGATCGAGTACCTATTTATTTATTTTATTTATTTTAATCCTTCATATCACCAGAAAAAGTGTCTGCAATACTTTATGGAGCCGCCCTCTAGACTATGCGCCCTGTGGCCACTGCATTCACTTTGGTCTGTAAACCTTACCAGACCAACACCTTCATTGGTGTCATGATGTAATCATTGGACCAAAGGAAGATATTCAAAACCCAAAGCTATGCTCCTTATCAAAAATCCAGCCAAATATTAAGGTTGTTCTCCTTCACCACTGACTGGTCTAAATGGGCAATTCCGGAGTCCAATATAAACGATTTATGGTGAAGAAGCGATTCTGTTTTTAGGTTAGCTGATTTTACAAATTTGCATAGGAGCCTCAAGGAAGAGTCCCAAACTGTCTCTATGTCACACTCAAGGGAAGCCCTGTTCCAAACCAGATGTTGTGGTAGATAGTTCTTCTCGTCCGCCTCCAAGAGTTTCTCATACCACTTAGAAACTTCCTTGTTCTTAGGATTGACATCTTGAAGAAATAGCTCCAACTCCCAATTGTCGCAAGCTTCTCTTCTTTCTGACATAAACCATGAGGTTAATTGAATAAACTTACATCTTGAAAAATCGTTCCCAATCTTTGCTCTCTAAACCTCCCAGAGGTGAACGCCCCCATTGATATCAGACCATTTTGTGATACCTGCCCTTCTAATTGGTATACTCAAGCTGTCTTTCAAACAAAACGGGGTCCATGGAGATTCCCAGATTGGGGTATAATCCGAATAGTAGCCTAGACCCCACCTACTCCTAACCTTATACCATAAGTGGAGGGCAGACTTCAATGTTTTTAAGCATACTTTTTTGAAGTACCTGGGAACACCGAATTTGTATCGAAAACCATCCCCACCTTCCTTCCTCACTATTTCACCCAAAAGCCTCTCCCAAGTTGAATCATCAGCCTTCCCAAACAACATCCGGATATTTTTGAATTGGAAGGCTACACAGTACCAATTAATATCTGGGAGAGCCAAACCTCCTTTAATGAGCCTACGTCTGAGTTTCTCCCATGCCAACCTTGCACCCTTATAAGCCAATATGAAGCTTGCGAATATTTTAATTCATTACTATGAATATTCACACACACACATCTAAAAATATTTATATTCATAGCAATGAATTTAAAATATTAAAAAAATAATGTAATGTAAAATAATTCTGTTATAATGTTACACTGTATATATATATAATATATATATATTTATATATACACAAACATATATCTATGTGTGTTTGTTTATATAAGTGTATATTTATTTATAGCATTAGTGGAATGTATTTAATTTATATTATACTAAATTTATATAATAAAATATTTACCATTTGCTACTTTAAAATCTACTTATATATATATACAAGCAGTATTTTGTGTATTTTCGGACGATATTAGTGTCAACAATATTTAGTTTTCAGCATTTTTTACTTACCATTATAAGCATAGGAGCACGATATTGTGGTAAATAAAATTTTTGACCCAATATTTTTGTTAACAATATTTTTACCACAATATTGTGTCAGTGAATCCAACAACAGTGCCTATTTGAACAATACTTAATATCTCATGTATAATTAACAGTACCCACAGAAAGATTGCTTGGCGGACTTCAAATGTCTCACTTCAGTGTCAATCAGTAATTTCTTTTGTTGGAGTGTCCTGGCTTGGGACAGATGCCAGATATTAGAGAAGCACATGTGTGCACTACCACACCTTGCCTCCAGATTACGTGGATTATCGGGAGAAACCTAGATGGCTAAGAATAACCCCCAATATTGCACAATTTCACCACGATCTCATGATTGCAACATTTAACTGATAAGAATAAATATACTCACAACTGTTAAAGGTTTTGATATGGAAACTGATCAGTAATACTTGTATCACATTAATACTTTTATACTGAAAGGAGATCGGTATCCTAATATATTTTATCCAGTGTTCCATGAAAATATCCCAGTTATATCTTAAATAAGATTTAGAGATAAAGGGCCATATGTAGGTAGCTAAATACCGGTCGGTAACGGCCGAAATTCGGTAAATATCCCGTTACCGACCGGTATTTAGCTATTTGAGATGTAGGGGGCATATTTCAGGATTCGGTAATTTACCGAATCGGTAAAATTACCGATTCGGTAAATACCGAATCCTGAAATGATATGTAGGAAACACTCTAATGAGTGATGAGTAGGAATTAGAATTCGGTATTTACCACCAAATATAGGTTGGTGATAAATATCGAATACCTTGCAAAACGTGATATTTTGCAGATGTGAATGTGCCATGTGGCAGACATACATGCCCTTAGGGCATGTATGTGCGCCACATGTGCACACATGGACGAATCAGGGGTGCAACAGGGTGTCAATGTGACACCCTGCCACCCATGATACTGCCTCCCCCATTACCGATTCGGTATTTACCGATTCGGTAATGGTAACTGGCTTCCCATTCATTCCTATGGGCCTCCTGGCCCATAGGAATCAATGGGAAGGTATGCCTCATTACCGAATCGGTAAATACCGATTCAAAATTACCGACCCTTTCCGAATCGGTAAATTTTACCCATTAATTACCTACATCACATTTACCGATTCATAAATACCGAATCGGTAAAATTCGGTATTTATGAGTCGGTAAATGTGAAGCTACCTACATATGGCCCAAAGTACTTAAAGTATGACTTTAGAGCACAATATCAACAATTTAGAAGTCAATTTGATGTTTGTGTAATACATTAAAACATGCAAAAGGATGAAAAAAATAGCCGTCCCAATACTGAAATATGTTTCCGCTCCTCGGCAACTCACTATGAATAGTCCAAACGTGTGATGTGTGTGGCAACTCCTGTTATTGCACATATTGAAATTATAACTTTACAATATTTATGGTATCTGTACATATGAGCTATGTTAAAAACTGCATTCCACGAGACGTCAAACCTGCTAATAATGATCGTGCCCGGTAAATACCAGGAAGTGCAGACTTTGATGAAGTAAGCACCAAAATCCAAATGTTATTCACATTTCAGTGTCACATTTTGTAATAGATGATAATTATCACACACACAATATGTTCTGTACACATCAGCATCAAATGTTATCGTATGTTACAATTATCACTCAGAAAATAGGGCCACTCATAATGAGGTGTAACTGTAGGGCTCCATGACCCTAATGTGATTATCATGGGCTGTCTGTCTCCACTTCTCACTATTTTGGATTCACTGGCATGTGTTTCTTAACAGAGGATCCATGTCAAGAGTCCTCTAACAGGTGCTCATCTTTGAGCTTTAGGTTTAGGTTTAGGAGTGCTGCACTCTCTTGGATTGTAAGGGTCAGTGCAAAGTGGTACTCCTTTCATCATGGAGGACTAATTATACCTATGATTAGGCCATGACACGCCTTCTTGTTTGAGGCAATTGATCCATTTTCATTGTGTAAAGGTCCTTTTAACGCCACCCTAACTGGGGTATTATATTCTGGTACTCCCTGATAAAGTATATGTATTCATTCACAAATGGTTACCCTCCTACCCCTGAAATTTAGGGTGCGCGTGTGTGTGTATGCATTTGCATGTGTGTGTGTGTAAGAGAGAGAGAAAGAGTGAGAGTGAGAGAGAGAAAGAGGAACTGGGTGTAGTTCTTGTACAAATGTAGGGTTGGTATAGCTAAATATATGTAGCCCCTGTTTTGTCATGTGCTTAACAGGGTGCTAGAACATACACTATCTCTGCATCCATAGAAGTGGCATTTTAGCCAGGTGCTATTTGTACGATTTGGGTTCACATACTCTTCACTGAAGCTGCAAGGTTTCTTTGTGTTCATCTTTGCTTAAGCAAACCAATTCCAACAGGTCAACCTGTGGCCTTGAATATGGAACATGTTCTTTGCGAAAGGACAGTGGCCAAGAATATGGCACTGCAAAATACCTTCATGAAAAAGATAGATTGTCTGCTCATCCTGTGCTCTCCACGTCTAGCTTTCAGGGAAGCAGAAGCACAGCAACAGCCTGTGGTTAGTGGGATGCTGTCTGAGCATCTTACAAAGTTGAGCTTTAAGAGCCTTGTTTTGCTATTTAATCCACTTTTAAGATGCAATTAAAATTAACCAGAGTAAATGTACTATTTTACTATGTGGGATAAAGTACCCCCTGACGTATATTAAAGGGATATTGCAAGTCACAGAGAAGTTCCATCACCATATAATGGAACAAGGCCGAACCCAAATAGTTCATACAAATATGGTACTTGTAATAATCAATCTTTGGAAAAAACAATGGTAGAAAATATAGAAAAAATAAAAGCAGAGCTATTAAAAGTGGAATCATTTTATATCTCAAGAAAACCTATAATGGTAAGAAGGAGTCTATATAATTATAAGTTTACCAAACATTCGTAAAATCAAATAATGTCAACTTATAGGTCTCAAAACCAAGCAAAAAAGAGAATGTTTGCAATGAAACAACATGCATGTAAATTAAGTTACAAAAATTTCAGAATAAAAGTTAGGAATACAAAGCAAGTAATAAATATCAAGAAGAATGACATTTTCAATGATTGCCATGTGAAATCAAAACAACAGACACGGATAAGAAAAAGGAAGGAAGCATGAAGATGATGGGGCATAAAAGCAGGAATGGAATCAATGTATTCGATAGAGACGGCCAAATTCTTTGAAACTTGTGGAAACAAATTTAGATAAAGGAGAGTCAGTAATAAATAACTTGAAAAAAGTAAATCAGGGGGAGGTAGGGAATGCAGACTTGGTCATCTATTTGGAAATATTACCAGAATGGTTAAAAAGTGAGGAAACTGCAACCCCCAAATACATCAATAATTTTGGGTATCTTCAAACTAACAGTAGACATTAAAGAAATCACCACAAAAGGTCTCCAACACACAGGCTTTATCAAGACTCAGAATGATAAAGAGTTGACAAAAGCGATCTTCTTTCTCCTTTTGTAAAAAATATAATCTTAAAATCTTTTGACTCTTTGATAGGTTTGGGTTTAGAAGTAAAATTGAACTGATAAATGATAGTAAAAATGCAAAATGCTATCTCTGGATCTCAGATACTGTATAATCATGCAGGGATATTTTAAAACCAAATATTCTTTCAAGGTTATAACACGATCTCCAGACAAACAAAAGGGCGCCATGAAGTCCCTAAGTGTTATCAAGAACAACTGTTGTTCCGTAATGAATTGTGAATGATCTTCTCAAAACCCTATTTTATGGGTCAATGTCCAATAGGTGCAATGTTTTATCGATTACTCTTAACAATCTCGGTGTAATAGGATAGAATAGCATGAGGAGGTTCTCCTGCAACAATAAATTGCTTTAGCTGGAATATTTGCGGTTATGATCAACTATTTAAAGAAGAAAGTATGATAGAAATACTTTATCAATATCACATTCCTTAGGTTTAAGAAAACATGGTTGTAGGAGAAACCCAAAGTTTAATGCTATGTGACCTTTTGTGTAAATTGCTCCCAGATGAGTAGTGGAAGACTGTCAGGTGGCGTACTTACACTAGCGTCATCAAAAATCATAAAGGCTGCATGGTCATGGTTAATTAAAAAACAATAATAATTATGGTGTGGGATTTCAATTTAAAATTGGTACATTTGGCTGCAGATGAAATTGTAGGGGATGTACTGGAGGTGTTTAAGATTCCAAAGACCGTTTTCCAGGGTTGCAGTTGTACCAGTGTGGGGCAAATTGTAAGCAGGTGGTTGGCCAGAAATAAATGTGCTTGTTGTAATGGGCACACAACTTTTGATTCACCAGCAGATAAAACCTCACCTCTTGACGCCATAATAAGGCATTCCACACACTTTGTTCTAACATGGTAATTTTGGTTTAGTGAATTTAAGCTGATCAGAAGTGAGGGAAATGAACACTGGGCATTGGAGATTTTTTCTTTCTCCAGTAATTTGCAATATAGATTATAGTTTAGACAGAGTCCTTACAGTAGGAATTGGCCATCAACAAAGAGCGACCACACGTTTTGACCCAACTCATATACAAATACTCTATGAGTCAATCAGACAGTTATATTAAAGTCAAATTCAGTGAAGGCAATAATAAAGTTGAATGGTATCAAAGTAAAGTAAATAAGGTTGTTAAATGTATTTTTGTTAATGATTTAAAAACCCATGAAAGTGTAAAGAGAAAGAAAGTATAGACAAAAGCAAATTGGTTTGATACCTCCTGCCATGAGTTGAAAAAGAAAATATTCTAAATGGGAATCTTAAAAAGAGAGTTTAAATCATGGGCTCTGGTAGAGGAAAAATGAAAATAAAAAGAAATTACAAAGAACGTTTAATCGAGAAGAATACTAACACCAAAAGGAAGTGGATGAAATCTGTTATCCAATCAGGGGACCAGGAACATTTCTGGACACTGATAAATTCTACATTTAACACGAATATATCTTCATTATTGAACACAATCCAGAGGAAAAATGGGAATGTAATTTAAATAAATTATTTGGATTTCCTGCTACAAAATGTATATTAGTTGATCAGATGATAGATTAGGATATTGTACAATCATTCTCAATAAATTGTATAGGAAACACCATGCAGGGATTAAAATTTACTCAGGCCGCAGGAGCAGATAATCTCCCGGTATTGGTGGCTCAAAAGAATATTGAATGGTGGATAAAATTTTACGAACTTTTATTGAAGTGGATATCAGTCACTTGGGAGATAGCAGACTCCTCAAGGGATGCTGTAGTAAGAACAACAAATCTTTGAAAATGGAAATGAAAGTAACTCTTAAAATAACAAATTCATTTGGCTGACCAATGTAGGACCAGAAATCTTGGCGAAGATCCTTCTAGCTCACCTACTGGGTTGGAGCTTAAGTAAAAATAAAAAAAAGAATACCCATATGGTGGGGGGTGGGGGCGTTCCGAGTAGGTCACTCGACAATTGATCATTGTTTTTCCTTGTTGGCTGTAGTTCGGAAGTCACTTGAGATAAATCAAATGCTTTGTGCATTCTTCGTCGACTTCCAAACTGCCTTTGATACAGTGGATGGGGAATAACACCTATTTTACATTCAATAATCCAGCTATTATAAACATGTAGCTGGGCACAGGTTGAGATTGATAAATCGGGAAATTTATTTAAAAAAAACACAATTTAAAATAGTCTACTACAAGGCCGTTTTCTCGTCCCCGCACTGTTTAGTCTCTATATAGCTGATCTCCAACTCTTACAACAACTCACTCGCTTTCACCCAAAATGCATACTACACATATCCCTTGCCTTATCTATTCTATTGTTTATAGAGCTCTTGGTTTGCAAAGATAAAAGGACGTGCTTACTGTAAGGTTAAATTCCCAAAATATAAATACAGACAAGACAAAATAATATTTGGTAAAGATGACCAAAATATAAATAGCTCATCTCAAAAGAAAGAATAAAGAAGTTTAGAATTGATGAATATTGAAGGATAATATTAACACATAATTTCAATTTGAAATAAAATGTTCAATCATTTAAAACAAGAGAGACATTATCAGCATGGGTGTTAGTAAAGTTAAAAAATAAATATTTAGGTTAGTCTCTGTGCCTCTTTTGGCAGAACTATCCTTACAAGGGCCACCTATGTTACTTTATGGAGCAGAATTACTAAATACAAATATTAATCCATGTTGAGAAAACTTGGAAAGTGACACATAAAAGAGTGTTATACCAGCCAAAGGAACTATGATTTAGGCCATTGGGCTTGACTTTTGTCTGGCCTCGTGGTCCAACCTTGCGGAAATGCACCAGCTGCATGTTTTTTAAATAAAATTATCTCAAGATGAAAATATAGATTAAGGGCCTAATTATGAGTTTGGCGGATGGAATATCTGTCACATTTATGATGGAGTATCCCATCCGCCAAACTTGTAATCAGGCCTAAAGTCTCTTATGTCTTTTATGTGAGTCACAAAATAATGAGTGACAATGGGCATCCTCTTTAATTAAAACATTAAAGCAGTGTTAAGAAAACCACAAAATGATTGGTAATATAAAATCATGAGATCCACTTCCTAGTAAACATGATCTAAAATATTCTGTGACAACAATGTCGTAGGAAAGCTATCTGGATCGCCTAGAAAAGAAACAGTCAATAGCAGTACCAATGGGAACATTGGGGAATGAGGAACTATTTTTGTATATACACAAGCTTATAGATTGTAAACTACGGCTTTGCATTTTCAAATTTAGATTAGGTTGCAACCCGATTTTTTCGAGGTTTACATTTTATCGAAAATAAAATTGCCTGTACAACACAAAATGCACCTTATCACACATGTTAATTTATTTTTTTATTCATGGCTATTCGTTAAAAGTATCTTAGTTTTTTTTTAATACAGTACAAGGACATGAAAATCTGCAATAAAGCTGCTAGTTGATCACTTTATTTAGATGTGGCTATAGCAAAAGGATGATGTATGATTGCCGTTATAAGAATGATGATTAAATTGGATTTTAATAGCTGACTAATTAATTTGTTTTTATGTTTTGTTTTATAGTTTTGCATATTTAGGCTTTTTTATTTCCCAGACTAATTTGTGTAAATAAAGTAATTTGAAATGATTAATATACAGTATGTTTTAAATAATCTTTATTGTCAGCTCACTATTGTAGCATTTCATTAAACATTTATTGATGATAAGCTGAATTTATGTATTTCTTGTAAAGCAGTTTTTGCAGCATAGACCAGACCCAATGAGTGACAGACCATTTTCCATAGAAGCAGTTTTATATAAATTATTGAGTGTCAAATATATCATAATTTAAAATACAATTAATTATTTAAAAATATTACAGAAAAAAGTATGATAAAATAATATAATACCGTTAGAATAAGGACAGTGAATAATAATGTATGCTAAACCATTCTCAAATACAGTAACCACCCAGAAAACTCAGCTATTAGCGTCCAGTTTTTTCAGTGAAAAGATACAGCAGGAGCAAATATTTCCAAGTTCAAAAACTGCGCCGGTAAACTGCAGCTAGTAGCATAGCAACATTTATAGCTGCAAGTGGACCTAACAAAACAATTTTACAAATTAGTGGTATTTTAAAACCCTCACAGGTCGGAATTGTCCTTATATCTGATGGTGTGGAGTTCTACAACACACCAGGTTCACTTTCCAAGAAGGGCTTTTTAAGAGTTTTGGCTTTTGTTAAATTCCTGTGTTTCAAGGGAAAGAATATCTTTGCTCTGAAAGAGGCTTTCTCTGCAAGAGATTGTGGATGTATGGGCAAGATAGTTAGGTGTTCCCAAAAAACATTGCACAATGCAAGCTGGTTTAAAGATGCTCCTCATTTCTAGGGGGGAGGGGCCCTCTATAGTATACGGTTTAGGTGAAATGTGCTTAAACAATCCCAGAACTGCATATCCCCTCATCGCCTTGAGACCCCCACAGGTGAGTAGCACACTTTAAAAATACCCTGTTTGATTGAGTGATTGATTGCATATGTGGCCACCCTGGTATTTGTTTGGAGGGTAGCTCTGAGGGGAGTTAAATGCAGTTTGGAAACTCATATTAGTTTGAAGTTAGACAGTCCAATCTTAATAGTACTAGAAATGGGATTACTGGCTTGAAATCCTGCACTGGGACAAAGGATGACATGACACAGGAGTCTGAGTTAGAAACAGGGGCGTAGCTTGGTCAGTAAAATTGGGCACAGGGTTGAGCTTTAGAATTTGTAACAATCACGCTGGCATATCTTGTTAAAATACATCATATGAGAAACAGGACGGTGGGAGGGTGGAGATTGCGGATTGTTAGGGGTACTTTAAAATCATTATTTTGTAAAATAACCATTTTAAGTCTTTCAAAACAGACACAAATGTTTGTGTATGTTTTTGTCTGTATGTGTGGTATCTAAAAATCCCAAGTGAAATCTGATAAACATCTCACCATACTCGACTGTAAGCACCTGTACCCAACTATTTATGAGGGAATACATTTATTAAAGGGGTGTAAAATCCCAAACACCACCCTTAAAGCTACACCCCTAGATGGAATTGTGCTCCCTTTGCCATTGTGGTAATGTGCGCTTGAAAGTTACGTTTTTGTTCAAGAACAAAATAAGATTGAGGGGATATTCACAAGGATCTATTAACAGCACTTTATCACAGCCAAAGTTGCGATAAACTTATCGGCCCAATGATAAGCTGGTCTTAACATCCCACAGCACCTGTTTACCCGTGATAGCAGCCGCAAAAAACATCACCACAGATGACCCCCGCAACTATTGCTAATGAGATGCAGAGTAGGCGTTCCCATGCCAAAAGCCGCGACAACAGCACTCCACAACATTCACAACAACCAGCCAGAACTGCGATAAGAACACAAAATAACACCTGCTCTGACCTGGTGCAAAGTCAGACCACAGCCTGCACCACAAAAGGGAGCACAGCCCACAGCCACACCTGAAGAACAAAAGATGCACCCGGGCAACTAAACATGCAGCCCGGAGGGCCGAAAGGGCAACAACACCCGCCGCCACCACCCCCAGGACCCACCCTCCCCGGCACCCCCCGACCAAAGACATGCCACATCAGCTACACCTAAACATGTACAAAATAATCCGCTTGATGTCCCACAATCACAACTGGTGACATGCATGTGTCGTCACAAAAATTAGCATCACACATTCACTTTCGAAGCAACAAATGAAACTTTATTAAAATGAACACTGAAATGAAATGAAGACACATGGCGGCTCCCCTCGGGACAATCCGTAGGTCACAGCCTGCAAGACAAAAATCATGATGAGAAGGTGTGTCCTGCGCACATCAAAGGACAGAGAGGGAGTGAAGGAGAGAGAGAGGATGAGAGAGAGACAAGAAGAGAGGGGGAGAGAGAGAGAGAAGAAGAGAGGGGGAAAGAGAGAGAGAGAGAGAGAGAGAAGAAGAGAGGGGGAGAGAGACAGCAAGAGAGAAGAAGAGGGGGAGAGAGAGAGAGAGAGAGAGAAAAGAAGAGAGGGAGAGAGAGAGAGTGCCGCCCCTGCGCACCCAGGCCACACTGCTCACCTGCTGCCACCGGTGTGTCTCCAACCACTTACCGGTATGTATAGCAGTACACCAGGTCACACATTTGAGACAGACCCGTCATCTGAAACAGAGTCCAGATACATGATTGGCACAGTACACACAATTGCACAAGACATCGCCTGCCCGCCCATGCACACCCAGGCAGAGGCACCCCAGCCCCTCCCACCACCCATCGGAGCATGCCCGCCCATGCACACCCAGACCTCACTGCTCACCTTCCGCCACTGGCGTGCAGACAGGAGATCCCACCACATGCCGCTGCAAGCCACAAGCCTGTGGCCCGCGGGCATGGCACCCTCCACACCATGCAGCCCCGCTCCACAGGTCACCAGGTCTCACGTTTGGTGCTGGGCCTTGATTACTCCATGGCATAAGACATACCAGTGCACCCGGCATCATCGCAGGCTGCACACCCGCTCAGCCCAATTGGTGGCACTAACTCTGGGATCCCAGAAGCAACGCCACGTGGCGGTAGGCCCGCGCTGCCTGCTGGCTCTGGCCTACACTGCGGTCCAGCAGGGCACACAAAACCTGAGCTGTTTGGACCGCCGTGATGGGGCATCATCGCAGGCTGCACACCCGCTCAGCAGCTTAAGGTGCCACTAACTCAGTGCACCCAAAGTCACCATCCCGTGGCGGAGTGCCTGTGCCAGCCACAATGCTCCGGGTGCCACTAACCCTGAGCAACCCCAGTCAGCGCCAAGTGGTGGTAAGCCCTTGACCGCCACAAGGCCTTGAGTGCCACTAACCCTGTGTGCAACAACTCATGGGCCCTTTATGATTGAGAAGCATGGAGTGTCCGTCATCCAGTCACCACTGGCAGAGGGGAATGTCACGTTGTTGGCCCCTTATGTTGGCGGAGTCACATGGCCTGTGACGCCTGTGCCGAATGGGTGTGGTGTGTGTGCAAACCTGCCCTCAGGGAGTGTCTGTGACATGCTGACTACTGGACCAGTGACCTGCACACCATCAGTGAGTACGCCTGCGACGGGTAGCAATGAGGGTCCCCCCTTGAAGCATAAGCGGGGTGGTCTGGCCTGCGGTACGCCAGACCAGCGCAGAGCTTGCAACAATGACTCGTGTGCTCTGGGCGTGGTTCGGTCCATGTCCGGACATGGAAGTGACTGATGCGAGTGTCCCTGTTGTAGTGTTCACGGGACCCGGTACACAATATGCAATGTAGCACCCTCTGACTGGCATCCCATAGGATGAGCATCATTGACCCAAGGGAAATCACTGTCCCTACATTCATCCACACATTCATACATGAATGATGAAAGACATAACACAGCAGTGCGTTACTGGATGCTTATCCAGTGGAGTTCTGCAGCTGGAGCAGTACAGGGCAATGCCGAGCACATTAGACAATATGGGCCAGTGGAGGGCCAGCCAGAGTCCATCCGGGGATGACAAGTACTGCGGAAGAGGAAGGGTACAGTCCACAGTCTGGTCTCTGTGTCATTGGTCATCAAACAGGATATGGCAGTCCATGTCGCTGTCCAAGGTGAATGCATCGGATTATATCGGGGGTCAGTTGGCGGTCATGGGGCCATGTGCGGCACCAAGCAGAAACAGGCCAGGTGGCGGAAATGAATGCTAGTGCCTTCTGATCACAAACCCATCCACGTCCTCGTCCCCGGATGTGTGCTCTGCCCCACCTGTGGGTGTTGCAGTACCGGCTGAGGCACTATGTGCCACTGACACATCAGGTGCCGGAGTGGATACATCTGCTGCACTGTGAGGCCATGGCAAACCAGGGGGCGGAGATGTGGGTGGTGTCGGGGCAGCAGCATTCATCTGCTCCACGCCTTGTGGCAGCAATGCCATGATAATGATTTGCAGGGCATGGTAGATCCCAGCTACATTTCGCTGATGTGCAGCGGTGGCTGCCATCCTTTCCGCCTCCATCCGCACCATGTCCTCCATGAACCTCCGCATGTGTGCCAGCTCATGGCTGGTATCGCTGGTGCCCCTCTGAGCAGACAGGTGTTCTTCTCTCCGCGTCAGGACTTCAGCGATGTCAGTCAGGGCTCATTGGAGACCATGGAGCGGGCCTAGACACCCATGGATGGCGTCCAGTTTGGTGGCCATGAGGTCAAACCCCACCCGTACCTTCTCAGCCGTCTCCCTCTGGGCCTCCAGCACACGGCGTTGGAAGGCTGTGTGTCGTTACTGGGGGTCTTGGGAGACTGCGGGGGCTGTGGGTGCCTCCTGTTGGGTGGTTTGTGTGGTGGGTGGGGTCTCCTCGATGCAGCTGGTCAGCCCTAATCCTGGAGGTGGGTCACAGGAAACGTGGGACACAACTGAGAATTTATATATGGATGGTTTTACTTCTTATTTTAAAAGTGCAGTTCCATCTACAGTAGGTAGACAGAAGGGAGGTCTTCTTTTTCTGGTCTCACTCAAACTCACCTGCTCCATTAGAACCGTAGAGTTGCAATCAGCCAATTTGTTAGTAATAGAGATGTTGTTTGTGAATTGCCCCCCTCTATTAGTAGTATATTTTTACAACTCATGCCACTGAATATCTAACAGCACTGGTGAGGGTTTTTAACAATATGATGAGAGGTTGGCTTCATACTATGAGGCCATAATTTTAGGTGACTTTAATACGCATCTTTGTCACTTGGGCTGTACCTCAGGGAGGAGCCATATGGATGCCTTACCTCTAGTGGCCCACTTTGAACATACAGAATCAGGCCATCTAATAGAAAAATTCCTGGTTGTAAATAATCTGTTCTATCTAGAACAGCTGGGCACAAATGCTCCAGTCCCCACTTTTATAGGCATGGGTTTCTGTAGTACTATTGTCTTCATAATGGTTTCTGCTCCCCAAGCTGATGACCTCATCGCTCATGGCGATCATAACCCTCTAATGCTGGAACTGATGTATTGTATCGAAGCCCATAGAGGGGAGGGTAGGAGCATCCCAAACTCTGACCTTAGCACAAAAGATCAAGCCGGCAGGTTAAAATGGACAAAGGTGGTACCAGAGACTTTCTTAGATAGCTTATATTCAGAGTGTGCAATGAGATTCTGCTTTGCATGGACACAAGATCTCAGGATAGGGTGGTTTTAGTTGCGTTTGAATAAAATAACAATGTGTATATCTAATAGCCTTATGATTAAAACCAGGACCAAAGGCCGCAAGGAGTTAAGGTGGTTTCATGGTTCCTGCACTAAGGCTCACAGGAATTTAACCCATGCCCTCAAGCAATGCCCAAGGGATGAGGCATTGGTTAGATCTGCTAGGAGGGCCTTTAAATCCATACCTCAAAATAGGAAGAACACCATTAGGGCTGAGGCTTGGGAGGCAATTGATGAGGCAAGTGTGCTGATAGATAGTACAAAGTTCTGGGAAGTGGTTAATAGTCCCTTCTTTTCAGATACAGCAAATGCCAAAACAGACTGTACCATAGCTGCTGAAAGATGGGTTTCACGCTTTGAAGGGATGCATAGTGATGATGAATTGGGGGGGGGGTGTCAGATATACAGTGGGACTTTGGTATAGATAGTGCCCCATTGTATTTTAATACTGAAGATGCAAAAAAAAGCAATCCTGGCCACAGCTTGAGGGAAAGCGCCGGGTCCGGACGGGGTACCGGCAGATCTGTATAAAGCAGACACCCGAACCTGGGCCAGGATCCTAACAAGAATGTTTATTGCGTCCTGTTGTTGTGATCTTCCCTCTTCCTGGTCACAGGCCACTATTATACCTATCTTTAAAAAGGGCTCTAGGGACGATCCAGTATGTTATCGACCAATTTCCCTCTTAGACTGAGCTGCAAAAATCATGGGGAAAGTAATTGTGGATCAGATAAGCACCTGGCTAGACACGTTTAACACTGTGTCAGACTTACAGTATGGCTTTAGACAGGGGAAAGGGACATTAGACCAGTGTTTTAACCTACATTTGTTGGTGGGCAAGTATACTATAGCAAAAGAGGGATTTTTGCACATGTCTTTCATGGATCTAACATTGGCTTTCGACCGCGTTAACAGATCCAAGCGATCTTCTATTCTTTTGGAGCTGGGTCTTGAGGTGGATCTAGTGGCATTTCTACACTCTGCCTATAATAACACCACGGTAGTTGTGAGCGTTAATGAGGATGGTTGTGTGTCAGCTTCGTGGGCTGCTAAGAGAGGGGTCAGGCAGAGGTGTATCCTGCTCCCCCTACTGTTTACACTCTACATTAACAAGTTAGGGGACATCCTCTCGGCTACTAGTAGTGACATCCCCAGAGCTGGGGCCAAACTTATACCCGCACTTCTGTATGCAGAGGATGCAGTGTTGTTTGCTAGGACAGGTGTAAGACTACAAAACGTTTAGAAGTGATTATAGTTTTTATGAACTCGCTTGATTTAGCAACCAATTTCTCTAAATTACACACCATGACAATTGGCTCTAAGAAGGCTGCGGGGTGTAAATTCTTCTGCAGGGGGGCTGAACTTACTAGAGTCCAAATCTTTCCCTATTTGGGTGTGCTGTTTGATGATAACGGGTCAGAGGTTGTGCAGAGAGCACACAAAAAGAACGTTCTGGCATGGGCGGTGTGGGCTACTATGGACTTTGCAAAAAGGTTGGAAACAAAGCCCGTCCTTGCACTGTTAAAAGTGTATAGGGAAAAATGTATCTCGATAACCTCCTATGGCTGTGACGTGTGGGGATATAAGGATGTGAAAGATTTACAGATGTTAGAAAATAGATTCTTGCATAGGCAACTTGTTGTCCCCCACTGCATCCCCTCTTCCATGTTGCCTGAGGAGCTTGGATGGGATGCATTTCTGTTCATATTGCAGTCGCACATTTAGTACAATGGATGAGAATTTGGTCCTCCTGAGCCCCCACCCTAGATCAATTTGTTATAGAGGATTGCATGGCTCTGGAGGGGCTCTGCGTATTCCTTGGTTAGGTACATAGCGGAGCAACTGAGAGGTCTAGGTTGTCCTGATCTGTACACAAACCCCAAACTATTATGACCTATTGACATCAGGAAGATTAAATCCCAGCTTCTGGCCAGGCGACAGGAGGAGAGGGAGGGCGTGGAAATTGCTAAGCCTACGGTGGAAACTTACATCACACTTAGTCCATGCCCATGGGCTCACCCATACCTTTCTCTTGTCAATAATGCCCCTCATCGTTTCCTGTTAACCAGATTCAAACTGAATCTTATCCATTAGCTATTAGCCTTTCCAAAAGGCTTTTTGAAGCCTGGGGACTCAAAGCCATGTCCATGTGACAATTCTTCCGATCAGGACACTTTGCACTCTGCTCTCTTTTGTGAATTTTATGTTCCTCTGCGTAAAAAACACATTCTTCCGCTTTTGAGCTCATGCCATTTTGTCCAAGCAAGGCGAGCATTACTATACCTGCAGATGTTCTCCTCGTCCATGATTAGTTTAGGAGTTGCTAGCTATAAGAACGAGGAGAAAGATGCCTCTTGTCTAGATGAATTTGTACCTTCCATTATGAAATGCACAAGAACTTATCTCTGATTAATTTTATATGCTGAATTTTTATAATCTTTGTTTTTAATTGAGCCATAAAGCTATTTTATCCTTTATTTAAATATGGTTTTAGGGAAATCTATATGTGTTAATTGTATTTGTTGTGTATTTATGGTGTTCCATTGTCTTGCTCTAATTATTGCTCCTGGTGTATTTATCTTGTGCTTTTATGGCTTTTCTTAGCCAAATAAAGAATTTTTGACTGACTGACTGATAGAGCTGACCCTACATGTGTGCCAGTTCTATTTTTATGAAAGAAGTGGCCAAGCAAGCATCTGCTGTATCTTCTATAATACCAAGGGGCCCTGGTGGCCCACATAGGGGGTGCATATGCCTGGGTCACTTAGTGTAATATAGTACCCAGGTTACTAGTGAAAGGACACTGGGACTAGGAACAGGGGACGCACTCTAAGCTCACAGTTCTTGAGCGCTATTATTGCTGGTTTGCTTTTCAAAACTTGAAAGTTCACAGGGTGGTACTGGTAGAAAATGATATAATTGTACTTCAAATGTGACTTTTTGACATGTTTCTAAAATAAACTCTTGAATTCTGACAGACAGTATTGATTTTGATACAGAATTGTACATTATACGGATGGCGACATTCTCCTCATACAATTTTCCAAGAATAAACCACTTTGTGACCACACCGCCAACCACAAAATGGCCTTTAAGCTAATCAAGGTACTTCATGAATAGTTTCCTTTCGCTAATGCACCATAATAGAAAGAAAATGAAAAAAAACTGTAGTTATAAGTGTTGTGATGATACTTTCATTATTTCTCACCAGTTAAGAATAGTTGCAGATTATAGCTGCACAACAATTTGAAAATTCATTAGATAGCAGGGTCTATTAAAAGAAACCAAGATTGGCTAATAGTCCTACCTCTCATTTTGTAGATTGAGCAGACAAAGTCAAATGCTTAGTGGGGGAAAAATGGGTGAATCCATGAGGAACTGAGCTAGAGAATGTGAGTATATGTATTTAAAATAGCATCACCTGTATACTTGTGAAGTGCGGATTCATCCCTGGAGGCATGTTGGCACTGACTGAATAACAGGTGTTTAGTGTCACTGAACTCAATGGTATTTATTTTATTGACCTCGGAAGAATGAAAGGCTGAGAGTCCCAAACAGGATTTGAACCAGTGATCATAAAGTCAAAGAGAGATTACTAGACTAGAAGCCATCACACACTGCAAACGTTAACAATGGCTTAGTTGAGTATAGAGTCAGAAAGTGTATGTGCGTGTGTGTGTGTGTACACGTGTGCATGTGCTTGTGTGCATGTGGTTGTGTCTGTTTCATCATAAGTCACCACCCTGCCGATTAGTATTACCATAACACATACTAATTTTTAGATTTCAATATGGTACTGAAAGAGAAAACGGAAGATCTGAAGATATTGAGTTCATTTCACAAAATAATTAAAAAATCAAAACAGTTTTACCAGTTTTAAAGGAAATGTCTAGCGTTTTTGGAATTCTCAAAGAATTTATTTAGTCAAGGAAAAGTATATCAATCTTAGATTTCCTTGAACACTGAAGTTTGTCACAACTTTTGCGTAGGAATTTGTAACAGATGCAAACTTCTGCAGAAGCAAATGTTCATTTTCAAATTGCCACTTTTTCCCCTACAATCCTACTAATTTAGATGTGCTCCATCTTATTCCTTTTCTGGATATGCACTTATTCTTATCATGTCCAGGAGGAAATCTGGTGTGTTTCTAAGTGTACATCAAGAAGTGATATTTCTAATGTACCATGAAACCTCCAAAGTATCCCACAGTGAGCTTTGAGATACATACAGCAATTGTGGGAGACATAAGTCCTGATTTATAAAGCATTCTTGCATGAGTAGCTGTGACTTACTAATGGAAATTTAGGAGTAGGTGCCTCATTTTATGTTTGCTAGACCTTGCTCGGCTGGCGGTAACATTATTCATTTGTTGTGCTGGCAGTGGCCAGTGCTTCCAATTTAAAGACATCTGCTTGTTTGCCGGATTCTTTTCCCTTTCAAATCTATATCCATGGCACAAGATGCTTCAGGTGGGAAAAAGATCAGTGAGGACAGGTCTGCCAATCTGATGTTGGCGTTGCAGACATACCTGCATTTATAGTATTTCGAAGAAAGGATCTTTCGATGAAACTAATGCCCTTCGTGCACCTTGAGTTCTCTTCCAGTGCTTTAGGTTTAGGACATTTTGGGTCATATTTACAAGCCCCTATCGCCACAGGAACTACTCTTTTTATGATGTTCCTGTGGCAATAGGGCCTTCACCCTATTCACAAGGCGGCGTTACGATGCCTTGTAAATAGGGCACCCTTTCACGCTATACTTAGCGTGAAAGGGGTGGGCAAAGGGTGTCACGGTGGGTGTTCCACCACAACACCCATTGATTTTGATGCTGCTCCATATTTACAAGAGTGGGGTAAATATGGGGCAGTGCCAAAATGAAGACCAGGGAAAAACTGGTCTTAACAGGGTGCAATGGGGAGAAATGCTTTATTTCTCCTAGTTTTTGCTGTTTTTATATGTTCTTCATTGTGGAGCACACGTAAAAACATCAAAAAGCCATGCTTATTGTGGAGAATGATTGTTTATGTGCAGGAAGGTGTTCCTTCCTGAACATAAACAATCATTTTAAAAATGACGAGTTGCAACTTCTATGTGTGATGCACAAAGCAGCACACATAGAAGTTACAAATCACAATTAGTGATTGTTTATGTGCAGGAAGGAACACCTTCCTGCACATAAACAATCAGTCTCCACATCGCAGGCACACTTACACTATAGTTCAAGGGTGTCTGCATTGGCGCTAGGCAGCTGAAATTAGTGCCAGTGCAGGGGGAAATGCAGGGCTGCATCGTATTGTTGTAAATAAGGTGCAACCTGCGTTTCAGAAATGCCGGATGGCGCGGCATTAAGCCAAGAAGACTAACGTCGCGTTCCGTCACTTCTTTGTAAATATGCCTCTTAGAGCCATATGTAGGAAGGCAAATTGCGATCGCAAATGCTGAAATTCGCCGAATTTCGGCGTTTGCGATCGCAATTTGGGCAGTGTGCTATGTAGCACACAAAAACCCACACGCAAAATAAGGAATCGCAAAATTTGCGATTCCTTATTTTGCTAATGCATTTAAGGAATCCCAAATTGCGATTCCTTAAATGCAATGTAGGAAGCACCCAAGTTGTGCAATTTTGGCTTAAGGAATCGCATATTACCACCAACCTCAGTTTGGTGGTAATTTGCGATTTCCTTGAAAAATGCACTTTTTTGCATTTTTCAAAGTGCCATGTGGTGCACATACTTAGTGCATGTATGTGCGCCACATGTGCACACAAGTTTATTTCAGGGGTGCAAAAGGGTGTCCTATTGACACCCTTGCAACCTTGAAATTGCATTCTCAATTTGCGATTCTCTAATTGAGAATCGCAAATTGAGAATGTCTTCCTATTCATTCCTATGGGCCTTCTAGCCCATAGGAATGAATGGCAAGGTATTCCTTATTTGCGAATCTCAATTTGGGATTCGTAAATAAGGAATAGGTGGGAATCGCAAAATATTTTGCTAATTCTACCTACATTCCGTTTTGCAATTCTCTAATTGTGATTCCCTAAAAATGGCCCGTAGTGTTTTTGAATCCCATAATTTTTGGGTGATGCTGGATCAAATGGATAGTGGTGGGAATTATGCCAAATTGGGCACTTATGCCAGAACCAGTCCTGGCGGCTTCCAGACAGTTGCAAGGGTTTCTCTGATTACTGAGCAAGCAGCGAATCTACAGTAGAAAAAACTGCATTCCCTGACATTTAAGTGTGACGGAGGAGAATAGGAGAACAGACACCACACCTGCCAATTTTTAGCAGATGTTTCATAACCACTCTCATCGAAATTCTGTTTAAAGTCAAGAGCAAGCCAAAGCAAGTCACCCCTTTTTACAGAAAAGCTTTATGAATCAGGCCCAATGGGAGGGTGTGGAAACAATGGATCTGTATTAACGTGCTAAGCGGAGCTATTTCAGTGATGCATCTACTGGATACCACGGGGCATATTTACGAGTTTTGTGGCGCAGGGCAGCACAGCAAGTCACCTTGCTGCGCTGCCCTGTGTCACAAAGAAAGGGCAGGAATGTACTATATTTGTCCAATATGGCGGATTCCTGTCCTTTTCCCTTGCACTGGAGCCGTTTTGGCAGCCGAGCATCAACGCAGTTATCCTTGCACCGTGGTGCAAGGGTGCCTGTGGTGTAGACAGGATGGTTTTTGTGCAGGAAGGGGCACCTTCTGCCACAAAAACAATCCTGAGAGTCTTTTTCCTCTACATAGAAATAGGAAAACATTAGGAGAAATAAACATATTTCACCTTGTTATGCTTCTCCAGGGGAGACATATTTATTTAACGCATTAGCAGGTTTACGAGGTCGTAAATCTGCACTGTGCAGAGTAATGTGCTGCCTCAAACATATGACTTAGAGATTTGCATCATGCATGTACAACGTTGTGTGGCACCAGCATGACGCAAAGCTCTCATAAATATTCCCCCACATGTACAAGACACAGATTGCACAGTACTCAATTCCACTCAGCTAACAGATTTGGTAAAGAGAAGTATGGCTGTGCGAGCAGGCCGAGGAACAGAGGCCAACAAAGAGATTGCTTAACCAGTAGGTGCTTTTGAAAGGCAGGACAGGCTGCCAGACATGTGACTAACGCGCTTACAGTTTTTAGGTTTTAGCTCAGGGACCTGCCTTGCTGACGTTCTCTTTTCTGATAGGTCCCTTTGGGATCTGTGCCTTTCCTGATGAAAGTTTCAATCCGTAATAGCAATGTGGCAAAGTCTTTTTTTTCTAGATGCCAGCGTTGTGCCACACCCCCCCTTAAAGATGCAAATTCCACATTCTAAAGGGTTTGTGCTGATACTGAGGTGGCACCTTCAAACGAAAATGTCCCACAAAAAGCCATTCTGGTCAGGACTCCCATCCCAATTCGTGAAATCTTGCCTCCTTGAAATTGTGTTCACTTCCGGACTGCTCGATTTGGGAAGTGTCATGTTTGTTCATTGAGGGCTGCGGGAATAGAGGCACCCCATAAATCAATGCAGCCATGTGCCAGCTCTCATTGATTATTATGGTGCGGGGAGAATAATTGTGTTTGCTCCCATGCTTCCCTCTTAGCTCGTTTCCTGTGTTGTCCTTGAACACGCCTTGTTAAAGAACAGCACTGCCAAGTGCTGCATTAGCCTTCCCAAGTCCTAAACAATAGGTGCGTCAATCCAAGGTCAAACTGCTCTATAAATTGAACATCAAAGGCAAGCATTTCCAGATTGCACTGTAGTTTTCAAGAGAAGTTCTCTTAATAACTATACAGCATTGAATGTTTGGAACTACTCAAAATTGGCCGCATGGTTTGGCAGAGCTGAACATGTGGATATCAGAGTGTGCTGCGGCAACCGTCTCCTTGCTTTTCTTAATGCACATGTACCAAAATATGTATACATTTTATTTTTCAATTTTTTAATAATTCTTTTTATTGGTATGTAAACGATGGTCAATACATACTAAGAACAATTATATTGTGTCATCATTTCTTGTTTTGGTTACAAGACATGTGCAGTATAGGATTTGCTACAATTACAAAGAAGCTACATCACCGTATCCATCCTACAAGCCTTGACATGTCTGCCTTGCCCCCAAATGTTATCTCTTTTTTTAGGGTGCCCTCTACTCTTGTATATTGTAACTTCCGCCTGCCAGCACCAGTCAAGATCATTTTCCAATTCTTCCACAGATGGAGTGGCGGACGCCCCCCATTTTATTGCCACGCTTTGCTTTGCCACTACGGCAGCTAATATCAACCATTGCTTTACATGTCTTGGCCAATCATCGTTTCCGTTGGTTATCAGAAGAAACCACTTTGTTTCTAGTGGATCTTCCATGCCCACCACCTCTGTCATTCCCTCAGCTATTTTCCGCCAGTACACCTGCAGAATTAGGCATTCCCACAGTAGATGGTAGAAAGACCCCTCAGACTTGCATCCCCTATGACACAATGTAGCTTTGCTATGTCCCATTCGGTGGAGCACAGACCTGGGATCATATACCCTATGCAGTATTTTAAGCTGTATAAGTCGGAACCTTGCCCGTATCACCACTTCTCTCGGACCCTGGAGCGCCTCCACCCATTCCTCATCTTAAATGAAGCCCACGTACCGTTCCCATGACATCCCAAGGGTGCCCAGGGGTCCAGGGCATTATTAATTATTTTTTTGTAGATCAGAGATATTGTTTTGTCCTGCAGTTGCTCTGTCAATATCCTGTCTTCTAACGGAGAGGCAGCCTCCAGGGTCTCTCCTTCCCTGAGATATATTCCCAGGGCATGTCCTAGCTGAATATATCTAAGCTCCTCTCCTTTCCCCATGTCGTATTCCCCCTGTAGATCAGCAAATGTGATCCATGCCCCTCCCCTCCAAATGTCTCTCAGCGTCTCCAGCCCCAATACTTCCCACTTAACAAAGCCCCCATCAGAAGATCGCCCGCCCATAGAGGTATAATTCCTGTGAGTTTACTCTCTCATCCCAAATACTTAGTCGCTGCATTCCGTGACTTAATCACTGTTGTAGTATGAGGTGGGAGGTTCTTACCTACTTGCTTAGTGTAGAGCACACCCTGTGGACCTCTTGCTCCCATTGCCAGTCAATCAGTCCTGTACGCTGGGTCCTGCCTGTCCTAAAAAAACCACTCATATACGTTCACTAGCTGAGCTGCCCAGTAGTAACCACTGATGTCCGGTACTGCCAGACCTCCGTCACATACCCCTCTTTGTAATTTACTCGGGGCTATACGTGGGGCCGTTCCGCTCCACAGTAGCGCACGGAGTCCCGGGTTTACTCTTTGGAAATAGGAGAAGGGCACCTCATATGACGTGTTATTCAACACATACAATAGACGTGGTAGCATCATCATTTTGAACATTGTCGCCTGTTCCATCATTGTCACGAGGAACGAGCGCCAATGTTTTGCATCTGTTATGAGTCTATCAAGCTTTAAGCCGCGTTCTGTCGGTGAAATTCTTGGGGATCTCGTGTTATGTAAATCCCGAGATACTTAAAACCACTCCCTTGCACTGGCACCACGCATCTGGATGCCAGGGTGGGAGCTTCTCCGGCCAAGGGCTATAACAGTGACTTATCCCAGTTAATTTGGTAACCCGCGTAATCCCCATATATGCAGAAGATCTGTAGGATGCTATCTACGGAGTGTCTCGGTTTCCTCATGTACAGCAGAATATCATCTGCGTACATCACTGTGCGCAGATGATATTCTGCTGTACATGAGGAAACCAAGTGACTATTGGTATCCCCCAGATCAAAGGGTCCTGTCTTACCCATGCCGCAAGTGGTTCCAGAGCCAATGCGAACAAAATTGGAGATAGCGGCCATCCCAGTCTAGTGCCTCTCTGTAGGGTAAACACCCATGATATCATGGCGTTGACCCACACCCTGGCTAGAGGCTGTTCATATAGGAGTCTGATCCAACCGATACATTTGGGACCCATAACAAATTTTTCTTAAGACCGCGAAAAGGTAATTACACTCCACACTGTCGAATGCCATTCTAGCATCTCTGTTGTGTGTAGTATTCCAAATAAGGGTGGTAATTACCCCCAGACAAGCGTGTGGCTAGGAGCTTGACAAGCACTTTCACCTCCAAGTTGAGTAGTGAAATTGGTTGATATGACCCGCTTACCAGGTTTTGAAATTGTCGTTATCACCACCATCCTTTGGTCCGGTGGTAATATACCCTAAAGCCTCGCCTGGTTGAATATATTTAGCAGGTGTTCCGCAGTTACATCTAACAATGCCTTGCACATCTCTACTGGTAGGCCATTCGCTCCCTATCCTCCTCCGAGAGTCGCGTCAGGGAAATGTCGCGTAGAAAGTCTGTACAGTCCTCCTCTGTGTGCTGCAAGCGGGAAGCATAGATACCCTCATAATATTTGGCAAATTCTTTAGCTATTTCTGCGCCTGTTTCATACCTGTCCCCTATCGCATCTTGCAGTCCTAGGACCCAGCTTCCTTTCGACTGTCTTTTGTCCAACCAGGCCAGCAGCTTGTTGGCCTTGTCACCCACATCATAAAGTCTGTGCTGTGTGGCAAGTACTTGCACTCTGGCGCTGTCTTCCGCTAAATCCCTCAGCTCTTTTTGCCACACCCTTCTGTGCTGTCTGTCTCTAATTGCTTGAGAATCGGTTCCTAATGCTCAGGCCTCCAGACTTAATATGTCTTTTTCAAGGGTGAGGCCTTTGAGGTATTTTTCTTTCTTAGTGGCACCTATTTTTGCCAGTGCTCGACCTCTGAGGACCATTTTAAAAGCTTCCCAGAGGGTCACTGTGGAATCAACTGTTCCCACATTAGCCTAAAAAAACTGCTCTTCCCCTTCACACTTGTCCCCGCTGAAGTCTTTGCCCTTAAAGATCCATGGATCTATCCTCTGTGGCAGTGTGTGGTCTCTCACCGGGCCTGCTAACTTTGTTTCCACTGGGGAATGGTCAGATATCCCTTGTGCCATATGCATCGCGTCCCTAAACTCCCCAGTCCATGACCCTGTGTGATAATGTAGTCAATCCTTGAGAGGTTTCCGGACGCCATCGATAAGTGAGTGTATTGCTTCGTGGTTGGGTGTTGGTACCTCCAAATGACGCTCAGCCCCATTGCCTCAAGGAATCCTTCCAGTTGACCTCCTTATCTTGTGGTGCCCGTCCCCATGGGATCCCGGCCGGCCACATCAAGTTCCATAGACACTATGTCGTTCATATCACCTCCCAAGACCAACCTACCCTCAGGCAGTTGCAGCAACAGGGGGTCCAGTGCTTCCAACATGGCCACTTGGAGACCCGGGGGAGTATGCTGAACAAAGGTTAATTCTTTTCCCTTCCCATATCCCACTTACAACAGCAAACCTCCCCAAGGCATCTGTACACACATTACTTTGGATGAAGGGAAATGTAGGTCTGGTTAGGATCCCCACTTCCCTGGAGCCAGAGGTGTAGTCTGCATGTGCTATCAGAGAATACCCATATCTATCTAGTGCTTTACAGTAGTTAGCTTTAAGGTGTGTTTCCTGTAAGAGGACTATATCTGGCGCATGGCGTTTAATGAATTGAAGCACTGTTGACCTCTTTAGTTTGCCATTGAGGCCATTCACATTCCAGGACCAAATCTTCACCGAAGATTGGGACTGTTTATGGGCCGCCATCTGTTTATATCATTTCTGTTTGTACCTCCTTCTCCACAATGGTCCTCTTTTCGATTGTAGGCTTCCACTCACTCCCTTTACGTAGCTCTGTGATGTCGTACCTAGTAACAAATTCATTAACCCAACTCCCTCCCCCCATCCTGCTGCCCTGCTTTTAAGCTTATGGAAACCCCAACTCTCCAACCTGCAGAGCGCCTGTCGCCCCTTAACTTGCATAACAGTTCATACTAATAGATTGGGGGTGCCTGATCCCACCGTATCTACGTTAGATGAACGCTGCTTTATCCCCTCCAATCCAAGCCCATTCCCCAACTGATAGCCTCTATAACTGTCAGTTGAGTAGCCTCTGCCGGATCTTTCGGTCGGTGCAGTCTCAAAGTCTCGTTACATCCATGTGCCACACAGACCTTCAGTCAGGAGCAGGCACAAATTGTTTCAGTCTTACCTCAGCACCATTCTCACCACTCGTTATTCTTTTGCCGCTTCAAAAATGGTAGGGCCAGTGGACCCAAATGGAAAGAGCTTGCTGATCCGGCCCCATCCCTGTTTCGACGCCTCCCTTGTGGGCTCCGCCCCTTCTGATCAGATCTTTGCCTTGTCCACAGCCACTGTGCGCCATCCCTCCAGCCATTCCTGGGATTCCTCTTGAATTGCAAAGTGCCAAGTTTTCCCCTTTGCTATCACCCGCAGCCGAGCCGGGAACAACATCGTGTATTTAAGGTTTCTGGATCGCAGCTTCTTTTTGACAGGCTCAAAACTTCTTCTCTGTCATTGTACTCGAAGCGTAAAGTTGAGAAAGAACCTAATCACAGTGTTTTCATATGGTAAGTCCCTTTTCACTCTGGCTGCCTGCAATATTGCGTCCCTGTCACGATGGTTGAAATTTCTGGCAATAATTGTTTGAGGTGGGGCTCCTGGTCTAGGAGGAGGCATCGGAGCCCTATGCGCTCTCTCAATGGAGAAGAACTTCGACAGGCATGGGGGTTGCAACTTGTTGACAAGAAGATTCTCCATGAACAGGTCAACTCTTCGGCCTTCCACGTCCTCGGGCACCCCAACTACCCTTCTGTTGTTCCTCTGCGCTCTCCCCTCTTGTTCCACCAGTAGCGCTGCCATATGTGCTGTCTGTTGTGTTAGGGTGTGCACCTGCTCCTCGAGGCGTTTTGTCTTTGACTGAAGGTGGGCAGTATTTTTTTGGCCCTGGATACCTTTTTGGTTAGTTTGGATAGGTCCACCCTGATCAGGGTGACCTCCATGGATACTAAGTCTATTTTCGGTTCTAGGGATCCCTTAACGTCCCGAATTGTCACTATTATTGCAGTCAGTGAAGGCTCTTCTGTCCCGCCCTCCTCATTCATGTTTGTTACGGATCTTGTGACTGCATAGTTATCCATCTTGCTGGTTTGCACTGGGCCCACGCCCCTGGGTTTCCCCATCCTTCCTGTAGAGGTTGCCAGTGTTTTGCCGCCAGGAGTTCACCGCTTCCCCCCTCTCCTGGCTCTTTATTTAAAGGGGGCCTTCTCACCTAATCACTCCTGAATCAAGTTCCTAAAGAGTCTGTCCTGTGCCTCTTCAGACACACTGTAGATCCGCACCCAGGCCCAGATCACTTGTGCTGGCACATAAATGTTCTTTTGACTCTACGAATTGGCAGCAGTTTATAAGGGGTACTGGTACCTGAGAGAGGTCCTCTTGCTATTCTCAGGTGTATTAGTGGCAATTACATTAAAATCCCGATTGGGCCACTCCCCACTATTTTGGAGGACAGAGGACCTTTTCCATGATCAGCATCTCTTGTTGGTACCCCCCATGGCTCCTCACATCAGGCGCCTCGCCTCACTGATCCTTCATCTTATCCATCGTGGGGTCTCCACTCCTCTGGTTCAGTCTGCTCTCTTCCACTGCTGCAGGCCTCTGATATGAGGGGCTGAAGCCCAGCTCCAGTCCTGGATCTTCGCTGTGAGGCCGACGTGGGTGCAGCCCACCTCGATCTGTGACCCGGGAGAAGCCACTCTCCCTCGCCATGGGGAAGAGGGATCACAGACCAGGAGCCAGTGTATTGGCTGTCTCCGAGAGGCCCCGGCGATCCCCAGTAGCTCCTTTGTTCCAGGACTCCACTTCCGCTGCCTCCGCTGAGCCCCTCCTTCACGGTCATGGCTCTGCGCTGCACCGTAGCTCCCTGCCCTGGCCACCGCCTCATTGAGGTACCGGTTCACGCCAGGAATAAACGCACAGCTCGCTGCTCGCCTGGCCCCCAGCGGTGCTCTGGCAGCCGACTCCACATCGGTTTGCCCTCCCGCTGGCCGCTGCTCAAGGTCGAGACGGTCTTCTGTGGTGATTTCCTGATTTCGTGAGGGCAAAGAGATCGCCGATCTCAGTGTCGGGTGGGTGCTCCCTTGACCGCTGCAAGTCTCTGCCGAAAATGTGTTGTTTAGAGGTGCGGATAATGTCAGATATTTAGGCTTGAACCAGAGCTCTGCTACAGCGTGGCCATCTTAGTCTGTGGTCAGGCCACACCCCCCCAAAAAATATATTTTAAAGCAGACCAGTTAGAGTGAGTGATGGGATGGTTCTCTTTGCATGAGCAACCCTTAATTTCCCGTGTTTTATTTTTCTTCCTGGCCTTTTCCATCAATGCATTCAGGACCTGGAAATCTTGATCAACATCCCCATATCCATTAGTTAATTTGAACAGTTCTCCACTTTAACAAAGTGTTGAAAACTCATCCCTTTAAAGAATACTACATCACAATGCATTGACTGTTTATAAGTCCGTTCATAAGTCAGCTTCCTCACCTATTTCTTTCCAAATTTAAGCTTGCCTTTGACCATATATATATATATATATATATAGACATATATATATATATATATATATATATATATATATATATATATATATATATATATATATATATATATATATATATATATATATATATATATATATATATATTCAATGAAAAAACCAAAGGTTTCACACATGTTATAGTTAGCTGGACATTTCACTCGTAAAAAACCAATGAAATTCCCCCGTTATAGTTAGTTCAGCTAACTATAACTCGCGCGCCCGCAATGCACTGCTGATGACGTCACATATTACATCACTCATGACATGGTCAGTGACATCACTCATGACATCACTGATGACATCTCAAATGACATCACTGATGACATCACTTATGACATCATCCTTGTGATAGAGTGGCAGACCTCCTCTTCCCCTAATATAACCTTTGATACACACATTCAAAAATAGAAATTAAAATTTTAAAAACAATGGACATACCAATACCAGTTACAACAACCTATACAGTAATTCTAAGATCCAAATACACATCCACTCATTCACCAACAGTCCTATACAGTCACTCATACATGTACTCACTCATCATATGTACTCATGCACGTATACACCCTGTTACACAATGCCACTCATCCATAGAGGTACTCACACACATAGTCACTCATGCTAATAAAGAATCAAACATACATTTACTTGCATATACAGTTATACACACACCGCCACACTTACTTCTACAGAAACTTACACATACTTAGTCTTTTAAACAATCACTTATAGAAACACATACTTATTCATACAGGAACTCTTCCAATCTCTCACTCTCACATATACTCGCTTATATACACCAATAGTGACATATACTAGTTTAAAACATATGTAGTTACTCATAGAGACACTATTGAGACAGTCATTCACTCACTAACACACCCATGCACACACTCATCCACCCATAGAGTCCTGCACACATGCTGTCTTCAACACATACAAAGAGTGAGTCATTCATTCATGCACCTATGCACTACATAATACCCCCCACCGAACCATACAGACATCAGACACTGATACTCAAAAAACCAACTAATAACCTATATAGACATTCATGTAGCTACTCACCAACCCATGCAGCCACTTATACACAAAGTGAGAGACTGATACAGATATTTACATATTTAAACATTACTCACTAAGCCATGTATTCACTAAGATACACTTAATCAGTCAGTTATACAATCAATTTTTCAAAAACAAATCATCCATTTAGACACTTATATACCCATTTATTCTTCCATCAACCTTGAGATATACATATATAAAACATATGTAATTTCAGAAAAACACACATTCACTGGATGATGTCATCAGTGATGTCATCAGTGATGTCATTTGAGATGTCATCAGTGATGTCATGAGGGATGTCACTGACCATGTCATGAGTGATGTAATATGTGACGTCATCAGCAGTGCATTGCGGGCGCGCGAGTTATAGTTAGCTGAACTAACTATAACGGGGGAATTTCATTGGTTTTTTACGAGTGAAATGTCCAGCTAACTATAACACCCCTGAAACCTATGGTTTTTTTCAGTGAATTTCTGAGGTTTTTTAAATGCTAATTCCTAACTATAACGTCTCTGAAACCTATGGTTTTTTCTGTGAATTTCAAAGGTTTTTTAAATGCTAATTTCTAACTATGCCTACAGAGATAGGACATGTGAAGAAAGAAGAAAAAATTAAGGGTGGGCGTAGTGATGCTGAATGTATTTGCATTACAGACTGAAACCTCAAACCCCACTCGCTTGTAAATACTGTGCATGATTCTACATGGAAAGGAGCTGGGTGTGTGCTAAGAGTCTGCTTCTGCACAAAAAAATGGCTCCCCCTTTCCATCTAATGCAACTGTGAAATCACCATAGCAATACGCAATAAATCTCTGCCTGTAATTCCTCTTTGCACACAGAGTCATGTTTTCACATTAGTCACAAAACGAAATTTCTTTGCCAATTTGAAAGCACACTTACTACTCTTTTTTTTGGCAAGTGATAATCACTTTTACAGACTGACACATTATGAATCCACTTTTCAGATTTTTTAAAAAGCACATGTCCAAACTGCTTTTTCAGACCAGCACCATTTGTAACCTGGGTGACTGCCTACACTCCAGCAAGGGCAACCAGCCTTAGTGATGCTAAATGTATTTGCATTACTGAGTCCAACCTCAAACCCTTAAACTATTCTTTTTTTATACCAGTACACCTTAATTTATCGTGAAAACATAGTCCATATTATTTTTCATGTTCCTCACATTTAAATTTCTCCCAAAACAGAAAATAATAAACATAACTTCAACAAAAAGAATTCCAATTCTATTATTCATTTCTTAATTTACCATATACATCCCCTCTCAAACTCTTAACTCACCTTTAAAATTAGTTAGTTGTGAAAGAAATGTGGCACTCAAACAGCAGATTATCAGAGCCAGGATCTCTGTTCTTTACACCTCTCTCCTCTCAGCAGAACCAGATAATGGCAAACTTTCCCTCTCTTTTTCCACACTTATACATGTTAATTTCAAATCTCAGTGCTTCCCCCTTTTTTTCAAATGTAATCACACATTTCTATTGGTTGAAAACCAACCCTTTTCCAAAAGTACCCTTCCCCCAACTTGACTTCTGCCTAGTACCCTTCCCCCAACTTGACTTCTGCCTGCTACCATAGCAACAGCTCATGGAACACTGCTGTGTGGAGTCAGGTCAGAAGTTCGCCAAACAATGTTTCAATTCCACAGAGCAAGAGTGCTTGACTTTTCAAACCTAACAGCAAATCCATAGTACTGTTCTTTGGTAACACATTTTTCTGTACCAATACAAAACATGCTTCTATTAATTTACACATACAGCCTAGTTTTTATTCTAGAATGGTATGAAACAGCCAATCAGTTCTTTTTTTTTTGAAAAAAATATGTATGCCTCCATTTCCAAACTGTCTTTCTTTTCATATTGCCATTCTACTGAATTACACCTCCTGAGTGCATCCAGATCTCCTTTGAAGATGTTCACAGTGTGGATTGTAGGGCACAGCTATGTCTTCTGGAGTGAAAAGTTTGCAGAGAAAACAGGTATGGTGAGAGACCTTGCTTTGCCAAATGTAGACATTAAATGGATTGGTCAGAGAGGGTTAAAGTGGCACCAATTGATGCCATTGGTGAAATCCTTCATGCAAATCCAACACCCTGACCTCATAATAGTGCACTGTGGTGGCAATGACCTAGGCACTTTGACTGGGGTAGGTCTGGAAATGCTTATGAAGGACACCTTTGCACAACTGTTTTCACTTTTCCCTAAAACTGCCTTTGTGTTTTCTAACATATGCCAAAGGCAAAAATGGAACTGGTCCAATCATTTCTGTCCGCAGATTGACAAAGCAAGAAAGCACGTCAACAAATCTGTTTCTGCTTTCCTCCGTGACTATGGTATGGGTTCCATTTACCACAACAACTTGCATTACGACATGCAAGACATTTATAGAGGAGATGGTGTGCACTTCAATGATGAAGGGAACAGAGTCTTCCTCTTGAACCTTAGACTCTGCATCGGTGCTTACTTGTAGGTACCACTAAAAAATCACTTCATAAACACAACGGCTCTTTTTAGAGCCCCCTAATATCTAAACACTTAAATCTGCATTTCATTTAATTTTTAATTTTTTTTTTTACCGTACGCTTACCGTAAGCTTACCGTACGCGTACCCCGCGATTTTTTTTTAAAATCAATAAATGTTTTCTTTGTACTTTTCTGTCCTTCTTTGACCCCCTTACAAATGTTAGGGGGTCTGTAACTCTTTCCCTTGCCCCCTTTTCAAGATATCACTCTTTTTTACCGGAGTGAAATACACAAAATGGAGGCCGCCGCTTCCTGGTTTCGGCCGATTCGAATGTTTACTAAGATCTAACAGCCAATCAGAATCGCGCTCGCGCACGCCACCGTACGCGTACGGTAAGCTTACGGTAAGCGTACCGTAAGCTGGCTCAGATATATATATTGATTTAAAGGCTATTTTCTCAGAATCTACTGAACAGATTTACACCAAACCTACAAAAGGCACTTCCTTGACCTGAGGACTACCTCTCTGCCAAATTTCTAGTAATTCTGTTCAGCCGTTCGGGCTGTAGCCCTGTCTAAAGGTCCTATGGAAAAATGCATGGGAAAAACGCGTTTTGGGACCCCCCTTTTATCTCAGCCCCCGCTTGACGAATCCCCCCGAGACTTTCAGGGTAGGAGCGGAGCGTAGCGCCCCACCTATTTTGAGAAATTCGCGAGGATTCGTCGTCCGGCGCCAAAGTTATTCAAAATAGAATGTTGCGGATTTCCTATGGAAACAGGGTCCTAACTATAACTACCTACTGGCGACCGCCAGTAGGTAATATATATATATATTTTTGTTCAACAATGGCCAATGGCTTAGGAAGGCACTCAAACGCAGCTTCTCTTCTTCATGAGACGGTGCTCCTCCCCACGGTATGGCACCCGTGTAAGTAATTTTGTTCAACAATGGCCAATGGCTTAGGAAGGCACTCACAGCTCGCCTGCCTGCTGGCATACCATTCTCCACTCGCCTCAGTCACCAATTAATTTTTCGTTTAGCCGACGCGTTTCCAGGCTCTCTGCCAATGGCCAATGGCTTAGGAAGGCACTCACAGCTCGCCTGCCAATGGCAGAGAGCCTCGAAACGCGTCGGCTAAACGAAAAATTAATTGGTGACTGAGGCGAGTGGAGAATGGTATGCCAGTAGGCAGGCGAGCTGTGAGTGCCTTCCTAAGCCATTGGCCATTGTTGAACAAAATTACTTACACGGGTGCCATACCGTGGGGAGGAGCACCGTCTCATGAAGAAGAGAAGCTGCGTTTGGTAACTAATGCCGGATTTTATGCAGCACAGTGAGCCATTCCAAAACGCATTCACCTCATTTCCCTACCTTACTAAAAGGATTTAAATATGCGAAATATGGACAATGATACAAGGCACCTACCAAGGTAAAGACTTTTACTCGTTTTTAAGACAACATGTCCCAGGATGCACTCTGTCAAATACGTGCTGAAAGTTCAGCCCACTAGGAGGCTACGAACCAATAAAATGTTGAAAGAAAGAGCAAAAACGAGTTTGCCTTGCATTTTGTCGCACCAGCCCTGGAAGAAGAGGCAGAGAGCCTGGAAACGCGTCGGCTAAACGAAAAATTAATTGGTGACTGAGGCGAGTGGAGAATGGTATGCCAGCAGGCAGGCGAGCTGTGAGTGCCTTCCTAAGCCATTGGCCATTGTTGAACAAAATTACTTACACGGGTGCCATACCGTGGGGAGGAGCACCGTCTCATGAAGAAGAGAAGCTGCGTTTGGTAACTATTGCCGGATTTTATGCAGCACAGTGAGCCATTCCAAAACGCATTCACCTCATTTCCCTACCTTACTAAAAGGATTTAAATATGCAAAATATGGACAATGATACAAGGCACCTACCAAGGTAAAGACTTTTACTCGTTTTTAAGACAACAGGTCCCAGGATGCACTCTGTCAAATACGTGCTGAAAGTTCAGCCCACTAGGAGGCTACGAACCAATAAAATGTTGAAAGAAAGAGCAAAAACGAGTTTGCCTTGCATTTTGTCGCACCAGCCCTGGAAGAAGAGGCAGAGAGCCTCGAAACGCGTCGGCTAAACGAAAAATTAATTGGTGACTGAGGCGAGTGGAGAATGGTATGCCAGCAGGCAGGCGAGCTGTGAGTGCCTTCCTAAGCCATTGGCCATTGTTGAACAAAATTACTTACACGGGTGCCATACCGTGGGGAGGAGCACCGTCTCATGAAGAAGAGAAGCTGCGTTTGGTAACTATTGCCGGATTTTATGCAGCACAGTGAGCCATTCCAAAACGCATTCACCTCATTTCCCTACCTTACTAAAAGGATTTAAATATGCGAAATATGGACAATGATACAAGGCACCTACCAAGGTAAAGACTTTTACTCGTTTTTAAGACAACATGTCCCAGGATGCACTCTGTCAAATACGTGCTGAAAGTTCAGCCCACTAGGAGGCTACGAACCAATAAAATGTTGAAAGAAAGAGCAAAAACGAGTTTGCCTTGCATTTTGTCGCACCAGCCCTGGAAGAAGAGGCAGAGAGCCTCGAAACGCTTTGGCTAAACGAAAAATTAATTGGTGACTGAGGCGAGTGGAGAATGGTATGCCAGCAGGCAGGCGAGCTGTGAGTGCCTTCCTAAGCCATTGGCCATTGTTGAACAAAATTACTTACACGGGTGCCATACCGTGGGGAGGAGCACCGTCTCATGAAGAAGAGAAGCTGCGTTTGGTAACTATTGCCGGATTTTATGCAGCACAGTGAGCCATTCCAAAACGCATTCACCTCATTTCCCTACCTTACTAAAAGGATTTAAATATGCGAAATATGGACAATGATACAAGGCACCTACCAAGGTAAAGACTTTTACTCGTTTTTAAGACAACATGTCCCAGGATGCACTCTGTCAAATATGTGCTGAAAGTTCAGCCCACTAGGAGGCTACGAACCAATAAAATGTTGAAAGAAAGAGAAAAAACGAGTTTGCCTTGCATTTTGTCGCACCAGCCCTGGAAGAAGAGGCAGAGAGCCTGGAAACGTGTCGGCTAAACGAAAAATTAATTGGTGACTGAGGCAAGTGGAGAATGGTATGCCAGCAGGCAGGCGAGCTGTGAGTGCCTTCCTAAGCCATTGGCCATTGTTGAACAAAATTACTTACACGGGTGCCATACCGTGGGGAGGAGCACCGTCTCATGAAGAAGAGAAGCTGCGTTTGGTAACTATTGCCGGATTTTATGCAGCACAGTGAGCCATTCCAAAACGCATTCACCTCATTTCCCTACCTTACTAAAAGGATTTAAATATGCGAAATATGGACAATGATACAAGGCACCTACCAAGGTAAAGACTTTTACTCGTTTTTAAGACAACATGTCCCAGGATGCACTCTGTCAAATACGTGCTGAAAGTTCAGCCCACTAGGAGGCTACGAACCAATAAAATGTTGAAAGAAAGAGCAAAAACGAGTTTGCCTTGCATTTTGTCGCACCAGCCCTGGAAGAAGAGGCAGAGAGCCTCGAAACGCGTCGGCTAAACGAAAAATTAATTGGTGACTGAGGCGAGTGGAGAATGGTATGCCAGCAGGCAGGCGAGCTGTGAGGGCCTTCCTAAGCCATTGGCCATTGTTGAACAAAATTACTTACACGGGTGCCAAACCGTGGGGAGGAGCACCGTCTCATGAAGAAGAGAAGCTGCGTTTGGTAACTATTGCCGGATTTTATGCAGCACAGTGAGCCATTCCAAAACGCATTCACCTCATTTCCCTACCTTACTAAAAGGATTTAAATATGCAAAATATGGACAATGATACAAGGCACCTACCAAGGTAAAGACTTTTACTCGTTTTCTAAGACAACATGTCCCAGGATGCACTCTGTCAAATACGTGCTGAAAGTTCAGGCCACTAGGAGGCTACGAACCAATAAAATGTTGAAAGAAAGAGCAAAAACGAGTTTGCCTTGCATTTTGTTGCACCAGCCCTGGAAGAAGAGGCAGAGAGCCTCGAAACGCGTCGGCTAAACGAAAAATTAATTGGTGACTGAGGCGAGTGGAGAATGGTATGCCAGCAGGCAGGCGAGCTGTGAGTGCCTTCCTAAGCCATTGGCCATTGTTGAACAAAATTACTTACACGGGTGCCATACCGTGGGGAGGAGCACCGTCTCATGAAGAAGAGAAGCTGCGTTTGGTAACTATTGCCGGATTTTATGCAGCACAGTGAGCCATTCCAAAACGCATTCACCTCATTTCCCTACCTTACTAAAAGGATTTAAATATGCGAAATATGGACAATGATACAAGGCACCTACCAAGGTAAAGACTTTTACTCGTTTTTAAGACAACATGTCCCAGGATGCACTCTGTCAAATACGTGCTGAAAGTTCAGCCCACTAGGAGGCTACGAACCAATAAAATGTTGAAAGAAAGAGCAAAAACGAGTTTGCCTTGCATTTTGTCGCACCAGCCCTGGAAGAAGAGGCAGAGAGCCTCGAAACGCGTCGGCTAAACGAAAAATTAATTGGTGACTGAGGCGAGTGGAGAATGGTATGCCAGCAGGCAGGCGAGCTGTGAGTGCCTTCCTAAGCCATTGGCCATTGTTGAACAAAATTACTTACACGGGTGCCATACCGTGGGGAGGAGCACCGTCTCATGAAGAAGAGAAGCTGCGTTTGGTAACTATTGCCGGATTTTATGCAGCACAGTGAGCCATTCCAAAACGCATTCACCTCATTTCCCTACCTTACTAAAAGGATTTCAATATGCGAAATATGGACAATGATACAAGGCACCTACCAAGGTAAAGACTTTTACTCGTTTTTAAGACAACATGTCCCAGGATGCACTCTGTCAAATACGTGCTGAAAGTTCAGCCCACTAGGAGGCTACGAACCAATAAAATGTTGAAAGAAAGAGCAAAAACGAGTTTGCCTTGCATTTTGTCGCACCAGCCCTGGAAGAAGAGGCAGAGAGCCTCGAAACGCGTCGGCTAAACGAAAAATTAATTGGTGACTGAGGCGAGTGGAGAATGGTTTGCCAGCAGGCAGGCGAGCTGTGAGTGCCTTCCTAAGCCATTGGCCATTGTTGAACAAAATTACTTACACGGGTGCCATACCGTGGGGAGGAGCACCGTCTCATGAAGAAGAGAAGCTGCGTTTGGTAACTATTGCCGGATTTTATGCAGCACAGTGAGCCATTCCAAAACGCATTCACCTCATTTCCCTACCTTACTAAAAGGATTTAAATATGCGAAATATGGACAATGATACAAGGCACCTACCAAGGTAAAGACTTTTACTCGTTTTTAAGACAACATGTCCCAGGATGCACTCTGTCAAATACGTGCTGAAAGTTCAGCCCACTAGGAGGCTACGAACCAATAAAATGTTGAAAGAAAGAGCAAAAACGAGTTTGCCTTGCATTTTGTTGCACCAGCCCTGGAAGAAGAGGCAGAGAGCCTCGAAACGCGTCGGCTAAACGAAAAATTAATTGGTGACTGAGGCGAGTGGAGAATGGTATGCCAGCAGGCAGGCGAGCTGTGAGTGCCTTCCTAAGCCATTGGCCATTGTTGAACAAAATTACTTACACGGGTGCCATACCGTGGGGAGGAGCACCGTCTCATGAAGAAGAGAAGCTGCGTTTGGTAACTATTGCCGGATTTTATGCAGCACAGTGAGCCATTCCAAAACGCATTCACCTCATTTCCCTACCTTACTAAAAGGATTTTAATATGCGAAATATGGACAATGATACAAGGCACCTACCAAGGTAAAGACTTTTACTCGTTTTTAAGACAACATGTCCCAGGATGCACTCTGTCAAATACGTGCTGAAAGTTCAGCCCAGTAGGAGGCTACGAACCAATAAAATGTTGAAAGAAAGAGCAAAAACGAGTTTGCCTTGCATTTTGTCGCACCAGCCCTGGAAGAAGAGGCAGAGAGCCTCGAAACGCGTCGGCTAAACGAAAAATTAATTGGTGACTGAGGCGAGTGGAGAATGGTATGCCAGCAGGCAGGCGAGCTGTGAGTGCCTTCCTAAGCCATTGGCCATTGTTGAACAAAATTACTTACACGGGTGCCAAACCGTGGGGAGGAGCACCGTCTCATGAAGAAGAGAAGCTGCGTTTGGTAACTATTGCCGGATTTTATGCAGCACAGTGAGCCATTCCAAAACGCATTCACCTCATTTCCCTACCTTACTAAAAGGATTTAAATATGCGAAATATGGACAATGATACAAGGCACCTACCAAGGTAAAGACTTTTACTCGTTTTTAAGACAACATGTCCCAGGATGCACTCTGTCAAATACGTGCTGAAAGTTCAGCCCACTAGGAGGCTACGAACCAATAAAATGTTGAAAGAAAGAGCAAAAACGAGTTTGCCTTGCATTTTGTCGCACCAGCCCTGGAAGAAGAGGCAGAGAGCCTCGAAACGCGTCGGCTAAACGAAAAATTAATTGGTGACTGAGGCGAGTGGAGAATGGTATGCCAGCAGGCAGGCGAGCTGTGAGTGCCTTCCTAAGCCATTGGCCATTGTTGAACAAAATTACTTACACGGGTGCCATACCGTGGGGAGGAGCACCGTCTCATGAAGAAGAGAAGCTGCGTTTGGTAACTATTGCCGGATTTTATGCAGCACAGTGAGCCATTCCAAAACGCATTCACCTCATTTCCCTACCTTACTAAAAGGATTTAAATATGCGAAATATGGACAATGATACAAGGCACCTACCAAGGTAAAGACTTTTACTCGTTTTTAAGACAACATGTCCCAGGATGCACTCTGTCAAATACGTGCTGAAAGTTCAGCCCACTAGGAGGCTACGAACCAATAAAATGTTGAAAGAAAGAGCAAAAACGAGTTTGCCTTGCATTTTGTCGCACCAGCCGTGGAAGAAGAGGCAGAGAGCCTCGAAACGCGTCGGCTAAACGAAAAATTAATTGGTGACTGAGGCGAGTGGAGAATGGTTTGCCAGCAGGCAGGCGAGCTGTGAGTGCCTTCCTAAGCCATTGGCCATTGTTGAACAAAATTACTTACACGGGTGCCATACCGTGGGGAGGAGCACCGTCTCATGAAGAAGAGAAGCTGCGTTTGGTAACTATTGCCGGATTTTATGCAGCACAGTGAGCCATTCCAAAACGCATTCACCTCATTTCCCTACCTTACTAAAAGGATTTAAATATGCGAAATATGGACAATGATACAAGGCACCTACCAAGGTAAAGACTTTTACTCGTTTTTAAGACAACATGTCCCAGGATGCACTCTGTCAAATACATGCTGAAAGTTCAGCCCACTAGGAGGCTACGAACCAATAAAATGTTGAAAGAAAGAGCAAAAACGAGTTTGCCTTGCATTTTGTCGCACCAGCCCTGGAAGAAGAGGCAGAGAGCCTCGAAACGCGTCGGCTAAACGAAAAATTAATTGGTGACTGAGGCGAGTGGAGAACGGTATGCCAGCAGGCAGGCGAGCTGTGAGTGCCTTCCTAAGCCATTGGCCATTGTTGAACAAAATTACTTACACGGGTGCCATACCGTGGGGAGGAGCACCGTCTCATGAAGAAGAGAAGCTGCGTTTGGTAACTATTGCCGGATTTTATGCAGCACAGTGAGCCATTCCAAAACGCATTCACCTCATTTCCCTACATTACTAAAAGGATTTAAATATGCGAAATATGGACAATGATACAAGGCACCTACCAAGGTAAAGACTTTTACTCGTTTTTAATACAACATGTCCCAGGATGCACTCTGTCAAATACGTGCTGAAAGTTCAGCCCACTAGGAGGCTACGAACCAATAAAATGTTGAAAGAAAGAGCAAAAACGAGTTTGCCTTGCATTTTGTCGCACCAGCCCTGGAAGAAGAGGCAGAGAGCCTCGAAACACGTCGGCTAAACGAAAAATTAATTGGTGACTGAGGCGAGTGGAGAATGGTATGCCAGCAGGCAGGCGAGCTGTGAGTGCCTTCCTAAGCCATTGGCCATTGTTGAACAAAATTACTTACACGGGTGCCATACCGTGGGGAGGAGCACCGTCTCATGAAGAAGAGAAGCTGCGTTTGGTAACTATTGCCGGATTTTATGCAGCACAGTGAGCCATTCCAAAACGCATTCACCTCATTTCCCTACCTTACTAAAAGGATTTCAATATGCGAAATATGGACAATGATACAAGGCACCTACCAAGGTAAAGACTTTTACTCGTTTTTAAGACAACATGTCCCAGGATGCACTCTGTCAAATACGTGCTGAAAGTTCAGCCCACTAGGAGGCTACGAACCAATAAAATGTTGAAAGAAAGAGAAAAAACGAGTTTGCCTTGCATTTTGTCGCACCAGCCCTGGAAGAAGAGGCAGAGAGCCTGGAAACGTGTCGGCTAAACGAAAAATTAATTGGTGACTGAGGCGAGTGGAGAATGGTATGCCAGCAGGCAGGCGAGCTGTGAGTGCCTTCCTAAGCCATTGGCCATTGTTGAACAAAATTACTTACACGGGTGCCATACCGTGGGGAGGAGCACCGTCTCATGAAGAAGAGAAGCTGCGTTTGGTAACTATTGCCGGATTTTATGCAGCACAGTGAGCCATTCCAAAACGCATTCACCTCATTTCCCTACCTTACTAAAAGGATTTAAATATGCGAAATATGGACAATGATACAAGGCACCTACCAAGGTAAAGACTTTTACTCGTTTTTAAGACAACATGTCCCAGGATGCACTCTGTCAAATACGTGCTGAAAGTTCAGCCCACTAGGAGGCTACGAACCAATAAAATGTTGAAAGAAAGAGCAAAAACGAGTTTGCCTTGCATTTTGTCGCACCAGCCCTGGAAGAAGAGGCAGAGAGCCTCGAAACGCGTCGGCTAAACGAAAAATTAATTGGTGACTGAGGCGAGTGGAGAATGGTATGCCAGCAGGCAGGAGAGCTGTGAGTGCCTTCCTAAGCCATTGGCCATTGTTGAACAAAATTACTTACACGGGTGCCATACCGTGGGGAGGAGCACCGTCTCATGAAGAAGAGAAGCTGCGTTTGGTAACTATTGCCGGATTTTATGCAGCACAGTGAGCCATTCCAAAAGGCATTCACCTCATTTCCCTACCTTACTAAAAGGATTTAAATATGCGAAATATGGACAATGATACAAGGCACCTACCAAGGTAAAGACTTTTACTCGTTTTTAAGACAACATGTCCCAGGATGCACTCTGTCAAATACGTGCTGAAAGTTCAGCCCACTAGGAGGCTACGAACCAATAAAATGTTGAAAGAAAGAGCAAAAACGAGTTTGCCTTGCATTTTGTCGCACCAGCCCTGGAAGAAGAGGCAGAGAGCCTCGAAACGCGTCGGCTAAACGAAAAATTAATTGGTGACTGAGGCGAGTGGAGAATGGTATGCCAGCAGGCAGGCGAGCTGTGAGTGCCTTCCTAAGCCATTGGCCATTGTTGAACAAAATTACTTAAACGGGTGCCATACCGTGGGGAGGAGCACCGTCTCATGAAGAAGAGAAGCTGTGTTTGGTAACTATTGCCGGATTTTATGCAGCACAGTGAGCCATTCCAAAACGCATTCACCTCATTTCCCTACCTTACTAAAAGGATTTAAATATGCGAAATATGGACAATGATACAAGGCACCTACCAAGGTAAAGACTTTTACTCGTTTTTAAGACAACATGTCCCAGGATGCACTCTGTCAAATACGTGCTAAAAGTTCAGCCCACTACGAGGCTACGAACCAATAAAATGTTGAAAGAAAGAGCAAAAACGAGTTTGCCTTGCATTTTGTCGCACCAGCCCTGGAAGAAGAGGCAGAGAGCCTCGAAACGCGTCGGCTAAACGAAAAATTAATTGGTGACTGAGGCGAGTGGAGAATGGTATGCCAGCAGGCAGGCGAGCTGTGAGTGCCTTCCTAAGCCATTGGCCATTGTTGAACAAAAAAAAAAAAAAAAATATATATATATATATATATATATATATATATATATATATATATATATTGAAGTCGTCGTGTCCGCCCAATTCTTGGCATGGACCTCGCAACTCCGAGGAAGAAATCAGGGACTCCCACACAGCATTAGTGGGTGAAGCAGTGCAATTTATTCAGCAAAAAATAATATCGGAACAGTGTCCTCCATGACGCGTTTCGCTCCTCCTGGGAGCTTGATCTCATGATGCGTCTCCATTTTACAGACGTATTTAGAGTGAAAAAGGGTGCACAATCAGCTGTAGAAAATGAGCTAACCAAGTTACAGTAAACATCAACAACAGACTCAGGCACTTATAATGGTCTCTGAAACGCAAACTGAATCTTCTAGATATATATTATTTTGAGAGAGAGTAAAGTGCATAATACATTTTTTGCAGCAGTAAAAATAAAATACATACATAGTGCAACTAATATAGATTTAGAGTCATAAAATAAGACCCAAAACCGGTTCGTAATCACTGCTGTAAGACAGATCTCGGCAAGTGCCGGAAAGTGAAGCACCTAAAATACATCTTCTCATTAGACCTAGCATTCAATAATTGTTTCGACCAAAGTTCAAAAACAGTGCAAAACAAGGCAAGACAGCAAATATTCATAAATTATGCAAACGATAATCTAAGATGTCACAGTTGGGTCAAAATTAGCAGCAGGCAGATAGATTTCGGTTCAGAAAATAGTAGCAAAAAAAATTCCATACTAGAGTGCAAGTGCAATATTGTCAGGAAAATTTCTAAGGACATAACTGAACCCAAACTGCTAAAAGACACAAAACTGCGATGTATAAACAATAGGTGATGTTTAATAAAGTCCCCACGTATGTTGCACAAATCACATTTGTCACCATGTTCGGTTTGCGGAACGCGTGCTATGATATATATATATTTACTGAAAAAACCATAGGCTTCAGGCACGTTATAGTTAGAAATTAGCATTTAAAAGACCTTAGAAATTCACTGCAAATAAACCATAGGTTTCAGGGACGTTATAGTTAGCTGGACATTTCACTCGTAAAAAAACATAGAAATTCACCCGTTATAGTTAGTTCAGCTAACTATAACTCGCGCCCCCGCAATGCACTGCTGATGACGTCACATATTACATCACTCATGACATGGTCAGTGACACCACTCATGACATCACTGATGACATCTCAAATGACATCACTGATGACATCATCCATGTGATAATTTGATGCATCTTCTTAAACCCACTCTAAATTACAAACTGCCACATTCTCAAAACTATGGACACCTAATTTCTAACTATAACATGCCTGAAACGTATGGTTTTTTCAGTGAATTTCAAAGGTTTTTTAAATCCTAATTTCTAACTATAACATGCCTGAAACCTATGGTTTTTTAAGTGAATTTCAAAGGTTTTTTAAATGCTAGTTTCTAACTATGCCAACAGATGTAGGACATTTGAAGAAAGAAGAAAAAACGCACAGAAAGAATCAAAAGAAATGCAGAAAGAAGCAACAGAAGTCCACAAAGATGAAGAAAAGTGCAGGAAGAAGCAAAACATGTGCAGAAAGAACCAACAGAGGAGCAGAAAGAGGCCTTGTTGCAAAATCATCCTGTGCCCACAACGTTTTCAGACGGGTACTGGTGGTAACTGACTCTGACTAACCAGGCCTAGAGCCAGTGCTATGCTAAAAGACACTTAGAATACAGTGAAAACACCTACATACACTAGGGAACACTATGCATTACCCTGTGATTAGCATGACCTCCTCTGTAAGGCCCTAGTACATAATAGGGCAGGGGGATTAAAACTACCTCTAAGTCAGAGGTGCAGAAATATGCTACTTAAAGTAGTAGTTGCGTTTGGAGAGTGGTGGAGAAAGGGTTGTGGCCGCCGTCCTAGGCGTTGAACCAACACTCAGGAATTCCACTGCGTAGGATTTACAGGAGGTACCAGGAGGGATTCTTGGCCCCCAAACTCCCTCAGGACTAAATTGGACTTCATCCCCATCCTGTAGTCTGCCACGAGGCAGGTTTGCAGAGTGGTAGAGAAAGAAGGCCATGGACTCCGAAGACGTCTTAGCAATCCCACTGTGTGGGACTTACTGGAGGTAACAAGCGGGGTAGTTGGCCCCCAAAGACATCCTTGCGGGCCAACTTCCCAAACTATTACCTCCAGTCAGTCCCACCCAGCAGTACTGGTAAGTACTCGTACCAGGCCACACCCACTTTGCCCACCACTCTACAAACAAGCTCCCTGGCACGCTCTTGGATGGGGATTGAAGTCCCCTTCAATGCTGGGGGCCCTTTAGGGGCCAACTAACCTACCTTTTACCTCCAGTAAGCCCCATGCAGTGGGATTGGTGAGAGGTAGACAAAGGCCATGCCCCCTTTCTCCACCACTCTGCAAACGCGCCCCCTGACGTGTTGTAAGTTGGGGGATTAAGTCCCCTTGAATCCTGAGGGTCCCTGGGGTCTAACTAGCCCATCAGGTACCCCCAGTAAGCGCCACAGAGCTGCATTGCAGAGAGGTGTAAAAAGGTGCATGGCCTGGCCCACCTCTCTGCAACGCAATGCAGTGGCGCTTACTGGAGGTACCTGGTGGGGTTGTTGGCCCCCAGGGACCCTCAGGATTGAAGAGGAATTAATTTCCCAACTTAAAACACGCCACAGGGCTTGTTTGCACACATGTCAACTCAGGCCCCGCCCTCTCCCTTCACCACTGGGCAAACGCATCCTGTGGCACGCTTTAAGTTAGGGGAAAAAGTCCCCTTGAATCCTGAGGGTCCCTACCGTCCAACTAGCCCACCAGGTACCTCCAGTAAGCACCACAGAGCTGTGTTGCAGAGAGGTGTAAAAAGGGGCGTGGCCTGGACCACCACTCTGCAACGCAGCCCTGTTGCGCTTACTGGAGGTACCTGGTGGGCTAGTTGGCCCCAGGGACCCCCAGTATTAAAGGGGAATTAATTCCCCAAGTTAAAACGCACCACAGGGCGCGTTTGCCGAGTGTTGCTGGGAGGGGGCGAGGCCTCCGGTACAATTGCGTCTTTTTTTATTCTTCTCTTTTTTAAGAAGGGGGGCTGTGTGGTCCCCCTTCCTTTTCTATTTTATGTCCCTGGGGACCCCATCCCCCAGGGCCTGACCCCTATTTTCAAAATTTTTTAAAAAATGGAAGGGGGCCACGTGGCCCCCCTCCAGAGGCCATATTTGGCCAGTTTAAAAAAATATATATATTTGGAGGGGGGCTGTGTGGCCCCCCTGCCTGGCCACTTCTGGCCCTGGGGGCCCCATCCCTCGGGGCCTGGCCTCTCGTTGGGGACCGTGGGGGGAGCCCCAATTCCCCCACGGTCCCTGCCGGCTCCCTGCGTCCTGCGGGAGCCGGCATTGCTTTTCCACATGGGGAGCTGCTGACACTCAGCTCCCCGTGTGGAAAAGCAATGTGGTTTGGATTTTGGAAGAGAGAGCAGGTTTCCTGCTCTCTCTGCTCTCTCTTCCAAAACCCAAACCACAGTTTGCTATGACAGGGTGGGAGCCACGAGGTTCCTGCCCTGCCATAGCAAATAGCAGTGTCCCGAGGGTGGGCACCCTGGGACACTGCAGGAGCCGGCCCTGGGGGGTGGCGGTCCCCAAGGCTTTCACAGGCTCCAAGAGGGGGGCCACGCAGCCCCCTCCCACCATTGGCAGAACCCCAGGAGGTGGTGGTCCCCGGGTCGCGGGGGTCTGTTACGGACCCCGAAATTTAAATATTAGTGCCCCGGGAAGGTGGCGATCCCCGGGGCATGTGGGGGTGGCTCGAGCCCCCCCACATAGGTCCTTTACATTAAAAAAACAAGCCCCGGGGGTGGCGGTCCCCAGGGCTACGGGGGGTCATGTGCCCCCCACAAATATTTGATAAAAGCCCCGGAAGTTCTGGTCCATGGGGCTTGGAGGCCCCCAACATTAAAAAACAAGCCCCGGGGGTGGCGGTCCCCAGGGCTGCGGGGGGGCATTGTGCCCCCCCAAATATTTTAGAAAAGCCCCGGGGGTGGCGGTCCCCGTGGCTGCAGGGGTCCCCCTGGCCCCCACAATTACCCCATGCCCCCAGGACTTGGCCCACCCAGGTGCTAAATAATAACGAAGCACGGGAGGCCTCACTTCGTTTTTTAAAAATGTTCAGCCGGATTCCCGCACCCAGAGCGAATTTGGCCTTTTTTTAATGCTTTTTTTGGCCCTGGGGGTCCTTGTGGGACCCCCTGAGCTGGCCTAGGGGGTCAGGTGTTTCTACCATGCCCCCTTTTCTTTGTTTTTGCATTTGTTTTCCCTGTTTTCTTGTGCCGCAGTTACCGAGGCACAAGATGGCTGCCAACACTGGTTTGGAGTGTTGACAGCCAATTAGAATAAAGCTCGTGATCGGGAGGGTGCGCGGATCCACCACGCCTCTAAATATCGAAACATTTATTTTTTGATTTTCTTAGCAACTACTGAATGGATTTACACCATTTAAAAAAAAGGTCTCTTTCAGAACCAAGGGCTACCTTTTTGCTAAACTTGGTGTAATTCCGTTCAGCAGTTTCGGCTATAACTGTGTCTAAATTTTCCTATGGGAAATTGATTTTCTGACCTCTATTTTTCGAATTTCTCAAGAACTACAGAACGGATTTACACCATTTGAAAAAAAGGTCTCTTTCTGAACCAAGGGCTACCTTTTTGCCAAATTTGGTGTAATTCCGTTCAGCAGTTCGTAGCCGTGTCTAAAGTTTCCTATGGAAATGAACATGTAGAAAACACATTTTGGGACCCCCCTTTTTTCTTCGCCGAATCACCCCGAAGCTTTCATGGTATGAATCCATTCAGTAGTTGCTGAGAAATTAAAAAATAGGAGTCAAAAAATCAATTTTACATAGGAAACTTTATGCAAGGATACAGCTGATACTGCTGAACGGATTTATCCCAAATTTGGCAAAAAAGTACTGCTTGGCTCAGAAAGCGACCTTTTTAAAAATTGTGTAAATCCGTTCAGTAGTTGCTGTGAAAATCAAAAAGAAAAGTTTTGATATTTAGAGGCGCGGAGGGTCCGCAGATCCACGCTGTGGATTCGCGCACCCTCCTGACCATGAGCTTTATTCTAATTGGCTGTCAATATTCCAAACCAGAAAGTGTTGGCAGCCGTTTTGTGACTCGGTAGAACCGAGTCAGAAGAAAACAGGGAAACAAAGGTGACAAAGAAGAAAAAGGGGCAGGGTAGAAACACCCTGACACCCTAGGCCTCCTCAGGGGGTCCCACAAGGACCCCCAGTGCCCAAAAAAGCATATTTTTGTAAAAACAGCAGAATGCGTGCTTGGTGCGCGGATCCAGATGAAAAAATAAAAAAAGACGAAGCAAGGGCTTCCTCGCTTTGTTACTTTAAACCCCCCGGCTGGGCCAGGTCCCGGGGGGATTTGTTGAATGAAAAGTGAGGGCTCGCGGAGGCCCAGGGCTATATTTTTAAATTTTTTTAAAAAAATGTGTGAGGGGGCTGCAGTCCCCCCCACATGCCCCAGGGCCCACCACCTCCACGGGGCTTTGGAATTGTTGGTAGGCGGGCTGCGCGGCCCCCCTCCTGGAGCCTGTGATAGCCCTGGGGACCGCCACCCCCCAGGGCCGGCTCCTACAGTGTCCCGGGTTGCCCACCCCCGGGACACTGTTGTTTGCTACGGTAGGGTGGGAGCATGGTCTCCTGCCCTATCTTAGCAAACTCTGGTTTGGATTTTGGAAGAGAGAGCAGGAAAACACGCTCTCTCTTCCGAAATCCAAAGCAGAATTGCTTTTCCACAAGGGGAATGGCATGTTAGCAGCTCCCCATGTGGAAAAGCAATACCGGCTCTCGCAGGACGCGGGGAGACAGTGGGACCATGGGGGCAGTGGGGCTCCCCCCACGGTCCCCTATGTAGTGCATAAGCCCCGGGGGATGGGGTCCCTGGGGTGAATATAAATTACTGGTAGGTGCCTTTTTTTTTTAATCGAAAAATTTGGAGTCGCGACCCTAGTGCGTCGCTCAGCACGGCCCCCTGGTGTGCACGCGAGGGGTGCTTGACTCCCAGCCCGGCCCCTAGTGTGAACACAAGGGGTGCGCGACTCCCAGTGCGACTCCCTGGTGTGAACGCGAGGGGCGCACGACTCCCAGCACAGCCTCCTAGTGTGAACGCGAGGTGTGCGTGACTCCCAGCGCTGCCCCCTGGTGTGAACGTGAGGGGTGCGCGACTCCCAGCGCGGTCCCCTAGTGTGAATGCGAGGGGTGCGTGACTCCCAGCGCGACCCCCTGGTGTGAACACGAAGGGTGCGCGACTCCTAATCGCTCTGGGTACGCGACTCCTAATACAAAAAAATAATACTTTTTTCATTAAAAAGATATATTATATGTTAGCATCTTGGGTGGCTCTCAAAAGAGCACTTGTGTTTATTGGGAAATTTTTGTAGCTACATGTAAGTGCTGATGCAGAGTCTGAAGTTGTTGAGAAAGACTCTGTTTCCCTCATCTGTGAAATGTTCACCATCTCTCCTGTATATGCCATCCATATTAAAACTCAGATTGTTGTTGTATATGTACCCCATACTATGGTCTCTGAGATAAGCAGAAACATCTTTATTGACATTTTTCTAGCTTTCTCAATCTGAGGACAAAATTGATTGGACCACTTTCATTTCTGTCTTTGGCAAATGTTAGAGTAGATAAAGGGAGTTTGGGGGAAAAGCAACATCAATTCTGCAAATGTGTCCTTCATTAGCATTTCCAGACCTACCCCAGCCAATGTGCCTAGGTCATTGCCACCACAGTGCACAATCATGAGGTCAGGGGGTTGGAAGTGCATAAAGGAATTAACCAATGTCATCAATTGGTGCCACTTCAATCCTCTCTGTCCAATCCATTTGATATCTACATTTTGTAAAGCTAGGTCTTTTGTCAATACCCCTGCTTTCAGCATACCTTTTGCACCAGAAAACATAGCTGTGCCCAACAATCCACACTGAAAGCATCTTGAAGGGATCTCTGTAGGTAATCAGAAAATGTCTGTACCTGAGGTAGGCGGGTGGTAGAATGAAATCTATCTAAAATGGTGGACCAGATGCTGCTTTTAAGAAAGTAGAGATTATTTTGAAATGTTTGAAAGGTACAGCAGAAAGGATAAGGGCATGCTTTGCAAAGCCAACCACACCTGCTGTTGTCATTTGCAACATTGTGTGGTGAACTTGTGACCTGTCAGCTAAGTTGAATGTTGCATGTCCTGTTGCCATGGAAACTGATATTAAGGACAAGGGGTGAAGATGTCAGTTGAAAAGTATTATTCTCTGTGACCAATGGAAAATCGTTTATCAAATTGAAAAACACTGGGAAGCAATGTGATTTGTGGGTTATGTGTATATGTATGGAAAATTAGAGGGAAAGTTTGCCATTACTGGTTTTACATTGGAGAGTGTGCTGATCTACATTCTCTGTGACTACAAGAAAATCCTGACTGAGTGTGTGAGATTTTTCATTTAACAGATTTATTTAAAAGGTGAGTTATATTTTAAAGAGATTTATGTAATATAAATTTGACATTTTTATGAAACTTTGCTGGTTAAATTAATTTATTAAATGTACAGATATATATTGGGATACTTTTATTGTACTTAAAGTTTGTTTATAAAATAGTATGTGCACTAATATATATAGTATTAAGTGTCTTGAAAGATATAGTTGAATGATGCTTCTTATTTATTAATAATTGGTTTAATGGATAAAGAATGTGTATTATCAAAAAAGTTTATATAAGGTGCAGTTTAATAGGTATGCATATTGCTTCTCAGTAAAAAAGGTACAGTTTAATAAAATGGCAAAAGTATAGATAGTTTGGTAAAATGAGGTAGAGCTGTGCTGTTTGCAAGATGATCATATAAGGTAGTAATGATTACAATTCTGCTATTAATTTGTACATTTTGAGTGGTTTTAGGAATCCTCATAAAAAAAGGTGTTGTTGATTCTTCTTCTTAATTAAGTCTGTTGAGAGGTACAGTTTGGTGATGTTGCATATTTCTAGATTTAATTGGCAATATGTATTTCAAATGAAAACCACTACATTTTACTCTTTCTGGCAGTTGTCTCCTTAAAGAGAATAGTATGTCATGAGTCATGTATTTGTTTAGATGACATTTATATAGTTGTTGCTATATTTACTGAATTAATGAGAGGTACCTGATAGATTACAGGAGTGCAAAGGTAGTGAATATGTGATTTTATAAGTGCATGAGAAGTGTTGTTATGGTTTTATAATGTCTAATTTCGTAGTTAGTATGTAGGTAAATGTGCACAATCTATACGGTCTGATAACTCCCTGCGGCCTACTGATTTCCTCCTGCAAAAATCCAAGTAGTAGCCATGTAGTTCAGTAATCACAGTGTGAGTATCTGTCCACTTCTGCTATATCCTTATCTAATCTCTGTGTCAAAACACAAACACTTATAAACTCACCCTGCTGTAAACTACCAGCACTCTATCTGCTCAGTCACTGTGTATGCACTTGTAGAATGACTCAGGCATGAAGAGACACTGTGCTACAGTCAAATCTGCACAATCTATGCAGTTCCCTAACCCCCTGCTGACTGATTCAGTTCTGCAATAATCCAGATAGTCCTCATGCAGTGCCCCAATCACACTGTCACTCTCTGTCCACTCTTGAAATCATTCTGAGAGAACCATATTCTTCTCTAATCTCTCTGCCAAAACACAAGCACTCATAAACTGATCCTGCTTTCAACTAGCAGCACTCTATCTACCCAGTCACTGTGTATGCACTTGTAGAATAACATTGGCATTAAGAGATACAGTGCAACAGTCAAATGGGCACAATCTATGCAATCCCCTAACCCCCTGCTGACTACTGATTCAGTCCTGCAATACTCCAGATAGTACTCATGCAGTGCCCCAATCACATTGACACTCTCTGTCCACTCTTGAAATAATTCATCCTGACAGAACCATGTCCTTATCTAATCTCTCTGCCAAAACACAAGCACTTATAAACTGATCCTGCGTTCAACTAGAAGCACTCTATCTACCCAGTCACTGTGTATGCACTTGTAGAATAACTCTGGCATTAAGAGATACAGTGCAACAGTCACATGTGCACAATCTATGCAGGCCCATAATCCTCTGCAGACTACTGATTCAGTCCTGCAATACTCCAGATAGTACTCATGCAGTGCCTCAATCACACTGTCACTCTCTGTCTACTCTTGCAATCATCCTGACAGAACCATGTCCTTATCTAATCTCTGTGCCAAAACACAAGCACTCATAATCTCACCCTGCTCTCAAATACCAGCACTCTATCTACCCAGTCACTTTGTATGTACTTGTAGAATGACTTAGGCATTGAGAGATATAGTGCTACAGTCAAATGTGCACAATCTATGCTGGCCTCTAAACCCCTATAGACTACTGATTCAGTCCTGTTATAATCCTGATAGTACTCATGCAGTGCCCCAATCACACTGTCACTCTCTGTCCACTCTTGCAATCATGTTGACAGAACCATGTCCTTATCTAATCTCTGTGCTGAAACACAAGCACTTATAACCTCACCCTGCTCTCAAATACCAGAATTCTATCTACCCAATTACTGTCTATGCACTTGTAGAATGACACAGGCATTAAGAGATATATTGCTACATTCAAATGTACACAATCCATGCAGGTCCCTAACCCCCTGTACACTAATGATTCATTCATGTAATAATCTAGGTAGTACTAATGCAGTGCCCCAATCACACTTTCACTCTCTGTCCACTCTTGCAATCATCCTGACAGAACCATGTCTTTATCTAATCTCTGCACCGAAACACAAGCACTTCTAAACTCATCCCGTTCTCAAGTACCAGCACTGTATCTACCCAGTCACTGTGTATGCACTTGTAGAATGACTGTGGCATTAAGAGATATAGTGCTACAGACAAATGATCACAATGTATGCAGGCCCCTAACCCCTTATAGATTACTGATTCACTCCTGAGATAATCTAGGTAGTACTCATGCAGTGCCCCTATCACACTGTCACTCTCTGTTCACTGTTGCAATCATCCTTAAAGAAGTATATCCTTATCTAATCTATGTGCCAAAGCACAAGCACTTATAAACTCACCCTACTGTTAACTACCAGCACTCTACCCAGTCACTGTCTATACACTTGTAGAATGACTCAGGCATTTACACATGCAGTGCTACAGTCAAATGTGCACAATCTATGCAGGCCCCTAACCCACTGCAGACTACTGATTCAGTCCTGCTATAATCTTGATAGTACTCATGCAGTGCTCCAATCACACTGTCACTCTCTGTCCACTCTTGCAATCATCCTCACAAAACGATGTCCATATCTAATCTGTCTGCCAAAAGAGAAGCACTTATAACCTCACCTTGCTCTAAAATACCAGCACTCTATCTACCCAGTGACTGTGTATGCACTTGTAGAATGACTCTGGCATTAAGAGACACAGTGCTACAGTCAAATGTGCACAATCTATGCAGGCCCTTATCCCCCTATACACTACTGATTCACTCATGTAATAATCTAGGTAGTACTCATGGAGTGCCCCAATCGCACTGTCACTCTCTGTCCACTCTTGCAATCATCGTGACAAAACCATGTCCTTATCTAACCTCTGTTGCAAAGCACAAGCACTTATAAACTCACCCTACTGTCAACTACCAGCACTCTATCTACCCAGTCACTGTCTATGAACTTGTAGAATGACTTAGGCATTAAGAGATACAGTGTTACAGTCAAATGTGCACAAACTATGCAGGCCACCAAACCCTGTAGACTACTGATTCAGTCCTGCTATAATCCTAATAGTATTCATGGAGTGCCCCAATCACATTGTCACTCTCTGTCCACTCTTGTAATCATATTGACAGAACCATGTCCTTATCTAATCTCTGTGCTGAAACACAAGCAGTTATAACCTCACCGTGCTCTCAAATACCAGCACTCTATCTACCCAGTTACTGTCTACGCACTTGTAGAATGACTCAAGCATTAAGAGATACGTTGCTTCAGTCAAATGTGCACAATCTATGCAGTCCCCTAACCCCCTGCTGACTACTGATTCGGTCCTGCAATACTCCAGATGTACTCATGCAGTGCCCCAATCACACTGTCACTCTCTGTCCACTCTTGCATTCATCCTGACTATGTCCTTATGTAATCTCTGTGCCGAAACATAAGCACTTCTTAACTCACCCTGCTCTCAAGTACCAGCACTCTGTCTAGCCAGTCATTGACCATGCACTTGTAAAATCATTGAGTCAGGCATTAAGAGATACAGTGCTACTGTCAAATGTGCACAATCTATGCAGGCCCCTAACCCACTGCAGACTACTGATTCAGTCCTGCTATAATTTTGATAGTACTCATGCAGTGCCCCAATCACACTGTCACTCTCTGTCCACTCTTGCAATTATCCTCACAAAACCATGTCCTTATCTAATCTGTCTGCCAAAAGAGAAGCACTTATAACCTCACCCTGCTGTCAAATACCAGCACTCTATCTACCCAGTCACTGTCTATGCACTTGTAAAATGACTCAGGCATTAACATACGCAGTTCAACAGTCAAATTTTTACAATATATCCAGTCTCCTAACCCCATTCAGAGTACTGTTTCACTTCTGCAATTACCGAAGTAGTAGCCGTGTACACCGTTATATACAACGTGTTTATTTAGTCATAGAAGAGTATATTTTATACATTTATTTTAATATTGTCATATTTAAATTTTTTCTTGTACAGATATTGTTCATCATCATTAAAAAAAACTTACCATGACTAGAATAACACAAAAGAAGAAAGAACAAAAAAAGGAGTATTATTTGAAGAAAAGAGAACAGCAAAAATTAGATGAACTACAACATGTGGGAAAGTAGAAAAAGTCTTCTGGTAAGAGAACAAAATAATTTGTTAAAAAACTTTCAAAGGCTAAAAACAGTGTGCTCAATGTGGAACGTATTAAGAATTCCCCAACAACAAAGAAAAAGAAAAAGAAAAAAGGAGAAGTTAGTAGAAAAATGCATTCTGAAGAATTAATGTATGGTAAAAGGAGAAAGAATCAGTTTGAAGAAATTAGAAAGAGAACGTTTTACAATAGAGTTGTTTTTAATTTGTTGAAAGATGTGAAGAAATATAAAAGAAGATCCGCTTTTTATAAAAAAAAGAAACCGATTGAAACTATTGTTGACAAGGCTTTTGAATTAAAAAGGAAATTATTCATCTTAGTTTTAAACAGAATTCGATCACTTGATAAGCCAATACATTTTATAAAGGCCAAAAGTAAGAAGAAGAAAGTTATTAACAGAAGTAACTTTTGCGATTTTTTATGGGTGAATGGAAACACAGTTCAAGTTCAGAGTCTTTTTTTAATGAAGAGAGTTATTTTCAAACCAATTCATTGTTGCTTGCAGTTGATAGCAGTGGTCGAGCTTATGAGGTTAAAAATGGTTGCCCAATTGAGAAAGAGAAGATGGTTCCCAGAGATGTAGAAGAAGTGGTAGCTGATGAAGTTCTAGGGAGACGTCCTAAAGCTCCTGTGTATACTTGGGATTGTAGTAGTATTTGTAGTATACGACAGGAATCTATTGGAATTTTACGCAATTTCCTACTAGACTATAGTAAAAAAAAGTGTTAAACAAAAGATTAAGTTGTTGCAAGGACAAGATCCTTTCCGAGTAAGAAAACATACTGGTTTGCAAGGTCATTCTCTGGCTTGTCTTTTGAGAAAAGTATGTCAAAGTGTTTTCATCATTTTAGAATGTTAGCAGTACATCATTTTCAAATGTGGAAGTTTGTGAGAAGATTGTATTATGCTAAAAGTCCAGCACTAATTTTAAATGACTTAAACAGTGCTCTTTTGCATGGAACAGTATCAGATGTTACAAAAGTTTGTGATGAAATAGAGTTTCGTTACTTTGGTCCTGAAGAAGAGAGTGGACAAAGTGAGACATTGATAGAAGTAGATGTTGAAGAAAATGTGGAAAATAGTAGTACAGAGAAGTTTGAAGAACAAATTACAACGTTTAAGGTAATTTTGTGTGAAAAGCCAAATTACACTTGTATTTGTTGCCGACGAACTCACTATAGAAAGACGAGGACTGTTGATTTATATTTAAAATGTGAAAGAGAAAGAGAAAATAATGATAAATGGAAGGAATTTGTAACTTATTTGTTGGTAGAGGAATACTTTGATTTGGGTACTGATCAGCGTATTTGTAAATATTGTTATAACAAATTAGACGATAATAAAATGCCTGCTAGAGCTGTCCATAATGATGTAGAGTTAGTAACTATTCCTCCAGAATTGATAGATTTAAACACGTATGAGTCTATTCTGATTCAATGTGTGCACCGATTTCATGCTATTGTTCGCATGGAGCCTTAAACAGGTAAATTGCCTCCTACAGATTTACAGCGAGGATTAAAAGGTAGAGTTGTATATTTATTTCTAGATTTAAAGAAGAATATTGAAACTATTGGTGTAGAAAATGTAGAAAGTGAACCACTAGCATTCTAGTTAATGATGTTCCTACTAAGAGTAAGAAAATTTGTCAGGAATTAGTTGATGTTAGGAAAGTGCAAAAGGCAACATTATATCTTATAAAAAACAATGATTAAAACAAAAATGTTTATGTAGAAGAAGAAGAAATAGTTTTAGGAGATGATAGTGAAACATCAAGTGGTCAAATTGAAAAAGTTGACATGTTCAAAAGTGAAGAAATTTATGAACATTATAGTGTACATTCACTTAATTCAAAAGAAGTGATGGGGAATAGTATTGAATTATTCCAAATGAAGGAAGCAAAGGGGACTCCCATGAGTGTATGGGACTTCAGTTTGGAAGCTCGTTGTTTTCCCCAGCTGTTCCCAACTGGAGAAGGTGGACGCTATGACGAACGATAAGTACAGATTCCTGCATCAGAATATCGGACAACAAGATTGTATGCAGAAGATCCAAGATTTCAACAATGTATCCCATATATATTTCATCTTTTGTTTGAGAGTGACTTGTCTGGACTTTCATATGCAGGCAACCACATCTTAAAAACAGGAGTACATCTTAAAAATGTTTCTGCAAAGGAATTCATGGATAAAGTATATCAGAGAGACGATCATTTAGAATCTCAAATGATTAATTTGATGGCATGTCAGCGCGGTACTTATGAGTATTGGTATCGTCATCATGGAGAACTTAAATGCATGCTAGGGAACTTAGGAACTCATACGTGGTTTGTTACCCTAAGCTGTGCTGAATACGCTTGGGATGATTTACTTGAATTTCTTTGAGAGGCAAATTCAAATATTATAAATACTGACACAAGACACCTGGAGAATTGTGCTCTTTGGATCCTGTAAATGTATGTAGATATTTCAACCATAGGTTTGAAGCTATGATGTCTTTTATCTGCAATAAAAAGAATCCTCCTCTTGGAGAAGTTATTGATTTCTTTTGGAGAAAGGAGTATCAAGCTAGAGGTGCTCCTCATATACATATGCTTTTATGGATCAAGGATGCACCCAAATTTGGAACTGATTCGGATGACACTGTTTTATCTTTTATTGAAGATTATGTCACATGTGCTATACCAAAAAGAACAGAAGAAAACACCTTAAGGCAACAAGTGTTACGATTCCAAAGTCATCAATGTGGCAAATACTGTCGACGGAAATACAAGTCGAAGGAAAAGTTTTATACCAAATGTCGTTTTGGATTTGCACGTCCAGTAATATCCAGAGAAAGAGTAAACAGTTTCATGTCAGCAGTGAGACATACCCTCACTAGAAAATCTCCCAAAAATACATACAATTTGAGAAGAAGTGAAGAATCAAAGTATATCAATGATTATAGTCCAGTTATTCTCTCAATGTGGTATGCTAATATAGATATCTAGTATGTTGCGTACAATTCCATTGCTGTTGCTCGGTATGTAACATCATACATAACAAAATCAGAAAAGACGGAGTTGAAAGAAATGTGGGAAGAAATTTCCCACGAGAAGAGTCTTAGTAAGAAATTGTACAGTTTTAGTTTGAAGATATTATCCCATCGAGAGATTGGAGCGTATGAATGCTCGGATCGGTTGTCGTCTGCAAGTTTATATTCAAAGTCAAGAGGGATCATTTGAGTGAGTCTAGGTCTTGCTGCAATGCGAAATCGAGTACTTAAACCTATACAAGAAATCAAATATTTAGCAGTAAATGAACCGGGAAGTACAAAACAAACATGTTGGATACATACTATCCAAATAGAAGTCGTCATCTTGAGAACATATGTCTCTATGAACTGCTGCAATTTTACAGTTTTAAGAAAAATACTACAGAAAACATAAATGAAGGAAAATATGCAGCGATTGGTTCAGAAGGATCTTTGGTGATACTAAAGAAAATCTAATTGATCACAGGAAACTGAGTTGTGATACTGCAGATAAAAGAGAATTTTACTATTTTTTTTTGCAAATCTGCTTTTATTATTTTTTAAAGAATACACGTTTTGGCAGCATACATTACACACAGGAGTTCGTGAGCATATGCAAATTGTTAATCCGTACTTGGTCTAAAGCCAATTTAATATAACACGCATTCGAATTATGTGTCAACCACCACCCGCTCAGGAGCCGGCCGCATTTTCACAGTAGCAACCGTATATCAGCCACTTAGCCGTGCATGCAAGCTTATGCCGCCCACTCAATTTAGGCTTAGAAACAGATGAGTTACCTACAATTCAAAAGAAGAACTCATAACAGTGGCAGCGTGAACAGTTGTATACATATATTGCTCCCCCCCTTTCTACCCCTGACTCCCCCAAAGAGAATTTTACTATTTAGCACTTTTACAACAGTTCAAACCTTGGCGTACGGGATTGGAATTACTTGGAGATTTTCAGTGCTATGAAGATTCTTTCAATGCATGTAAACATAGCATTGAATGCCCAGTTTTTGCAAATATCTGAAAATGTTGAATGAAAAAATTGATCAAGAAGCTACTATTGCAGCTGAGATTGCTAGAGACAGTTCTCAAGACAGTCAAAGTTCTGGACCTCTGAGTCAAGATCCACTAGGACAACCAATTCTTGAAAATGAAGCAGCAATCGCCATGATTGAAGTGGAAACAGCAATGCATCAAGCTCAAGAAGATATTATGGATTTAGAAAACTTGGCAGAACAACTACATTTTTAACAGAAAGAAATATATCAGCAAGTTAGACAACAGATTGACCATGGTTTTCTTCATGAAAAGAAAGAATGCACATGCACATCATTTCAATCTATCCGCATGTATATCAGTGGTCAAGCTGGCGCAGGAAAAAGTTTCTTGATTAAAGTTTTGACCACTTATCTACGGAAAATAACTGACTCACATTTGTCTTGTGTTGTAACTGCTCCAACTGGATTGGCAGCACACAACATTAAAGGAATAACATTACATCGTTTACTAATGCTACCTGTGGAACATAAAAATAAATTGGAATATCAGAAGCTATCTGGAGAAGCTTGTTATGAAGTTTCAAGAGTGCTAATGAAAATGAAACTTCTGATTATTGATGAGGTGAGCATGGCCTCAAACTTAATGCTTGCCTTTGTGCATTTAAGACTGCAGCACATTTTAAAAACAGAATACAATGTCTTATTTGGAGGAAAACATGTGATAGCTTTTGGTGAACTACTGCAACTTACTCCTGTAAAAGGGCAACCAGTATTTAAAACACTTGTGCATGAAGATACCAGAAAGTCTTTGGGAAGTGTTGGAAACTTTAACATTTGGTCATATTTTGAGTACAAAGAACTCATTAAAAATATGCGACAAGCAAATGATGAAGTTTATGGAACCATTCTTCAAAATATAATAATTGGAGTATTGACAGAATATTGCAAAGAAGCTTTGCAAAGTCGGATACTTACCAACTTGTTTCCAAATGAAAATATAGATCCTGCAAAAATATACAAAAATTGGGCAGAAAATAAATCTATAATATGCCTCATGCCAACACTGCGAGAGTGTTGTACATTTAATGAAGAACTTTTACAGCTGGAAAATGAACAAATATGAAAAATGGAAGCCATTGATAAAATAGAGCATGAGGGAATTACTATTATTTTGACAGAAAAACTGAAAACAAAATTGGATTCTTTGGAAAAATCTATATCTAAAACTGCTGGTTTTGAAAAGAATTTATATGTATGTGTAAACTGTCGGGTTATTTTACGGCATACTTTAGATGTAGAAAAAGGTTTAGTAAATGGAGCAATGAAAAAAGTTGTTGATTATGTTAATTATCAAAAAGAAGATGGAATTGAATTTTTGAAAATCAAATTTGATCAGATTGAAGAAGTGGAACAAATTGCTTGTTGTTCTGCTCGTTTATTGCTTGTTAAAGATGTGTATGTTCGTAGAAAACAGTTTCCTCTTTCTTTGGCATATGCGGTGACTATTCATAAATCTCAAGGTTTAAGTGTAGACAGTGCTTTGGTAAATATTAGAAGTACCGTATTTAAAGAGGGTATGGCATATGTTGCTTTGTCCCGAGTCAGAACTTTATCTGGATTGTATTTGATTGATTTTGATGAGAGAAAGATTAGTGCAGATGTAAATTGTGTAAGAGAGTATAATTGGCTAAGGAGACTGCATGCTCCCAATTTAGGTGAATATCCAGTATATGAAAAGCGTGTAGTAGGTCGAAAAAGAAGGTATGAGGAAATCTGTAGTGAAGTTAATTAGAAGAAAAAAAACAGGATAATGTTAAAATTCCAAGCAAAAAGAAAAAGGACACTATTGGAGAGATTGTCAGATATCAGTTAGAAAATAGTTCAGGTATCAACTGCTATGCTAATGTAGTGGTAAATGTTGTATTTTGTCTCGAAAATCTGCTACAGCAAATTATAGAAAATCGAGAAAAAAGGTTTTGTTCCTTGTTGTATTCTATTTTTGAAAAATTGATAACTAATAAATGTAAAATCCAAACTGTTTCTGATATTAGGAAGCTTTTGGATATATATTCTGGTTCTACACAATTTACACAGAATGTGCAACATGATGCTCAGGAATTTTTAATGTACATGCTTGCAGTATTAGAAGAAGAAGGAATACAAATTGAAAATCTATTTGGACTTTATTATAAATGGGAACATGAATGTAAAAATTGTACGTTTACTTCTACCACTAACATAGACACTGAGAGATTTATATATTTAACAATACCAGACTGTAAAACAGTGTCTGTCAACAAATTAGTTAAAGCAGCAAATCAAAACATGGAGTGTAGCCAATGCAAATCAGAAATGTTATCAACACTATTTATACAAAACTTTGGACAATATATAATTTTAATGAAACAACATTGTACAGCTGATGGAAGAAAATTGGAAACTTTAATTAAAAATTTTGAAGCAAGTCAGGATAGAGTACAGAGACAGCCCTTCTAGAGGTGGCAGAGTCAATTTGTGAAACTCTAGATCTAGGCAGCTGTGCAATGTTGGTGCTGCTGGATTTGTCCGCAGCCTTTGACACAGTTTCCCATAAGATCCTCCTGAATAGACTACATCATTTAGGAGTTACGGGGACTGTGTTACGATGGTTTCATTCATTTCTTGAAGGAAGGTCGCAACAGGTATTTCTACATCCCTATGTCTCCAGTTCTAGACCTATGCCTTATGGGGTCCCACAGGGTTCCGCTTTAAGCCCTACACTTTTTAATGTCTACTTGGCACCCCTGGCGGCAACTGTAGAAAAATGGGGAGTGCATGTTGTCTCGTATGCAGACGACACTCAACTTGTCTTCTCTTTTAAAGAACAAAGCGAGACAGCCTTTGCCAATTTTAGACAGTGTCTTTTAAATATTTCTTCCTGGATGACGGATAGCTGCTTAAAGTTAAACACTGATAAGACGGAGGTCTTATTTTTTAATCAACCAATTCCTCCATGCACCGAGCTATGGTGGCCAGCTGAGCTAAATCCGCCCCCACTACCTGTGTCCTCGGCGAGGAATTTGGGTTTCCGGTTTGATTCCCAACTCACAGGTAAGGCACAAATTACGCATGTCTCCTCTCAGTGTTTTTGGAGACTTAAAGCTCTGCGTAGATTTCTTCACTTCCTGCCTATGGACTGCAGGAAGTCAGTGGTTTATGCCCTAATTACCTCCCAACTTGACTACGCTAATAGCCTTTATATTGGTCTCCCTGAGTACCTGATGAGGAGACTACAGCGTATTCAAAATGCAGCATCCAGGCTGATCAGAAATGTGCCACTGCGATATCACATTACCCCCCATATACACAGCATACATTGGCTCCCAGTGAGGAGAAGAGTTCAGTTTAAAGCTCTTGTATTGGCTCATAGAGCAATAAGAGGGGTAGGTCCTCACTATCTGAAGCGGAGGCTCCAGAAATACCATCAAGTAAGAACGCTCAGATCTAACAGTTGTAATCTTTTGGTCACCCCTCGCTTTAGGAAGGCAAGGACGGGTGGCCATACATTTTCCGTCAAAACAGCGACGTTATGGAATACAATGCCTAATGATTTGAGACAGTTAGATGCGGAATTGCCTTTTAGGAAGGCCCTGAAAACTTGGCTTTTTGGGTTGCCCTAAAGACAGTGTTCCTCCTGGCTCTCCCCCCCCTCAAATAGGATGCTAGCGCCGGGACACATCCGTTGGAAGTAGCCGCGCGCTCTATAAGTGCTAATAATAATAATAATAATAATCTATCAATATCAGGAAGAACTTTTGTAGCAGTAGCAATTATTTTCCACGATGGACCTTCTACAACATCTGGACATTACACTGTCTATTTAAAATGCAATAAAGGATGGACATATTGTAAAGATGTTCATTTAGTTTTTAGATATCGTTTGCCAAACAAATTACCAAATTCATATCTAATATTCTTAAAGCCAAAGTTCTAAGAACATAATTCGACCTATTGGGTATATGTTAAACTCTATTAATACAATTACTTTAGACAATTTCAGTATAAAGGATTTCAGGGATATCATTTGGCCTAGAGGAAAGATATTAATGTGAATTAAGCACCTTTTCTGGGATATTCTGACAGCACATATTTTAAAGAATATCATTTAGAGTATATGTAAATTATGAAGAATTATTGATTGAATTATTGTTTTGTTTCTTTTATCTTGTAGTAAAACAATTCTCTTATAAAGAAGCATTTTATATATGTGTGATTTGTATTATATGCTCTGTTATCGAGGATGGTATTTTTATACAATGTGCAGACATAGTTCACTATGTTGAAAATATTTTTGACACAGATTTGTTTTTTTTCAAACAATCTTCTTGATTGTTTTTTTTTGGCCCGCTGTTATGTGATGAGTAACATTGAAATCACTATTTATAGTGAAATTCAATATATTCTGAGAACAGCAAAAAAGGCAAATAAAATAATTTATATTATGTTTAAATTATGTTGTATTTATAACATGATAATATTATATATTATAACTGTATTTTTTCTTCTCTTTTACAGATCTAAATTCTAAAGTTAAAACGTTTTTAAAATTTAAAATATAACAAACAACTGCAAATTAAAAAAATTCCAATATTGTGATATCTACTACTGTAAAGGTAAGGTTAAGTAATCCAAACACTATCCATCCACTACTACATTCACCCAGGCACTATTCATACACACCTTTAAACACCTACGCACTGCTTAGTAATGTCTAAAATACCTCAGGTACTAACCATATAGTCCACCAATCACTATGGTACTGGTAATGCAGTTTTTAAGTTATTTACTACTAGCATTTACTAATTCAATACCTTTGTCAGTACCCAAGCAGTTATGCATTTTCTCAGATGATCTCCGTGCAATACTCTAATCATTCACTAGAACTATGTCCTTATCTAATAACTGCACCAAAACACATGCACTTATAAACTCACCCTGCTGTCAACTACCAGCACTCTACCTACTCAATCACTGTCTATGCACTTCTACAATGATTCAGGCATGAAGATACACCATACTACAGTCAAATCTGCACAATATATGCAGGCCCCTAACCCCTTGTAGACTACTGATTCACTTTTGTAATAATCTAGGTAGTACTCATGCAGTGCTCCAATCACACTCTCACTCTGTCATTACTGTTGCAATCATCCTTAAAGAACCATGCCCTCATGTAATCTCTGTACCGAAACACAAGCACTTATAAACTCACCCTAGTGTCAACTACCAGCACTCTATCTACTCAGTAACTGTGTATGCACTTCTACAATGATTCAGGCATGAAGAGACACTGTGCTACAGTTAAATGTGCACAATCTATGCAGAACTGTAACCCCCTGTAGACTACTGATTCACTCCTGTAATAATCTAAGTACTACTCATGCAGTGCTCCAATCACACTCTCACTCTCTCTTCACTGTTGCAATCATCCTCATAGAACCATGCCCTCATCTAATCTCTGTGCGGAAACACAAGCACTTATAAACTCACGCTGGTGTCAACTACAGCACTCTATCTACTCAGTCACTGTGTATGCAATTGTACAATGTTTCAGGCATGAACAGACACCGTGCTACAGTTAAATGTTCACAATGTATGCAGGCCCCTAACCTCCTGTAGACTACTGATGCACTTTTGCTATAATCTATGTAGTACTCATGAAGTGCTCCAATCACACTCTCACTCTCTCTTCACTGTTGCAATCATCCTCATAGAACCATGCCCTCATCTAATCTCCGTGCCGAAACACAAGCACTTATAAACTCACCCCGGTGTTAATTACCAGCACTCTATCTACTCAGTCACTGTGTATGTACTTGTACAATGTTTCAGGCATGAAGAGACACTATGCTACAGTTAAATGTGCACAATGTATGCAGGCCCCTAACCCCCTGTAGACTACCGATTCATTTTTGCAATAATCTATGTAGTACTCATGCAGTGCTCCAATCACACTCTCACTCTCTCTTTACTGTTGCAATCATCCTCATAGAACCATGCCCTCATCTAATCTCTGTGCCGAAACACAAGCACTTATAAACTCACCCTGGTGTCAACTACAGCACTCTATCTACTCAGTCACTGTGTATGCACTTGTACAATGTTTAGGGCATGAAGATACACTGTGCTACAGGTAAATGTGCACAATGTATGCAGGCACCTAACCCCCTGTAGACTACTGATTCACTTTTGCAATAATCTATGTAGTACTCATGCAGTGCTCCAATCACACTCTCACTCTTTTCACTTTTGCAATCATCCTCATAGAACCATGCCCTCATCTAATCTCTGTGCAGAAACACAAACACTTATAAACTCACCCTGGTGTCAACTACAGCACTCTATCTACACAGTCACTGTGTATGCACACGTACAATGTTTCAGGCATGAAGAGACACTGTGCTACAGTTAAATGTGCACAATGTATGCAGGCCCCTAATCTCCTGTAGACTAATGATTCACTTCTGCAATAATCTATGTAGTACTCATGCAGTGCTCCAATCACACTCTCACTCTCTCTTCATTGTTGCAATCATCCTCATAGAACCATGCCCTCATCTAATCTCTGTGCAGAAACACAAGCACTTATAAACTCACCCTGGTGTCAACTACCAGCACTCTATCTACTCAGACACTGTGTATGCACTTGTACAATGTTTCAGGCATGAAGAGACACTGTGCTACAGTTACATGTGCGCAATGTATGCAGGCCCCTAACCCCCTGTAGACTACTGATTCACTTTTGCAATAATCTATGTAGTACTCATGCAGTGCTCCAATCACACTCTCACTCTCTCTTCACTGTTGCAATCATCCTCATAGAACCATGCCCTCATCTAATCTCTGTGCCGAAACACAAGCACTTATAAACTTACCCTGGTGTCAACTACTAGCACTCTATCTACTCAGTCACTGTGTATGCACTTGTACAATGATTCAGGCATGAAGAAACACTGTGCTACAGTTAAATGTGCACAATCTACGCAGGCCTGTAACCTCCTGTAGACTAAAGATTCACTCCTGTAATAATATAAGTACTACTTATGCAGTGCCCCAATCACTTTGTCACTCTCTCTCCACTCTTGCAATCATCCTCACAGAACCATGCCCTTATCTAATCTCTGTGCCGCAACAGAAGCACTTATAACCTCACCCTGCTGTCAAGTACCAGCACTGTAAATATGTAGTCACTGCCCATGCACTTGGACAATGACTCAGTGTTAGACCTGTCAGCCCTTTGGGTGGTCCCTCCTCATCATTATTTATTTTGTCCCACTTTTGCCTCAAACCCTGTTTGAATTTTTCCTTTTTGGGAACCACCAGACTTTTTCGTGTTGCTGCAGATTCAGGGAGCCATTTTAGCTACCCCTGAAACTTCTGTCTGAGGGCCTGGAGCACAAAATGGTGGCCACCTGTGACATCACCAGCATCCACTGGAACCTACCAGCACCTTCCAGAACATTCCAGAACCCTGTGACAGTTGGAGGCGGTTTAGAATGTTGGGAAGCTAAGAGAGAGAGTTGGCAGTTGGAGCTGGCAGTTGGCACCTGACTGGTGAAGAGTGAGCAGCAGAAACCTGAAGGAGGAAGGAGTGAAGCAGCAGGGGTGGAAACTTGTGCCTGGAGTGGGGTCCATAAACCCACCCTTGATACTAGTCCCTACTGACTGAGCCCAGCCTGGAGCCCTGTGTGGGAAGAAGCCAGAAAAACCATCCTAAGGACCTGGACAGCAGGAACAGGCCTTAGAAACAGAGAACAGCAAGACCCTGACCTGGAAACTGGTTTCCCTGGAGTCCGACGTCGAGTAGCCTGAGACCTGGAGCCCGAGGTGGAAAAGCGGCGCTGACTGGAAAAGCAGACGTCGTACCCGGAGCCGCCGGAGGTCGAGAGAGGGCGCCGTCAGAGGTCGTGAGGAGTACCAGAGGTCGAGGAGGAAGTCACCCGAGGTCGAGTGAGCGGCGTCATCGGAGGAGTGAAGTCCGCCCTCCGGAGTCGTCGGAGACCGAGGTGAAGTGTAACGGAGGTCGGGAGTGAGGATCGCACTCCGGAGTCGCCGGAACCTGTGAGAATCGTGCCGGAGGTCGGGAGTGGAGGTCGCACTCCGGAGTCGCTGGAAACCTAAGGAGAGGAGCACCGGAGGTCGGGAGTGAGGATCGCACTCCGGAGCCGCCGGAAGTCGACATCGAGTCAAGGCCGGCCGACGTCATCGAAGTTGAGGTCGCCATCGGACCGGAGCCGCCCGAAGTCGACATCGAGTAAAGACTGCCCGACACCATCGAATCGGAGGTCGAGATCGAACCGAGGCCGCCGACATCGAAACCGGAACCGCCTACCGGCGTCGTCAAGAACTGACATTGTGCCGAGGCCGCCGACATCGAACCGGAACCGCCTCACGGCGTCGACACGACTCCAGCGGCGTCGGAGCATCAGAAAAAGGGCAGTAAGTGGAGTAGAGGGCGCCTAAGGCCCTGTGGAGACCTGAGAGACTGCTCTAAGGGGCTAGGGAGGTGCTGGAACCAACCTGACTGTGCCAGGGGTGAGCTGGGACTAATCTAGAGAAGTTGTGTGGAGGGAGAGAGCCAGGTCTCTGGTATTCCCCCCTTGATCTACCTCAGTTTAGGCCTCAGCCTTGTCCAAACCAGGGAGTAGACACCCCCAAGCCTTCCACATCCCCACAAGCTGTGCCTGGGCCAAATCAGCCCTTAGGAATTCAAAAGTGATCTGATTCTATGAGTGTCACTGTCAGCTTTTAAGTATTTATTAGGGGCACTGTATTTATTGTATTTAACCTATTTATTGTTCCACTGTATTTATTGGTCCACAGTATTTATTGATGCACAATATTTATTGGTTTACAGTATTTATTGCCTCAAAATATTTAATTGCCTGTATGTATTGCACCCTTATTTATGCCTTCAGTATTTATGATCACCCCTATTTATTGAATCATTAAGCCAGTATTTATTTGACCTGCACTATCTAAAAAGTTTGTATCTTGTGATTGTTATTTATTTTATCCAATCAGCAACTAAGAGAAAAAGAAGATAAAGAAAGATATTTTCATAATTTTTACGGTGTAGAGTCGTTTTTGGAACGGATGCACGCATGGTTATTGTTTGGGTATGTCGTATGCTTAGCACGGAGCCTGATTCCTGACCACTCGAGCCAAGCTACCACGGTGTGTCCGGAAGACCACCACCACCCTTTCAGAGTGGGAGTGTGGTTTTCCAACATAAATTGGTGTTCAGTGGTGGGATAGAGCTGTGCCTACGTATACTCAACAATAACTGTGGGTAGTCCATAGGCCTACACCGGGAGTTTTCTCAAAGCGGCCTTCCTAATTGTGGGTTTTTGTTTTTTTCCAAATTTACTCTGGTGGTGGGAGGAGGTATTATTAAAGGTACCCCCCTGCATAGTTACTGCACAAAACCTGTCCTCTAACCTGAGTGGGCGAGATGGAATTTGTACTAGAAAATCTAGAAACGTACACTGTGGCCCAACTCAGGGAGTTTTGCCAGCGGGAGGGGGTGTACTGTCCCCCAGGAGCAAAGAAGGGTGCACTCCAAACCAGCTTAAGGGCTTGGGGGGAGGCACGCCGAGAAAGCAAGGCTGAGGAGGAGGACAGGGATAGAGAGCCTGACACCGAGGGGGCTGAGATGTACCAACCTGAGGTGGGGAACCTGTCAGCGGGGCCCAGAACCATTTCTAGGAAGGGCAGCAGTGCCTCTAGCGGTGGCTTGTCTGAAGTGGAGTTAACAGACCGGAGGGAGAAAAGACAGCTCACCTGGGACTTAGCAAGGCTGGAGAAGGAGAAGGAGGAGCAGAGGATGGCCCATGAATTACGACTGAAAGAAATAGATCTTCAGATCCTGAGAATCGGGGCCCAACCTGTTCCTAATGGTGGCAGCCAAACCCAAGAGATCACCAGGGAACCTAAACCATACCTGCCGAAGGACATAGTAGCTAGCTATGGGGCGGGTGACGATATCGCCAAGTGGCTAGCGGCCTATGAGGTCTCGTTGAGGGCCCATGGGGTTCCAGAGAAGTACTGGGGAGGGGGATTGTACAAGTACATGCCTCCAGCTGGTAGGGATGCTTTGTTGGCCCTCGAAGAGGATGAGCAGACCCACTACCCCACCATGAAACTGGCGCTCATAAGGAAGTTTGGACTAACACCCGAAAAGTACAGACAGAAGTTCAGGGGTAGTCACAAACTGGGCACACAGAATTGGGTGGACTTCCTGGACTATGCAAAGAAGGCACTGGAAGGTTGGATTCAGGGCAGTGAAGTGAGGAACTACGAGGGGTTGTTTGACCTAGTACTGAAGGAACACCTGCTCGAGAAATGTTTCCCTGAACTGCGGCAACACCTGGTGGATAGCAAGCTGACCAGTCCCCGGAAGCTTGCTGAGGAGGCGGACATTTGGGCTAGTACCCGGGTGTCCACAAGGGGGACTGGAGGGGATACTCAAAAGGCCGGACAGGGCGCCCCCCAGAAGAAAGAGGGAGGGGAAAAGAAAAAGGAGTTCTCCAAAGGCCCCCAAAGTAACTTCCAAGGGAAGGGAACAGGATTCACCCCTAGGGCTAACCCACCCAGAAACCCTAATCCTGGCCAGAGTCAGCAGCCAAGGGTTGTCCATTGCTATGAGTGCGGTGGCGTTGGACACTATAAAGGAGATCCGAAGTGCTTGAAACGACCACCCCCTCCCACTGGAGGAAAGACCCCCGGAGTAGCTAGTGTAGTGCTCGGGGAGGAGATGCCCTTAACTAAGGGAAGGGAGTGGGCGGGTGTCACTTTAGTGTCCCTGGGAGAACGGGAGATGGTTCCTAAGATCCAGGTGCCCGCAAATACCGCAAAGTATGGGCAGTGGGTCACCATCAACGGCCAAAGAGGGGAGGCTCTGAGAGACACAGGAGCCAGTATGACTATGGTGCGTAGCCAACTGGTGTCTCCAGAGCAGGTAATTCTCGATGTACTCCACCCCGCCGCGATGGCTGACGGCAGAACAGTCCACTATCCAGTGGCCGAGGTTCCCTTTGAATGGGGGGGGGTTGCAGGTTCACTTCGAGTTGCCGTAAGCCCTGCCGTGCCAGTCGATTGTCTGCTGGGGAATGACATGGAGCACAACGCTTGGAAGGAGGTGGAATACCGGACTCACACTGAGATGCTGGGTACACCTGACTGGGCCTGTGTTAGCACAAGGTCCGCGACTACCCGAAGAGGGAGTTCATTTCGGCTGGAGCCTGGAACAAAGGCCCAGCCAGCTGCCAGTCAAGGGAAGAACCGAGGACAGGAGGAGCCTGCCTCAGCGTCCCCACCCCGTAGGACGGATAGGCCACCGGAGGTGGTGGACCAGGAGTCTGCGGTGGGGGACGTTACCAACCTGGAGGACCTACCCATCCCGGCCGAGTGGCACGTGGAGGGAGGCCCGTCCAGGGAGGAATTCTGCCAGGGCCAGAGGGAGTGCCCTACCCTTGAGGGGCTGAGGCGACAGGCCGAAGCCCAGGCAGCAGGGAACGTTGAAGGGAACTACAGTGTTTACTGGGAGGATGGCCTCCTCTACAGTGAACCCAAGGCACCCCTACATGGATCGTCACGAGCCTTGGTAGTCCCACAACGTTATCGAGCCTTCCTTCTGGAGTTGGCTCACGAGATACCATTGGCAGGACACCTGGGGCAAGACAAGACCTTCGCCCGTCTTGTCCCACACTTTTATTGGCCTCAGATGAAAGTGTCGTCCGATACCTACTGCCGGACATGTGTGTCTTGCCAAGCCAGTGGGAAAACAGGGGTGAAGCTGAAAGCTCCCCTGGAACCACTTCCTGTCGTTAGCACCCCCTTTGAAAGGGTGGGCATCGACATTGTGGGTCCGTTAGATCCACCGACTACAGCTGGTCACAGGTTTATCCTGGTTCTGGTGGATCATGCCACACGGTACCCAGAGGCAATACCTCTGAGGACCATAACAGCACCTGTTGTGGCTAGGGCCCTGATGGGAATCTTTACCCGAGTGGGTTTTCCCAAGGAAGTTGTGTCCGACAGGGGGACCAACTTCATGTCAGCGTACATGCGGGCCATGTGGAAGGAGTGTGGAGTGACATACCGGTTCACCACTCCTTACCACCCCCAGACAAATGGTCTGGTGGAGAGGTTTAACAAAACCTTGAAGGGCATGATCAGAAGTCTGCCTGAAAGCCTGCGGAGGAAATGGGACGTCCTCCTACCCTGTTTACTTTTTTCCTACAGGGAAGTGCCACAGAAGGGAGTGGGCTTCAGCCCCTTCGAGCTTCTGTATGGGCACCCTGTACGTGGACCTCTCAACCTGGTGAGAGACGGATGGGAAAGAACTCTCAGAAAGCTTCCCCAGGATGTGGTGAGCTACATGCTGGCCTTCCGGAGCCAAATGGCTAAGTTGTGGAAGCAAGCTTCTGACAACTTGGAAGCCAGCCAAGCAGTGATGAAGGCGTGGTATGACCACAATGCTCACCCGGTGGAGTTGGAGCCTGGCCAGAAGGTGTGGGTGATCGAACCGGGAGAGCTTAGTGCCCTCCAGGATCGCTGGTCAGGACCCTTTGAGGTGTTGGAGAAGAAGGGTAAGGCTACCTACTTGGTGGACCTGAAGACCCCTCGTCAGCCCCTGCGGGTGCTGCATGCCAACCGCCTCAAACCCCACCACGAGAGGCCCGAAGTCATCTTGCTGATGGTGACTGACGGAGGAGAGGACGTGGAAAGCGAGCCTCTCCCCGATTTGTTTGCGTCTCAAGAAAAGGATGGGTCGGTGGAGGGAGTGATTCTCTCCCCATCTCTAACTCCTGAACAGCAGGAGGACTGTCGCCAGGTCCTGGGGCAGTACTCTTCGTTGTTCTCCCTTGTCCCGGGTAGGACTCACCTGTGCGTCCATGACGTGGACACAGGAGACAGCCCACCTGTGAAGTCCAAGATCTACCGGATGTCAGACAAGGTGAAGGCCAGCATTCATAGTGAAGTCACTAAGATGCTGGAGCTAGGAGTGATCGAACCTTCTAGCAGCCCCTGGTCCAGTCCGGTGGTACTAGTACCAAAAGCTGCACCACCGGGTGCCCAACCGGAACTGAGGTTCTGTGTGGACTACCGGGGACTGAATTCAGTGACCAAAACTGATGCTCATCCGATCCCTAGGGCGGATGAATTGATTGACCGGCTGGGAGCTGCCCAATATGTAAGTACCTTTGACCTTACTTCAGGGTACTGGCAGATCTCTTTGACTGATGGAGCAAGGGAAAGGTCAGCCTTCTCCACGCCCAATGGCCACTACCAGTTCTGTGTGATGCCCTTTGGGCTCAAGAACGCACCTGCCACGTTTCAGCGCCTGGTAAACCAGATCCTCACCGGAATGGAGAGTTTCTCTGCTGCTTATCTGGATGACATAGCCGTCTTCAGTAACAGCTGGGAGGATCACTTGCGTCACCTGCAAGCTGTTCTCCAGGCCCTGAGACAAGCTGGATTGACGATCAAGGCCAGCAAGTGCCAGATCGGGCAGGGGTCGGTAGTGTACCTTGGACACTTGGTGGGTAGGGGAGCGGTGCAACCCCTCCAGGCGAAGATCGAGGCCATCATGGCCTGGGAACCCCCCAAGACACAGACTGAGGTCCGAGCATTTTTGGGTCTCACGGGATACTACCGCCGCTTCGTGAAGGGGTACGGAACCATCATAGCCCCCCTCACGGAGCTCACGTCCAAGAAACAACCTCGACGGGTAGTCTGGATGGAGGCTTGTCAGCAAGCCTTTGAGAAATTGAAGAAAGCCATGTGCAAGGCCCCGGTCTTAAGGGCCCCAGACTTTTCCAAGGAGTTCATTGTCCAGACAGATGCATCAGAACATGGCATTGGGGCAGTGTTATCGCAACTCAACGAAGAGGGTCTGGATCAACCCGTGGTCTTCCTATCCCGGAGACTACTTCCCAGGGAACAGAAGTGGAGTGCAATAGAGCGTGAAGCCTTCGCAGTGGTATGGGCTCTGAAGAAGTTGCGGCCATACCTGTTTGGCTCGCACTTCCTGGTTCAGACCGACCACAGACCCCTTCGTTGGCTGATGCAAATGAAGGGGGAGAATCCCAAGTTGTTGAGGTGGTCTATTGCCCTACAGGGAATGGACTTTCAGGTGGAACATCGGCCTGGAGTGAACCACGCCAATGCAGACGGTCTCTCAAGGTATTTCCGCCTTAGTGACGAGAACTCCCAAGGGGTTGGGTAGCTCTCCCCACTTTCAGCTGGGGGGGACGCGTGTTAGACCTGTCAGCCCTTTGGGTGGTCCCTCCTCATCATTATTTATTTTGTCCCACTTTTGCCTCAAACCCTGTTTGAATTTTTCCTTTTTGGGAACCACCAGACTTTTTCGTGTTGCTGCAGATTCAGGGAGCCATTTTAGCTACCCCTGAAACTTCTGTCTGAGGGCCTGGAGCACAAAATGGTGGCCACCTGTGACATCACCAGCATCCACTGGAACCTACCAGCACCTTCCAGAACATTCCAGAACCCTGTGACAGTTGGAGGCGGTTTAGAATGTTGGGAAGCTAAGAGAGAGAGTTGGCAGTTGGAGCTGGCAGTTGGCACCTGACTGGTGAAGAGTGAGCAGCAGAAACCTGAAGGAGGAAGGAGTGAAGCAGCAGGGGTGGAAACTTGTGCCTGGAGTGGGGTCCATAAACCCACCGTTGATACTAGTCCCTACTGACTGAGCCCAGCCTGGAGCCCTGTGTGGGAAGAAGCCAGAAAAACCATCCTAAGGACCTGGACAGCAGGAACAGGCCTTAGAAACAGAGAACATCAAGATCCTGACCTGGAAACTGGTTTCCCTGGAGTCCGACGTCGAGTAGCCTGAGACCTGGAGCCCGAGGTGGAAAAGCGGCGCTGACTGGAAAAGCAGACGTCGTACCCGGAGCCGCCGGAGGTCGAGAGAGGGCGCCGTCAGAGGTCGTGAGGAGTACCAGAGGTCGAGGAGGAAGTCACCCGAGGTCGAGTGAGCGGCGTCATCGGAGGAGTGAAGTCCGCCCTCCGGAGTCGTCGGAGACCGAGGTGAAGTGTAACGGAGGTCGGGAGTGAGGATCGCACTCCGGAGTCGCCGGAACCTGTGAGAATCGTGCCGGAGGTCGGGAGTGGAGGTCGCACTCCGGAGTCGCCGGAAACCTAAGGAGAGGAGCACCGGAGGTCGGGAGTGAGGATCGCACTCCGGAGCCGCCGGAAGTCGACATCGAGTCAAGGCCGGCCGACGTCATCGAAGTTGAGGTCGCCATCGGACCAGAGCCGCCCGAAGTCGACATCGAGTAAAGACTGCCCGACGCCATCGAATCGGAGGTCGAGATCGAACCGAGGCCGCCGACATCGAAACCGGAACCGCCTACCGGCGTCGTCAAGAACTGACATTGTGCCGAGGCCGCCGACATCGAACCGGAACCGCCTCACGGCGTCGACACGACTCCAGCGGCGTCGGAGCATCAGAAAAAGGGCAGTAAGTGGAGTAGAGGGCGCCTAAGGCCCTGTGGAGACCTGAGAGACTGCTCTAAGGGGCTAGGGAGGTGCTGGAACCAACCTGACTGTGCCAGGGGTGAGCTGGGACTAATCTAGAGAAGTTGTGTGGAGGGAGAGAGCCAGGTCTCTGGTATTCCCCCCTTGATCTACCTCAGTTTAGGCCTCAGCCTTGTCCAAACCAGGGAGTAGACACCCCCAAGCCTTCCACATCCCCACAAGCTGTGCCTGGGCCAAATCAGCCCTTAGGAATTCAAAAGTGATCTGATTCTATGAGTGTCCCTGTCAGCTTTTAAGTATTTATTAGGGGCACTGTATTTATTGTATTTAACCTATTTATTGTTCCACTGTATTTATTGGTCCACAGTATTTATTGATGCACAATATTTATTGGTTTACAGTATTTATTGCCTCAAAATATTTAATTGCCTGTATGTATTGCACCCTTATTTATGCCTTCAGTATTTATGATCACCCCTATTTATTGAATCATTAAGCCAGTATTTATTTGACCTGCACTATCTAAAAAGTTTGTATCTTGTGATTGTTATTTATTTTATCCAATCAGCAACTAAGAGAAAAAGAAGATAAAGAAAGATATTTTCATAATTTTTACGGTGTAGAGTCGTTTTTGGAACGGATGCACGCATGGTTATTGTTTGGGTATGTCGTATGCTTAGCACGGAGCCTGATTCCTGACCACTCGAGCCAAGCTACCACGGTGTGTCCGGAAGACCACCACCACCCTTTCAGAGTGGGAGTGTGGTTTTCCAACACTCAGGCATGAAGAGACACCGTGCTACAGTCAAATGTGCACAATCTATGCAGGCCCCTAACCCCCTGTAGACTACTGATTCACTCTTGTAATTATCTAGGTAGTACTCATTAGGCCTGGGCTAAAATTCCGTTCCGGACGCGGAAATTGCGATAATTTGACATTTTCGCGTTCCGCGGAGAGCGCGGAAATGTCAAAATTTCCGCAATCCGCATTTTACCAGAAATTTTTTGCTTGCTCGCGCTGTTAAATAATACATTCTCGCGTGCGCGCGATCGCCTTACCTGAATCCCCGCGTTCGCCGACAAGTTTTCCCGATCCGGTCGCGTTCTCCATGAAATGTTGGATTGTTGGTAGCCATTTGCGATGTCTCGCGACAGTTCGCGCCCACAGTGACGTCATTCGTTGCGCGATCACGTCTTTCTTCTCGCGATCATGCACCGCGAGACAAGTGAAAACAAGATGGCCGCGCCCGCGAGCAACCACATGGGTACGCTGGAGAGCCACGACCATGCAGAAAATACCGCGAACAGGCGGGAAAAAAACTTCTGCATCTTCGCGATATTTCCGCGTGTTTGCGGAGATTGTTAACATTGTCGCAATAATTTGCGAAAGTGAATTTCGCAAATTCCGCCCACCCCTAGTACTCATGCACTGCTCCAATCACACTGTCACTCTCTCTCCACCCTTGTAATTATCCTGACTAAAAATATACATATAGTGTGGCCTAGCCACTAACACAAGTACACCTACATCATTCACTGCACTATGCATGCACACCTCTAACTACATACATACTATTGGAACACTCCTGTAAATACTAAGGTACTACCCATGCAGTCTAGCAAACCTCTTGTTACTGCTATGCACTTTCTCAATCATCCATCCAGCACTATGTACTTATCGAAATTACTCTGCCAATTCGTAAGCTCTTATGGAGCAGATTTACAAGCCCCCTGCGCCATTAGTACATCACTCTTTTTGACGTAGTGGTGGTGCTGGGGACAGCTCCATGTTTACAAGGAGAGGAAAAGCCTCCCTGCATGGCTTTTCCTCTCCTTGTAAATACAGCCCCGTCATACGCAACACTTTCTGTTGAAGGGGCGTTCCATGGCTGTTGCTGTGTATGTTCCCACACAACACCCATGGAACAAGATATATCTCTAGATTTACAAGAAATCATAAATCTAGTCATGTTTGTGAATACTGCAGCACTCTAGAGGTGGTGTAGCAAGACACAACGAGGAGAAATGTTTTCATTTCATCTAATTTTTTCCTCTTTCAATGCGTGCTGCATTCTACACCACACATTGAAGGAGGAAAATGCCTTTAGTGATTGTTTTTGTACAGGAACGTGTCCCTTCCTGCACAAAAACAATCTCCCCATGATGCAGGCATCCTTGCATCATGATGCAAGGGTGTCTGTGCCAGCACATGGCTACAGTTTGTGCACCAGTGCAGAGTGAAGCATAGAGTTGCGACATATTCATGTAAATATGTTGCATCTCTGTGCTTCAGAAGTGCTGCAGCGCAGTACAGCAAAAAGGCTTGCAGTGCCACACTACAGCACTTCCTCATACATCTGCCCAGTGCCACACTACAGCACTTCCTCATACATCTGCCCCTATACATTCACCATACACTACTAATGCATTCTTTCAGTCAATCATGCTCTACACATATATTCAACCAAACTGTCACACATTACCATGTAATTATAGTTCCTTTTTTTAACCAGATAATGTAGTTCTGACAAGAACTTTTTTTTTTTGGTATGTTATGAACAATTTTGTATTTTTTTGGTGTTTTTTTTTCAAAAAAAGAACAAAAAATAATGAAAGTAAACAGGTGATTTTTGGAATTAGTTTTCATTCCAAAAAACGCAAAAACCCCAAAAAATTAACAGTGGTGGCTGCGTTGTGCAGCACAAACTGCATCCACTGACTGCTCGCCGTAGCAGATGATTTTTTGCACTTCACACAGTGCTGTTCTAAAAATGCGAACTCTGCCCGAATGTCCATTGGAGGTGTTGGCTGAGATGATCCGGAGTTGCTAACAAAATCCTTTTTTTTAAGGTCACATAGGAGTCGAGCACCCTGCCCTTAGGAAGAACGCACCCGACGCGACTCCGCAAAAATATAATTAAAAATAACATTAGTTTATTACAAGTACAAATATATTATTTTTATGATTACTTTAGATAATCACTTGCCCTAATATGTACATTAAAGACACTTACATATCATTTTAAAATATAAAAAAAAATTGCGGGAACCGTGCACCCAGTGCGCCCCACATATGATGTCAAGCGAGGCCTGCCACCGCGCAAGCGTCGCGTACCGTAATGCGCATGTGTCATGAATTAGCGGGAGCAGGAGTCGCGCATCGGTCGTATACCTATTGCGCACAACACGTAATATTATTCGTATATCACGTAACTGGAAAACACGCACCCATCGCACACCATACGTGGATCCTTCACAACTTTTTCAATATGGCGGCTGTAATACACACACCCGTTGCGTTAGGTATGCTTTGTGTGCGCGACTCCAACATTTTTAAAAAAAAGAAGATAATATAAAGATATTAAAGTAAAAAAATAAAATTACAGTATATTTCAGTTTTAATTAAAAAAAATGTTTTAAAAGAATTTTCAGAAAAGTGTATAATACTGTTTAATAAATAATATATTTACAAATTAACAGTTTAAAAAAATCTTCAAATTCTGTACAAAAAGCATAGGTATAACTACTTTTATAATTAAATATTTGCATTTAAAAAACCTTTGAAATTTACTGAAAAAACCATAGGTTTCAGGCACGTTATAGTTAGAAATTAGCATTTAAAAAACCTTAGAAATTGACTAAAAAAACCATAGGTTTTAGGGACAGTTATGGTTAGTTGGACATTTCACTCGAATAAAACCATAGAAATAGCGTTGCGTACCGTAATGCGCATGTGTCGAGAATGCGCGGGAGCAGGAGTTGTGGACTGGTCGCATACCAATCACGCACATCACGTAATATTAAATGTATATGAGGTAACTGAAAAACACGCAGCCGTCACACACCGTACGCGGATCCTTCATGATGTTTCTAAAATGGCGGCTAGAATCCACACACCCACCGTGATATGTACGCTTTGGGAAACAAAATATTAAAAAAGAATATAATATAAATATATTAAAATAAAAAATAAAACAAAAAAATTAAACAATTTTTCAGTTTTAACTTTCAAAAAAATTTTTTTTTGCAATTGTCAGAAAAATATGTAATGTTATTTAATGAATTAAATATTTATAAATAAACAGTTAAAAAACTGTAGAAAATCAGTACAAAAAAATAGGTATAACTACTATTGCACTTAAAAATTAGCATTTAATAAACCTTTGAAATTCACTGAAAAAACCATAGGTTTCAGCGACGTTATAGTTAGAAATTAGCATGTAAAAAAGCTTTGAAATTCACTGAAAAAACCATAGGTTTTAGAGACGTTATAGTTAGAAATTAGCATTTAAAAAACCTTAGAAATTCACAGAAAAAAACCATAGGTTTCAGGGGTGTTATAGTTAGCTGGACATTTCACTCGTACAAAACCATAGAAATTCCTCCGTTATAGTTAGTTCTTCTAACTATAACTCGCGCCCCTGCAATGCACTGCTGATGATGTCACATATTACATCACTCATGACATGGTCAGTGACATCACTGATGACATCACTGATGACATCTCAAATGACATCACTGATGACATCGCTGATGACATCATCCATGTGATAATTTCATGCATATTCTCACACTCAAATATAACTTTTGATACACCCACTCTAAATTACAGACTGCCATTCTCAAAACCATAGACACTCCAACACCAATAACTACATATCCACTCACGGATTATTAGGTCTACACACACATCCAGACACTTACCCATACAGTCATTCATACTTACGGTCACTCAGTACAGGACTATCATATGCACTCATACACCTATATAGAAACTCCCACAACGTATCCATAAAGGTACTCACACACCTAGTCATTCATGCAAATAATTAATCACACTGCCATGTACTCACCTATACAGTTATACACACACCAGCTCACTTACTCAAACAAATACTAGCACATACTTACACTCTGATACAATCACTGATACAAGCACAGACTCATCCATACAGTCACTCTCACAATTACTCACTCTCACTTATAGCCATTTATAAACTCCAATACACATATATACTGCCTTTCACATATGTAGTTACCCACACATATAATACTGAGATATACATTCACTCACTAACACACCCATCCACACACTCACCCACCCACACAGTCCATCAAAGATGCACTCTTGAAAGCATGCACCCAGTGAATCACTCACTCACACATCTATGCACAGAGTCACACACACTCAACCCACACAAACACTCAGACACCCATACAGATACTCAGACAACAAATCAATAACTCATATAGACACTCATGTAGCTACTCACCAACCCATGCAGTTGCTTACACACCAACTGAGAGACTAATACAGACTTTCACACAGTTTTGTCACTAACCCATGCATTCAGTAAGACACGTTCAATCACTCACTTATACAGGCAGTCACACATCTACTAATAATCCCTTCAGGCACTTGTAAATCCACTCATTCTTCAATACACCTTGTCATAGATATATATGACAAACATTTAAACTTTACAGAAACACACATTCACTGGATGATGTCATCAGTGATGTCATTTGAGATGTCATCAGTGATGTCATGAGTGATGTCACTGACCATGTCATGAGTGATGTAATATGTGACGTCATCAGCAGTGCATTGCGGGGGCGCGAGTTATAGTTAGCTGAACTAACTATAACAGGGGAATTTCGATGATTTTATACGAGTGAAATGTCCAACTAACTATAACAGTCCCTAAAACCTATGTTTTTTTTAGTCAATTTCTAAGGTTTTTTTAAATGCTAATTTCTAACTATAACGTGCCTGAAACCTATGTTTTTTTCAGTGAATGTTAAAGGTTTTTTAAATGCTAATTTCTAACTATAACATGCCTGAAACTTATGGTTTTTTCAGTGAAAATATATATATATATATATGCATTCCAAAGTTCTCCGCTGAGCATGAGCAAGGCGCAAGCCGAAATGCGTCGTTTTCCAGCCATTAAAAACTTTATTCAGCATATTGGAGTGTCCGAGTACTTTCTGCCTATCAGCGGAGAACTTTGGAATGCAAATTACGGTCTCCGGTAGCCCGAACTCGGACTGCCCGTGTGACAGTCTTGTACAATCCTGACCGGAACTGGTGGAGTGTCTATCTATCTATCTATCTATCTATCTATCTATCTATCTATCTATCTATCTATCTATCTATCTATCTATCTATCTATCTATCTATCTATCTATCTATCTATCTATCTATCTATCTATCTATCTATCTATCTATCTATCTATCTATCTATCTATCTATCTATATATTCACAGAAAAAAACATAGGTTTCAGGTGTGTTATAGTTAGCAGGACACTTCACTCATACAAAACCATAGAAATTCCTTTGTTATAGTTAGTTCTGCTAACTATCACTCGCGTGCCCGCAATGCACTGCTGATGATGTCACATATTACATCATTCATGACATGGTCAGTGACATTACTGATGACATCACTGATGACATCATCCAGTGAATGTGGTTTAGTTTGAAATTTAAATATTTATTATATATATACCAATCTGTATTGAAGATTGAGTGGATATATAACTGTCTGGATGGATGATTTAGTAGCTGTCTGACTGTCTGTTTAAGTTAGTAATTAAAAGTGTCTCACTTAAAACATGGATTAATAACTAAAGTATGTGAATGTGTGCATCACTGTCTCTGTTGTTGTATAACATGCTGCATCAGTTGGTCACTAACTACATGAGTGTGTATATTAGTTATTGATTAGTTGGGTGAGTATTTTTATGGGAAACTGTGTTTGTGTGTGGTTGGATGGGGTGTGTGTAACTTTATGCATAGATGTGTGAATGGTTGATTGACTAGGTGTTTAGGTTTAAGAGTGCATGTGGAAACAGTTGTTTGGGTGACTGAGTGTATTTATTTGTGTGTTGGTGAGCGAATATATATTATAGTTGTACTTCTTCAACAAAGTAAAAAAATAAAAGCCATTGTATGTGAGAGTTGGTGTATATAAATAAGTATATATAAGAGTCAGTGATTGTGAGAGTAACTATATGAATGAGTGTATAATTGTAATGGTGATTTTTTAAAAAATTACATATGAGTTACTATGTGTTTGAATACATGAGGTGTTGTGTGTATAATTGTGTAAGTGAGTAAATGTAAGTGTGATTAATTTTTTTCATGAGTGAGTAGGATGACTGCATAACCGACTAAGTTGACTGCTGATGTGTCAATGTCTATATATGTGTATAAGTGCATTTGATAGTGTTCTATTAATTAGTTGTTGAATGGGTAGTTGTGTGTGTAGACGTAGGAATCAGTGAGTGGGTATGTAGTAACTGGTATTGGTGTGTCAATGGTTTCAAATATGGTACTTTGTATTTTACAGGGAGTGATGAAAGGTTATACTAGTGTATGATGAGGTGTAGCAGATTGTCACGTGGATGATGTCATCAGTGATGTCATCAGTGATGTAATTTGAGATGTCATCAGTGATCTCATCAGTGATGTCACTGACCATGTCATGAATGATGTAATATGTGACATCATCAGCAGTGCATTGCGGGCGCGCGAGTTATAGTTAGCAGAACTAACTATAACGGAGAAATTTCTATGGTTTTGTACGAGTGAAATGTCCAGCTAACTATAACACCCCCGAAACCTATGTTTTTTTCTGTGAATTTCTAAGGTTTTTTAAATGCTAATTTCTAACTATAACGTCTCTGAAACCTATGGTTTTTTCAGTGAATTTCAAAGCTTTTTTAAATGCTAATTTCTAACTATAAAGTTTCTGAAACCTATGGTTTTTTCAGTGAATTTCAAAGGTTTTTTAAATGCTAATTTTTAAGTGTAATAGTAGTTATACCTATTTTTTTGTACTAATTGTTAACTGTTTATTTATAAATATTTAATTCATTAAATAACATTACATATTTTTCTGACAATTGCAAAAAAATATTTTTTTTAAAGTTAAAACTGAAATATTGTTTAATTTTTTTGTTTTATTTTTTATTTTAATATATTTATATTATATTCTTTTTTAATTTTTTGTTTTCCAAATTTTTTTCGGAGTCACGCACCCAAAGCGTACATATCACGGTGGGTGCATGGATTCTAGCCGCCATTTTAGAAACGTCGTGAAGGATCTGCGTACGGTGTGTGACGGCTGCGTGTTTTTCAGTTACCTCATATACATTTAATATTACGTGATGTGCGCGATTGGTAAGCGACCAGTCCATAACTCCTGCTCCCGTGCATTCGCGACACATGCACATTACGGTACGCGACGCATGCGCGGTGGCAGGTCCCGCGTGATGTCATATACGTCTTGGGGCGCGCTGGGTGTGCGACTCCTGCAAAATGTTTTTATGTTCTAAAATGATATGTATGTGTGTTTAATATACATATTAGGGCAAGAGACTATCTAAGATATTCATAAAAATGATATATTTGTACTTATAATAAACTTATATAATTTTTAAATATATTTTCGCGAAGTAACGTTTTTCAAAAAATATCAAACAAAATGGCATCTGGACAGCAGCAGCAGCAGGAGGAAGTATCTTCTGAAGAAGAATTCTTGCACGTCCACAGAGGCCGGAATCTGTTGTGTGGAAATTCTTCACTTTTCCACCTGGAGAGAAGAAAGTAAATGCGAGAAAGGTGACGTGCAAACTTTGTGACCGAGTCCTGTCCAGAGGCAGTGAAAAAAAATACTCTTGTGGCACTGCTTCTATGTACAAGCATCTCCGGACCACACATCCTCTCAGTCTTGCTCGGGAGGAAATGAGGCAAGCTGCTTTGAACCCCTCACCTGCTGTGTCAAGTACATCTGGAGCGTCCTCAGGAACACCTGCAATCGACATTAGGCCAGAATTCGCCTTTCTCGAGCAACACTGCGTGAAGTGTAAGAAACTTATATGCTTCGGTGAGCCGTCGGTGGATGTAGTTTGTGCTGTGCAACGCAACCATCGTTGTTAATTTTTTTGTTTTTGGATTGATAAATAATTCCAAATGTTTCCTGTTTTATTCGTTCTTTTTTTTGTTCATTTTTTGAAAAAACACCCAAAAAAATACAAAATTGTTCAAAAAAATAAAAAATAAATACAAAAGAAAAATAAAGAAAAAAAAAATTCTTATCAGAACTACCTCATCTGGTTAAAGACAGAACTATAATTGCAAGGTAATGTGTGAAAGTTTGGTTAAATATATGTATACAGCATGATTGACTGAAAGAATGCATTAGTAGTGTAAGGTGAATTTATAGGTGAAGATTTATGAGGAAGTACTGCAGCGTGACCCTGCAAGCTCTTTAGCTGCACTGCACTGCACTGTGGCACTTCCGAAGCACAGGGATGTGACATATGTACATGAATATGTTGCAACTCTGTGCTTACCTCTGCACTGCTGCACAAACTGCAGCCATGCGGTGACACAGGCACCCGTGCTCCATGGTGCAAGGATGTCTGTGTCATGTGGAGATTTTTTTTGTGAAGGAAGGGACACCTTCCTGCACAAAAACAATCAGTAAAGGCATTTTCCTCTTTCAATGTATGCTGTGGAATGCAGCATGCATTGAAGGAGGAAAAAATTAGGAGAAATGAAAACAATTCTCCTCGTTGCGCCTTGCTACACCAACTCTAGGATGGCGCAGCATTCACACACATCTCCAGATTTACGATTTCTCATAAATCTGGAGATGTGTCTTGTTCTATGGGTGTTCCGTGGGAACACCCACAGCAACACCTATGGGACGCCCCTTCAAAGCAAAGTTCTGTGTATGAAGGGGTCATATTTACAAGGAGAGGAAAAACCATGCAGGGTGGCTTTTCCCCTCCTTGTGAATATGAAGGAGTGCCTGGCGCCATCACTACGTTACAAAAAGTTACGTACTTGTGGCTTAGAGTGCTTGTAAATCTGCCCCATAAGTGCTTAGGTACTGTCAGACTGATACAATAAGAACATAGTGCTGGATGGGTGATTGAAGAATTGCATGAGACTGACAGGAGGTATCCTACGCTGCATGGGTACTACTTCAGTATTTAATGGAGTGGACCAATAGTATGTATCTGCTTAGAGATTTGTAGGGATTATGCACAGAATATTTTATGTGTACTTGTGTTGGTGCCTAGGTCGTTTTATATGAATACCACTAGTAACTGGAATGATGACAGTGCTGCAAACATGCAAACAGAGTGAACACTTAATTTATAAGTGCTTACGTATTGGTGGAGTGATAGGATAAGTAGATAGTGGTAGATAAGCGAATAAAGAAGTGCATGGGACAGACTGGGCGATTTCTACACTGCATGAGTACTAACTGGGTATTTAGAAGAGTGTATCAATAGTATGTAGCTAGTTAGAGGTCTGCTTGGATAGTGCACAACATATTATAGATGTACTTGTGTTAGTAGCTAGGCCATTCCATAAGTTCATGACTAGTAACTAGAATAATTACAGTATTACAAACAGAGTGTATAGTGAATTTATAAGTGCTTAGGTATTGGTGAAGTAATAGGATAAGTAAATAGTGCTGGATGGGTGAATGAAGAAGTGCATGGGACAGACAGATGGATTCCTAGACTGCATAGGTACTAACTGGGTATTTAGAAGAGCGTATAAATAGTTTGTAGCTGGTTAGAGGTGTGCATGCATAGTGTACAAAATATTGTACCTGCACTTGTGTTAGTGGCTAGGCCATTCCTTAAGTATATGACTAATAACTGGAGTAATTTCAGTGCTGCAAAGAGAGTGCATGCTAAATGTATTAGTGCTTAGGTATTGGCAGAGTGATAGGGTACGTAGATAGTGCTGGATGGTTGAATAGAGAAGTGCATGGGACAGACAGAAGGATTCCTAGACTGCATAGGTACTAACTGAATATTTAAAAGACTGTATCAAAGCTATGTAGCTGATTAGAGGTCTGCACGCATAGTGCACAGAATATTGTAGCTGTACTAGTATTGGTGTGTCTATGGTTTTGAGAATGGTAGTCTGTATTTTAGGGTGTGAGGAGGTGCATCAGATGATCACGTAGATGATGTCATCAGTGATGTCATTTGAGATGTCATCAGTGATGTCATCAGTGATGTCACTGACCATGTCATGAGTGATGTAATATGTGATGTCATCAGCAGTGCTTTACTTTAATCCAAAAAGCTGGTGGCCATATTGGCCTGGTCACGATGTGAAAATTCAGGAATTGATACAATAAAGAAAAGAAAACAAGTGTTAATATGCACACAATGTCATTTCAGCATATCTTGCCCGTGACCGCCATACCTGTCTGTTCGTCAACGTGACTTATTCATAATAAACATACTTAGAATTGCAAACATCAACATAAACAATGGACTAGACATTACTTTAAAGTGAAAGGCTATCGGCCATATTAATCTGGGCACGTTGCGTATTATAATGGTTCTTACACGAAAGAAAAGGAAAAAAGGGGTGCTAATATACACACACTATCCCTAAATAAAGTTCTAGCGATTATAGTTCCATTCCATTCACAGCTCATTTGAGATGTCATGAGTGATGTCATGAGTGATGTAACTGACCATGTCTTGAATGATGTAATGTCTGAGGTCATTAGCAGTACATTGCGGGGGCGTAAGTTATAGTTAGCTCAGGTAAGTATAACTGCGGAATTTCACTGGTTGTGTATGAGTGAAATCTGAGTCTAACTATACCGTCCCTGTAATCTTTGTTTTTTTCAGCATATTTCTAGGTTTTCTTTTAACGTTACTTAAGATGCATATCACAATGGATGGTGGGGGGTTGAAAGCAGGGCCTGGCATTGTGCTGCCCCCACCCAAGCTTGCTGCTCCTGCCTTCCCTCCTCCTAGCCATCCATTGTCCAAGTCCATGTCCCTGCTTCCTTATTACAGCCCTTTGTGGCCATTGTTCTGCCACTGGCCTTCCCGCCTTCTCTGAACAGTTAGCTTGCTGCCCCATCCACCGTCTCCCTATCCTCTGTTGTCTGAATCCATGGACTAGCCTCCTCCCTCCTGCCATGCATGGTCTGATGTGCTGCCACTGCCCTCCATTTAGCATGATGTACCCGTCCACTCCTCCTGCCCTCCATTGGCCAATTCTATGCCCCATCATTGACCTCCTGCTTAGCCTTTGTGCTTAGCTTGCTGCCCCAATTCTCCTTCCCCCTGCCCTCCGATGTCTTTGTGCATGCCCCTGCTCCATCCTTTTTGCCCACCATGTTCCATGGACCTGCCACTCCTATCTACTCTGAGTGTTCTGTTGAGCTGCCACTCCCCTCCCACCTGCCTAGCATTTTCAGATGACTGTAACCTGTCCCTGCCACCTCCACCCTGCCTGTCCACATTCCATGCCCCTATCCCCTTCCTCCTGTCCTCCATGGTCCATTTTACTGCCACACCCTTCTGCCCTCCCTGGTCTGTTGTGCTGCAACTGTCCCTCCTGCCTGCCCCGCGTAATCTGTTGTGAGGCCCCTTCCCCTGAACTCTCTTGTCTGTGCCCATGTCCTGACCCTCCCTTCTATCCTCCGTGGTCCTTTGTGCATGCCCCTGCGCCTTCCTTCTTGCCCATCATAGCCATTGTGCTGCCACTAACCCTCCCGCTTGCCATGCATGGTCTTCTGTACTGCCACAGCCCCTCCTACCTTCCCTGTGTGGTCAGCTAGCTGCCCCTGACCCCCTCCCACCTTCCCTCCATGGTCTGTGTGTATGCCATCATAGTCTCACTGTTGCTCTCCATGGTGTGTCTTGCTTCTAGTGCCCATCCTGCCTGACCTCCATGGTCATCTTGCTGCTCCTGCCCTGCCCCCTTGCCCCTAGCCCTCTGTTTCCATGTGCAGACCCCTATTCCCTCCCTCCTGGCTTGTCTGTTCCATTTTAATGCCCCTGATCCGTCCCTCCTGCCCTTTATGGCCTGTTATGCTGCAGCTTTCTCTCCTGTCTGTCCATTATGGTCAGCTAGCTACCATTGCCTCTTCCCCCTCTGTTCTCTGTTGTCCATGTGCATGGTCCTGTCCCCTCCCTATTGCTTTCTATGGATTGTTGTGCTGCACTCCCATCCCGCATGCCCTGTGTGGTGTATTGTGCTGCTGCAAACCCTGATGCCTGCCCTGTGGGTTCAGTTTAGTGCACCTATCCATGTCCCTCCTGTCCTCTGTTATCCGAGTCCATGTCCCTACCCCAATTTCTCCTGCCTTCCATGATCCAATGTACCATACTTACTAACATTTTGAACTTGGTAAGAGGGAGATTTTGAAAAACAAACTGGGGTATTGATTCTCCACTTTGACTTACATTGAAAAAGAGGAGATTGTAGTCAGGAGACAGATCAAATAAAGCCCATTTGGGCTTAAAAACATTGGACGTTTCTTGGCTGAATCGGGTCTGTTGGCATGTATGGTTGTACTACCACTGCCTCTTCCTTCTGCCCACAATGGTCTATTATATTGCCACAGCCTCTCTTGCCAGTCCTGTATTGTTGGTTTGTTGCCCCATCCCCCTTTCTACTGCCCTCCATAGTCTGTTGTGCTGCCACCGCCCTTCCTGCCTGCCCAGGGTGGTCAAATTGTTGCCTCTGCACCCTCCTACCTGCCTTCAATTTTCAGAGTCCGTGCCCCTGGCCTCTTCCTCTCAACAGTATCCTAATGAACAACTAGATTGCTAACATTCTATATTTATTACAAAAGTGTGGAACGCCCGACGTCATCTTGTAATACCTAGAGCATTTCCTTTAGAAATTACATATATGAGAGGGTCTTAATTTGCATCAAAATTATGGTTGGTGCTCTAAAAAACTAAAATGAGGACACATTTTCTGAGTTTTCAAATAGTGACAAAGCACTTTTAAATTATTTGTTATCTCTATGTCTTTTATACAGTTGACCACTTCATTAAATGTTGAACTTAGGGGAGAGGATGTGGTGTTACTTCCAGAGCTGCAGTCTTTGCAACTGGGGAACCAGGTTGGAGTTTCTGCTTCAGCTCAACATTCTGTGATTCTGATCAAATCACTTAATCTCCCCATGTCTACAACCAAAATGAAATTGTTTTTGTGTGATGAAACCAATGCTCATGTAAAGCACTCCAATACCTGACAAGTCAGCACTATATAAAACTGCAAATACACAAAAAATAAAAAGTGTTTTGCACCTTTCTGTCATTAGGCTACATGTGGGCTACATCTGGGTGATATTTGTGCTACATTTGGGCTTTTTTGTCGCTGGTGGCCATCTTGGGAGATTTATTTGTTATGAAGTTTCCTAATCTCCTCATTTACTGCAGTCTCCTCAGTAGGAAATGCTTTCAGTTTTTTACTTTGATTCCACCAAGAAGGTATTCAGATATGTCACACATTTGCCATAAATTCTGAATGTTAGCACTCTAGTTGCTCATTAGATCACTGTAGTAAAGCTACTGCTCACCACGGAAGTCTGCTGCTGGTATTAAAAGTGCATGTTTCAGTCTGCATGTCAGAATGTTTTAATGAAGTAGAAGAGGATTTGAGAAGTCACACAAAATGTGCCCTAATTTTTCTTTCTTCAGCACTAATCATAATTTCTAGGGCAAAATGAACCCCTCATTGTGTTCCTTTTTAAATTAAATGTTTTAAGTGTTATCAGTTTATTCCAATCAAGATGGCCTCAGGTGTGCCATACGTTCGTCATATGTAAGACAGTAAGCACTCTGGTTGTTCTTAAGAACACTCTGGGACATTCTGTCATTGGGCTATACTTGGGCTACATCTGGGTGATATTTGTGCTACATTTGGGCTCTTTTGTCTCTGGTGGCCATCTTGGGAGACTTATTTGTTATGAAGTTTCCTAGTTTCCTCATTTACTACAGTCTCCTCAGTAGGAAATACTTTCAGTTTTTTACTTTGATTCCATCAAGAAGGCATTCAGATGTGTCACACATTTGCCATAAATTCAGAATGTTAGCACTCTAGTTGCTCATTAGATCACTGTAGTAAAGCTACTGCTCACCAGGGAAGTCTGCTGCTGGTATTGAAAGTGCATGTTTCAGTGTGCATATCAGAATTTTTTAATGAAATAGAAGAGGATTTGAGAAGTCACTCAAAATGTGCCCTAATTTTTCTTTCTGCAGCACTAATCATACTTCCTATGGCAAAATAAACCCCCTCATTTTGTTCCTTTTTAAATTAAATGTTTTAAGAGTTACCACTTTATTCCAATCAAGGTGGCTTCAGGTGTGCAATACGTTTGTCATAAGTAGAACTGTTAGCGCTCTAGTTGTTCTTTAGAACACTCTCGGAAGCTGCAGTAGAACACAAAGGAATCAACTGACAGTCTCTGCCCTTGTTGGATGTACATGTTTTACTGAGAATGTCAGACTTCATTCTCACATGACTGAGAAAGATAATGTGAATTTAGAGAAAATATGCTCTAAGTTTACCTCATAGATCACCTTCCAAACCTCTGTGGGAAAAGCATGAGAAAATAGTTTTCTCTCAAACATGATTCATGATATCCCAGCAGAAGGCTTTTTCACATGGTAAAATCACCTTAGAACACACCACAATTCCTAAAATGAGTATGGTACCATCAACAAATGATTTATAATGTAACTAAAGTCTTAAAACCTTCTATTAACTGCAATGCTTTTTAATGAGGTGCTATCATGTATATTGGTCCCAAGATGGATGCCAACACTTCTTGGATGAAGTCCTGACAGCCAATCAGATCAACAAATGGGGCAGACCAGTCAGCTGCTGTGTTAAACATTTCGGGGTGATTCGTCAAGCGGGGGCCAAGAAAAAAGGGTGGTCCCAAAGTGCATTTTCCCCATGTTAATTTCCATAGGAATTTAGAAACAGGTTATGTAGTGAGGACTCCCTTAATACGTACATACATTGTTAAGTTAGCATAACCGCGTTAGAGGTTAGAAAGCCATCTTGCCGCTTTTGCGCACGACACTGCGTTTACATGTTATTGCTTAAACAAACTGCTGACTCGAGCTTTGCCTCACACGGAAGCAATCTGTTGTTACCATCCCGAGCTCTGCGCAGCGACCTTGGTCTGTACATGGCGTGACAAAACAGTCTGGTTTGTTAGACAATGCATGTTTTCTACTCTAGGTTGATCGACCCACTATTTAGACATAACACACAGGCAGCTGTAAATACCTGAAAGATTGGTGCTTTTAATATCACAGACATCATGTTTATTATTCAGACCGAAGACGAGCCTTCCTGCGAGAAGACTCCTGATGCTCCTGTGATGTGATTTCACTAAGCTGATCTTTGAGGTATGGGGTCCCCTATTCAAGCCTAAGAGACCTTCTATTAGCATAATAATAATATTAGCTTCTTAGTAAAGGGTAGGTGGTAGTTTCCACTGTCATTATAACATGATCACCCCTTTTATATTCTATGGTATTGTAACGATGCTGATGGTTTTGATTATAATCATTTGTCTGCTTGTATTAGCCAAAGTACTGCATCTTAGGAAACGTGGTCTATAAAAATAAACTCTTTTTATTTTCACCGTGTCTCTGTTGATTCTTGTTGTGGACTGATGTGAGAATAATATACGAACAGGTCTTTCCGATTCCCACCATTCCTGAGAGTATACTGAGTCGCTTGTTCTGGGTTGTCTTTTCATTGGGATCTCTGAGCCTAATCTCGGATAACGAATGGGACACTAATGCTAGCCGGATACTGGGTTCTGGGTTCTGAGGTGAATTTCTGGTACACCACAATTCACTGAGGTCCTGGGGTTCTACGCATAGTTCTGTGTATAAGCAGAATCCCTGCAACATGGCGCACCTAACGTTTGGTCTATGAGTTGAAACGCCTTAGCAGTGCTTGTATTCGTCCACAACACCCTCATTCTTGTTTCCGGATAACAAGTCTGACGGATTTAAACCTACCTAGTTCTATTGATATAGGTTCCTTCAAGCTTGATCATTAAAAAGGTTATTGAACCCTTGTGCTACTGATAGTATCGAGTGTAGCTTGTCCTTATGTCGGTGGAAATTGCGGCGCATAGCCGAGCAGCTCTGAAACGTCATTTGACGCAGTATGGGGTGGGCGGACCCCATACATGATGCTCTTCGGAATCAGAATGTTTGTTCCAGACCTTGATGGTCTAGACATGGCGGCGTCGACCGCACCCTTTGACGTGATGATCACTGTGCTGTTTTGCAGACTGTACAAGAAGCCAGAGACACTCTTGCGAAGGAACACTTGCCCTCCACATCTGAAGCTGAGGTTCAGATTCCGGTAGTCGGCTGGCTACCCCGAGTTGGAGACCTGGTCCGTGAGAAGGTGGAGAACAAGAAGGAGTTCGGCCCCTCTTATCGTGCACCGGTTCCAGTGCTTGGAGTGCAGGGTACAAGAACAGTCATTTTACCTCCACTTCCTGGTCGAAAAGAAAACAGGTACATCTCTGTTGACAATGTCAAACTTCAGCGAGTGGCCGATACTTCTTAGTCTGACTCCAGCAGTTTCATGCCAGACGATGCAAAGAAATTCAATGTTGGTTCCTGCTTCTAACACCTTGTCTGATGTTGCCATCGAGATGCAGTCAGTTACTGATCCCCTGTTAATACCACCGGCTGGTGGTCTGCCCGAAGAGACTGAGTATGCTTATCCTACAAATGGTCACTCACCTGTTTTACAATCTACGGTGCTTGACCAGTCCCGTTTCTCCTTTGACACTAACTCTTTGCCCTCAACTCCCCCATCGAACATTGCTGTTTTTGCGAGCTGGTTTAAAAGACATTTTTTGGTTGCCCCTTGGACATACATCTGGTTGTTGCTTTTCAGTGTTTTTTTGTTAATGTCCATTGGGTTTGTAATAGTTTTTTTCCGTTTGGTGGATGGACACTATCTCAAAGAGAGATCTGCAATTAGACTTATCAATGGAACTTTGGCCCCCCACTCCTCGTCCCACATCATGAAAAGGGAGCAGACTTTTGTGAATATTACTGCCTGGCCCGTCTTGGATGGAATCGCGTGGGATGCTGTTAAATTCCAAATTCATGGGCCTACAGAGGTCATTAATGTGCCTAATGTATTTCGTGTTTCTATGGGTGATGTGGTTAAGCAAAACATACGTTCTGATGATTGGGATGTTCACGCCATTGAAGCACTGTTTTCAGATTTGAAATATTATGCGGCTTTTGATGCTGAAGATTTATATGAAAATGCGGCTAATTATGCGGAACAATATTGTTTTCAACATTATGGCAATCACTTTCTGCATAAAGCAAACACTTTTCGTAATTTTGTAAATTTTACCCAATGGGAACACTGTCCCACCCCCTCATTCGGCAGTTCACCTACATTAGTTGATAAGTATACTTATTTTACTGATTTCAGTGTTTCCAGCCCAGCTTCCTTTTATTTTAAGGTTATGCCTGAGTCTGCCACAAAGGTTAGACTCACACACACCAAGTTACTTTATTCTAAGTCCTTTATGGACGAGTTGTCAATCAAAGGTTATGATCTATGGAAGGCTACTATTGATCTTAAATCGGTTTGGGGTTCCAAACCGTGGCAGGTTCAGGGAACTGAAGCTTTGCATCGTGCCTGTCTTGTACCAAATCATATGTTGTTTTTAAATTCAACCATCTTCCAAACCACCTGTTTCGGATTGGCCACTTCTAAACAACTAAAGTCACCTTCTGTGCCGGATCTGGGTGCTTACCCCAATTGGGATAACCACACGGATCTGTCCCTTCCTGCTTTGCAGTCATTGATTTCTAATACCTCTTTCAATATTTCGAAATTTAGTAGTGATGGATGGTTAGTTTGGCAAAGCAGTTCAGATACATGTCAACGTCGTTTTCTAGGTCTGAAACCGGGGTATACTCAGCAACGAGTGGACCCTCGGTTTGAGTCGTCACATACCGTAACTACATACTCTGTAGGAAAGTTATGTCAATCCTGGCTGCGACATTCCACCTTGGCATCTATCAAAGTTCATTTATCAAGATTACATGACAAAATAGATTTGAATGATTTTGTAAAAGGTCCTGTGGGTGTCAGATCCAAAAGGTGGGCGTATGCTATTTACAACGAAGTATGGAAACTGTCGCAAATAGAGGCAGCTTCACGTTTGAGAGCTATTGATCAGGCAAATATGGAAAAGGTATTAGCAGTTATTGATAACAGCATTAGCACTCTTTCTTCACGTATTTATACATTGGACAATATTGTTTCTTCAATTGTTGATATTGTCCATGATGATGTGTCTGTATTGTATCATGGTCAAAACCAGTTGCGTTCTGTTATGCAGTTTGCATGGACATTACAAACGTTAAAGGCAGGGAAGGTCCCCTGGGACTACTTGAATACAACATCTTTATTTCTTCCCTTTAACCGTACTGAAAAACAGCAGTTCATGTCCATGAAAGATGCTACATATTCATTGTTACATATTGAAAAATTGGAACCTTTACCTTTCTCTGTAGCGGAATTGGATACAGCCGTGTGGTTATTACATGGGTTGATAACTCTCCCGTTCGCACTTTTTAAGTTTACGTCCTGTATGAAACACTATGCTCTGGGTCGATATGAACAGCTGGGCACCGCTTTCATACATGAGGTTTGGTCCCTCCCTTTTATGTATAGATGTACAAGGGACGGTATTGAGGTTTATCTGACGGGTGAGGAATGTACAACGACACCTGATCACTCTGTAGTGTGTAGGCACATTCAGTTACACGGTGCATGTAATGTACAAGCTCCAAATTTGGCCTGCGTCCTAAAAGGTATCCCAGTGCCAGTGATTACGCCATCTTTCACGCTGCTTGCAAACGGTAGTTATTTAATTTTGAACAATGAAGCTTGCTGCGGGATGTTAGTGGGAATCCCTTACATAGTGACTGTATCGCAGAGAGTTGGCTGCTGCAATAATGTTCTATTTCCACCCCCGCATGGGCGGCTGGATGTTTCCATCTGGCCTTCTATTCCGACCTTGAAGGCAGAGTTCAATAATATGAGCAGAATAAGGGCGCTATTGTCCCAAAAGGTGGTGCCATTGACTTCCTCCCGTGAAACATTCGTCCTTCACGTTGCAAATACGCGTACTGAGGTACAGGCGCTTTTGAATACTGACCTCCCCCTACATTTTGGTGCTTTGATCAAAACAATTTTCAATGCCTCGTCCACGACCGGCCTGGCTCATTTTTTTAAGCTTGTGGGCTCGGGCCTCGTGACCTCTTTCCAAACTATTTTTGGTGTGATTCCGGCATTTTTTCATTCTATTTTCTCGAGCGTCTTTGGAGGTGTCCCGCTGATTCTGGCGCTTGTGGCAGGAGTGCTACTTTTACTTTTCATACTGCGAAATGGCTGCTCTTTCTGTGCCACACGACAACCTGTCCCGTCTGCATCTTCTCCGTGACAGGATGCTTGAATATTATGGTACGCTGCGATTGGCGACTTTGAGCCTGGCGTATGGATTATCCTTCCGGTATTCCTACTTCACCTGCGTACAGCCTGTCTTTCACTGCCTAGATTGTCCCTTTGAATGGCCTTTGGATTTGTGCTTAACCAACACGGTGTCTCCGGTGCCGGATTATGATCGACTGATGAGGCCCTTAGTGTCTCACGAGTTTGCCTGTTCTGGTGTTCGGATTATGGCCTGTGGTGCGGCGCATGGTATCCTGGGTAATTGGGACATCGCAAGAGCAGCCTATGATTTCTTGAATATGAGCTATCTGGAGGAACAATTCGGTTGCCCTCTGATCGTGCTAGAGGCTCCGCTCATTGAAGAACATGTATGTTCCTTTTCTTTGATTAATTGGATGGCTGAAACTTTTCGTGGCTCTGCAAACGATTTCTTGTTGGAAGCAGTGGCCACGTATGCTGCATATACGTTCATGGATTGAGTGAACTGTGGTCCTCTAGGTTTTTTCTCCCGTGCCTTTGGACTGCTGCCCACAGCAACATTTTTTAATTTTTCCCATCACACGTTTGTGGTTTTTTGGTTTTTTCTCCCCTTTTCGGTTTTCATGTTTTCGGCTTTTGCCTGAACTATGAATTGTTTATTAATTGAATACGCCTTGTTCTGCTCTGTCGAAACTGAACTTTGCATTCTCCTTTTTCTTGCCTACTGTATAGTGCTTCGATCAAGGGGGCATTTAGTGAGGACTCCCTTAATACGTACATACATTGTTAAGTTAGCATAACCGCGTTAGAGGTTAGAAAGCCATCTTGCCGCTTTTGCGCACGACACTGCGTTTACATGTTATTGCTTAAACAAACTGCTGACTCGAGCTTTGCCTCACATGGAAGCAATCTGTTGTTACCATCCCGAGCTCTGCGCAGCGACCTTGGTCTGTACATGGCGTGACAAAACAGTCTGGTTTGTTAGACAATGCATGTTTTCTACTCTAGGTTGATCGACCCACTATTTAGACATAACACACAGGCAGCTGTAAATACCTGAAAGATTGGTGCTTTTAATATCACAGACATCATGTTTATTATTCAGACCGAAGACGAGCCTTCCTGCGAGAAGACTCCTGATGCTCCTGTGATGTGATTTCACTAAGCTGATCTTTGAGGTATGGGGTCCCCTATTCAAGCCTAAGAGACCTTCTATTAGCATAATAATAATATTAGCTTCTTAGTAAAGGGTAGGTGGTAGTTTCCACTGTCATTATAACATGATCACCCCTTTTATATTCTATGGTATTGTAACGATGCTGATGGTTTTGATTATAATCATTTGTCTGCTTGTATTAGCCAAAGTACTGCATCTTAGGACACGTGGTCTATAAAAATAAACTCTTTTTATTTTCACCGTGTCTCTGTTGATTCTTGTTGTGGACTGATGTGAGAATAATATACGAACAGGTCTTTCCGATTCCCACCATTCCTGAGAGTATACTGAGTCGCTTGTTCTGGGTTGTCTTTTCATTGGGATCTCTGAGCCTAATCTCGGATAACGAATGGGACACTAATGCTAGCCGGATACTGGGTTCTGGGTTCTGAGGTGAGTTTCTGGTACACCACAATTCACTGAGGTCCTGGGGTTCTACACATAGTTCTGTGTATAAGCAGAATCCCTGCAACAGTTACAATACAAACTGCTGAACTGAATTACACCAAATTTGGCAAAAAACTAGGTCTTGGCCTAGAAAACATAATTTTTTTTTAAATGGTGTAAATCCGTTTAGTAGTTTCTAAGAAATTAAAAAAAAATATATTGATATCTGGGTGGAGCCTAACCACACATCTCATCGTGAGATCGGATTGGCTGTCAGCACTTCATCCTGGAATTGCTGGCAGCCATCTTGGGACCAATATACTTGATAGCACCCCATTGAAATGCATTGTAGTGAATAGAAGAATTTGAGGGTCACCAAAAGGAGAAGTATAAAGGGTGATAACAGACGTTAGTTATATTAGAATTCATTTGTTGATGGTACTGTAAATAACTCTCCTGAGACGTGAACATGAAGAAAGAATAAGTCCTCTATTAGATTCACCAACACAGGCTCCACTTGAGGCGGAGCGCAGGGTATGAGGCCACTCCATGAGTCATCAGCTGTCAGCTGTCAAATTGCCAACATATAGCTCATGACAGCCGGTGGTGGTACGTTGTCCACGCAGGGACACAAGAATGAACTACCAACATACGGTGTCTTCGCAGGGACACACGAGTATAAACATAACACATTTTCCCCCTTAGGAAAGGAAAGAGAGAGAGAGAGAGAGAGAGAGAGGGAGGGAGAGAGAGAGAGAAAGATGAATGAAGCTAACAACTACAAGATAAATGCGTGTGTGCAATGTAATCCGAGGGTTTTACAGGAGGTAACAACCTTCTTTCTGCTCTGCTAGTGCTGATAGGGAGAGTGATGTCATGCAAAGGTGTGGAGGGCAGCTGCCTTCCAACTCTGCCTGTGATGTTGCGATCAGGTAAAACATGCACAGGTGCGGCCATGGGCTGCAAAGTCATGCTGAGTGTTGTGGTATTTGAGGTGAAGGGCTCATAGTCAGATTCCTCGTCAGACACACCAGTGGGGGCACTGCTGGGTTTACTGGTTATGGGAAGCTCACTGGAGGGATGTAAGGGCAAGGTACTGTCTGGGTCCCTTAAGGTTTGTCTGCAAAGGGAGAGGGCAGAGAAGTGCCACACTTTACCGTCGCTCAGGAGAGTGGAATCACAAAACACCTTGTGTACTGTTAGGGGTGGGGAGTACCTAATCCTGGCCTTTGCTTATGTGCCCACTTCTCTTGATCCTGACAGTGTCCCCGACGTGGAGCTCAACTGGTTTGCAACCATGCTTAAGGTCGTACCTGACTTTGCAACTGGATTGTGCCTGTACCAATCTTTCCCTTACACGGTAGGCTGACCAGTGTACTCTTTTGGCGGCTTTGACCCAACCCACATTGTCTTTGGACAATGGTGTCCTGCCCCGCATAAATTCAAACGGGCTGTGGTTAGCCAGTAGTGTCAATCAGAGAGATGCAATAAGCCCAAAGTGTTTTGAGAATTTCCTGTCTCCAACTTAGGTTGTTACTACAGGCCAACTGGACTATACCTTTGATGACCCTGTTAAAGCATTCAACGGCACCGTTGCCCGCTAGATGGTAAACAGAAGTGGTCTTATGCTCTATTTGGTTTCTTTGCATGTAAGTCTTGAATATGTCTGACATAAATTGGGGCCCATTGTCACTGACAATCTGTTTGGTGAGACCTTCGTGTGTGAATATGTCGTCTAAAAATCTAACTATGCATTCAGAATCAGGTTTTTTGACAAACTTTAGTTCGGGCAACTTAGTAAAATGTTCTATAACGACGATTATGTACTACTGTTCCATTTGTTCTACAATGGGACCCATGACATCCATTCCAATACTCTCTCAAGGCATGGAGGGGCACGCAATGGGATGCAGTGGTGGTCTGAAAGTGACCTACGTTTTATCTGAGTTGAGGCATAGGGTGCAATCCCTGAATATCCTTTCTACTGCCAAACTAATGCCGGGCCACCAATATCTATTTTTAACCCTGCTCTTGGATTTCCCTATGCCTAAATGTCCTTCATTGTTACAGCAAACAAATGATGGATGGAATGCTGACAATGCAAACATTCTCCCCCAGTCAAAAGATCTGGGTTGAATCCATTGTTCTTTTGCCCACTACGCCACCCCAGTTTGGACCCAGCCATATGCAAATCAGTCTTGACCCTGTGCTCCATGGGAACAGTCCAGACCGAACTGCCAGGCCAGGTCCTCCCTGGACCGGAAACAAGCATCCTAGCACCAGTTTCAGGGTATGTCACCCTTCTTCAGCCAGGCTAGCTTGAGTCCAGTGGCACAGTGAGCAAGGGACCCACGTCTGGGCATCCCCTTCACACTTAGGGCGAAAAGTGTTACAGCAAACAAATGATGGGCAGAATGCTGACAATGGAAACATTCTTCCCCAGTCAAAAGATCTGGCTTAACTCCATCGTTCTTTTGCCCACTACGCCACCCCAGTTAGGACTCAGCCGTATGCAAATTAGTCTTGACCCTGTGCCCCATGGAAACAGTCCCGAACAAACTGCCAGGCCAGGTCCTCCCTGTACCGGAAACAAGCATCCTGGGTCCGATTTCAGGGTATGTCACTCTTCTTCAGCTGGGCTAACTTGAATACAGTGGCACAGTGAACAAGTGACCGACGTCTGGGCATACCCATCCCATTTAGGGCAAAAAGTGTTACAGCAAACAAATGATGGATGGAATGCTGACAGTGCAAACATTCTCCCCCAGTCAAAAGATCTGGGTTAAATCCATAGTTTTTTTGCCCAATACGCCACCCCAGTTTGGACCCAGCCATATGCAAATCAATGTTGACCCTGTGCCCCACGGGAACAGTCCAGACCGAACTGCCAGACCAGGTCCTCCCTGGACAGGAAACAAACGTCCTGGGCCCAGTTTCAGGATATGTCACCCTTCTTCAGCCAGGCTAGCTTGAATCCAGTGGCACAGTGAGCAAGGGACCCACGTCTGAGCATACCCATCCCACTTAGGGTGAAAAGTGTTACAGCAAACAAATGATGGACGGAATGCTGACAATGCAAACATTCTCCCCCAGTCAAAAGATCTGAGTTGAATCCATCATTCTTTTGCCCACTACACCACCCCAGATTGGACCCAGCCATATGCAAATCCGTCTTGACCCTGTGCCCCATGGGAACAGTCCCGACCGAACTGCCAGGCCAGGTCCTCCCTATGTATGTATGAACGCTTTTAACAATATGGAGAGATTTATGGTTGAATCATGTAATAGTGTGCTGCTTTATATTTGGCTAGGCCCAACACTCATGCAGTTATAAAAACACTCAAGTACTACCCATGCAGTCTTTGAATGATCCAGGCACAACACATGCACTACTGTAATCACTCAGGCATTACTGTTGAACTCATGCAATCTTCTAGTCACTACCTATGCACTCATTCAATCACCAAGGTATTACTCAGCACTCTTTCAATCATGTAGTCAGTACTAATGCACTTTTATAATCACCCAGGCACTACCTATGCACTCATGCAATCACCCAGGTATTACTCATGCACTCTTTCAATCACCCAGCCACTACTCATGCACTTATATAATCACCCAGGCACAACCGTTGCACTCCTTCCATCACTGAGGCACCACCCTTGTACTTATGTAATCACTCAGCCAGTAGTCATGCTGTTATGAAATCACCCAGGCACTACCTTTGCACTACTTTATTCACTCAGGCTCTACCTCAGTAGTCCTGCAATCACCCAAGAAGTACCCATGCAGTTATAAAATCACCCAGTCACTTCCTATGTAATCATGTAAATCCCCAGATATTACCCCTGTAGTCATGCAATCACCCAGGTGTTACCTATGTACTTCTTTAATCCCCTAGATGTTACCTCTGTACTCATGCAATCACCAATGCATTAACTTTACAGTGCTTCATTCAGCCAGTCACAATCTTTCCACTCTTTCAATCACACAGGCACTACTCTTGTACTTATGTAATCACTCAGCCAGTACTCATGTACCTATAAAACTACGCAGGCACTACCTTTGCACTCCTCTAATCCCTCGGGTAGTACCTTAGTACTTTTGTAATCACCCAGACAGTACTCATGGACTTATAAAGTCACCCATTCACTTTCTATGTATTACAGTAATCCCTCATATATTACCCCTGCAGTTATGCAATCACCAAGGCACTACTTATGTACTAACTCTGTAGCCGTGCACTCATGCAGGTTGTACCTATGTTGATAAGAATTCACCCAGGCAGTATGTTACCACTCCTTTCTTCACTCAGGCACTAACTCAGTAGTCGTGCAATCAGCCAAGAAATACTCATGCACTTATAAAATGGCCCAGGCACTGCCTTTGCACTCCTGTAATTACTCAGGTAATACTTTAGTACTTCTGTAATCACCCAGGCAGTACTCATAGAGTTATAAAATATTGTATACATATTTCTTTTAGATATGATGTTGGTTTGAAAACGTAGAGACATATGTATGCATGCTTCTTAGAATATGGAGAGACTTGTATTTGAGTGATGTAATAGTCTGCTGCTTTATATTTTGCTAGGCCCAATAGTTACGCAGTTATAAAAATATTCAAGTCCTACCCATTAATTCTTCTATTAATCCAGGCAGTACATATGCACTGTTGTAATCACTCAGGCATTAATCCTACACTCATGCAATCACCCAGGCAATACCTATACACTCATACAATCACCAAGGTATTACCCATGTACTCTTTCAATCATGTAGCCACTACTCATGCACTTATATAATCACCCAGCACTATTTCAATCACAGAAGTACTACCCTTGTACTTATGTAATCACTCAGCCAATAGTCATGCTGTTAAGAAATCACTCAGGCACTACCTTTGCACTCCTTTATTCACTCAGGAACTACCTGAGTAGTCCTGCAATCATCCAATAAGTACCCATGCAGTTATAAAATCACCCAATCACTTCCTATGTAGTCATGTAAATCCCCAGATATTACTCCTGTAGTCATGCAATCACCCAGGCGTTACCTATGTACTTCTTTAATCCCCCAGATGTTACCCCTGTACTCATGCAATCACCCACGCATTAGGTATACAGTGCTTCATTCAGCCAGCTACTATCTTTACACTTTCAATCAGGCAGGCACTACTCTTGTACTTATGTAATCATTCAGCCAGTACTCGTGTACTTATGAAACGCCCAACTACTATCCATGCAGTCTTCCAATGATGTAGGCACTACATATGAACTACTGTAATTACTCAGGCATTACTGCTGCACTCATACAATCATCAAGGTATTAACTACGCAGTATTTCAATAATGTATCCACTACTCATGAATTTATATAATCACCCAGCACTACCGTTGCACTCATGCAATTACCCAGGCATTATCCCTGTAGTCATGGAATCACCTAGGAATTATTGCTGTAGTATACAATTACACAGGCATTACCAAAGCTTTTCTTGAATCATCCAGGGACAACAGTTGCTCTCTTCAAATCACCCAGGCACTATGCCTGTACTCTTTGAATCATCCAACCAGTACCTATGCACTTATAAAATCACCCATGCACTATCTCTGCACTCCTCCAATCACCCAGGCACTACTACTACACTCATACAACCTTACACACATTACTCCTGCACTCATGCAATCACCCATACTTTACTTACGCATGCCGCCAATCTCCTAGACATTACCCTTGCACTTATGCAATCACCCTGGCATTACACATGCACTCTTTCAATTACTTAGACAGAACACATGGACTCTGTACCTCTGTTCTTTCTTTCTGCACTTATTTTGTGTCTTTCTGCTTGTGTTGCTTCTTTCTGTACTCCTTTTAGGTCTTCCTGCAGCCCTGTTTCCTCTTTCTGCATCCGTGTTACCTCTTTCTACACCTCTGTTAATTCTTTCTGCACTTTTTTTTAGTTTTTTCTGTACATGTCTTGTTTCTTTCTGCGCCTTTAATGCCTCTTTCTTCACCTCTCCTCTCTTGTTGTATCCCTCTTGCCTCTTTCAACACCTCTGTTGCTTCTTTCTAAATCCTCTAGCTTCTTTGTACACCTCTGTTGCTTCTTTTTGCACCCCTCATGTATCTTTCACACTGTCTTTGGTCTTTCTGCACCCCTCTTGCCTCTTTCTGCACCTTTGTCTGCAGTGTCTGACATACTTTTGGAATGCAATTAAAAATATTTTTTTATTTATGTATGAGAATATTTGTATATAATTATTTTATTAATATTAAATGATTTAATGAAAGTATTTAAACTTTTCTTTCTTTTCAGATACTCACCATTACTATTAATAAAGATTCAGTATCGCAAGAAAAGATCAAAAGAAAAGTAAAGAAAGAAAAGAGTACAATTGAAAAGAAACAGAAAAGGAGAAATCAGACAAAGTACAACATGTGACATTGAAGAAAAAGGCTTCTGGTAAGAGAACTAAAGAATTTGTTAAAAGAGTTTTAAAGAAGATTACGAATTTAGAAAATGGAGAAAAGAAAAAGAAAATTAGTACAACCATTCAGAAGGAAACAAAAAAATGAAATATTAATAGCAAATCATGTTTTGGGAAAATAATCTACGATGAAAGAAGGATGAAACAGTATAAGGATATTAGGAAATGAATGTTTAAAAGTAGAGTACCGCAAAAGTTTATGAAAGATTGCAAAAAATATAAAAGAAGATCTGCATTTTACAAGAAAAAGCATCAGATTGAAAGTGTAGTGGAAAACGCTTTTGAATTAAAAAGAAGATTGTTTATATTAGTTCTGAATATTAGTTCTGAAAAGAATGACAACATTAAATAAAACAACGTGTTTTATGAAGGAGAAAAGTAAAAGAAAAAGACTTTTCCAAAACGTTTTGGGTGAATGGAAGCACACTTCTAGTACAGAACCTTTTTTTAATGAAGAAAGCTATTTTCAACAAAATACATTAGTTCACGCAGTTGATATCATTGGTTGTTCAATTGAAAAAGAAAAGATGGTTCCTAGAAATGTAGAAGAAGTAATAGCTGAAGAAGTTCAAGGGAGACGTTCACAAGCTCCAGTGTATAGGTGGATTGTAGTAGTATTTGTAGTATACCACAGGAATCTATTGATATTTTACAAAATTTCATACAAGAGTATGGTAAAAAAAAAAGTGTTCACAAGAATATTAAGATGTTGCAAGGACTAGATCTTTGTAAAGTGAGAAAATATACTGGCTTGCAGGGTCATTCTCTGGCCATTCTTTCTAGAAAAGTGTGCCAAAGTACTTTTCATCATTTGAGAATGTAAGCAGTACATCACTCAGGAATGCGGATGTTAGTAAGAAGATCGTACTATGTAAATAGCGCTGCATTATGTTTAAGTGAAATAAACACTGCTCTTTTGCATGGTTCAGTATTGGATGTAAAAAAAATTGTGTTGATATACAGTTTCGTTTCTTTGGTCCTGAAGAGTAGTGTAGAGAAAGTGAGAGTTTCATAAGTGTAGGTGTTGAAGAAGAGGTGAAAGATAATAGTACTCAGAAGTTTGCTGAAGAAATTACAAAGTTTAAGGTAGTTTGTTGTGAAAAACCAAACTATGTTTGTATCTGTTGTCGACGTACTCACTATTGAAGTCAAACTAGGAATGTTGATGTGTATTTAAAAAGAAAAAGGAAAACAATGATAAGTGGGAGCAATTTTGTGCTTATTTGTTGTGGAAGGTCGATTTGAGTTGGGTAGTGATCAACGTATTTGTAAATATTGTTACAGCAAACTAGTGGAGAATAAAATGCCAGCTAGAGATGTACATAATAACCTAGAGTTGGTAGGTATTCCTTCAGAACGAGTATATTTAAATACATATGAATCTGTTCGCATTCGGTCTGTGCACCCGTTTCAGGCTATTGTTCGTATGGAGCCTAAAACAGGTAAGCTGCCTCCAACAGATTTACAAAGAGGGTTAAAAGGAAGAGTTGTGTATTTACCTTTAGATTTTAAGAAAAATATTGAAACTGTTGGTGTTGCGAGAGAGGAAAGTGAACCTGTAGTTATTCTAGTTAATGGTGTACCAAGAAAGAGTCGGAAAATATGGCAAGAGTTAGTAGATGTCACCAATCCTCAAAAAGCTGCATTATATCATATAAAAAACAATATTTATTATAAAAAGATACACGTGGGCGAAGAAGAAATATCTTTAGGAGATGATACAGAAAATTCAACTGGCCAAATCAAAAATGTGGATGTCTCCAGGAGTGAAGAAATTTATGAACATTATAGTATGCATCCTTTACATTCAAAAGAAGCGATTGGAAATACTATTGAATTATTCCAAATGAAGAAAGCGAAGGGAACTCCTATGAGTGTTTGGGAAAGAAGTTTAGAAGCCCATTGTTTTCCCCACTGGCAAAGGTGGAAGGTATGATGAACGACCCATGCAGATTCCAGCTTCAGAATATCGTTCAACAAGATTGTACTCAGAAGATCCAAGATTTCGACCATGTATTCCATATATATTTCATCTTCTGTTTGAAAGTGACATGTCTGGACTTTCATATGCAGTGAATCACATATTAAAAACAGGATTTCATCTTACACATGTTTTTGTCAAGGAATTAATGGACAACGTACAACAAAGAGACGGTCATTTAGAATCTCAGTTGATTAATTTGATGGCGTGTCAACGTGGTACTAATGAGTATTGGTATCGTCATCATGGAGAACTTAAATGTAAGTTATGATTTATTTGAATTTCTACGAGAAGCAAATTCAAATATTGAAAACATGGAAGTGAACACGGCTGCAGAACTGTGTTCCTTGGATCCTGTAAATGTGTGCAGATATTTTAATCATAGGTTTCAAGCTATGATGTCTTTTATCTGCAATTAAAATACCCATCTCTTGGAGAAGTTATTAATTTCTTTTGGAGAAAGGAGTATCAAGCCAAAAGTGCTCCTCATATACATATACATATGCTATTATGGATCAAGGATGCACCTCAATTTGGAACCGATTCTGATGAGACTGTTATATCTTTCATTGAAGACTATGTTACCTGTGCTATTCAAAAAACACCTTAAGACAGCAAGTTTTACGGTTTCAAAGTCATCGACGTGGGAAATATTGTTTGACGGAAATACAAGTCAAAGGAAAAATGTATACAAAATGTTGTTTTGGATTCCCACGTCCAGTAATTTCCAAAGGAAGACTCAACAGTTTCATGTCAGCAGTGAGGCATACTATAACTCCAAAATCTCCAAAGAATACTTACAATATAAAAAGAAGTGAAGATTCAAAGTATATTAATGATTACAATCCAGTGAATTTGAGGATGTGGAATGCAAACATGGATATCCAGTATGTTGCAGATAATTCAATTGCTGTTGCTCGCTATGTTATATCATATATAACAAAATCTGAAAAGACAGACTTGAAAGAAATGTGGGAAGAAATTTCACAAGAGAACACTCTTAGTAACAAATTGTACAGCTATAGTTTGAAGATGCTTTCCCATCGAGAGATTGGATCGTACAAATGTTTGGATCGGTTGACATCTGCAAGTTTATATTCAAAGTCAAAAGGAATCATTTGGGTAAGTCTAGGTCTTGCTGCAACACGAAATCGAGGATTGAAATCTATACAAGAAATTGAATACTTAGCATTAAATTTACTGGAAAGTACAGATATTGTTAAAACAAACATGTTGGATACATACGATCATAAAAGAAGTCCACATCTGGAAAACATATGTCTCTATGAAGTACTGCAATAGTACAGCTTTAAGAGAAACGTTACAGAAAATATAAATGAAAAAAAATATGCCGTAATTGGATGTGATGGATGTTTGGTAAAACATACCAAAGGAAATCTTATTAATCACAGGAAACTCAGTTGTGATACTGGAAATTTTTCTATTTAGCACTTCTGCAACTCTTCAAGCCTTGGCGTACCAAAGTGGAATTATCTACAAATGTTGAATGAAGAGATTGAACAAGAAACTAGTACTGCAGCTGAAATTACTAGAGACAGTTCTCTAGATAGTCAAAGTTCTGGTCCACTAAGTCAAGACCCGCTAGGACAACCAATTTCTGAAAATGAAGCAGCAATGGCCAAACGGCAATACAACAAGCACAACAGGATATTATGGAGTTGGGAAACTTGGAAGAACAACTAAATACTGAACAGAAACAAATATATCAGCAAGTTACACAACAGATAGAGAATGATTTACTTCATGAAAAAAAGAATGCAACTGCACATCATTTAAACCTATTTGAATGTATATTAGTGGTCAAGCTCGTACAGGAAAAAGTTTCTTAATTAACGTTTTGACCAGTTATCTACAGAAAACCACTGAATCACATTTATCTTGTGTTGTAACCACTCCAACTGGGTTAGCAGCACACAACATTAAAGGGATTACATTACATTGTTTACTGATGCTACCAGTTGAACATGAAAATAAGTTGGAATATCACAAGCTATCTGGAGAAGCTTGTTATGAAGTTTCAAGAGTACTAAATAAAATGAAACTTCTGATAATTGATGAGGTGAGCATGGTCTCAAACATAATGCTTACCTTTGTACATTTAAGAATGCAACAGATTTGAAAAACAGATATTGATTTTTTATTTGCAGGAAAACATGTAATTGTATTCGGCAATCTATTACAACTTCTCCTGTGAAAGGGCAACCAGTTTTTAAAACACTTGTCCATGAAGACACCAGGACATCTTTGGGAAGTATTGGACATGTGAACATTTGGTCTCTTTTTGAATATGGAGAACTTATTAAGAATATCCAACAAGCAAGTGATGAACATTATGGAAACATTCTTCAAGATATTAGAATTGGTGAATAGACAAAAGATGGTAAAGAAGCTTTACAAAGTCGACTACTAACAAACTTATTTCCAAATGAAAATATTGCAAGTGAAATAATGTACAAACAACTTAAAGAAAAGAAGTCTATAGTTTGTCTAATGCCAACACTGCAAGAGTGCTCGACATTCAATCAAGAACTTTTGAAACTGGAGAAACAACCAATAGTTAAAATGGAAGCCATTGATAAAATGGAACACAAAGGAGTTACTATTCGTCTGTCAAAGAAATTACAGTTAAAATTAGATTCTTTGGAAAAATCTGTATCTAAGACCACTGGTTTGGAAAAGACTTTATATGTATGTGTAAACTGTCTGGTAATATTACGGCGTAATTTAGATGTTGAAAAAGGTTTAGTGAATGGAGCAATGGGAAAAGCTGTTGATTATGTAAATTTTCAGAACAGAGATGGAATTGAATTTTTGAAGATTACATTTCATCAGATTGAAGAGGTAAAACAGATTGGACGTTGTGCTGTTCATTTTTTGCTTGTTAAAGATTTGTATCTTCGTAGAAAACAGTTTCCTCTTTCTTTAGCATTTGTGGTGACCATTCATAAATCTCAAGGTTTAAGTGTAGACAGTGGTTTGGTAATTATTGGAAGTACAGTTTTTAAAGAGGGTATGGCACATGTTTCATTGTCTCGAGTAAGAACATTATCTGGATTGTATTTGATTGATTTTGATGAGAAAAAGGTTAGTGCAGATGCAAATTGTGTAAGAGAATATAATCGGTTAAGAAGACCCTATGCTCCTAACTTAGGTGAATTTCCCATACATGAAAACGTGTAGAATGTCCAAAATGAAAATATGAGAAACACTCTAGTGAGGTTGGAAAGATGAAAACAATTTAAGAGAATGTTCAGGTTGGAAAGAAAATGAAAATGGACACTGTTGATGATATTGTAGGATACCAGTTAGAAAATAGTTCAGGTATCAACTGGTATGCTAATGTAATTGTGAACGTCGTGTTTTTTCTAGAAAATCTTCATCATCAAATTATGGAAAATCAAGAAAAAGATTCTGTTCTTTGTTACATTATATTTTTGAAAAGTTGAAAACTGATAAACCTAAAATCCATACTGCTTCTGGCATTGAGCATCTTTAGGATATATGTTCTGGTTCTTCACAATTCACACTTAATGTACAACAAGATGCTCGAGAATTTCTTATGTTTATGCTTGCAGTATTGGAAAATGAAGGAATACAAATTGAAAATCTGTTTGGACTACGTTACAGATGGCATCATAAATGTGAAGACTTCTATTTTCTTCTACCACTGAAATAGACACTGAACGGTTCATATATTTGACAATACCAGATTGCAAAACAGTGTCTCTTAACAAATTAGTAATATCATCTAATTAAGATATGAAATGTACTCACTGCAAATCAGAAATGTTGTCAACATTATTTATAGAAAGATTTGGACAATATGTCATTGAATGCTACAACGTTGTACAGCAGATGGAAGAAAAATGGAAACCAAAATAAAAGAATTTGTGACAAGTCAAGTGTCAATGTCAGGAAGAACTTTTAAAGCAGTGGCTATTATTTTCTATGATGGACCTAGTACAACATCTGGACTCTATACTGTGTATTTAAGATGTGATAAAGGATGGACACATTGTAATGATGCCCATTTGGAATTCAAATGTCTTGCAAATTACCAAATTCATATCTGATATTTTTGATGTCAAAGATTTGAAAACATCATTCGGCCTATTGGGAAGATGTAAACATGAATTAACGAGTTTATTTTGGATATTCTCAATGCAAATGATTTGGGGAGATGTGAATAATTAGTGTTTAGAATTTCTGTTCTTTGATATTGCATTTGGAAAATTGTGTTTGAAAGAAGTTGTTCATATATTTGATCTTTGTATTATATGCAGTGTAAATGAGAGTGATAATTTTTTTAAATGTAAACAGATAGTTGAACTTGTTGTAAATATTTTTAAAAGAGATTTGAGGGGTGACAGTTAGGTCAGTTGTTCTTTGCGGAGACCCAAATGCCAGGGCACAAAGAGATGACATTTACCTTGATCATTTGCCTGGGGAGGCAGGTGGGTTGCTTATGACTTTGATGAGGATACCCCTGGGAGAGAACTAGGATTACAGGTATGTAATTTATCCTTCTCTTCCTGGGAGATTCTCATCAATAGTCATAAGCACATGAATCGAGTAGCAACCCCATCCCCTCTTCCTGCGGGCAAATGATAAGCATAAAATGAAACAGACATTGATAAAAACATCATAACTCCAATCAAGCTAGCATTGGAACAGAATCCTCAAGGAGGCTTGACCTACTTGGGTATCCGCTATGGAGTCAGAATCGAGACAGTAGTGTCTATTAAACGTATGTACCCACTTCCAAGTCGCTGCCTTGTAAATCTCGGCCAGCGGTACATTGTGTAAGAAGGCTATTGTAGCCGCTTTTCCTCTAGTGGAGTGAGCTTTAGGGGAAACCAATAGAGGCTTGTTCGCCAATTGATAAGCCAGTTTAATGCAGAACACTATTCACCTCAAAATATATCGTTTGGAGGCTGGAAAACCTGCCCATATGGCACCATAGTTTATAAACAATTGGTCAGACTTTCTAATGGATTTTGTTCCCTCCAAATAGAATTTGAGAACCCTCTTGAGGTCTAGTGAGTGAAGAGACCTTTCTTCTGGTGTAGCAGGATTGGGAAAAAAAGAGGGGCAAGAAATTGTCTGACACCACTTTTGGTAGGAAAGAAGGATGAGTCCTCAAAACCACCCTATTGTGATGGAAAACCATATATGGTTCCTTCAAGCAGAGTGCCTGGATTTCACTCACTCTGAATGCTGATGTAATAGCCACCAGAAAAGCCACTTTCCATGTTAGGTGCTGTAACGTGGCCTTATGAATGGGTTCGAAAGGAGGACCCATCAATTTGGACAAGACTAGATTCAACTCCCAAGGAGTAGAAGGAGGTCGGACAGGGGGAAAAACCTTCTTCAACCCCTGAAGGAAATCCTTGACCACCTGAAGCTGAAAGAAAGAAGGTTGGTTAGGTGACTTTCTATAGGCTGTAATGGCCACCAAATAAACGTTTATAGATGTGCACTTTAAGCCTGATTTGGCTAAATAAAGAAGATACAGCAATATTACCTCCTCTTGCCCGCTAGTAGGACTACAACCATCACGCATACACCACAAGTAAATTCTCTTCCATTTAAAAGATTAAGAACTCCTTGACGACGAACTCTTTGACTCCCTCAAAATGTCCATACAGTCCTGAGGGAGCTTCAAGTGTCCGTACTGCAGGACCTCAGGAGCCATGCTGCCAAGCTCAGTGAGGGAAGGCTGGGGTGCAGAATCTTGCTGCCCATTATGGTCAGAAGGTCCGGCCTGCACGGAAGCTTCCTGTGCGGACAGATCGAGAGCTGTAAAAGGTCCGGATACCACCATTGGCGAGGCCAGTCCGGTGCTATCAGGATCATCTTCATCCTGGATCAGATGAGCTTGGTCACCACCTTCGGGATGAGAGGAAGGGGCGGAAAGGCGTATGCAAACGTCCCGGACCAGTCTATCAAAAGAGCATTCCCTCTCGTTCCTGGCCGGTAAAATCTGGACGCAAAGGCGGGGTATTTTCTGTTTAGATCGTCTGCAAAGAGGTTGATGGATGGACAACCCCATTGATGAAAGATGTCTGCCACCACCTCGTCGTTGAGCACCCAGTCTTCTTGTTCTATGAAGTGCCAACTGAGAGTGTCTGCCCGCATGTTCTGTTCTCCTGGCAGATGCACCGCTGTGATCAAGAGGTTCCTGGCCAGGAGCCAGTGCCAGATCGCTTGAGATTCCAGTGACAGCAGGCGAGAGCGTGTTCCTCCTTGTTTGTTTAAGTAATACATGGTGGTTATATTGTCAGTTTGTATCAGTATCGGACTGAATCGATGGATGGAATGCCTTGAGGGCTAGATGAACCGCCCGCAGTTCTAACATGTTTATATGATAGGTCTGCTCTTTTCTCGACCATCTGCCCTGAGTCGGCAGGTGACCCAGGTGCGCCCCCCATCCCTGAAGAGATGCATCCGTGATCAGGGATTGTTTTGGGAGACGTTGATGGAAAGGGACTCCCACTAGGAGATTCTTCGGCAGAGTCCACCAGACAATGGGCCTCTTCGCTGATTGGTCCCATTTGTCCTCCAGATCCTGCTGTAACATTCTCATTCTCAATCTGGAGTTAGGGATGAGAAAAATGCAAGAGGCCATCGACCCCAGTAGTGATGCCACTTGCCGCACTCATGGTTGATGTGCTTGAAGGAGGGTATTGCATTTGTTTCTCATCGATAACAGTCTCTCCTCTGAAGGAAGCACTTTTCCTAGGCCGGAGTCCAGAGTGGCACCCAGAAAGTGGAGAGTTTGAGTGGGCTGATGAACTGATTTCTCCATGTTCACATGAAGGCCCAAGAGGTGTAGTAGATTTAAGCAGGTGGGATAGTGGTTCTTCACCATGTGAGGAGATGAACCCATCAACAGCCAGTCGTCCAGGCATGGATACCCATGGCGCAGATTTGAGGCCAAATGGTAAGACTCTGAACTGGTAATGTTTTGCGCCTACCATGAATCGCAGGAACTTGCGATGACGTGGAGCAATTGGAATGTGGTAGTACGCATCTTGGAGATCTATCTAACACATCCAATCCCCTTTCTGTAGATGTAGATATATTTGATGGAGCGCCAATATACAAAACTTCCCCTTTCGGATGACCTTGTTCAGAGATCGGAGATCCAGGATAGGTCTGAATTTGTGTGCTTGGTCTTTTTTTGGTACAAGGAAATATCTAGAGTAGGCTCCTTTTCCCCGTTGAGCAGAAGGGACCTCTTATATGGCTAGTTGTCTTAGAAGGATCGACACTTCCTGACGCAGCAAATTTAGGTGGTGAAGATGTGATCTTACTGGAGGAATGTCTCATGGAGGTGCGCGGAAACGTAGTGCATACCCATTGCGCAGTATATTTAGCACCCACTGATCTTTGGTTATGTTGCACCACTGTTTTATGTGATTTGAGATACTTCCTCCCACTGGAGTGAGCAACGGTGGTAAAGGAAGCGGAAACTCATTGCTTGCCTGGAGTTTTAGCTGCGGTGGAAGATTGATGCTGATGTCCTCCTCTGCCTCTAGAGGAACGGTGGCCTTGATATTGTGACTTGGATTGCTGACTTTGCGACCATTGAGGGGTTTGAACCCTCTGATGGTAGTTATTGCGGTTGTAAGGCTTGTAGCGGTGCCTGAATTCCTTTTTCTTCTCCAGCCTTCAGAGTATCTAGCTTGACCTTCATTCTGGCCATCTCCTCGTCGGTGTGTGAACCAAAAAGAGAGTTGCCAGAGAACGGAAGATTTAAAATACGTTGCTGAGCTTCCCGTGTCAAAGCAGTTAGGCGCAGCCAGGAAGACCTCCGTGCGCATATTCTGTGTGCATATGACTGTGCAGCCAGAGAATCCCCATCCGCTGCTGTGCTGATCACTTGATTGACTACCAGCGCCCCTTCCTGGAGAACCTCCACAAATATTGGTGATCCTCTTTCGGCAGCTTCTCTTTAAAGCGTTCCAAGGAATCCCATAAGGATCTGTCATAGCGGCCCGCCAGGGCTGCAGCGCAAGACACCTTCAAAGAAGACGCTGCAGAACCGCATGCCTTTCTCCCCCAAGAATCCTGAGCTCTACTCTCCTTGTCTGGAGGAACAAAGGAAGAGGAAGCGACAGCATGCGTTTTCTTTGCTGCTGCGATGATCACAGAGTCCGGTGGAGGATCTGATTTTAGAAATAAAGGATCCGATTCCGCAGGCTTTTTCTTTTTCTGGATCCTTCGCCGGAGCTGCTTTAATCGAGGTTTGGGTGAGAAAAATGTCCATTACTGGTTGAAGGGGACCAGGGACCAGTGAGAGCAATGGTCTAGCCGCAAACCGCTGATGGAGAACCTCAAATAAACGTAAAAGTTTGAGGTGCTGACATATCTATACTCAGCTTCTGCACCCCTCTAGCAAAGACATTGTGGAAGGTATTGATGTCATCGATAGGTGACACTTTTGAGGGAGGGCTATCCGTAAGGGTAGGAGAGTAGTCCCTTTTTGAAAAGTGAGTCGAGGAAGATGACCAAGATGGCGTTCTTCTTCTTTTACGATGAGCATGAGCTGGTCTACGCTCCGGAGATTTGTCTCGACGATCCCTGGTCCGAGTAGTAGGTGATCTGTCCACCTCCTGCACCAGTCGTGCTAGTGGAGATCTATGCAGTGGACTGGAATGGTCCGTAGGTCGCTGTGCTCGGCTGGAAGGCTCTTTCTGCCATTCATGGAGGGGAAGAAGCCATCTTGGCGAAAGATGAACAGAAGGCGATTTTTGCCTTCGTGGAGAGGTTCTTGGTGATTTTTTTGTCTGTTGCTCTGGAGACGGAGAAGAAGAGCTTCTCGACGTTGAGAGCACCTGGGGGGAGCTCATAACTGAACCAGGGGACTCTATGCGGTCTTTGGAGGCTGAGCGGCATCTTGAGGAACGATGTGACGTCGATGGAGAGTGTCTCGACGTCGACCGACTATGTGTCACCTGTACCGGTGAACTTTGAGAGGGATCTTCTCTAAGGGTGGGCTGAATTTGCGAAATTGCCTTTCGCAGAATATCGCGAAACTGCAAAAAATCTCCGCGAACACGCGAAATTTCGCGTGCTCGAAGAGATTTTGGGCTGATTTTAATGCGTTACTGAATTTGAGCTTTAACTCGGGCACCTGCTTTATTTATATCTGTAAGTGCTTCCTGTTGAGGTTTAATTTTTGTGACAGGAGCATCGTGCCAGAATGAATACTGCCCTGCATATTTACCCAAGAAGATGCCACCGTTTTGTGCAATACCTCTACTCAACTGGAGTACTTTCTGCTGGCTAAACAGTGCTACCTCGTTGGGTAAATGTATAGTGCTTTTCCTACACTACAGCTGCGTAAAGGGCCAGAAGAGTTGTCTACAGTGACCATGTGTGTCTGTAACGTTGCCACCGCGCCGACGGGTGCCGGGGTCCCTCGAGTGAGCTGTCCATGATAGTTGGGAAAGGGCAGGAAGACGTTGTACACTGCTGGTGTGTGGGCCGGGGCCAAATGGGCGGGGCTTCCATGCAGTTCACATGCCTCTTGTCTATAAAGGGCCAGAGACCGATCAGAGCAGCAGATGAGGTGACAGACCCTCCTGGTGTCAGGAACTACAGATATATAGATATGGGGAGAAAAGCACACCTGCCTAGCCTCAACCGTGCTGACGAATGTTTTGTGCTGAATAATTTGTTACTGAATTTGAGCTTCAACTCGGGCACCTGCTTTATTTATATCTGTCAGTGCTTCCTGTTGAGGTTTAATTTTTGTGACAGGAGCATCGTGCCAGAATGAATCCTGCCCTCCACATTTCCGTTCTGCCGCGGATCGCGAAAGTTTCGACATTTTCGGGTTCCGCGCGCAAAACGGAAATGCCGAAATTTCGCAGTTCCGCGAGCGGAACGGAATTTGTCGCCCAGGGTTAATCTTCTCCTCAATGTCGATCTTTCTTTGTGTCTGGACGTTGAATGTTCTGACATCGAACACCTGGACCTCACCGACCTCACCCTTGACGTTGAGCATCTGGGAGACCCCAACAAAGTGTGAAATGACGGAGAAACCCTTCTCAACATCGTGGCCTTCGACCTCTCGGATCTCTCTCTCGACGCTGAGCGTCAAGTGGAACCCAACGGAGTTGAGATCGGAGCCCTTCTTGACGTCGATGGAGACTTCCGCCTCGACGCCGAACGTCACCTTGAATACTTCACATTGGGTCTCGACGACAAATCCTTCTTTGCCATCGATGCAGATCTAGACCTCGATGTTGAACGTCGTCTGGTTGACGACAACGGAGGTGTCAGCTTGGACGTCGAATGCCTTGCCCCTGGTGACAACGAGGCACGTCTCGACATTGACTGCCACCTGGTTGACGGCAACGGAGACACCTGCTTTGACGCCGAGCGCCGTTTCACTGACGATGGCGGAGCATGTCTCGATGTCGAGCGCCGTACGGACGGCGGTGACGGAGACTTATCTCTTGACGTTGTGCGTGACCGCACCAACAGAGAATGACTCCTCGAAGCCGGGTTGACGACGGCGGAGGATCCGGCGTACCTGTAGTCTTCTTCAATGACGGAGACCTGCCTCTTGATGGTGTTTTTCCCTTCTCTCTCTGTCCTTCATAGTTTGCTTGGACAAGGACTGGCAATGCCGGCAAGTCTTGGGAATATGATCATTACGAAGGCAAAGGATACAGAAAGAATGGGAGTCTGTTTAAGCCTTCTTTTTGCCAGAGGAAGGGCAAGAGTCAAAATGAGAGATCATTTTTAAGTGAAAAAATATGCTCAACTCTCCCAAAAATAGTAGGAACCTAGTTCAACAGTAAAAAGACGTCGAAATAATAAGCTTTTAACATAAAAACAGGAAAACATTTCTGACAGAAATCCGAAAAAAACTGAAAGGTGAAGTTACCAGTGTCCTGACAGAAGGAGCCGGAAAGAACAACTGACCTAACTGTCACCCCTGAGGCATGATGGGAAGTTAGGGGTCATGGCTGCCTTAAAGGCATGGTGCCAGTTCTATTCTATGTGTTTCTGTGGGTTAGCTTTTCAGCTTTCTACACTAATGTTTCTGCAATGCAGCCTATGGGCTAGCAGTTTTTTTCATTCCTCTTTGCAGGATTATGATTTCTATTGTGTATTAAAGCAGTTTTCAAATGTGTTTTCTTAATGCCTGCTTTATTGGAATTGTATATATGTGCAAAGGAAATTATTACAACATTACTCAGCCCTTAGTGTATGGAAGGCTGCATTGTGTTTATACATATATATATATATATATCTATATTCACTGAAAAAACCATAGGTTTCACACATGTTATAGTTAGGAATTAGCATTTAAAAAACCTTGCAAATTCAGTGAAAAAACCATAGGTTTCACACATGCTATAGTTAGCTGGAGATTTTACTCATAAAAAACCAATGAAATTCCCCCGTTATAGTTAGTGCAGGCAACTATAACTCACGCGACCACAATCCTCTGCTGATGCTAATACTGTATTTAGACACTTATTTGCCCATGTCTTCTTCCATTAAATTTTAGCTATACATATATTGCGGTCGCGTGAGTTATAGTTGCTTGCACTAACTATAACGGGGGAATTTCATTGGTTTTTTATGAGTAAAATCTCCAGCTAACTATAGCATGTGTGAAACCTATGGTTTTTTCACTGAATTTGCAAGGTTTTTTAAATGCTAATTCCTAACTATAACGTGTGTGAAACCTATGGTTTTTTCAGTGAATTTGTACGGTTTTTTAAATGCTAAGTTACTTTACGCCGTTCGTGGCGTGCGCGCCCACTTAACGCAGTTCGTTCCGTGCGCGCACGGTGCGCTTCGCGCACCGTGCACGCACAGTGAGCACGCGGTGCGCTTTGCGCACCGCGCGCCCACTTTACGCAGTTAGTGCCGTGCACGCACGGTGGGCACGCGGTGCGCTACACGCACCGCGTGCCCACGTTACGCTTGATGGGCCATGTACGCACGATGCGCTTCGCGCACCGTCCGCACATGGAGGACATATTATGCGCTTTGTTGTGAAAGGTAATATTTTAAATGTTCCTTATCGCAAATACGCCATGCACAAAAGGTGCCCTACGGTCACCTTTTGAGCACGGGGAGGGGAAAGTGTAGATTATTTTTTTTTTTTTAAATAATTTTTACCGTAAGCGTAATCGGCGTTTTTTCGAATAAAAATAAAATTGAATTTTTTACATTGGGGGTTCTTTTGGGACACCTCGATCAAGGCTAGGTGGTTAGGAGCTGTATAAACAGCCCCTTTACATGTTTTTTGCCTTTGTTTTTCCTCCCCCCCTCAGAGTGCGAGAGAGAAAATGGCGGCCGCCGCTTCCTGGTTTCGACCGATTCGAATGTTTACTAAGGTCTAACAGCCAATCAGAATCGCGCTCGCGCACGGCACCGTACGCGTACGGTAAGCTTACCGTAAGCGCACGGTAAGCGCACCGTAAGCTGGCTCAGATATATATATTGATTTAAATGCTATTTTCTCAGGATCTACTGAACAGATTTACACCAGACCTACAAAAGGCACTTCCTTGACCTGTAGACTACCTCTCTGCCAAATTTCAAGTAACTCTGTTCGGCCGTTCGGGCTGTAGCTGTGTCTAAAGGTCCTATGGAAAAATGCATGGGAAAAACGCGTTTTGGGACCCCCCTTTTTTCTCAGCCCCCGCTTGACGAATCCCCCCGAGACTTTCAGGGTAGGAGCGGAGCGTAGCGCCCCATTAGTTTTGAAAATTTCGCGAGGATTCGTCGACCGGCGCCAAAGTTTTTCCAAATAGAATGTTGCGGTTTTCCTATGGAAAAGGGGTCCTAACTATAACTACCTACTGGCGACCGCCAGTAGGTAATATATATATATTCACTGAAAAAACCATAGGTTTCACACACGTTATAGTTAGGAAATAGCATTTAAAAAACCTTACAAATTCACTTAAAAAACCATAGGTTTCACACATGTTATAGTTAGCTGGACATTTTACTCGTAAAAAACCAATGAAATTCCCCCGTTATAGTTAGTTCAGCTAACCATAACTCGCGCGCCCGCAATCCACTGCTGATGATGTCACTCATGACATCACTGATGACATCTCAAATGACATCACTGATGACATCACTGATGACATCATCCATTGAGTGTGTTTCTTAACAATTTTAATATGTTTAATATATATAGGGAAAGGCCTGTTGAAGAATGAGTGGGTGTAGAAGTGTGTAAATGGATGATTTTCTGTGGCGCGTAACTGACTCTATAAGTAAGTCATTAAATGTATCTTACTGCAGACTAGTGACTAAACTGTGTAAATGTTTGTATGTGTCTGTATATTGGTGTATAAGTGGCTGCATGGTTTTGTAAATACCTATATAAGTGTCTATATGAGTTATTGATTTCTTGTCTCAGTATCTGTATGGGTTCCTGAGTGTTTGTGTGGGTAGGGTGTGTGTGACTATGCATAAATGTGTGAGTGGGTGATTCTATGGGTGCATGGTTTTAAGAGTGCATCTGTGATGGACTGTATGGTTGAGTGAGTGTATGTATGGGTGTGTTAGGGATTGAATGTATATCTCAGTGGTACATTTGTGACTAACTACATATGTGAAAGGCAGTATATATGTGTGTAAGAGTATATAAGTGGGTAGATGTGATTGTGAAAGTGACTGTATGGATGAGTGTGTGCTTGTATGAATGAATCTATAAGAGGGTAAGAATGTGGTACTATTTTTATGACTAAGTTAACTTGAGTGTGTATAACCGCATATCTGAGTAAATGGGAGTGTGATTATTTGCATGACTGACTAGGTGTGAGAGTACCTCTATGGATGATTGGTGGTGTGTGAGTGTCTATATAGGTGTATAAATGCATAAGATAGTTTTGTATGGAGTTACTGTAAGTATGAGTGACTGTGCAGCTGAATGATTGGAGGTGTATGTAGACCTAAGAGTTAATAAGTGGGTATGTAGTTATTGGTATTGCAGTATGCATAGTTTTGACAATTGAACTCTTAAATTTTGAGTTGGTGTATCAAAAGTTATATTAGGGTGTGAGAAGATGTGCTAATTTTTCACATGGATGACGTCATCAGTGATGTTATCAGTGATGCCATTTGAGATGTCATCAGTGATGTCATGAGTGATGTCACTGACCATGTCATGAGTGATGTAATATGTGACGTCATCAGCAGTGGATTGCGGGCGCGCGAGTTATAGTTAGCTGAACTAACTATAACGGGGGAATTTCATTGGTTTTTTACGAGTAAAATGTCCAGCTAACTATAACATGTGTGAAACCTATGGTTTTTTAAGTGAATTTGTAAGGTTTTTTAAATGCTATTTCCTAACTATAACGTGTGTGAAACCTATGGTTTTTTCAGTGAATTTGCAAGGTTTTTTAAATGCTAATTCCTAACTATAACGTGTGTGAAACTTATGGTTTTTTCAGTGAATTTCAAAGGTTTTTTAAATGCTAATTTTAGAATTTTTTAATATATTTTTTAAATATTTCTTTTACAAAAATGTCCCTATATATACATTTATAAATTATCTGTATCCTTTAATTTTGTGTGGGTCATTTTTTTTTTACTTTGAATTTGGATAAAGTTGAACAGCATAGTTAATATCTTCTATTAACTTATGTCCACTTCATTTCTTTTTTTTTTTTCTATAAATTTTTGGGGTGTGCGCACTGAGCGCGCACCTAGTACGTTTGCGTACGTTTTTCATGTATGCAGGCGTACGTTATCTACGTACGCATACATACGTTTTAGTACGCGCTCGCAGCGCGCACCTAGGACGCATGCGTAAGTTTTTTGTGTACGCATGCGTACGTTATATACGTACGCATACGTACGTTTTAGTACGCGCCCGCAGCGCGCACCCAGTACGCATGCGTACGTACGCATGCATGCGTCGTACGTGCTCACGTATACGAGTAGAGTACGCGCGCTGACGTTCGCGCATGCACGTGTGCTGCGTATGCACGTTCGTACGCGCATAATACTTATGCGCATGCGCGCGTACGCGTTTGCGCATGCGTAATTGCACGGTGCGCGCTCTGAGCTTGCTCCGTGCGCACACCTCGGGTTATGTGATTAATAAAACAACACTTTTAATTGGTTTTCATTACTTTAAGTTTCAGATTGTTTCACCACCACACCCAATCCCCTCATGGCAAGTCATGTGATCAAGAAACATCACTTTTCATTGGTTCAAAGTACTTTCAGTTCCAGATTCTTCTAAAACTACACCCACTCGCTCATTGTTAGTTCTGATTCCCTTGGAGAAGGAGCTACTCTGTTTTTGTGAGACAATGGCAGAGCACCAGCCACCTTCTGAGAGTGAGCAGGACACTCTTGAGAGACAGAGGCAGAGGAAGCAGAAAGACTCCTTTATATGGCAGTTTTTCAATTTTCCTGAGGGACAAAAGAAGGTGAATGCACCAAAGGTCACCTGCACACTGTGTCACCGCACCTTGTCATGTGGGAATGCTAATAAGAAGTACTCTTTTAGTATTCACACTATGATGAGGCACATTGAGTCAATGCATCCTGTGACTTTTCGTCAAGCTTCTGGAGCAAACCCTCCACCTGCTCAGCCGACCACATCTGCAGCAGCTCAGCCGAGCACATCTTCGGCAGCTCAGCCGAGCACTTCTTCTGCGATGGTGCCTTCACCTTCTTACACACTTCTGGATATTCATCCTTGTTTTGGGTGGATGAGTACACGTTGCATGGATTGTGGTACTCTTATTACTATGGGTGAGAGCAGTGTTGATCTCATTCAGAGAAAATTTGAGGAGCATCCTTGCACTAGGCCATAGTTTTTTTTCCCTTTTTTTTTCGTTTTTCTCTTCCTCTGTCCCTACATTAACTCAAGGGCTCTTTTTAGAGCCACCTAAAATCTAAACTCAAAAACGTGTTATTTGAATCTATTTTTTAATTTTGTTTTATGGGGTTCTATGACATTTTTTTTTTTTTTTAAATCTTTTTTTTTTAGTTTAGTAAACCTTCAGGGACTCCCTGACAAAGAGAGGGGAGTGACAAAGTAATTAAAAAAGAGATGGTGTACATTTCACAGATGAAGGGAAGAGAGTCTTCCTATTAAATTTTAAACTCTGCATCAGTACTTACGTATAGGTACCCTAAACCTATCAAAAAAGATAATAGCTCATTTTAGTGCTGCGTTTGAATTGGCTGTATTTACAAGGAGAGGAAAAGACACACAGAGTGGCTTATCCTCTCCTTGTAAATATGGAGGAGCACCCTGCGCCACTAGTACGTCAAGAAAAGTGACGTAGTGGTGGCGCAGATGGCTTGTAAATCTGCCCCAGAGATGTTAAGGAAGTTAAGGAAGTTAAGGGTAAAACAGACAAACAGAGAGTGACAGATACAGAGACAGAAAGCAAACAACTGAGAAGGAGTAAGGCAGTTAAAAAGACTAAGACATATGGATACAGAGAAAGAAACATGGATGAAAAATTAGTGATGGAGGTAGTAAAGGTAGGGGAGTAGTAGAGAAGGAGTGAGGGAGTTACAAAAGACAGTAAAGCACGAAGAGAGAGTGAGAAGAGAAATGAGAAAAGCAGAGTAAGGAGAGGTGAAGAAAAGGAAGCATGAAACGAAAGCAGTGACACATACTGTCAGGGTTCACGGGAGGTTTCCTCCGCGTAATTCAGAACCCACCACTGTGAATACCATCTCCTCGGTTAAACCGAGTAATGGAATTCATGGGGCTCTCAGTTGGCGCATTTGTTGGCGCCGCTGGAATTCCAATATGGCCGCTGACGCATTCATGGGTCGGCGTTCTAGTCTTTACTGAATTCTAACGCAGCAGGTGAGGCGCGCCAGCCAACGTTCTCGAGCGCACTTCACCAGAGAAATTATCGAAGCAACACGTACCTCACCGTCGTGGAAGTTAGGGTAGGTCGCGTCGAGGAATTTCGTCGTGCTATCCTTCGACGGTCACCTTACATACTCAGGTTAGTGTATTTAGTTGAAACTTGAATAATATGTAGAACCTATTCCTGACAAGTAGGAAGTCCGAATTCTAGTCATGAGTGACTAAGAGTAGTTCGGAGTCTGGTGACAATTCTGAGTTTATTCCGCAGAAGGAATAAGACTCTCTCAGAGTATTCAATAAGACTCTCTTAGAGTATTCATTAAAACTCACTTAGAGTATTCATAGTTTAAACCTGAACAACGCGAAATCCTCCTCGCACTGTTCAAGTTTAATTCTTTTTGGGACAAGACAGATAGTGCATTCGTCTTAGAGTTTCCGAGTAAATCAACCATAGTACCTAGCAGCGAAAAGAACCTCAGATATTATAGATAACTAGGAAGTCTATTACGCCCAGCTTACGGTTACCTGTTCCCAAGGCAGTAGCTCAACGAAAAGTACAATATGCTCACGGCTAGAAGATGAAGTAAGTTAACAGTTACATACAGCAGTGTAGTAATACTCGACAGAGAAAATTCACGTTACTCACCTGTTAAATTCTATTTCCAAGACCCAACACCACCTTCACTCCAGTAAGAAAAGAAGAAGAAGAAAGGGTTAACAAGAGCCAGAGCAAGTCAGTTGTTACACACTCAAGCAACTGAGAAATAGAAGAGAGGTTTGGCCCTGAATACCTCCTGGTAAGACAAGCTAATTCATTACCTCATATACAGTAAGTTAATGCTTAATGAATTGTGTAGTGAACAAATGCTAAATGTTGCAGAAATCGTTTCTCTACAACGAAGAAGAAATCCAGGGCTGTCTCTTCTCTGTCCAATTCCCCTTTCCCCCGTCGACACTTGCCCGTAGAGAGTTATACTCATTCTCGCGGAAACGTTCCGATGGGGGCATTGGGAAATTAGCATCATTCTGCTCCCGTGTTAGTTGAAGACCGTAAACGCCTCTGACAGAGTGAAGTGCCCACGTTGTCATCAACACCTGAGCAGAATGGCGGAAGGGTTAGATCTAAAAAATTTGAGCGAAATACTTGGAAATATACAAAGGGATCTAGGAGCTGTTAGAGAGGAGAATCAAATCTTAAGACAGGAGATACTGGTTATCAAGGGAAGGGAGACCATTTCTGGAACAAATGTAAAATCCACAGCCTTTGAAACTCTAGGACAAAACATAAGTTCAAGCTCTGTACCCTTGGGTACCACTCAGGTGGTGCACTCCTTGTCCCCAGTAATTCCCCTTGCTCCTCCGGAGCGATTTAATGGAGACACCCAAAAGGCCCAGATTTTTCTGACTCAATGCTCCCTACACTTTATGTGCCGTCCTGCGATTTTCCCTGATGCTCAATCTCGGGTAGCGTTCATTTTATCTTATCTTAGTGGGGATGCTGCCTCCTGGTCGATGCCCTTAGTAACACAAGACGATCCAATCCTTCACAATCTTGAAGATTTTAAGAAAGAATTTCTTCGTATATTCGATAGGAGGAAAGCTTCACAGGCCACGGATAATGAATTGCTAGAGCTTCGTCAGGGTAATAGAGAGTTGGTAGCTTATTTGGCTCAATTTAATAAGTTGGTAGTGGAGACAAATTGGCCAATGAACAAAAGAGCAGCAGTGTTTTACAGGGGATTGAAAGATGAACTAAAAGATGCCCTGTCTCAGGTTCCAAATCGACCCTCTGAAATCTCAGCCTTAATAGACCTGGTGTTAGAGATTGATTATCGCCTAAATGAAAGAAAGGGAGAAAGAAGAAGGGATTTTAGATCAAGTGTCCCTCGGTTTGATCGAATCAAGTCAGAATCAACACGAACTGTTGAGCAAACCACTCGAGAAGAACCTATGCAGATAGGTGCCATTAGAGGCCCATTGTCGCAGGAAGAAAAAGAAAAAAGACGTCAGAACAAGCTTTGTATGTACTGTGGAGGAAGTGGTCACTTTGTTAAGGCCTGTCTGAAGAGACCTAAGTTACAAAACAAGGAGAAGGAAAACTCTCAGCACCACCAGTAGGCGGAGTTGGACTGGTGGATGCAAGTAAAGACACAACTCCAGTGTTTCATCAACTGGCGAACACCCAGCAAGTCTCCACACCTCACCTGACCTTAGCTGTTACTTTGAAATTTCGAACAGTGATCTTGCAGGAAATCGCAATCATGATAGACTCCGGGGCAACTGGTAATTTTTGCGATCAAAAATTTGCAGTTCAGATAGGTTTACTGGCAATCAAAAAGGAGAAGAGCGAAAAGGTTAAGGCAGTTGATGGGTCAGACTTAACTTCAGGACCAATAACCAGCCACACTGAATCTGTACAGATAATTACCAAGGAGGGTCATCAAGAACTAATGCAGTTTGATCTAATAGATGCTCCTCAATTTCAATTCATTTTAGGAATTCCATGGCTCACAGAACACAATCCGTCAATTGATTGGGAGGCCAGAACCATAGCCTTAGATTCAAAATATTGTGCCCAACATTGTTTCTCTGAACCAGACACACTAGCTGAAAAAAGCGTGGCTGCGCAACTTTGTGACAATGGACAGACAGTATGCGTAATTCAAACTACTGAAATTCCTAAAAACCTTCAGGATTTCAAGGATGTTTTTGACGAAGCTGAAGCAGAAAGATTACCTCCACATCGGTCTTATGACTGCAAGATAGACCTGGAACCGGGGGCGAATTTACCATGCAGCCGAGTTTACGCCCTCACTGAAAAGGAGAATCTTCATCTAAAGGAATACTTAACGAAAAATCTGGATAACGGTTTCATTAGACCTTCCCAGTCACCAGTATCCTCCCCTCTCTTCTTTGTGCCCAAGAAAGGAGGGGACCTTCGAATCTGTATAGACTTTCGAGCAATCAATAGAATAACAACAAAGAATCGTTATCCTTTGCCTCTGATCTCTGTGTTGATTGACCAAGTTAAAGAAGCCAAGATTTACACCCGACTTGATCTTCGGGGAGCCTATCACCTAATCAGAGTGCGAGGAGGTGACGAATGGAAGACAGCCTTCAGGACTAAATACGGTCTTTACGAATATCAGGTGATACCGTACGGCCTATGCAATGCGCCAGCGGCTTTTCAGTACTTCATAAACGATGTTCTGAAGGACTTCATTGATCTATGTGTGATAGTATACATAGATGACATCTTGATTTATTCTAAGTCTGAAGAGGAACATCACGGACAGGTCCGAGCTGTTTTACAACGTCTCAGAGAGAATTCCTTATATGTGAAGCTAGAAAAATGTTTGTTCAACACTACCACAGTAGAGTTCCTGGGATTTGTGTTGTCACCTTCTGGAATCACCATGGATGAACACAAGGTAAAGGCAGTTGCGGACTGGCAATCTCCAACCACCATCAAGGAAGTTCAGAGTTTTATAGGCTTTGCTAACTTCTATAGAAGATTTATCCATGGTTTTTCTCAAAAGATTCTACCCTTAACCAGATTATTGAGGAAAGGAGTTCCTTTTAATTGGTCAGAGGAAGCTGAGCAAGCATTCACCTTATTAAAGAAAAGTTTCACTTCGGCACCTATTCTTCTACATGCTGACCCCACAGAGCCATTTTATCTAGAGACTGATGCCTCCGACTTTGCTATAGGAGGCATTATATCTCAAAGGCACAAAAACACCGGCCAGCTGCATCCTGTGGCGTATCGCTCTCGTAAACTCAACCCAGCGGAATGCAACTACACCATCACAGAGAAGGAGCTTTTAGCCATTAAGGATGCTTTTAAAGAATGGAGGCATTACCTCATGGGTGCTAAGCATACGGTGACGATATTCACTGACCACAGAAATCTGAAGTTTTTACGTTCTGCAAGAACTCTTACACCACGCCAGCTTCGATGGTCCCTCTATTTTGCGGAATTCGACTTCGTCATTACATACAGGCCTGGTTCCCAAAATGGGAAGGCGGACGCCTTGTCCAGATTGGATACTGACCATCAGAGTATCAAGGTCGAAAATCAGCAAATAATTCCGTCTGACAGAATCATTGGAACCATTTCCTTGGAACCTTTTGAGGATCAAATTCGAGAGCACATGACCACTGCTCTTATCCACGACTGGGCCGCTGAAGACCCTTTACGAACTGTTCAGAATGGATTACCCTATCACGGACAAGCACTATTCCTACCTACCACAGACCTTCAAACTAAAGCCTTACGTGAATGTCACGATCACCCTCTAGCAGGTCATAAAGGTGTCCACAAGACAGATGAATTAGTTAAACGAAATTTCTGGTGGCCACACATGACAAGTGACATTCGGCAATATGTCTTGGGATGTGAGATTTGCACTCGGGGAAAATCGGACAGGCAAGCACCAAAAGGCCTTTTACAACCTTTACCAACTCCCCCATATCCCTGGCACACAGTATCTTTAGACCTAATTGTCGATCTCCCATCCTCTCATGGTTTTGACACTATCCTAGTCTGTGTGGACACTTTTAGTAAAATGACACATTTTGTACCTATTAAAGGCACGCCAACATCACTACAATTATCACAGTTCTTTAACCAACATGTCATTCGCCTTCATGGCATTCCTAAGGTGTTAATCACTGACAGGGGGTCCCAATTCCTATCTCGATTCTGGAAAGCCTACATAAAAGGGTTAGGTATCGACCACCGCTATTCCACTAGTTTCCATCCAGAAACGGATGGACAAACTGAACGCACAAACCAAGAGTTAGAACAATACCTACGGCTTTATTTGCTTGATGAGGAAGCAGATTGGCCTGATTACTTGTGGTCTGCTGAATTTGCTCACAATAATGCTCAAAATGTTTCCACTGGGTACTCCCCCTTTTTCATAACTTCTGGCAGGCATCCTAATGCACATATTCATTTGTCTAACATCGAAGTCCCTGTAGTTCAGGATTTTGCCCAACGCCTAGTCAACATCCACCAATCGGCTACACGAAATTTGGCCGCTGCTAAGGCGTCTTATAAACGTGGTGCTGATCGGAAAAGACGACCTACGCCCATCCTTAATGTAGGAGACCTCGTTTGGTTGTCTACAAAGAATTTACGCCTGAAGGGCACCCGTAAATTCCAACCACGTTTTATGGGTCCTTTCCCTATTGAAAAAATCATAAATTCTGTCACCTATCGTTTGACATTGCCAGCTACTACTAAAATTCACCCGGTTTTTCATGTTTCCCTACTAAAAAAGGTGCAATCCACTTTACGTCAAACATCTCCCCCTGCTCCCATTATTGTTGAGGGAGACCCTGAATATGAAGTAAAGAGAATTTTGGACTCAAAATGGAGTCGCAATCACCTTTTTTATCTCATTGATTGGAAAGGTTTTGGACCTGAAGAGCGATCCTGGGAGAAATGCTCGGATGTCCACGCACCACATTTGATCCAAGCCTTTCATGCCAAGTATCCTAATAAACCTCGTTTGGAGGAAACCCCGTTGAGAGGGGGTACTGTCAGGGTTCACGGGAGGTTTCCTCCGCGTAATTCAGAACCCACCACTGTGAATACCATCTCCTCGGTTAAACCGAGTAATGGAATTCATGGGGCTCTCAGTTGGCGCATTTGTTGGCGCCGCTGGAATTCCAATATGGCCGCTGACGCATTCATGGGTCGGCGTTCTAGTCTTTACTGAATTCTAACGCAGCAGGTGAGGCGCGCCAGCCAACGTTCTCGAGCGCACTTCACCAGAGAAATTATCGAAGCAACACGTACCTCACCGTCGTGGAAGTTAGGGTAGGTCGCGTCGAGGAATTTCGTCGTGCTATCCTTCGACGGTCACCTTACATACTCAGGTTAGTGTATTTAGTTGAAACTTGAATAATATGTAGAACCTATTCCTGACAAGTAGGAAGTCCGAATTCTAGTCATGAGTGACTAAGAGTAGTTCGGAGTCTGGTGACAATTCTGAGTTTATTCCGCAGAAGGAATAAGACTCTCTCAGAGTATTCAATAAGACTCTCTTAGAGTATTCATTAAAACTCACTTAGAGTATTCATAGTTTAAACCTGAACAACGCGAAATCCTCCTCGCACTGTTCAAGTTTAATTCTTTTTGGGACAAGACAGATAGTGCATTCGTCTTAGAGTTTCCGAGTAAATCAACCATAGTACCTAGCAGCGAAAAGAACCTCAGATATTATAGATAACTAGGAAGTCTATTACGCCCAGCTTACGGTTACCTGTTCCCAAGGCAGTAGCTCAACGAAAAGTACAATATGCTCACGGCTAGAAGATGAAGTAAGTTAACAGTTACACACAGCAGTGTAGTAATACTCGACAGAGAAAATTCACGTTACTCACCTGTTAAATTCTATTTCCAAGACCCAACACCACCTTCACTCCAGTAAGAAAAGAAGAAGAAGAAAGGGTTAACAAGAGCCAGAGCAAGTCAGTTGTTACACACTCAAGCAACTGAGAAATAGAAGAGAGGTTTGGCCCTGAATACCTCCTGGTAAGACAAGCTAATTCATTACCTCATATACAGTAAGTTAATGCTTAATGAATTGTGTAGTGAACAAATGCTAAATGTTGCAGAAATCGTTTCTCTACAACGAAGAAGAAATCCAGGGCTGTCTCTTCTCTGTCCAATTCCCCTTTCCCCCGTCGACACTTGCCCGTAGAGAGTTATACTCATTCTCGCGGAAACGTTCCGATGGGGGCATTGGGAAATTAGCATCATTCTGCTCCCGTGTTAGTTGAAGACCGTAAACGCCTCTGACACATACAGATATGTTAAACTTACCTGTCCATCAAAGTAACTTATTTAGAAATAAATGTTTTTTTTTATTTGCAAGGAAACTGAATTACATTTTCTAAATTTTCTTTATAGTTCTGAAAAAAAGAAAAAAATAATATTCAACAATACATTTTATTAAACAGTACATGATTTTTCATATTTAGCAAAGCAATTTTTTGCCCTTTTTTTGCTGTTTTCAGAATGTTTTGATTTTTACTGAAAATAGTGAAATCAATTGTATTCATCATTTAACAGCGGGCAAAAAAAAAAAACAATCTGAAAGATTGTTTAAAAAAGCCCCTAATGTATCCTCACTAAAACATACCTTGATAGAAATGTCAAAATACATTTTAAGTACATTAACAATTTTCAAGAAATAACATCTGTAAACCTTGTTGCAAAAGAACATTTTCCAAAATAATATCTGTCAAAGAAGTCCACAATTGTTTGTTTTACGTTTCCTTGAGGCCAAATGGTAAGTTTAAAATCCTTTTTGAGTGAAATATCCAATTTTAATCCTTTAAAATTCAAATAATGCTTTCTTCCGATGCTGATTTTAGTATTTAAAATTTGGGTTTCAGAAAAATTAAGTAACAATTGGGTAAATCAGAAGGCAAACGTTGCTTGAAAATCAATTGAGAATCATTACACAGTATCCATCCTTTTTCACATTTAAGACAAACTGTGTAATGACCAGAAGTTATAGAAGGACCGTCATGAAAAATGATTGCAACTGCTTCAAAAGTTTTTCCAGATATAGATAATTGATTACCAACAAACTTCTTTAGTAAAGTTTCCAATTTTGTTCCATCAGCTCTACAACGTTGTACCATTAAAATTACATACTGTACATATTTCCTTAAAATAACGTTGACAACATTTCAGATTTACATTTAGAACATTCCATGTTGTGATTAGCATCTTTAACCCCTTGGATGCTCATGACGGAGCGGTTCCGTCATGAGCATCAGTTGGGCTGTGCTCATGACGGAACCGCTCCGTCATGAGGACAGACCCTGGGGGAAGCGCTGGCGCTCCCCCCCTGGGGCATCGATCGTGCCCCCACAGACGGGGATGGCAGCGGAAGAGTTTCCGCTGCCACCCCCGAGCCCCCCCACGCTTCCTGGTGACGTCAGCGCGCACAGCGCACGCCGGCGTCATCAGGAAGTGCTCGGACGCCTGGAAGCCATTTGCTTCCAGGCGTCCACAGAGGCAAGGTGAGTCTTGTTTGCTCCGGTGGGGCGGCGGGGGCCTTTTAGAGTGTATTGAGGCATCGGGGGAGAGGAAAGAGTATTTCCTCTCCCCTGATGTCTCAATACAGGGCATTCCTGCTCCACGATCGCGCACAGCCCCACTAGACACCAGGGATGTGTGTTTTTTTTATTTTGGAAGCGACCCCTTGGGTAAGGGTCGCTTCCTGGGGCCATATATACGTTTTGGGCCCTTGCCTGCCGCAGGTACTTGGGCCTCCCACACAAGTGAGGCACCATTTTTACCGGGAGACCTGGGGGAACGCTGGGTGGTGGTAAATTTGTGTGAGCCCGGTGATGCCACTACTTTCCCACCCCAAAATGTGTGAAAAAAGTGATTTTTTGAGCAAAAATTGAGGTTTGCAGGGGATTCTGGGTAAGGAAACGTTGGGGGATCCACGCAAGCCATACCTCCCTGGAAGCCGCCGGGTGTCTAGTTTTCAGAAATGCATGGGTTTGGTAGGTTTCCCTAGATGGCCGTCGAGCACCGGGCCAAAAACCAAAGTGACCCCCCTTGCAAAACCAGGTGGTTTAGCGATAGGCCATTTTGATGTCGCCTCACTACGTTTTGGGCCCTTGCCTGCCGCGGGTACTTGGGCCTCCCACACAAGTGAGGCACCATTTTTACCGGGAGACCTGGGGGAACGCTGGGTGGTGGTAAATTTGTGTGAGCCCGGTGATGCCACTACTTTCCCACCCCAAAATGTGTGAAAAAAGTGATTTTTTGAGCAACAATTGAGGTTTGCAGGGGATTCTGGGTAAGGAAACGTTGGGGGATCCACGCAAGCCATACCTCCCTGGAAGCCGCCGGGTGTCTAGTTTTCAGAAATGCGTGGGTTTGGTAGGTTTCCCTAGATGGCCGCCGAGCACCGGGCCAAAAACCAAAGTGACCCCCCTTGCAAAACCAGGTGGTTTAGCGATAGGCCATTTTGATGTCGCCTCACTACGTTTTGGGCCCTTGCCTGCCGCGGGTACTTGGGCCTCCCACACAAGTGAGGCACCATTTTTACCGGGAGACCTGGGGGAACGCTGGGTGGTGGTAAATTTGTGTGAACCCGGTGATGCCACTACTGTCCCACCCCAAAATGTGTGAAAAAAGTGATTTTTTGAGCACAAATTGAGGTTTGCAGGGGATTCTGGGTAAGGAAACGTTGGGGGATCCACGCAAGCCATACCTCCCTGGAAGCCGACGGGTGTCTAGTTTTCAGAAATGCGTGGGTTTGGTAGGTTTCCCTAGATGGCCGCCGAGCACCGGGCAAAAAACCAAAGTGACCCCCCTTGCAAAACCAGGTGGTTTAGCGTTAGGCCATTTTGATGTCGCCTCACTACGTTTTGGGCCCTTGCCTGCCGCGGGTACTTGGGCCTCCCACACAAGTGAGGCACCATTTTTACCGGGAGACCTGGGGGAACGCTGGGTGGTGGTAAATTTGTGTGAGCCCGGTGATGCCACTACTTTCCCACCCCAAAATGTGTGAAAAAAGTGATTTTTTGAGCACAAATTGAGGTTTCCAGGGGATTCTGGGTAAGGAAACGTTGGGGGATCCACGCAAGCCATACCTCCCTGGAAGCCGCCGGGTGTCTAGTTTTCAGAAATGCGTGGGTTTGGTAGGTTTCCCTTGGTGCCGGCAGGGCTAGGGTTCAAAATCTACAGCTAGTCACTTTGCCAAAAAAAGGGTCATTTTTCACTGCAAAACCACGTTGCGTTTTGCGCCGTTTCCTGACGCGGGCACTAGGCCGACCCGCACAAGTGAGGTACCATTTTTCTCGAAGGACTTTGCGGAACGCGGGGTGGGTGGAAATTTGTGGATCCACGCAGATTCCAGAACTTTCCATCACAGAAATGTGGGGAAAATGTGTTTTTTTTGTCAATTTTTTACGTTTGCAAGGAATTCTGGGTAACAGACCATGGTGGGAGGCAGTCAAGTCACCCCATCCTGGATTTCCCTGGGTGTCTAGTTTTCAAAAATGTATAGGTTTGCTAGGTTTCCCTAGGTGCCGGCAGGGCTAGGGTTCAAAATATACAGCTAGTCACTTTGCCAAAAAAAGGGTCATTTTTCACTGCAAAACCACGTTGCGTTTTGCGCCGTTTCCTGTCGCGGGCACTAGGCCGACCCGCACAAGTGAGGTACAATTTTTCTCGTAGGACTTTGGGGAACACGGGGTGGGTGGAAATTTGTGGATCCACACAGATTCCAGAACTTTCCATCACAGAAATGTGGGGAAAATGTGTTTTTTTTGTCAATTTTTTACGTTTGCAAGGGATTCTGGGTAACAGACCATGGTGGGAGGCAGTCAAGTCACCCCATCCTGGATTCCCCTGGGTGTCTAGTTTTCAAAAATGTATAGGTTTGCTAGGTTTCCCTAGGTGCCGGCAGGGCTAGGGTTCAAAATCTACAGCTAGTCACTTTGCCAAAAAAAGGGTCATTTTTCACTGCAAAACCACATTGCGTTTTGCGCCGTTTCCTGTTGCGGGCACTAGGCCGACCCGCACAAGTGAGGTACCATTTTTCTCGTAGGACTTTGGGGAACGCGGGGTGGGTGGAAATTTGTGGATCCACGCAGAGTCCAGAACTTTCCATCACAGAAATGTGGGGAAAATGTGTTTTTTTTGTCAATTGTTTACGTTTGCAAGGGATTCTGGGTAACAGACCATGGTGGGAGGCAGTCAAGTCACCCCATTGTGGATTCCCCTGGGTGTCTAGTTTTCAAAAATGTATAGGTTTGCTAGGTTTCCATAGGTGCCGGCAGGGCTAGGGTTCAAAATCTACAGCTAGTCACTTTGCCAAAAAAAGGGTCATTTTTCACTGCAAAACCACGTTGCGTTTTGCGCCGTTTCCTGTCGCGGGCACTAGGCCGACCCGCACAAGTGAGGTACCATTTTTCTTGTAGGACTTTGGGGAACGCGGGGTGGGTGGAAATTTGTGGATCCACGCAGATTCCAGAACTTTCCATCACAGAAATGTGGGGAAAATGTGTTTTTTTTGTCAATGTTTTACGTTTGCAAGGGATTCTGGGTAACAGACCATGGTGGGAGGCAGTCAAGTCACCCCATCCTGGATTCCCCTGGGTGTCTAGTTTTCAAAAATGTATAGGTTTGCTAGGTTTCCCTAGGTGCCGGCAGGGCTAGGGTTCAAAATCTACAGCTAGTCACTTTGCCAAAAAAAGGGTCATTTTTCACTGCAAAACCACGTTGCGTTTTGCGCCGTTTCCTGTCGCGGGCACTAGGCCGACCCGCACAAGTGAGGTACCATTTTTCTCGTAGGACGTTGGGGAACGCGGGGTGGGTGGAAATTTGTGGATCCACGCAGATTCCAGAACTTTCCATCACAGAAATGTGGGGAAAATGTGTTTTTTTTGTCCATTTTTTACGTTTGCAAGGGATTCTGGGTAACAGACCATGGTGGGAGGCAGTCAAGTCACCCCATCCTGGATTCCCCTGCGTGTCTAGTTTTCAAAAATGTATAGGTTTGCTAGGTTTCCCTAGGTGCCGGTAGGGCTAGGGTTCAAAATCTACAGCTAGTCACTTTGCCAAAAAAAGGGTCATTTTTCACTGCAAAACCACATTGCGTTTTGCGCCGTTTCCTGTCGCGGGCACTAGGCCGACCCGCACAAGTGAGGTACCATTTTTCTCGTAGGACTTTGGGGAACGCGGGGTGGGTGGAAATTTGTGGATCCACGCAGATTCCAGAACTTTCCATCACAGAAATGTGGGGAAAATGTGTTTTTTTTGTCAATTTTTTACGTTTGCAAGGGATTCTGGGTAACAGACCATGGTGGGAGGCAGTCAAGTCACCCCATCCTGGATTCCCCTGGGTGTCTAGTTTTCAAAAATGTATAGGTTTGCTAGGTTTCCCTAGGTGCCGGCAGGGCTAGGGTTCAAAATCTACAGCTAGTCACTTTGCCAAAAAAAGGGTCATTTTTCACTGCAAAACCACGTTGCGTTTTGCGCCGTTTCCTGTCGCGGGCACTAGGCCGACCCGCACAAGTGAGGTACCATTTTTCTCGTAGGACTTTGGGGAACGCGGGGTGGGTGGAAATTTGTGGATCCACGCAGATTCCAGAACTTTCCATCACAGAAATGTGGGGAAAATGTGTTTTTTTTGTCAATGTTTTACGTTTGCAAGGGATTCTGGGTAACAGACCATGGTGGGAGGCAGTCAAGTCACCCCATCCTGGATTCCCCTGGGTGTCTAGTTTTCAAAAATGTATAGGTTTGCTAGGTTTCCCTAGGTGCCGGCAGGGCTAGGGTTCAAAAACTACAGCTAGACTCTTCGCAAATAAAGTGTAAATTTTCAGTGTGAAAATGTGGTGCGTTCACCTTAGGTTTTGAGCCACTTCCTGTCGTGGGCACTATGCCTACCCACACAAGTGAGGTACCATTTTTATCGGGAGACTTAGAGTAGTTCAGATTTGTAAAGCAACTGTTATTACCTATTGATTTTTGATGCATTTCTCCCTTCCAAATGAAAGACATTGTGTAAAAAAAAAGTCATTTTGAAAAATGACCAATAATTGTCATGCAAATATGAGTATTCCCAATTTCGAAAATGTGCAAATATGCACTGTTTCTAAACTCTGTAATTTGTTCCCCTTTCAGAAATACATAGGTGACTTTCATACCGATTTTTCCATGTATACATTTTCCCACAATAATTGCTATATACCCGGAACAAAAAAAAAAACATTACAAAATGCTGCTCAGTTTTCTACTCTGGGTTCATTGGGCTCTTGGTGAACCCACAAGTCCTATATGTCCCCACAACCAGGAAGGTCCACCGGATGTAACGGTACATTGCTTTCAAAGAGATGTCATAATTCGAAGAAGTTACAGGTGAAAACGTTGACTCAAAATGCTGCTTTTTTCAACACATTTTTAATTTTTCCTATATTTACCTGTAAGTTTCTATAAAGAAACCTTGATGGATCTACACAAATGACCCCTTACTGAATTCAGAATTTTGTCTACTTTTCAAAAATGTATAGCTTTCCAGGATCCATTATTGTTTTTGTACCCATTTCTACCGTTAACTGGAAGGAGGTTGAAAGCACAAAAAATAGCAAAAATAGGGTATGTCCCAGAAAAATGCCAAAACTGTGTAAAAAATGTTGGTTTTCTAACAAAATTCTGTCATTCCCTAAAAGCTGGAGAAATGGTGATTTCAGCCCCACAAACCCTTTTTTGATACCATTTGCAGAGAAAAACCCAAAAGCTTTCATTTGCAGCCCGTTTGTCCAATTTTTCACAAAAAAAACAAAATTTTGCTGTATTTTGACTAATTTCTGGGAACCCTGTAGGAGAATCCACAAACCCTGGGTACCTTTAGAATCCCCAAGATGTTGGAAGAAAAGGACGCAAATTTGGCATGGATACCTAATGTGGTCAAAAAGTTACAGGGGCCTAAGCGCGCACTACCCCAAATAGCCCAAAAAAGGCTTAGCACAGGAGGGGAAAAGGCCTAGCAGCGAAGGGGTTAACTAATTTACTAAAAGTCACTGTTTTACTTTCTGGTAATGGTAAATATATGAACCTTTCAGAATCAACATTACTACTGCTTGTGTTCATACAGTTATCACAACAATGTTCCCATTTATAAGAGACACCAAATACATTTTCTACTTCTACCCCTTCATCTTCCAGTACCATCAGGATATACATCAAGAATTCCTGTGCATCTTGCTGGACATTTTGTGTAAACTGTGTACATCCAGAACATACATCTAAAAGATTTCTAACATCAGAAGCACTTTCAATTTTATTTTTATCATTACTCAGCTTCTCATAAAGGAGACTCAGCAAAGAACAGAATCTTTTTTCATGATTTAGTATTATCTGCTCTTGCAAACTTTCAAGATAAAATACAACATTCAGCACTACATTTGCGTAGCAGTTGACACCAGAGCTATTTTCAAAGTGACAACCAACAACCTCTTCCACACTGTCCTTTTTCTTTTTGCTTGCAGTCACATCACTGTCTTTTTGTTTTCTCTTCTGTACATCCTCATTACAGATATTCTCAAATCTCCTTTTCCGACAAACAACACGTTTTTCAAACACAGGATACTGACCTAAATGAGGAGCATAGCTTCTTCTTAATCTATTATACTCCTTTACACAGTTTGCATCAGCACTTACTTTTGAGTCATCAAAGTCTATCATGAATAAACCAGATAATTTTTTCACGCGTGACAAAGCAACATATGCCATACCTTCTTTAAACACAGTAGATCCAATGTTTACAAAAGCACAGTTAATCCTTGAGACTTGTGAATAGTTATAGCATATGCTAGAGAAATCGGAAACTGCTTCCTACGTACATATAAGTCTTTCACTAGCAAAAAACGAACTGAACAACGACTAATGACTTTAACCTCTTCAATCTGATCAAATTTTATTTTTAAGAATTCAATTCCATCTTTTTTCTGGTACTTTACAAAACCCACAACTTTACCCATAGCTCCATTCACTAAACCTTTTTCTACATCCAAATTACGTCTTAAAATTACTCTACAGTTCATACACACATAAAGATTCTTTTCCAAACCAGCTGTTTTTGAAATGTTTTTCTCCAGAGAATCCAATTTAGTAGCCAATTTGCCTGTCAATATAATAGTTATTCGTTCATGTTGAATTTTATCCACAGCTTCCAGTTTTATGATCTCTTCATTTTCCAATTTCAAAAGTTCTTGATTGAATACAGAGCATTCATGTAGTGCTGGCATTAAGCAGATTACAGTATTTTTTTCAGCAATTTTCTTGTATATTTTCTCTGGAACTATTTCTTCTGTTGTACACAAATTAGTCAGCAATCGACTCTGTAATACTTTTCTGCCATGTTCTGTGAGTAGTCCAATTCTTATATCTTTCAGAATACTTGCATAGTCCTCATCATTGGCTTGCCTCATATTGGTAATGAGTTCCTTATACTCAAAATATGTCCAAATATTTACATTGCCTATACTTCCTAACGACTTTTTCGTGTCTTCATGTGTAAGTGTATGGAATACCGGTTGTCCTTTAACTGGAGTAAGTTGCAAAAGATCCCCAAAAACTATGACGTGTTTTCCTCCAAATAACACGTCATACTCTGTCTTCAGAATTTGCTGCATTCTTAAATGCACAAAGGCAAGCATTAAGTTTGATACCATGCTTACCTCATCAATAATGAGTACTTTAAATTTCTTCAATACTCTTGAAACTTCCAAGTATGCTTCTCCTGCTAGTTTGTGGTACTGTATTTTGTTCTCATGCTCTACTGGTAACATTAGCAAACGATGTAAGGTAACTCCTTTTATGTTATACGCTGCTAACAAAGTTGGAGCAGTAACAACACAAGACAAAATGGAATCCATTTTCTTCTGTAGGTAGCTTCTAATTACATTAATTAAGAAACTTTTTCCAGTTCCTGCTTGTCCACTTACATACATTCTCATTGGTTCAGAAGATGTGCATGAGCACTCTTTATTTTCATGTAGTAATCCGTGATCAATTTTTTTCCTGACTTCTTCATAAATTTGTTTTTGTTCTTCATTCAGTTGCTGCTCCAAATATGTTAAGTCTACTAAATCTTCCTGAGCTTGATTCATAGCTGTTTCCACTTCATTCATTGCTATTGCTGCTTCATTTTCTACGATTGGTTGTCCTAGAGGATCTTGACTGAACGTCCCAGAACTTTGACTGTCTTGAGAACTGTCTCTAGCTACTTCAGCTGCAATTGTTGCTTCTTGTTCAATTTCTTCATTTAACATTTGAACATAAGTTGTGAAAGTACTGCATTCTATGCTGTCTTTGATAGCATTGAAGGAATCTTCATAACTCTGTAATTCTCCAAGTAGTTCGTCCTCTGAACGCCATGGTTTAAACAGCTGCAAAAGTGCCAAGTAGTAAAATTCCTTTTTGTCAGGAGTGTCGCAACTCAGCTTCCGGTGATTTATCAAACTTCCTTTTGTTTGCTTCACCAAACATCCTTCCTCACCACTGACTTTATATTTTCCATTGTTGATATCTTCTGTGGCATTCCGTTTAAAAATGAAGTTCTGCAGCACTTCATAAAGACACATGTCCTCAAGGTGATGACTTCTTTGTGGGTAATATGTATCCAACATGTTTGTTCTTAAAATGTCTGTACTTTCTGGTTCGACCTCTGCTAAATATTCAATTTCTCAAATAGATTTCAGTACCCGATTTCGCATTCCTGCAAGGCCTAAACTTACCCAAATTATTCTTCTGGATTTGGAGTACAGACTTGCAGATGATAACCTATCTGAGCATTCGTAGGATCCAATTTCTCGATGCGATAACATCTTTAAACTGAAACTGTATAGCTTCTTACTGACAGTCTTCTCGTGAGAAATCTCTTCCCACATTTCCTTCAATTCCGTTTTCTCTGATTTAATGATGTAAGATGTGACATACCGAGCAACAGCAATAGAATTGTCAGCCACATACTGTATATCCATGTTAGCATTCCACATGGATAAAATGACTGGGTTGTAGTCATTTATATATTTTGACTCTTCTTTTCTTCTTAGGTTGTAGGTATTCTTAGGCGATTTTCTTGTAATAGTATGTCGCACAGCTGACATAAAACTGTTTACTCTTCCTTTTGAAAGAACAGGTCGTGGAAATCCAAATCGACATTTTGTGTAAAATTTATCTTTACACTTGTACTTTCATCGACAGTATTTTCCACATCGATGACTTTGGAAACGGAAAACTTTCTCTTTTAAGTTTTTCTCTTCTGTGCTTTTAGGTATAGCACATGTTGCATATCCTTCAATGAAAGATAAAACTGCTTCATCAGCATCTGTTCCAAATTTTGGGGCATCCTTGATCCACAACAGCATATGAATATGAGGAGCACCTCTTGCTTGGTACTCTTTTCTCCAAAAGAAATCCACAACTTCTCCAAGAGGTGGATTTTTTTTATTGCAGATGAAGGACATCATAGCCTCAAATCTATGATTAAAATATCTGCAAACATTAACCGGATCCAATGAGCACAATTCTCCTGCTGTCTTGTATTGTATGTTTTTAATGTTTGAATTTGCCTCTCGCAGAAAATCCAGTAAATCATCCCAAGCGTACTCAGCACAGCTCAGGGTAAGGAACCATGTAGGAGTTCCTAAATTCCGTAACATACACTTCAATTCTCCATGGCGTCGGTACCAATATTCATTAGTTCCACGCTGACAAGCCATCAAATTGATCAATTGAGATTCCAAATGATCATCTCGCTGTTGCACTTTGTTGAGAAAGTCCTTTGCTGACACATTATGTAGATGTACTCCAGTTTTCGAAATGTGATTTACTGCATAAGATAGTGCAGACAAGTCACTTTCAAATAAAAGATGGAACAAATAAGGAATACTTTGACGAAATCTGGGATCTTCTGCATATAATCTTGTAGTCCGATACTCCGAAGCAGGAATCTGTACTGGACGTTCATCATATCGTCCACCTTCTCCTGTAGGAAACAGTTGGGGAAAACAACGAGCTTCCAAGCTCTCCTCCCATACACTCACAGGAGTTCCTTTTGCTTTCTTCATCTGAAACAGATCAATAGCGTTTCCCATAACTTCTTTAGAATGAAGAGGATGTATGCTGAAATGTTCATAAATTTCTTCTTCTTTTGACTTATCCACTTTTTCAATTTGCCCAGTTGGTATTCCTGTGTCTTCTAGTATTTCTTCTTCCTCTTCATCCATATAAATGGCTTCATACCATTTATTATTTTTTTTCAAATACAAATTTGCTTTTTGTACTTTTTGTACATCCACCAGCTCCTGCCAAATTTTCTTATTCTTTGTTGGAACACCATTAAGCAGAATAACTAATGGTTCAGTTTCCAAAGTATCTGCATCAATTGTTTCCATATTTTTTTCAAATCCAATGGCAAATAGACAACTCTTCCTTTTAAACCTCTTTGTAAATCCGAAGGAGGTAATTTACCTGTTTTTGGCTCCATACGCACTATGGTCTGAAACGGATGGACACATTGAATGAGTATAGACTCATACGTATTTAAATCAGAAAGTTCTGGAGGAATATCAACCAATTCTAATTTATTATGTACAGCTCTTGCTGGCATTCTATTTTCTTCTAACTTGTTATAACAGTATTTACAAATACGCTGATCTTCACCCAATTCAAAACAATTTTCCAGAAATATATATGTTGCAAAATATTTCCACTTATAATTATCTTCATTTTCACTTTTTTTTATAGAGATCAACATTCCTTGTTTGACTTTTATAATGGCTTCTCCTGAAACAAATACAAGTAATATTTGGTCTTTCATTAGAGATGATAGTAAATTTTGTCATTTCATCTTCAAAAATTTTACTAACAGTAAGTTCTACATTCTCTTCCACATTTTCATCAATAACTGTGTCATTTTCTGCACTTTCTTGTTCTGGACCAAAGTAACAAATCTGAATCTCATCAGTAACCTTCACTACATCTGATACAGATCCACGGAACAGAGCATTATTCAACTCATTTAACTTTAGTGCTGGACTTTTAGCAAAATACAATGTTCTCACAAACTTTCTCATTTCAGTATGATGAACAGCCAGCATCCTAAAATGGTGCAAAACACTTTGACACACTTTCCTAGATAGACAAGCCAGAGAATGTCCATGCAAACCAGTATTCTCTCTCACTCTGCATGGATCTAGTCTTTGAAGCACCTTAATTTTCTGTTTAACACTCTTTTTACTATATTCTCTTAGAAAGTCACGTAATTTATCAATAGATTCCTGACGCACAGTACAAATACTACTACAATTCCAAGTGTACACTGGGGCTTTAGGACGTCTCCCCATAACCTCATCAGCCATCACTTCTTCCTCATTTCTTGGAACCATTTTCTCCTTTTCCATTACACAACCATCCTTAACTTCATATGCTCTACCATTGGTGTCAACTGCATGCAACAAACTATTACTTTGAAGATAACTCTCTTCATTAAAAAATGGTTCAGTACTTGAACTATGCTTCCATTCTCCTAAGAACACTTTACAAAAGTAATTTTTTTTTACTTCTCTTTTCCTTTTGCTTTGTGACTTCATTGCATTGACTAATTTATCTAATCTACGCATCCTGTTCAAAATTAAAATGAATAGTTTTTTTTTATTTCTAATGCCTTGGTAACAACACTTTCAATTAATTTCTTTTTCTTATAAAATTTGGTTTTCTTCTTATATTTTTTCACATCCTTTAGCAAATTTAACATCACTCTTCTCTGAAACATTTTTCGACGAATGTTTTTAAAATCTATTTTCCGTGTTAAGTCACTCTTTCTTACTTCTGAGTCTACATTAGCATTTTGTTTTTGCTGTCGACTCTGTTGTTGTTTTGTACTTGAAACACTGTTTGAATTTATCTTTCGATAATTTTTTTTTTTTTGAAGATATTTAAAAAAAAATCTTTAGTCTGCTTACCAGAAGACTTCTTCTGTTTTCCAACACGAGCTTCTCCTCCTATTTTCTTTTTTACCAGTTGTCGTCAAATATAGTTGTTGTTGCTTTTCTTTTCTCTTTCTTGACTTTATAGGCATCTTTAAATTTTTTCACTGTTGCTCAGCAATACCTGCAAAAAACTAAAAAAAAATACCTTTATGTAATTTTAATTCATTACAATTTTTTTTTTCAGCTTTTCAAATCCTATCACATGAGCTGATCTTTTCCTATGTGTCCAAGTCTTACAAAACAAGAGAAACATAAATTAAATCTCTGACAACAATTCCTGTGTGCACACAGACTCATGGTGTGATTCTAGGCAGAAAACGATATTTGATTGGCTATTTGAAAGCACATTTACTACTGTTGAGGAGCAAATCATAATTACTGTGACAGCCTGACACATTTTTCTTATATTTTAGAGAAGCAGAAAAGAGCACATGTCCTAACACCTATTTGAGACCATGACCATGTGTTACAGGGTGAGTGATTAGACTACAGCAAAGGAAATGAGACTTAGTGACATTGAATCTGTTTGCGTTACACACTGCTATCTGAAACACCACATACAGCTGAGTAGTACACACGGGAGTGTACGAGAAGCTGCTGCGTGTGTGCAAAAAGTGTGTTTCTGGAGAGTGTGTATTGTCAGTTGCAAGAGAGATCTGCATGGAAACTTGCACAACTGCATGAAGAGTGCAGACATTCGTATAAGAGTAGATGTGTGGTAAGGGTTAATTTGAGTTTTGAACATGTAGGATCTACCTCCGCCATTGCAAGATTTGATGGTAAATCTACCTTGTTGATTTGAAATGTGTTAGCATTTGCCTCTCATTTTTGAGATAGTGATTTCTGCTCAGTGCTAACCAACACATTTCAAGAAAACAAGCTGGCCCTTTCCTGAAAGTGCAAGTTTTACAGAACAACAGCAACACAAATTAAATCTCTGACAACAATTCCTGTGTGCACACAGACTCATGGTGTGATTCTAGGCAGAAAACGATATTTCCTTTGGCAATTTGAAAGCACATTTAGTACTGTGGATGGAGCAAGTGATAATTACTGTGACAGCCTGACACATTTCTCTTATATTTTAGACAAGCCAAAAAGAGCACATGTCCTAACAGCTTCTTAAGACCATGACCATGTGTTACAGGGTGACTGATTAGACTACAGCAAAGGTAATGTGCCTTGGTGACGTTGAATATGTTTGCATTATACAGTGCTATCTGAAACACAACACAGAGCTGAATATTATGCATGGGAGTGTAGGAGAAGCTGCTGCATGTGTGCAAAGAGTGTGTTTCTGGAGACTGTGTATTGTCAGTTGCAAGAGAGATCTGCATGGAGACTTTTACAAGTGCATGAAGACTGCAGATATGTGTGTATGAGTACATGTTTGGTAAAGGTTAATTGGAGTTTTGTACATGTAGGAACTACCTCAGCCATTACAAGATTGAAAGGAAAATCTACCCTGTTGATTTGAAATGTGTTACCATTTGGCTCTCATTATTTTGATAGTGATTTCTGCTGAGTGCTAACCAACACATTTGAAGAAAACAAGCTGGCCCTTTCCTGAAAGTGCAAATTTTACAGAACAACAGCAACACACATAAAATCTCTGACAACAATTCCTGTGTCCACACAGACTCATGCTGTGATTCTAGGCAGAAAACGATATTTCCTTTGGCAATTTGAAAGCACATTTAGTACTGTGGATGGAGCAAGTCATAATTACTGAGACAGCCTGACATTTTTTTTTTATATTTTAGAGAGGCAAAAAAGAGCACATATCCTAACAGCTCCTTGAGACCATGACCATGTGTTACAGGGTGAGTGATTAGACTTCAGCAAAGGAAATGAGCCTTGATGATGTTGAATGTGTTTGCGTTACACACTGCTATCTGAAACACAACACAGAGCTGAGTATTACGCATGGGAGTGTAGGAGAAGCTGCTGCATGTGTGCAAAGAGTGTGTTTCTGGAGACTGTGTATTGTCAGTTGCAAGAGAGATCTGCATGGAGACTTTTACAAGTGCATGAAGACTGCAGATATGTGTGTAAGAGTACATGTTTGGTAAAGGTTAATTGGAGTTTTGTACATGTAGGAACTACCTCAGCCATTACAAGATTGAAAGGAAAATCTACCCTGTTGATTTGAAATGTGTTACCATTTGCCTCTCATTTTTTTGATAGTGATTTCTGCTGAGTGCTAACCAACACATTTGAAGAAAACAAGCTGGCCCTTTCCTGAAAGTGCAAATTTTACAGAACAACAGCAACACAAATAAAATCTCTGACAACAATTCCTGTGTCCACACAGACTCATGCTGTGATTCTAGGCAGAAAACGATATTTCCTTTGGCAATTTGAAAGCACATTTAGTACTGTGGATGGAGCAAGTGATAATTACTGAGACAGCCTCACACATTTCCCTTATATTTTAGAGAGGCAAAAAAGAGCACATGTCCTAACAGCTACTTGAGACCATCAGCATGTGTTACAGGGTGAGTGATTAGAGTAGAGCAAAGGAAATGAGCCTTGGTGACGTTGAATGTGTTTGCATTATACACTGCTATCTGAAACACAACACAGAGCTGAGTATTATGCATGGGAGTGTAGGAGAAGCTGCTGCATGTGTGCAAAGAGTGTGTTTCTGAAGACTGTGTATTGTCAGTTGCAAGACAGATCTGCATGGAGACTTTTTCAACTGCATGAAGACTGCAGATATGTGTGTAAGAGTACATGTTTGGTAAAGGTTAATTGAAGTTTTGAACATGTAGGAACAGGAGTGGAAGGAAAATCTACCCTGTGGTTTTCAAATGTGTTAGCATTTACCTCTCATTTGTGAGATAGTGATTTCTGCTGAGTGCTAACCTTCACAGTTGAAGAAAACAAGCTGCCCTTTTCCTGCGAGTGCAAGTTTTACAGAACAACAGCAACACAAATTAAATCTCTGACAACAATTCCTGTGTGCACACTGTCTCATGGTGTGATTCTAGGCACAACACAGTATTCCTGGGTGATACCAGGCCCTTTCCTGAAAGTGCAAGTTTTACAGAACAACAGGAACACAAATTAAATCTCTGACAACAATTCCTGTGTGCATGTTGTCTCATGGTGTGATTCTAGGCAGAAAACAGTATTCCTGGGTCATACCAGTACACCTTAACTTATGGTGAAGACATACTCCATAATATCTTTCAAGTTCAAGGCACTTAAATATCTTCCTTAACATAAAATGTAAAACACAACTTTTAAGGTGGTAGGAAAATGTACCACGCTATTTTCAAATGGGTTTGCATTTGCCTCTTATTTTTGAGATAGTGATTTCTGCTGAGTGCTAACCAACACAGTTGAAGAAACGAAACTGCCCTTTCTTAAAAGTGCAAGTTTTACAAAACAACAGCAACACAAATAACATTTCTGACAACAATTCCTGTGTGCACACAGACTCATGGCGTGATTCTAACCACAAAGCGATATTTTGTTTGGCAATTTGAAAGCACATTTAGTACTGTGGTGGAGTAAGTGATAATTACTGTGACAGCCTGACACTTTTTTCTTATATTTTAGACAAGCAGGAATGAGCACATGTCTTAACAGCTCCTTGATACCATGACCATGTGTTACAAAAAACAAGCTGCCCCTTTCCTGCGAGTGCAAGGGTAATAGAGCAAGACCAACACAAATTAAATCTCTGATAACAATTCCTGTGTGCACACTGTCTCATGGTGTGATTCTAGGCAGAAAACAGTATTCCTGGGTGATACCAGTACACCTTAACTTATAGTGAAGACATACTCCATAATATCTAACATGTTCAAGGCACTTAAATATCTTCCTTAACATAAAATGTAAAACACAACTTTTAAAGTGGTAGGAAAATGTACCATGCTATTTTCAAATGTGTTTGCATTTACCTCTCATTAGTGAGTAACTGATTTCTGCTGAATGCTAACCATCACACTTTAAGAAAACAAACTGCCCCTTTTCTGCAAGTGCAAGGCTAACAGAACAAGAGCAACACAAATTAAATCTCTGACAACAAATCCTGTGTGCAGACAGACTCATGATGTGATCCTAGGCACAAAACAGTATTCCTCAGTGATACCACTACACCTTAACTTACAGTGAAGACATACTCCATAATATCTTACAAGTTCAACACAGTTAAATATCTCCTAAAACACAACATGTAAAACACAACTTTAAAAGAAGAATGACAATTCTAATATTTATATCAAAAATCACCACATACATCCCCTCTCAAACTGATAACTCACGTTTAAAATTAGTTAGTTGAGAAAGAAATGTGGCACTCAAACAGCAGATTATCAGAGCCAGAATCTCTGAGCTGTACACCTCTCTCCTCTCACCACAACCAGTAAATGGCAATGTTTCCCTCTCTTTTTTCACACATATACATGTTAATGTAAAATCACAGTCCTTCCCACATTTTTTCAAATGGAATCACACATTTCTATTGGTTGCAACTTTCAACCCCTTTCCAAATCATCCCTTCCCCCTACATGACTTCTGCCTGCTACCATAGCAACAGGTCATGGAACACTGGTGTGAGCAGAGAGGTCAGAAGTTCAGCACACAATGTTTCAAATCCAAAGAGCAAGAGTGCTTGACTTTTCAAACCTAACAGCAAATCCAAAGTAATGTTCAGTGGGAACACATTTTTCTGTACCAATCCAAAACATGCTTTTAAAAATGTAAACATACAGCCTAGTTTTAACTGTAAAATGGTATGAATCAGCCAATGAGTTCTTTTTATTAAAAAAAAGTATGTATGCCTCCATTTTTCAACTGTCTTTCTTTTCATATTGCCATTCTACTGAAAGACACCTCCTGAGTGCATCCTGTTCTCCTTGAAAGATGTTCACAGTGTGGATTGTAGGTCATAGCTATGTCTTCTGGAGTGAAAAGTATGCAGAAAAAAGAGGTATTTTCAAAGACCTTGCTTTGCCAAATGTAGACATTAAATGGATTGGTCAGAGAGGATTAAAGTGGCACCAATTAATGCCTTTGGTGAAAACCTTTCTACATCTCCCACAGCCTAACCTTATTATTGTGCACTGTGGTGGAAATGACCTAGGCACTTTAACTGGGGTAGGTCTGGAAATGCTTATTAAGGACACCTTTGTGCAATTGATGTCACTTTTTCCACAAACTGCCTTTGTATATTCTAATATATGCCAAAGGCAAAAGTGGAACTGGTCCAACCAATTTTGTCCGCAGATTGACAAAGCAAGAAAGCACGTCAATAAGTCTGTTTCTGCTTTCCTCAGAGACTATGGTATGGGTTCTATATACCACAACAACTTGCGTTACAACATACAAGACATTTATAGAGGAGACGGTGTACATTTCAATGATGAAGGCAACAGAGTCTTCCTCTTGAACTTTAGACTCTGCATCGGTACTTACTTGTAGGTACCGAAAAACACTCAATGAACACAAGGGCTCTTTTTAGAGCCACCTAATATCTAAACACTTAAACTTGATTTTTATTTCTATTTTTTTTTATGTTTTTTTTCGGGTGCGCGCAGAGTGCGCGCACCTCGCAATGTTTTTTAAAAAAATTTAAATCATTTATTTTGCCCTTCGTGGTCCTACTGTGAACCCCTGACAATGGCTTGAGGGTCAAGAACTCCCTACTCTGCCCCCTATTCATGTTCTCCACCTTTCCTTTTCAGTGCAACAGACAAAATGGCGGCCAACACTTCCTGATTTCGACCGATTCGAATGTTTACTGACATCTAACAACCAATCAGAATTACGCTCGTGCACGGCAGGGTGCGCGCACAGGGCTTGCACAGTGCGCGCACCCTGCGCGCGTATAGATATTGATATGCTTTTAAATGCTATTTTCTCAGGAAATAATGAACAGATTTACACCAGACCTGCAAAAGGCACTTCCTTGACCTTATGGCTACCTCTCTGCCAAATTTCAAGTAATTCTGTTCAGCCGTTCAGGCTGTAGATGCGACTAAAGGTCCTATGGAAAAATGCATGGCGAAAACGTGTTTTGGGACCCCCCTTTTTTCTCGGCCCCCACTTGACGAATCACCCCGAGGTAAGAGCTGAGCGGAGCGCCCCATTAGTTTTGAAAATTTAGCGAGGATTCGTCAACCGGCGCCAAAGTTATTCAAAATAGAATTTTCAGATTTCCTATGGAAACACGGTCCTAACTATAACTATCTACTGGCGACCGCCAGTAGATAATATATATATCTATATCTATATATATCAACGAAAATTGGAGTCCCAACGCGCTCTCGGAGACAAACAGAATCACCAGGGAAACGAAGGTCACTTAGACACAGGTAGGTTTATTAGCATCATAAACCTGCTGCAACGCGTTTCACCCGCGAACGGGCTTGTTCACACAGCGTGTTCAAAACAATTGTCACAATACATACTGTTTCGTAAAGTAATCATAGAAAGAGGACTTCGAAAAGTCTACTCATAGTACATGTATCAACAGAAACGGTTAATAACACACAGCGCCATATTGTACTCTGTTTCATGTCGATAAACAGTGTTGAATAATAAACCAAACATGTCCTTTAGTCATCGCACATCATGATTTTTCAGTCGAAAACAAACATTTTACACGATGGTGTAAATAGCGTTTAGGCACAGTGATAATATTAAAAGTTATTAAATGGCCACAAAACGTGTAAGTTCCCGGCAAGGTGGCGCAAAATTTCTCTAGATTGACAATATCAGATGGGTCTGCGCTCTATCCAGGTTGGGATCTCGATTATCTCTGTGCACTCAAACAAGATTACATGTTTGTACAAGTGAGAGAAATGAAACTTTATGCGATCACGTGACCGCACAACAACCGCTCTTACTCTAGGCAAGGGTATTAGCAGTTAGTGCAAATAAAACTTTATGCGAACACCTAATCGCATAGCGGACATTGTTCGTCAAATAGTGACTGGGAGTAGCCTACAATAGACTCAGGCAATGAAACTCATGTGAGTGGAGGGAAAAAGCCACTGTGAGTAGGTCGATACACAAATAACAAGTGGATTTAAATAACATGTAGATAAAAGTAAATGTTATGTTTGCCCAATAGTGGCACAGAACCGACTCTACTACACTAAGATAGGTGCGTAAAACATGCGGAGATGTTTGTAAGTATCTAATTGGTGTATCGACGAGTGTCCGTCTTGAGTGATCACCTTGTGTAAAAGGTGGTCTGGACCTCTATTCAGGGTCCCACACTGCAGTTAATTAAAGTATGTACGTGGCAAATTGAGTTGCCCTGTTTAAACTTAGTTCCTATAAACACCCATATGTGTAAATCAAAATGTGAGAACGGAATCAAATTGCAAAGAGAGAGAGAGACTATAGTGCAGCGTGGTCCTATTGGCAATCAATAGTAAACATAGAAATTAAAGTTTAATCATAGCTAATTAGTGCATCGTAATGTAGAATACATGGATATCTAACCAAAATCTCAACTACTATAAAAAGTACTTGATAGTAATCAGAATACTTGATAGTTGTCAAAGGCCCAGTGGCTGGAAGTAAAAGCGAAGAAAAGGATAGGGGCCCCCTCGTTCCTCTAGGCAACAGTCCCTTCCCTTCCTCCTGCAGGCAGAAGAACAAGATAAAAGAGAGAAAAGAAGCATAATGAGAAAAAGCAAAAAGAGAGTCAAAAGTCATTAAAATACATGGTCTTGTACAACATGGTTCAGTAAAGGGATTCATGTCAATATATTACTAGATAAAATACTCTAGAGTAGGCTATGATGCTATTCACAAAGCTAACATTTAGCTCCCTCCTACTAAACATGGTTTAAGCAAATAGAACGATTTAAACCATTACGGAATCTTTTAAAAGAACAGAAAAAGAAGAAAGAAGAATAGTACACATGTCACAATGTTACTGCCTGTCATTCAATCAGATTGTAAATGAATTGACAACTCTTCGTCCAGATTATGCCCATTTGGGAATCTGGTACACATCCCAATGATGTGTCTTGATTCCCTTTGTCTGAGCCGTAGGGTCCGATCCCCCCCACGTTTGTTTGGTAAGATTTGTTCTATCCCATAGTAGGAAAGTTTTTTGCAATCCGAGAAGTGGAAGCTTTCGAAGTGCCGAGCGATAGGATATTGCTTATCCTTATTCGTAATCGCTCTCATGTGTTCCAGGATCCGTTTTTTTGCCATGTGTATTGTACTTCCCACGTACCTAAGTTTACATGGACATTCTAGTACATAGATTACAAAAGTACTATTGCATGTCAGGAATTGATTGATTTTGACCATCGTGTTAGTACTTGTGTTCCAAAATTCCTTCACCATGCGACTATTGGCACAGGCCTTACAGTGTCCGCAGGGGAAGAAGCCTTGAATATTGATGCCTCTCTGGACAGTACTGGTTGTAAGGTCACTGTGAACAAGTAGGTCTCTAAAGGTTCGGCCCCTCTTGTAGGTGATTTTCGGTCTATCTGGTATACCGTCGCCTATTATGGGGTCACTTTTCAAAAGCTTCCAATTCTGTATCAAAATCTTTTTTATTGGTTCAGAGTTACCATTAAAGGTTAGGATCATGCATGCAGTGTTAGAATCATCTTCTTCTCCTCTATGTTCTTGCATTTTATCTTTTAAGAGAGTATTCCTTTCAACGTTAGAGATTTTATCCATTGCCCTTTTTAATACCCACTGTGGGTACCCTCTTTCTCTGAATCTTTTCACCATTATTTTTTCTTCGCTTTGGTAGTCTGTCAGATTGCTACAGTTTCTTTTAGCTCTAAGCAGCTCTCCGTACGGGATGCTCCATTTCAAGTTGTCTGGATGACTGCTCATAGCGTGGAGCAGTGTATTACCTGCCGTACTTTTTCGATAGAGGATAGTTTGTAATTTATTTTCCACCACCCTAACTTGGGTATCCAGGTAATTCACTTGATTGCGACTGATGGTGCTGGTAAAGGTCAAATGTTTGTCATTTTGGTTCAGAGACTGAATAAAGGAACTTAATTCTTCCTCTTCGCCTTGCCAGATGAAAAAAATGTCGTCTATGTACCTCAACCAAAGAGCAACTTTGGTTAAGGTATCACAGACGATAGTGCTCTTCTGAAGGTCCTCCTCCCATGCTCCCATGAAGAGGTTCGCAAAACTCGGGGCAAAACATGTACCCATTGCTGTCCCTAAGGTTTGCTTGTACAGATCGTTGTTAAACATAAAAAAGTTATTCTGTAAGCAAAACTTGATCATGTCAAGAATCATAGCTGAGTGTCTTAAGAAGCTTACATTCCGCCGTTTGAGAAATCTGGCGCATGCCTCCAGGCCTTGTTCATGGTCAATCACTGTGTAAAGGGAATTGCTGACATCAATTCCTGACATGCAATAGTACTTTTGTAATCTATGTACTAGAATGTCCATGTAAACTTAGGTACGTGGGAAGTACAATACACATGGCAAAAAAACGGATCCTGGAACACATGAGAGCGATTACGAATAAGGATAAGCAATATCCTATCGCTCGGCACTTCGAAAGCTTCCACTTCTCGGGTTGCAAAAAACTTTCCTACTATGGGATAGAACAAATCTTACCAAACAAACGTGGGGGGGATCGGACCCTACGGCTCAGACAAAGGGAATCAAGACACATCATTGGGATGTGTACCAGATTCCCAAATGGGCATAATCTGGACGAAGAGTTGTCAATTCATTTACAATCTGATTGAATGACAGGCAGTAACATTGTGACATGTGTACTATTCTTCTTTCTTCTTTTTCTGTTCTTTTAAAAGATTCCGTAATGGTTTAAATCGTTCTATTTGCTTAAACCATGTTTAGTAGGAGGGAGCTAAATGTTAGCTTTGTGAATAGCATCATAGCCTACTCTAGAGTATTTTATCTAGTAATATATTGACATGAATCCCTTTACTGAACCATGTTGTACAAGACCATGTATTTTAATGACTTTTGACTCTCTTTTTGCTTTTTCTCATTATGCTTCTTTTCTCTCTTTTATCTTGTTCTTCTGCCTGCAGGAGGAAGGGAAGGGACTGTTGCCTAGAGGAACGAGGGGGCCCCTATCCTTTTCTTCACTTTTACTTCCAGCCACTGGGCCTTTGACAACTATCAAGTATTCTGATTACTATCAAGTACTTTTTATAGTAGTTGAGATTTTGGTTAGATATCCATGTATTCTACATTACGATGCACTAATTAGCTATGATTAAACTTTAATTTCTATGTTTACTATTGATTGCCAATAGGACCACGCTGCACTATAGTCTCTCTCTCTCTTTGCAATTTGATTCCGTTCTCACATTTTGATTTACACATATGGGTGTTTATAGGAACTAAGTTTAAACAGGGCAACTCAATTTGCCACGTACATACTTTAATTAACTGCAGTGTGGGACCCTGAATAGAGGTCCAG